>NC_080677.1:35523328-36123328 GCF_030445035.2 Dasypus novemcinctus
TGTTTTTTCCTTTCTTCCTGCAGAATTCCCTTAAGAATTTCTTGAAGGGGAGGTTTCTTGTTGATATACTCTTTCAGTTTCTGTTTATCTGTGAATATTTTGAACTCTCCATCATTTTTGAATGCTAGTTTAGCTGGATAGAGTATTCTTGGTTGGAGATTTTTTTCCTTTAGTACCTTGACTATATCATACCACTGCCTTCTTGCCTCCATCGTTTCAGATGAGAAATCAGCACTTAATCTTATGGAGTTTCCCTTGTATGTGATGGTTTTCTTTTCTCTTGCTGCTTTTAGAATTTTTTCTTTGTCTTGAGCATTGGATAATTTGACAAGTATATGTCTTGGGGTGGGCCTGTTGGGGTTTATGACCAGTGGAGTGCGCTGTGCTTCTTGGATATGTACATCTGTCTCTTTCAGTAGATTTGGGAAGTTTTCATTCATTATTTCCTGCAACACTCCTTCTGACCCCTTTCCCTTCTCTTCTCCTTCTGGAATGCCTATAATACGTATGTTTGAGCGTTTTGCGTTATCATTCAGGTCCCTAAGTCCTATCTGGATTTTTTCTACCTTTTTATTGACCACTTCTACTATCTGTTTGATTTCCAATGCACTGTCTTCCACATCACTAATTCTCTGCTCTGCCTCTTCTAGTCTGCTGATATTTGCTGCAAGTGTATTTTTGATTTCTTGAATTGTGGTGTTCATTTCCATCATATCTGTTATTTTTTTACGCATGTCTGCAATTTCCCCTCCAAGTGTTGTCTTCACGCTGTTAACCTCTTTCATTACTTCATCAAATTTGTCGGTGATAAATGTTCTGAGATCTTTCATTGCTTGTGCGAAGTCCTGCTCCCCTTCCTGATTTTCAGTTTGTTGATTGGATTCAGCCATGTTTTCCTGATTACTGGTTTGGTTTGTAGATTTTTGTTGCTGTCTTGTCAACATTTTTTCTTGACGGGTTTAATCAGTTCCTTAGCTTCTTTGTCTAGTCTTGGAGATTAATTAGCTGTTGTTTTTGCATAAGTGTTATATCTTCTCTTTGTCACTTTGTTCTTCTTATTCCAATTTCTTATTGCTAGTTAAGCTCAC
Source organism: Dasypus novemcinctus (assembly GCF_030445035.2). Classification (NCBI taxonomy): domain Eukaryota; kingdom Metazoa; phylum Chordata; class Mammalia; order Cingulata; family Dasypodidae; genus Dasypus; species Dasypus novemcinctus. The sequence goes on from NC_080677.1 coordinate 35,524,417, forward strand.
TTTAAAGGAAAGTATTAGTGCTGGGGAAAGTCAATTGTGTAAGGAAGGAAAAAGTGTGAAGTAGTATTGGTGATATATGTTTACAAAGCAACAACATGAGTTCTGGGAGGATGGAGGTTAGATCATGTAAATTGTGTAGAGTTATAGTAGTAGGAAAGTACCTATAATGAGGTAGATGACTGAATATGGGAGGAATGTGGTACGTACTAAGAGGCTATTGTTTTCGTGAGAGAGGGAAAGAGAAAAGAAAGGTAATAGTTTCAGGGACGAATACCAAATGGAAAACTAAACAAAGGTATTAGAAATTAAGAGTTAGACACTTTGTGGATCAAAGAAAGGGAGATGGAATATAGGAGAGATAGCAGATGGTGGAGGATATCAAGTTGTAGGGGAAAGGCGATAGTGTAGATAGGCTAAATCTATTCACAGAGAAATGAGGCAGTGGAGGGTGTGTAACTCATTTTTTAATGTATAATATTGTTTATTTAAATATCTTATTTTCTTTTTGACCAATCTTAACAGTGGTTTGTCGGTCTCTTGAAATAATTTTTGTCTTTATATTCTCTTTATATTTCAGATTTCCATTCCATCAATTTCCCTTATCGATTTTTCTGTTACTTTGTAGGTATATTCTTGTTCATTTCCCAATTTCTCAAGACAATCTGCTCATTTACTTTCAGTCATTATTCCTGCCTAATATTAGAATTTAATTTCTCTTTACTGATAGCTTTCACTGAAACCTACACATTTGATATGTAGAATTTTTAACTTCTCAGTCCAGCACAATGCTAGAAGCATATGGCAAATAAATATTTTCTGATAAATACCAAGAAATTTTACAACCAAAAGACCATCAATGACAAAACTAAGTATTAAAAAAAAAAAAAAAAAAAGACAAAACTATAAAAGATATACTTTAAACTGATTTACTTCATGGGGAAGATGGTGGAGTAGGCAGATCCAGGACTCAGTGCTTCCAACAAAACAACTACTAAACATGTAGGAACTGTCTGAAAGAACTATATGGAATTTTCAAACTCCAGAGGCCAGAAGAACACTGTACAGCATCCAGGGAGGAGTGGGACAGAGAGAATGATAAACAAATATAAATTATTCTTCCTGCACAGTGGCTACTGGTGCCCATCTACCCCACTCTCATGGCAGGTCATAGTGGGGGTCTAGTCCCTGACTAGCTACCACTGACAGAAAGGGACATAAAAAGCCTCTTCTCCAAGATCAGGGGTGTGCATGGCCAATCACTGATCATGGCTTTTGATTAGCAAATTTGGATCCCTGGGTCCCAGCTCTGAGGGCAGCTATTATTTCAACCCACCATGGACAAAGGCAGTAGCAGTCACTGTTACAATCCTCAATGGACAAGGGCAGAGGTGGTAGAGATTTAAAGACAAGGCTTCCTCAGGGATGCAGAGTAAAATCCTAAATATTAACAAACTGAATCCAGAAGTGTATTTAAAATAATAATAGGCAATAAACAAGGTAGGCATTACTGTTAATGCTCTACCACATTAACAGAATAAAAGGAAAGCCATACTACCATTCCATAGAAAGAGGCCAAGGAAAGGAAAGAAAGCAGGAAGTAGGGAGGAAAGAAAAGTATTTGATAAAATTCAACACCCATTCTTGATTTTAAAATTCTTGGGAAACTAAGACAAGACAGTAATTTCATTAACTAGATCATAAAATTTAAAAATACCCAACCAAAAGCAAAAATCTTGGTTGACAGTGAAACAATGGAAACATTCTTTTAAAAGTTAAGTACAAGACAAAGATTACTATCATAACTTCCATTCAAAAATACACTGGAGGTTCTAGCCAGTAAAATAAGAAAAGAAAATGAAATTTTTTTAAAAGATTGAAAAGGAAGAATCAAATTGTCATTCATAGACAGGAGTACTTACACCAAAAAAAAAAAATCTAAAATATACTACAGACACAACAACAGAATTAGAGAGCTCAGCAAAGTTCCTAAATACAAGATCAATACACGAAAGTTAATATTGTTTATATACCATCTACAAACAATTAGGAAAAGCAACTGTTAAAAACACCATTTATAATAGCAACAAAAACATAAAATATCTTGGAATAAAACTACCCAAAAAATGTATAAGATCTTTAAAAAGAATATTATAAAACTTTATTGAAAGACATAAGATATTTCACTGAATTTAAGACACATTCAATTTTGAAGCAATTTTGAAGGAAATTAAACTATTGCCAATGCCAATTAAACTACAGTCAAATGATAAAAAGTCTTTGATGAGAGCCACATCCAATTCCAAAGATACAGAATTATTTTAAGAAATAATAAAATCTATCTCAGGATCCATGCAATAAATTAAGAAGTAAATTTAAAAACTAAAGTCTCAAATAAATAGTTATTTTCCTGACCACAAAAAAATAGTGTATAATTAAGATAATAATTCTCCCTCAAATTAACCTATAAATTCAACATAATTCTAAACAAAGTCTCGACAATGTTTTTCGGAGAACTCAAGTTGGTGGCAAAATTCATATGGAAGAATAAAGTGCCAAAAAGAGTCAAGACAATATTGAAGAAAAATGTAGGGGAAGAAAGCAAAAGCCCTTTATGAAGGTATAGTATTTAAAGAAGTGTAGTACTAACAATGGGATCAATAAAATATCAGAACAGGATACAATGCAAAACAAATCCAGGCGTATATAAAAACTTGGCATAGAACAGAAGTGGCATTATTAATCAGTGGGGAAAGATTACTTAACTATTCAATAAATGGTGCTTGGTCACTTATCCATATATAAAAAGATAAAATTACAATCTTAATTCATATCATGCAAAAGTGAATTCCAGAGGGCTTAAATATATAGGGGAAAATAGGGGGAAAAAGCAAAACAAAGAAATGGCAGCTGAAGAACACTCACTAGAAATAATATAATGAAACAAGATTCATTCATTTATTCATATAAATAATTAAACATGTTCTTTGTATCAGGCACTGCTGCTGACACTGAAGAGACAGTGATGCATAACACAAAGTCCCTGCCTTCACTGAGCTTACAAAACAATATAATCATTTTAAATTTTTAAAAATGTAATGAATCTAGAGTGTTTTTAAAGGGATTGATACACAACAGACTTTTCTGGAAAGAGTCATAAGAAACTAGAAATAACAGTGATGTTTGTGGGGAAGGTTAACTAGGGAGTTGAAGGACACATTAGCAAGGACATTGTTTTACATTATGTGCTTCCTTTTATAACTTTTGAATTTTATATCATTACCCATGGTATCAATTTGAAGGAATTAATCTTAAAACAAAACACGAAGTTGTACAATAGTGAAACAGACTATCCTGTACTTAACTAGAGGTTGGAAGCCCTCTGTTAGGGATATTATTGAAGAAATTCTTCAGAGAGACAGGGGCTATAAATTAATTATCCTCTAACAACTCTTTCAATTACATGATTCCATGAATTTATATCCCTTTCCCCCTGTGGTATGGTTCCTGTGATGTCTAGATTACAGTGTCCTAACTTGTTTGATAACAATGAATGATAGCAAAGTGGAGGTAAAAATAACTATTCCCAGAACTAATGGGAGCCTCAGGTCATACAAGCAAATTCTATACAAGACAGGAATTCTTGTAATTGATGAGCACAAGTAACCTAGCAAACGGCTGTCAAATACACTCCATGGTAAACAGATTTCTAAGATGGCTCCCAATGATTCCCAACCTTCTGGTTTGCAAAACCCTTCTTTTTTTTCTTCTTTTCTTTTATTTATTTCTCTCTCCCCACACCCTCATTGTTTCCACTTGCTGTATCTGTTTATCTTCTTCGTTTCTTTAGGAGGCAACAGGAACTGAACCCAGGACCTCTGATGTGGGAGGGAGGTGTCTAATCACTTAGGCCACCTCCATTCCCTGCTCTGTTGTGTCTCTCGATATGCTTTTCCTCCTGTGTCTCTTATTGCATCATCTTGTCACGTCAGCTCGCTATGCCTACCCATCACGCCAGCTCACTGTCCTGCTAGTCCTCTCTTTTAGGAAGCACCAGGAACCTCTGTTCCCTGCTTTTTGTTGTATCTCTCACTATGATTTTCTTCTTGTATCTCTTGTTGTGCCATCTTGTGTCAGTTTGCCATGCATGCCTGTTGTACTAGCTCACTTCTTAAGAGGCACTGGGAACCAAACCACGGACCTTCCGTGTGGTAGACGGGAGCCCAATACCTTGAGCCACATCCACTTTCCTGTAATCCTTTCTTGAATGTGGGCTGAATCTAGTGAATTGCTTCTAACAAACAGAATACAGTAAAGCTAATGCGACACTGCTTTCCTGACTTGGTTACGAAAAATGGTGATCCTAACTAGCCAACAGACTTTCTCCACTGCCTTTTTCAGTTTACACGCTTTGATAAAAACGAGTTGACAATTTGGGAATAAGGCAAAGAATTGAGGGCAACCTCTAATCAACAATTGACCAGGAAATGAGGCCCTCAAACCAACAACCCACAAGGGACTGAATTCTGCCAGCAATCATGGGAGCTTGGAAGCAGATCTTTTCCCACTTCAGTCTTCAGATGACTACAGTCTAGCCAAAGCTTAATTGCAGCCTATAAGAGACCCTGAATTAGAGGACCCAGATAAGCCATGCCCAGATTTCTGACTCACAAGACCATGTGGTAATAAATGTGTGCTGTTTTAAGTCACTAAATTTCAAGGTAATTTGTTATAAGTTAATTTTTCTATTAAACCTGAAAGAGCAGGGATTCCAGGTGTTTACTTTGAGTGGAGCTATAACCTCTGATGTAGCATTACTAGTATTTGTCCATCTAATAGCAACAAATGTCATAGGCTTTTCAAAGTTCTTTGTAATCCTATTCTACAGAGATGCCCAGAAAGTATAATGTAAAGTTTCAGAATCCCCCAAAAGTTGTCTCAAATACATTTTCACTACTACTCAAGAAGTACAGGCAAAGCTCCTAAATATCATTTCTAATGTATGTTTTTTAAAACTAATTTCATGGGATATTAGTAGATACTACTAAGACAACATATTTCAGTAGCAAATAAGTTAGATAATAGAGTTAAACGAAATTATACATGTTCCTTCATGGTAGCCCAAGCTATCAAATTTGGCATGAGAACTTTTAAAGCCTGGTTGTTATGCTTCCATAGACTCATTTCCTGCCATATTTGGTCGCTTAATATCTAGTTATACTAGACTATTCATTTCTAAAAGAATTACCTATTTTCATGTTCAGGCTATTGTCTTTACCTGGAAAGTCCATTCCCTCATTGCCCCTCTCACAAACTCTCAATTCAGTCTTGGAGACTGTCCTCAAATAACTCCTTGGTGGCATTTTAGACCTACTTCTTCCCTCCTCTTCTCTCTGCAGAACTAAAAATTACCTTCCTCCAAAGTAGTCCTTTAATATTTTATTTATGAATATTGGTTGTTTACTCCTTTATACTTCTAAATTGTTAATTTCTTCCTGCTGCAACTGTACATTATCTATCCTTTTATCTCCAGTACCTGGTTCAATTCCTGGTCCAGAATAGGTACTCAAAACATGTTGGCTGCACACATATATGAATGACAAAGCAATTTGAATGGCATAGATGAATGACAAAGAAAAGATACAGCAAGGTACCATAAAAAAACAAGTTATGGTAAAACCAGGCATCTTCACATTAATTTGAATATAAGACGACCTTGGAATAAAGAATATTTTTCCTTAGTTATTACTCAGATTACTTATATAATCCGTAGGATGAACACACAATCCAGCAATATTAAATTAATTATCTGGCAGTGCTGTAAATACACTACTAAATTTTTTTTCTCTAATACTTCTTTATTGTGAATGCTACTTTGGATTCCTAAAAAAAATGGGACAATAGTTTCAATTAAATATTTAAGAATTTACATTACTGCAGCACATATATTCCAAATATTACAAAAGCTAGTAAAATGACAAAAAGGTCACATACCAGATGAAACCGATCCATTTTTGGAATTCCATCTTCATTTGTCTCAATATTCTGATTTTGGACAGAAAGCTGTAAAATAAAGTTGGAATGAATAAATTCCCAATGTAGCAAAATACTGATCCTATTGGAAAGTCAAATCTGAACTTCTTCAGATCCCAGTGAGTAGAAACTAGCTTGCTTAAACAAAGTACTTTAACTCCTGCAGAACTTAAAAACATTCATAATAACCACTTATTCACAAGCAACCAAATGATTCCTAAAGTATCAACCAGAGTTATGCATGTACTATAGCACATTAATACTTCTTCACCTTACAAATAAACATATTAAAACTTGGTAGCCAGGAAGCAGATGTGGCTTAACTGACAGAGTGTCTGCCTACACTATAACGGGTCCGGGGTTCAATGCCCAGGGCCTCCTGGCCTGTACGGCGAGCTGGACCACGAGCAGTGCTGCCACACACAACTAATGCTGTGCCACGCGGGGGTGCCCCTGCTTGGGGGTGCCCCAGGCACAAGGAGTGCAACCCACATGGAGAGCGGCCCCACATGAAAAGTGCAGCCTACCCAGGAGTGGTACCGCACACTCAAAGAGCTAATGCAGAAAGATGACACAACAAGAAGAGACACAGATTCCCAGTACCACTTGACAATAATGCAAGTAGACACAAAAGAACACACAGCAAATGGACACAGAGAGCAGACACTGGCAGTGGCGGGGGGGGGGGGGGAAGGGAGGGAAATAAATAAATCTTTAAAAAAAAACTTAGTAGCCTACATCATGTTGGCTTCACCAATACTCATAAAATAGGTACAAAGTAAACAAATGAGGAAAGTTTCCTCTCAACCCAATAAGCCAATGTGTGGTCATTAAATGCATGCTAAACTTAAAAACTATAAAATATAGAGAATTTCTTACATACACAAAGATATCTTGAACCCCATGGTCACATCAACAAATGACCACTTTGGTCCTATGCAGAAATCCATCTATGTTATTTTTTAAGCAAATCCTATACTCTCATAATTTCATAAATATTTAGTATGTACCTTTAAAATTTTACACAATCACAATATTATCATAGTAAAAAATTTTTATTAAGTTTTTAATATCAAATATATGGTGTTCAAATTTCTAATCACCTTATAAATATCTTAATTGCTTATAGTTTATTTGAATCAAGATCCACATAAGGTCCACACAATGTGATTAAAAAGTGAAAAGAAGGATTTTAGGTCCCGTATTTTTCCTCTCCACTAAGTGCAACTATAAAACCTGGAAATAAGACAAAAGACAACCAAAGAAGAACTCTAAAAGATTAAAAAAGGTAGGTAAACTGGTTAGAGACCCCAGGACTAGAGGCAGAACATAGTGACAGTATGTCTGAATACACTCCTCCCTCCCCCAACCAAAAAGGAAGGCACCCAAACCCAGTGTTGCTGATCACCAAGTTAGCAAAAGGAAGTGGCCCTGATAGGGTCATTCCTTCTCTGAATTTAACAAGACCGCCACTAACAGCACCAGGTGAACCCAGAGAAATGCCAAAAGGGATCAATTAGAAACCATGCTGACAATAAGCAGCCAGAGAAAATACTCTCCATCCTCACCAGGACTGAGACTTCCTTCTGCCACCCAGAAACACCATGAGGCCAAGGGGTAACAATAAGAGGAATCACACCACAACAAGCAGATGGCCCAGGAGATACATTCTAACCCCCACAGGTAGAGGGATCCAGCCATAGCAAGCAGCCAGCCTCGAAGTGCTCTCCATCTGCCACAGGAAGGAGGGTTACCTGCCACAAACATTCATCCTGGGAAACTTCCACAGGCCAGAGACTCCATTCCCATATTTAGAAACTCCAGGAAACTCAGTGTGGGGAAGCCCTTTTCACTGCTACAAGCAGCACCAGCAGGGACAAATGGGAACCTCAGAGGCATGCAAATCAAAGTAGACCACAAAGGCTCTGAAAATTAGATTGCCATTAGTTTTCACACATGAGGACTTCCAGTCAAGCAAGATGGTAGCATAAGATGCTCCAGGGTGCCAGGATGTTGCCCCCCCACAGAATCTTTGGCCAACTACCAAACTGGCATAGCTAACTGCCTCCAAATTCTGGAAAATAGTGAGAGGGTTGCAGTAACTGGGCAAATGCTGAATCAAGGAAAAGCAGCCTGAAAAATGGTAGGGAAAACTTGTGTCCTTGTTATCCCCTCCCCCAATCCATTCCCGGTGCACTGCAGTCAGCCAGTACTCACACTGTGGGCCCCTGGCCCTGTTCCAAAGGGAGCAGAGCAACCCCTGTGCACATAATGGAGTACCTGTGTGTCAGTGCCAATCTATATGGAGGGAGCCTGTAGGAGTTTGGCATTGTTTATGAATTCCAAAAACAGATATCGGATTATATCTGTAAACTGGTCTTTTCCTCTGGGCATATTATACTGTATTGGGTTCAGAGGTTTCACTTTTACTTGATTAAGTAAGGATTAAGGCTTTGATTGGGCCATATCAGTAGGACATTAGGGACGCTGAGTCCCCAACCACATGGCAGAGGAGTGAGTACGAGTTTTTGGATGCTGGAACCCCAGGAAGTAAATACACAGAGAAGCAGATACACGAAGGCTCCAACAGACATGGCAGAGGCCATTGGAAGAAAGATGAGCCATTTGCCTGGTAGTTTACAGCTGTCTTATGGAGACAGCAGAGCAGCTTAGCCCAGAAAGAAATGAGCCCTCGGAGAGACACTAGACTTATCCCAGCCTACAGCTAATATTGGAAGAAGCTGGGACCACAAAGCCTTAAGAGGAAGAGGGAGGCTGAACCCTTGCAGATGTCAGCAGCCATTTTGCTCCAACACATGGCAAAAGATTTTGCTAAGGGAAATAACTTACACTTTATGGCCTGGTAACTGTAAGCGTCTACCCCAAATAAATACCCTTTTATAAAGCCAACATATTTCTGGTATTTTGTATTCAGCACCCCTTCAGCTAACTAATACAGAGCCTAAACACTAAAACAAGCAACTTGTCTGATCTCCTAAAATATGTCCTGAATACAGAGAAGCACCGTGCAGACAGCTAAAGCAGTAAAGCAGTATAAGAAACAATTAAACAAAACTGGCTTGGAGCAGGTGGAGGATTGTTGGAAGATGGTGGAGTAGTGAGCTCTGGGAATCAGTCCTTCCACCAAAGTAACTATTAAACAGGAAGGAACTGTCTGAAACAACTATTTGGAAACTCTGGAGGTCAAAAGAACATCATACAGCTCCCAAGGAAGAGCAGAGGAAGATGGTGAAACTACAGTAAAAAACAGCAAATTGCTCTCCAAGTTGCAGCTCTAGTGCCCCTCCCCCTGAGTCTCCCGGCAGACCACCATGGGGTTCAGGCCCTGGCTAGCTCACTGGTGACAGAAAAGGACATAAAAGTCCTCTTCCCCAAGAACAGGAGTGGACATGACTGATCACTAATCACAGCTTTTGACTACCAAATTTGCATCTCTGGGGGACTGGCTCTGAGTAAAGCTACTGTTTCAACCTCCCCTGGACAAAGGCGGTGGGTAGCCATTGTTTCACCCTCCCCAGAAAAGGACAACGGCCATGGAGACTTAAAAATGTTATGATTCCTCAGACTGCAGGGGACAGTTAACTGAAGGGCTGCATTTCTGGAAAGAACAGGAAAGCTGAACTTTTCGAAAACATGGGAGAATTTCTTGGCTTTCATCCTAATCCCCTCCCCAATACACTACTGAGACAGTCTGTGCGCCCCCCCTTTGGGAATCCAAGGCCAGTTTCAGCTAAGAAAGACTGAGTTGGGAAGTCTGCTCTGATGTGCTCCTCCTCCCCGAACTGGAACTCCAGGCAAAGCAGCTTTAGACAACAAAAGGAGTATAAAAAACTATACAGGGTAAAAGAGGGGGCAAAATGGCAGCAGAGTAAGGAGCTCCAAGAGCTAGCTCATCCATTAGAGCAGTTAATAATCAGCCAGAGAAGGCGGGAAAAGATGGCATCTGAGTGCACCTCATAATTTCTCCTGCAAAGAAGTGGCTGAGTAGGGTCAGAGTTCTGCCGGAGCAGGCTGTTTTAGGGGCTTGCAGGGCAGGAGGTGTCTGGATGTCAACTAAGCCTCAATAGACTTGCAACTCCTAACCTCTGGTTTATTGGACTTACCCCAGCCAGCTAACAGGAAGGTGAAGAAGGTCAAACACCAGGTTGCCAAGAGTGCCTACCACTGCAAGCAGGAGAATTGCATCCATCATCCCAGTAGAAACTAAGCACCCTCTCAATATACAGGTGGAGTGCACATAACCATCCCAGGGTCCACAGAATGGAGGAATAGAGTATGGATTAGAGTAGACTTACTGATATTCTATTCTGGAACTACTAATGATTAGTAACAGTAGCTTTACTCAGAGCCAGTCCCCCAGAGATGCAAATTTGGTAGTCAAAAGCTGTGATTAGTGATCAGTCATGTCCACTCCTGTTCTTGGGGAAGAGGACTTTTATGTCCTTTTCTGTCACCAGTGAGCTAGCCAGGGCCTGAACCCCATGGTGGTCTGCCGGGAGACTCAGGGGGAGGGGCACTAGAGCTGACGTGGAGAAAGTGGCCACGGTAGCTGCTGAGGGTAGGGAGTGGGAAGAAGAGATGTGATGTGGGGCACTTTCAGGACTTGGAGTTGTCCTGGGTGGTACTGCAGGGACAGTTACTGGACATTGTATGTCCTCCCATGGTCCACTGGGTCGACTGGGAGATAGTGTAAACTATAATGTGGACCATTGACCATGTGGTGCAGCGATACTCAGAGATGTATTCACCAAGTGCAATAAATGTCCCATGATGATGGAGGAGGTTGTTGGTATGGGAGGAGTGGGGTGAGGGGGGGAGGGGGGAATATGGGGACCTCATATTTTTTTACTGTAACATTAAAAAAACACAGACAAAAAATTTAAAAATTAAAAAAATAAATAAAAATCGGACAGAGCTATCTAAATCACCTGTTTGGGGAGCCCAGGAGACCAGAACAGTATCCTGCAACATCCTTGGAGGAACGGAAGGAGCAAACTACCCATCTGCAGTCGATTCGTAAGCAGAGCACTCTATGCCGTGGAGGCCAGTGCCTACTATCCTCCGCTGACAGAGCAAGCCACCTCAGAAGCAATTCTCTAGCTGAAGCTAGAAGCTCCACTTCCCAAAAATGGGGACGGAAGAGCTGGTCAGGCACTGATATCAGCTACTCATTCGTAAATTTGACTGGCTAAAGTCCAATCCTAAGAACAGCTAAAGTTTGAACCTGTCCAAGACAGAAAGGAGCAAGCAGCCTCCATTTTAACTCCACCCCTGGCATGAGGAGAAGCAAGGATGTCTGAAAATCACAGTGAAGGTAAGGACCAGCTTCTTTCCACCCAGGTCAGATTGCAACGCTAGCCTAGGCTCCAGCCCCACCTCTGACAGGGAGGAAGTTGGGAGAACATGCAACAGCCTCTCCGGGCAACTACAGTTGTTTTTGACCAACACGGACTAGATTGGTAGGCAATCCTGGGATACATCTCCACCCCAATTAGATAGGAGGGGGGTGGTGTTTCCTCAACCTCTCTAGGCAACTAACTGCAGGCACTTTTGGCCTGCACGGATTTGAGTGCTCGGCACTCCAGCAGTTCTAAACCTGCCCCTAACAGGGCAGAAGGGACAATGCTCCCTCAATCTTTCTGGGCAAATGCAGCTGCTCTTGGCCCACATCAACTAGATTATTGGACACATCTGTGGCTATATCACCAGCTCTGACAGAGGAGGAGGAGGGACAGTGCCCCCTCACCCTCTCAGGACAACTCCAGGTGCTTTGCCCTATATAGATTTAGGTTACTGGACACATCTATGGCTCCATCCCTACCCTTTACAGAGAAGGAAGAAGGACAATGCTCCCTCACCCTCTCTGGGCAACTGCAGTGCCTTTCAGCCTGCAGAGACTAGATTGCTGGGCATATGGGAAGCAACATCCCCACCCAAAAGGGGAGGAAGGGCTGCCAGTGCTTCATCAGTCTACCTGAGCAACTGTGGTTAGTTTTGACTAACATGGCTTAGTTTGCTGCCCACATCTGTGCCTCCATCCCTACCCCAGGAAGGGGAGGAAAGGCATGGAGCTTCATCAGTTGTTCTGGGCAACTACAGACAATCTTGGCTTATATGCCTTAGATTACTACAAGAAACAGATGAAAAAGAGCTGAAAAAATACAGATTGGCTAAACATGAGCTATTTTAAAGTTCCAAATTAAGTTGACCCAAGTATCAAAGATAGGTTATAGCACAAAGTCAGTCAAACAGAAAGCCCTAGACTTAAGAGAGAAAAGGGGCTAAGAATAAATACTGGGACACCAACAAAAAATTACAATCCATACCAAGGAAAAGGGAGATACAGCCCAGTCAGAGGACCAAACTAAGTCTCCAGATGATATAAAGGAGGTGAGACAACTAATCATAGATGTTCGGAAAAAATCTCCTTATAAATTCAACAAGATGGCTTAAGAGATTAAGGATATCAAGAAGACACTGGATGAGCACAAAGAAGAATTTGAAGGAAAACAGAGAAATAAAGCAGATCTTCTGGGAACAAAAGGCAAAGTAAATTAAACTTAAAATACACTGGAGGCATATAAAAGCAGATTTGAAAGGATCAATAAGCTTGAAGATAGGGCCTCTGAAAGTGAATATAAAAAAGAACAGATAAAGAAATGGAAAAAATTGTTTAGGGAACTAAATAACAGCAAGAGATGTACAAAGATACACATCATGGGCCTCCCAGAAGGAGAAGAAAAGGAAAAGGGGCAGAAGGAATACTTAAAGAAATAATGGTAGAAACTTCCCCAACCCTACTGAAGGACATTGTGCTCATATCTGAATAAATCTGAATATATCTACTCCAAGATACAAACTACTCAGAATGTCAAATGTCAAAGACAAAGACAGAATCCAGAGAAAAAAGAAATTCACACATATATGGAATGCCCAATAAGATTAAGTGTTGATTTCTCATCAGAAACCATGGAAGCAAGAAGGCAGTGGTATGATATATTTAAGATACTTAAAGAGAAAAACTGCCAGCCAAGAATCTTATATCCAGCAAGACTGTCTTTCAAAATAAGGGTGAGTTTAGAATAGTCACAGATAAATGGAAACTGAGAGAATCTGCAACGAAGAGTCCAGCTTTGCTTGAATTCTAAAGAAAGTGCTACACCCTAAAAAGACAAGACATGATAGGCTTGGAAGAGAGTCTAGAAACAGATCTTATCAGTAAAAGTAACTAAAAGTGTAAAAGGAATGCTGAAAACAAGATATGACAGATAAAACCCAAAGATCAAAATGGGTGAAGAACTGCCTTTACAGTAGTAATACTGAATATTAATAGCTTAAACTCCCCAATTAAAAGACACCGACTGGCAGAGAAGATAAGAAAATATAAGCCATTTATATTCTGTCTACAAAATAATCACCTTAGACACAAGAATACAAATAGATTGAAAGGGAAAGGCCAGAAAAAGATATGACGCACATGCAGTAACAAAGAAAAGCTCGACTAGTTATACTTACATCGGATGAAATAGACTTTAAAAGCAAAGCTGTTATTAGAGACAAGGGCGGTAATTATATACTAATAAAAGGGGCAACTCACCAGGAGGAAGTAACTGTCAAAAATGCATATGCACCAAAAAGGATACCCCAAATTACATGAGGCAAACACTGGCAAAACTGAAGGGAGAAATAGATGTCTCTAAAATGATAGTTGTGGGAAGCAGATTTGGCTCAACGGATAGAGTGTCTGCCTACCACATGGGAGGTCTAGGGTTCAAACCCAGGGAATCTTGACCTGTGTGAAGACCTTGCCCACAGCGGTGCTGATGTGCACAAGGAGTGCCATGCCACACAGGGGTGTCCTCCACATAGCAGAGCCCCACACGCAAGGGGTATGCCCTGTAAGGAGAGCCACCCAGCATGAAAAAAGTATAGCCTGCCCAGGAATTGCCCTGCACACACAGAGAGCTGACGCAGCAAGAGGACACAACAAAAAAAGACAAAGATTCCCTGAGCCGCTGACAAGAATACAAGTAGACACAGAAGAACACACAGTGAATGGACACAAAGAGCAGACAACTGGGGGGGAGGGGAGAAAAATAAATTTTAAAAAATAAAATAAAATAATAAATCTTAAAAAATAAATTAATAAAATGATAGTTGGAGACTTTAATACACCACTCTCATCACTGGATAGATCATCTGGGCAGAAGATCAATAAAGGAACAGAGAGATTGAATAATATGATAAACGAACTAAATCTAATAGACATACACAGAATCTTGCACCCCAAAACAGCAGGATATATATTCTTCTCAAGTGCTCCTGGACCTTTTTCTAGGATAGAGCATATATTGGCATCAAAGCAGATCTCAGTATTTTTTAAAAATCAAAATCATATAAAACACTTTCTCTGATCATAATGTAATAAAGCTGGAAATCAACAACAGGGAGAAAAAGGAAAAATTCACAAATATATGGAGATTAAACAACACACTAGTAAATAATCAGTGGGTCAAAGAAGAAATTGCAAGCAAAATAAAAAAAAATCTCGAGATGAATGAAAACTAGAACACAACATATCAGAACCTATGGGATGCAGCATAGACAGTGCTGACAGGGAAATTATAGCCCTCAATGCTTACATTAAAAAAGAAGAAAGTGCTAAAATTAAATTCCTAACTACACAGCTGAAGGAACTAGGAAAAAAACAAACAAAAAACACATAAAACTATGCCCAAAGCAAGCAGAAGGAAAGAAGTAACGAAGATCAGAGCAGAAATAAATGAAACTGAGAACAGAAAAACAAGAAAGAGAAATAACAAAACCAAAAGTTGGTTCTTGGAGAGGATCAAAACACTGACAAATCCTTAGCCAGACTGATAAAGAAAAAAAGAGAATATGCCAATAAATAAAATCAGAAATGAAAACAGGGACATTACTACTGACCCCACAGAAATAAAAGAAATCAAGGAGTGGGTGTAGCTCAGTGACTGAGCATACAAGATCCCAGGTTATTTTCTTTAAAAAAAAAAAGAAAAGAAAAGAAATCATAAGCAGATACTATGAACAACTGTATGCCAACAAACTAAACAATGTGGATGAAACAGAAAAATTCCTAGGAATATATGAACAACCTGAACTGACACTAGAAGAAATAGAAGACCTCAACAAACAATCACAAGCACAGAGATTGAAACAATCATCAAACAACTACCCAAAATGAAAAGCCCTGGACGAGAAGGTTTCACAGATGAATTCTACCAAGCATTCAAAAAAGATTAATACCAATCTTACTCAAACTCTTCCAAAAAATTGAACTGAAAGGAATGCTACCAAGCTCATTCTATGAAGCCATATCACCTTAAGACCAAGCCAGCTAAAGATAATACGAAAAAAGAAAATTACAGACCCATTTCCCTAATGAATACAGAAGTGAAAATACTAATCATATTTGATAACACAGTAAAAGAATTATTCATCATTATCAAGTGAGTTTTATCCCAGGCATGCAAACGTGGTTCAACACAAGAAAATTAATCAGCATAATACACATTAATAAATCAAAGAAGAAAAATCACATTATCACCTCAACACAGAAAAGGGATTTGACAAAAGACAGCAACCTTTCTCAATAAAAATACTCCAAAAGATAGAAATTGAAGGAAACTTTCTCAACATGATAAAGGCCATATATGAAAAATCCACAGCTAACATTGCACTCAATGGTGAAAGACTGAAAGTTTTCCCACTGAAACTGGGAACAAGACAAGGATGCCCACTGTCAACACTGTGTTCAATATAGAGCTAGAGGTTCTAGCTAGAGAAATCAGGCAACAAAAAGAAATAAAAGGTGTACAAATTGGAAAGGAAGAAGTAAAACTTATGCTATTCATAGATGACATGATCCTATACCTTGAAAATTCTGAAAAATCTACAACAAAGCTAAGAGACCTAATAAGCGAATTCAGCAGAGTGACAGGATACAAGATTAATATGCAAAAATCACTAGCATTTCTATATATAAAAGAAATGAAGGAGGAAGTCAGGAAAAAAATTCCATTGACAATAGCCAGTCAAAGAATCAAATATTTAGGAATAAACTTAACCAAGAATGTAAAGCACTTGTATTCAGAAAACTATCATGCATTGATAAAAGAAATCAAAGAAGAGCTAAAAAAATGGAAGAATAGTCCATGTTCATGGATTGGAAGACTTAAAGATTGTTAATATGTCAACTGTACCCAAATGGTATACAGATTCAATGCAATCCTGATATAAATTCCACCAGCCTATTTTAAAGAAAGAGAAAACACAATTACCAAATTTATTTGGAAAGGTAAGGGGCCCTGAATAGCCAGGAATATCTTCAAAAAAAAAGAAGCAAGTTGGAGGACTCGCACTTCTGGACATTAAATCATATTATCTACCTACAGTGGTAAAAATATCATGGGACTGGCATAAAAACAGGCACAATGATCAATGGAACCAAACTGTCGTTATAGAAACAGACCCTCACATCTATGGGGTTTGGCTGTCAAACCCACCCAGCTGGGGTAGAACAGTCTATTCAACAAATGGTGTGGAATCTAAGTCCCCTCTTGACATAGATGTGCAATGGACACAACCAATCCAAGGTCCACAGAGAAAATGTGGCATTGGTGTGGGAAAAGTGGCCATGGTGGCTGCTGGGTGCGGGGAATGGGAGGAAGAGATGAGATGTGGAGGCGTTTTCGGGACTTGGAGTCATCCTGGGTGGTGCTTCACGGACAATTACGGGACATTGTAGATCCCCCCAGGGCCCACTGGATGGAACGTGGGAGAGTATGGGCTATGATGTGGACCACTGACCATGAGGTGCAGCGATGCCCAGAGATGTACTTACCAAATGCAATGGATGTGTCATGATGATGGGAGAGAGTGTTGCTGTGGGGGGAGTGGTAGGGTGGGGGCGGTGAGGTTGAATGGGACCTCATATTTTTTTAATGTAATATTTTTAAAAAATGAATAAATAAAAATAAAAAATAAAACATACTGAATTGGAAAAAAAAAACGGTGATGGGAAAACTGGATATCCACAGCCAAAGGAAAGAAAATGACTACCCACACCTTATACAAAAGAAAACATGGATAAATGGGACCTCCTCAAACACACACTTTTATGCTTCAAAGGTCTTTGTCAAAAAGGTGAAAAGGGAAGCCCGTCAATGAGAGAATATATTTGGAAACCACATATGCGATAAGGGTTTGATTTCCATATTATATAAAGAGATCATACAACTCAAAAACAAAAGAGCAAGCAATCCAATTTAAAAATGGGCAAAAGCCTTAGACATTCTCCAAAGAGGAAATACAAATGTCGAAATACCACATGAAAAAAATGTTCACTATCACTAGCTATTAGGGAAATGCAAATTAACGCTTCAATGAGATTTCATCTCACACCTCATAGAATTGCCATTATTTAAAAACAAAAACAAAAACAGAAATCAGTAAGTGCTGGAGAGGATGTGGAGAAATAGGACCACTCCTTCACTGTTGGTGGGAATGTAAAATGGTGTAGCCTCTTTGAAGACAGTTTGGCAGTTCCTCAGGAAGCTAAATATAGAACTGTCATGTGATCTGGCAATCTCTCTACTAGGAATACATCCAGAAGAACTGAAAACAGTGAAGCAAACATTTGCACACCAATGTTCATACCAGTATTATTCATAACTGCCAAAAGATGAAAACCCAAGTCCCCATTAACCAATGAATGGATAAACAAGATGTGGTATAAATACATATGATAGAATACTAGGCTGCAGTAAGAAGAAATGAAATTGGAACACATGATAACATGGATGATCTTTGAAGACATTATGCTGAGTGAAGTAATCCAGACAAAAGGACAAATATTGTATGGTCTCACTAATATGAACTAAATATGAAGACTAAACATACAGAGTTTAAACCTAGAGTATAGTTTCTAGGAGATAGGAGAAAGGTTGAGAAGGGGTACTGATGCTTAATGTATGTAGAATTTTTAATTAGCTTGACTGTGAAACTTTGGAAATGGATAGAGTTGATAGTAACACACAGTGAGTATAACTAACATGGCTGGTTTATAAATGGGATTGTGACTCAAAAGGGATGTCTAAGGATGTCAATGTCAACTGAAAGAAAGCTAGAGAATAATCTAGGGACTGAATAGCATAGTGAGCCCAGAGGTGGATAAGGATTGTGGTTAATAGTACAAATACAAGTATGTTCTTCTAAAACAAATGTACATCACTATTACAAGGTGTTAAGAATACAGAGATGCATGGAAAAATACAATTAATGTGACTTATGAACTATAATTAACAGCAGTATTGTAAGAGTCTTGCATCAATGTCAAAGAACGGGTATGGAAAAAATATACCAGATGTATGCTATAAACCACTGTTATGGTAACAGTCTGATGATGTTCCCTCATAATCTATAACAAATGTTCCACAACAATGTAATATGCTGGTCAAGGAGTATTGTATGGGAATTCCGCACATTGTGCATGATTGTTTTTTAAGTAAACAACTTTGCTAATATATATATATATATAAAACCCACAATGAGATAACGTTTCACACCAACCAGAATGTGTATTATTTTTTTAAAAAGACAATAACTAATACTGGTGAGGATGAAAAGAAATAGTAACCCTTGTACATTGTTGGTGGGAATATTAATGGTGCAACCACAATAGAAAACAGTTTGGCAGTTTCTCAGAAATATAAGTATAGAATTGCAATTCCACTCGTAGGTATATACCCAAAACAACTGCAAGCAGAACACAGACAGATATTTATACACCAGTGTTCAAAGCAGCATTATATATATTAGCCAAAAAATGGACACAACCCAAGTGCCCATCAACAGATGAATAAACAAAACATGGTATGTACTTATTATTAAGCCATACAAAGAAGTGAAGCATCAAAACATTCTAATACATGTATGACCTTGAAGACATCATGTCGAGTGAAGTAAGTCAGATACAAAGGACAAATATTGTGCATTTCATGTGCATTCTTTAGAATAAGCAAATTCAAAGAGACAGAAAGTATAATAGTGGTTACCAGGGGTCAAAGAAGTGGAGGAATGGGAATTTATTGCTGAGTATAAGTTTTGGTTTGGGACAATGAAAATAGTCTAGAAATAGGTAAGTGATAAAAATTACACAGTGCTGTCAATTTATTTAATGTTAAAGAATTATTCTCTAAAAATGGTTAAAACAATTTTTAGTTACGTATATTTTACCACAATTAAAAATTATTTTAAAAATTATTTTTAAAACAGACAAGTGTCATATTTGGCTGAGGGCCTTATCTGTGGAACCCAGCTCTACACTGTCATCAATATTTGGAATTATCAATTTGGCCAATCTGGTGAATAAAATGGAATCTCACAGTGGTTTCAATTTGTTCTCATTAATTGCAAATGAGATTAATCATCTATTCATATTTATATGGCCCATTCATATTTCTTCTATAAAATGTTTGTTCAGTTTTGCCCATTTTTCTACTGAGCTGTTTGTCTTTGTTCTTATGGATTTTGAGTTTATTATATGTTCTAGATAATCAATCTTTTGTTGATTATATGTGTGGCTCATTTCTTCTCCCCTCCCCACCAAAAAAAAACTTAACAGAAATCGTAATTTTCGACTACAAATCAACCAAAGGAAAACCACTTTAATCATCATTTTACATACCAAAATATGTATTTTTGATCTACTTCGAGTTTTAAAAATAACATACCCATAATAAAAGGCAGCCATAAGCATACAAGTCTGAACTTGGAGAAGCAGATTTTCCCATTTTCAATTCAGGTGATGTCAAACTCAAGTCACCAACCATCATGTTCACTGAGGTGCGCTGATTCTACAAAAACAGTATGCTAAACATTTTAGAGGTAACATAGTTGAGTTTGCTTTCTGTGAAGTATTCTGCATTCAATCAAAAAAAAAAAGTTCATTTCAAAATATTTTATTCCCTCGCATTCAAACATTTGTAACTAAATTTCTGCTATTCTAAATTGCTCTTAAGTAACATCTCATGAAATTAATATTGAGGCTTTTGTTATATTCACACTGTAGACTGGGGTAGATTCACAACTAAGAACAACTGATTATTTGACTAAGTTATTGGTACTCATTTTTTTTTAAAAAAAGTTCCTAAGGGCAAACAGCTGTACTACTCTCTAATTCTGAGTGATAAAATTTCAAAAGATTAAATAATTTAAAAAACAGAAATTCTACAAAGTACTGCCCTTCCTTATTGACCCTGTTCTGAGCATACCATTTCTAGTGTGAAAAAGAATCATCAGTAACAAGAATATGAACCCTAGATTCAGACAGAACTAGGCTGTAATTCCCACTCCCCTACTTACTTGCTCTGTGAGCTTAGGTTTTAACCTTTTTGAGCCTAAATTAATTTGTAAAATGGAAATAATATATCTATCTTACAGAGTTATTGTAAAAAAAAGGCAATTAGCACAATGCTGAGCACACAGAACATATTAGTAACTGTTGAACTATCTATTTTCCACCTTGACTCTTGTCTTAAAATGTGGTCCACAGACCAGCAGCATGAGATTCACATGGGAGCTTCTTAGAAATGCAAAATCTTTATCCCAGAAATGCTGAATAAAAATTTGTATTTTAACAAGATCCCCAGATGACTTATATGCACTTTAAAGTTTGAAAAGCAACTATCAAGATTACAGACTACTTTTCAACTTTCTCTTCCTTATTAATTCTTCAATCTGAAAGTGGTATGAAAAACTGAGCAAAAGATGAGTTTAATCAGTATTTCAGATAAATACTTTTAATTGAAGAGTAAAACAATTTGGGGGATAAGAACTGACAAACCAGCACAAAGGAGGTATAATAATGCTTGGAGTAGTAATGATATGTGTAGCTGTGAAAATGGTATTGCCAAAAGGTAAACTAACCAGGATTCCTAGAAGTTAAGGACCTTTTAAAACTCATATTTTAGTTACATTGCTTAGAATGTCACCTTAATTTTCAGATAAAGTAATATGATAAAAATAAAAATTATAGCAAATCTACTCTTCATATAAATCCTGCATGACCCAATATTTGATCATGGTCTTACATTTTAATTTTCTCACCTTTTTAAGCTGCCATAATGAAAACCATGTGATTTTATATACATAGGTGACATTACCCAATGACTTAGAGATGACCAAAGTATAAAGTATTATGACATATCTTAGTGAAAAGGGAATTGCTCAGACAAGAACAAGTGTTAGCCAGGATGTGGAAAAATTGGAATCCTAATAATATTGCTGAAGGGAATATAAAATGGTACACCATCTTTAAGAAAGCAGTTTGGCAGTTCCTCAAAAAGTGAAACACAGAATTACTGTAAGACCTAGAAATTCCACTCACAGGTATATATCCAAGAAAAATGAAAATGTATGTCCAGACAAAAGCCTGTACATGAATGCTCCTGGAAATATTATTCATGATAAACAAAAAGCACAACTTTTGGTTGCACTTTAGGTCTATCAACTAATGAATAAAGAAAATGTGGTATACCCATACAATGAAATAATATTCTGCTGTGGTATTTAATAAAAACCACAATATTAAAAAATAAATCACATGTTCTTTAATTGTCTGATCTTTGCTAGTTCTACAAACTGCCAGTTCTGAGGTAATGGCACCACATTAAGAGCCATTTTAATTTAACCAGCACTCAACACTAAGTGCCCATCATTAAGCAAATAATAGCAAAGTATGTATTTCTCAATTTAATCCATTTTAGGGGGCATCAGTAGAGGAGGGTTAGAAACAGCTACATAGTTTTACTTGGATATTTCCTAAAAATTTCTTGATGATGCAAAACAATTAATTAATTATTAATGTTGACATGCCATTGAATATAATGCTAGGTTAGCTTCTCAGATTTAACTATTTTAAAACATACACTGGAAAAATTTAGAAACTCTTATTGCAGCATCTAGCTGATATCAGGTAATTGCTTATACCACATGACACACCTTAACTGAAGGCAAAAACCCTATAACAGATTACACTTATACTTCTACCTATACTTATCATGTGTAAGTGCCTAACAATACTAAATGAAGTCTAAAACCTATTTGTAAAACCACAATATTTTACCACAGATTTGGTGAAGTCAAAATCTCCAACAATTCCTTGTTCACGATTTAAAGCAAATACATTGTTCTGATGAAGTGATCCATGAATTATGTCAGCCTTATGTAATGTATGCAGTCCCTGGGCAACACCTTTCATGACCTTTAAGGTCTCCTATAGGTCAGTACACACAAAAGAAAATAGGAAATAAGCAAATGATGCTAATACGTGAACTTTCTCTCTAATTAAAACCCTGTTGCACAAGTGAGTAAAGCGTCCTCCACAAACGAACTTTTAATAAGAAAAATAAGTAAAGGCCAGATGAAGCCCTGATTATGCAACTAATGCTATCATATTTATATTCTACTATTTCTAAGAAGACTTAAATTGAAAAATAATGGTCATGTACATTATCTAGAAAAACGACTGAAGTAATGTTACTATAGTTAGGAAGAATCAGGCCTCTTTTATTTCTATTACTAATTCTAAATTTACAAAGGTAAAAACTAAAGCTGCCACTTAAGCACCAGGTAACCAGACAATATATAAACAGCAGAGCTTAATATTTATAAATATGGCCTTTGGAACCAGAGAAATCTAAATTCTAGTTCCAACTCTGCTTCTGGCTGAGGGTCTCCGTGCAAGTCTGAATGTCCTCTAAGCTTCATTATTCTAATCTGTAAAATGGAATAACTCTGTCACAGGATTGATCTGGCCATTAAATAGGATAATGCAAGTCAAAAATATTTTAAAGCTTATAGCCTGTATAGTAAGCTCACAATTAATATTAGATTTTATTTTCTAATTTAATACATTCACGAAAATAGTGTTTTTTACTTACTTCTGAAGTTAAAGGTATACTGGCTTGAATAGCACTCAGGTTTGCCCTAGGATAATATGGGACCATCAGATAAGCCATAGGATCAGACTAAGAAGCAAAAGAGATCAATATAGAATGTGACTGAAAGTGAAAAATTCATTTAGTATATAATGATTCTATAAGATACTGTTTAGTTACTGCACTAAAACTTGGTGCTAAAACTTACTCTAAATAAAATGTTTCTGGCAAGTGATTAAAAAAAGAACTTTACCTTGCATAAAAATAAGAATATCAATGGTAGTAACCCAGACTCTTCTTTATCTTCTCTCCAAGCTCTGTGATAAGCAGCTGCTCTCTGAATCACCCTGGCTTCTGTGTCAACATCCACTGAATAGCCCTTGTACCAAAAGAAGAGGCATAGGTAATTTCAAGATAAAAAATTCCAATCTAATTATATATAATTACAACTTAAGCATACTAAATTATTTTATATAAGCTAAATTACATCTAACAATATAAGCTAAGCTACATTTAACTTCATATAAGCTAAATTACATCTAATTTTATTTTTGAATTTTAGAAGTATCTCTTCTATCTGCTTTAAATGCTATAAATTAGAAAGTAAAGAAAAATTTTACCTTATTAAACATTCTAGTAAGTATAGCCACTAAAGCCAAATGAATTATCCCGTATTCATTATTAACAGTTTCCCACCTCAATAAAGAAAGGAAATTAAGGAGTAGAAGACAGTTGACAAAGGAACTGATATGTGAAAGAGAAAATTAAGAAAAGCCAGAACTTTAAAAAGCTATTTATTTGGTGGTGATGCTAGCACATTTTGATTGTAATTAACAGTACTGAATTACATGTGTGAATGTAATTAAAAGGGGAAATTTTAAGTCTCAGACGTGTTAGAATAAAAGTTAAAAGAGAAAACATAGGACTGTACAATAAGGGGAGCAGGGGATGGCTAACCCCAGAAATTCTCAAACCTGGCTGCACATCAGAATCATGTAGGCTTCTGGGAAGATGGCAGACCAGAAAGATATGGGATTTTCTTCTCTCCCAGAAAAATAGCCAGAGTACAGGCAGAAATGGTCTGGGAAAAAAATCTTCTAGGTTTTATGATACCAGGGAAAGGTTGGACACAGCCCTGAAGAGATGGGGGCAAAGGAAAAGAATCTCGACAGCAAAACTATGGGTTAAAGCTGCAAATACAGCTGTGGGCACCCTCCCCCACCCTTTAGACACTTTTGAATTCTCAGGCTTCAGGGATGGTGGCTACAGACAAAGATGGCCCCAGAGATCCACCTATCCAGGAAACGGGAGAAAGAGGGACAGAGCCTAAGGCTTTTGACCCACAAGTTTGGCCTGCTGTGTCCCAGCAGTCCTTCCAGGCCAGGTGGGGCTGCACCATTGTTTGCCTTGGAAGCCAGCTTGGAACTAAAGAGATCCAGGACTAAAGAGATCTCCTCATTCTCTCAATCTCCCTCACAGCAGGGCTGATTGTTGACACAGTGGGGAGTGAAATTATTTCCTAATGGAAAAAGAAGAAGGGTGCCAGCAAAGAAAGTTTGAAATATGAGGCTCTAAGCCTCCAGGCAGGAATCTGTCTCATTGATCTGGTCTCTGTTGCAGTAAATACACTCCAACCAGGCACTGAACTGAGAAGGCTGCCAAAGAGCAACATCTGTTGGCAGAAGGAAGTGCAGGTGAGGAAATTAAAAATAAATGAGAGGCTTTTTCTGGCCTTTACAACCTCCCTCCCCAAGGCCCTGGGAAGCAGGTCTGCAACACATTACAGGGTGCAGAGGCCAGAATTTGAACAATTAATGGGGACAATCCTAAAGACCAGAACAGGATGAACCAAGAATCAAAGAACAGTTATAACACACAGACTCCTGTCACTCGCCCCTGTTAAAGAGAGAAATTGAAGATCTGAGTAAATTCACCATCTTAATCAGATTCCTATGAGCTACACTAAGAAAACAGCACAAAACACAACAACACATGTGTCATGGCAGGTCCAGAAGGAGAAGAAAAGGGAAAAGGGGCAGAAAGGGTATTTGAGGAAATAATAGCTGAAAATTTCCCAACTCTCATGAAAGAAATGAACTTACATGTCCAAATAGTCCAATATACCCCAATCAGAATGTGAATACACCTACTTCAAGACATATACTACTCAGAATGTCAAACATCAAAGATAAAGACAAAATCTGAGAACAGCAAGGGAAAAGCAAACCATCACATACAAGGGATACCCAGTAAGACTTAGTGCAGATTTCTCATCTGAAACCATGGAGGTGAGAAAACAGTGGTATGATACAATTAGGATACTGAAAGAGAAAAACTGCCAGCCAAGAATTCTTTATCTAGCAAAACTGCCCTTCAAATATGAAGGTGACTTTAAAATATTCACAAACACAAACAGAAAATAAGAACATTCATAAACAAGAACCCACCTTTGCAGGAAAGAAAAAGACAGGAGAGAGGGGCTTGGAGGAAGAGGATAGAAGAAAGAATAGCAGAAAGGATAATCGAAAGAGTAAAATAAAGGCGAATTAAGATTTGACATACAAAAACTAAAGAATAAAATGGTGGAAGTAAATAATGCATTCACAGTAATATCATTGAATATGAATGGATTAAACTCCCAAATCAAAAGATAAAGCCCAGCAGAATGGATTAAAAAAAAACATGAGACATCCATATGCCACCTACAGGAGACTCCTTAGACCCAAAGATACAAACCAGCTGAAAGTGAAATGTTGGAAAAAGATACTCCATGAAAACAGTAACCAAAAAAGAACAAGAGTAGCTATACAAATATTGGTGAAAAAAATAGACATTAAATGCAAAAAAAGTTATAAGAGATACAGAAGGCCAATATATATTAATAAAAGGGACAATCCACCAGGAAGATATAATAGTCATAAATATCTATGGACCTAACCAGGGTGCCCAAAAATTCATGAGGCAAATGTTGGCAAAACTGAAGGCAGAATTAGACATCTCTAAAATAGTTGCAGACTTTAACACACATCATTAGACAGAACAACTAGACAGAAGATCAACAAGGAAACAGAAAACTTGAACAATATGATAAACTAGTTAGACCTAACTATATAGAATGTTGCACCCAAATTCAGTGGTTTATAAAATCTTCTCAAATGCTCATGGTTCTTTCTCCAGGACAGACCACGTTAGGTCACAATGCAAGTCTCAATAAATATAAATTGATTTACAGATTCAGTCTTTTTATGAATAAAATAATATAAAGCACCTTCTCAGATCACAATGGAATGAAAATGGAAATCAATAATAGATAGGAATAGGGGGGTGGGGGGTACATGGGGACCTCATATTTTTTTAATGTAATATTTTTAAAAATGAATTTAAAAAAATAAAGGTTTATCTTTTCAAAAATAATAATAATAATAGAGAGAAACAAGGTAAATTCACAAATGTGTAGAGGCTAAACAACATACTCCTAAATAATCTGTGGATCAAAGAGGAAATTGTAAATGAAATTAGTAAATATATTGAGACAAATGAAAACAACAACACAACTTACCAAAACTTACGGGTACAGTGAAGACAGTCCTGAGAGGGAAATATATAGCCCTAAATGCCTATATTTAAAAAGGTAAGCTAAAATCAAAGATGTAATTGAATACCTGAAAAAAAACAAAAAAGAACCAGAAACCATTCCCAAAGCAAGCAGAAGGAAAGAAATAACAAAGATAAGATCAGAAATAAATGAAATTGAGAACAAAAAAAAAGAATAGAGAAAATCAACAAAATCAAAGCTGGTACTTTGAGAAGATCAATAAAATTGAAAATCTTCCAGCTAGACTAACAAAGAAAAAAAGAGAAGATGCAAATAAACAAAATCAGAAATGAAAGGAGAGAAGTTACAACTGACCCCACAGAAATAAAAATAATGAGGTTATTATGAGAAACTGTATGCCAACAAACTAGACAACCTAGATGAAATGGACAAATTCCTAGAAATGCACAAAAAAACCTACACTCACACTCCAAAAAAGAATAAACCAGCCACATTTAAAGAGATTGAATCAGTCACCAAAAAGCTCCCAAAAAAGGAAAGTCCAGACCAGATGGCTTCACAGGTGAGTTCTACTAAGCATTTCAAGAAGAATTACACCAATCCTTTTTAAACTCTTCCAAGAAATATAAAAGGAGGGAAAATTACCCAATACATTTTTTGAAGCCAGTATCGCCCTAATACCAAAGCCAGTAAAGACACTGCAAGAAAAGAAAATTACAGACCAATCCCTCCAATAAACATAGATGCAAAAATTCTCAACAAATTACCTGGTATGCAAGGCTGGTTCAACATAAGAAAATCAACTGACGTAATACACGGCATTAACAAATTAAAGGGAAAAACCACATGACCATATCAATCAATGCAGAAAACGCATTCAACAAAATCTAGCACCCTTTCTTGATAAAAACAATTTGAAATATAGGAATAGAAGGAATATTCTTCAATATAATAGAAGGGCTTTCTGCAGCTGCAGGTTTGCTGACATCAGACCTTGTCCCCACCCCTTCCTGGACCCCTAGAAGTCCCTCAGTAAAATGGCTTGACCCTAAAAAATATATATATATATATTTAGGCATGTATGAAAAACCCACAGCCAACATCATATTCAATGTGGAAAGGCTGAAAGCTTTCCAAGTCCCTCAATAAAATGGCTTGACCCTAAAATATATATATATATATATATACATATATATATATATATAAAGGCATGTATGAAAAACCTACAGCCAATATCATATTCAATGTGGAAAGGTTGAAAGCTTTCCAAGATCAGGAATAAAATAAGGATACCCATTGTCATCATTCTTATTCAACACTGCACTGGAAGTTCTACCTAGAGCAACCAGACACGAAAATAAATAAATAAATTAATTAATTCAATGGCATCCAAACAGGAAAAGGAGAAATAAAACTCTATTTGCGGATGATAGGATCATATATTTAGAAAATTCTAAAATGTCTATGACAAAGTGACTTGAACTAATAAAAAATTCAGCAAAGTGGCAGGATATAAGATCAACATGCAAAAACAATAATGTTTCTCTACATTAATAATGAACAATCCAAGGAGAAAATGAGGAGCAAAATGGAATGAGGAGCAAAATGGAATGAGGAGCAAATTTCCATTTATAATAGCAATAAAAAGACTCAAATACACTGGAATCAATTTAACCAAAGAAGTAAAGGACCTATATGCAGAAAACTACAAAACAATGCTGAAAGAAATTTTTTAAAAAGATCTAAACTAATGGAAAGATATTCCATGGTCATGGACTGGAAGACTAAATATGATTAAGATGTCAATCCTACCCAAATTGATTTACAGATTCAAGGCAATACCAACCAAAATTCCAACAGCCTACTTTACAGAAACAGAAGAGGCAATTACCAAATCATTTGTAAGGAAAAGTACACCTGAATAGCCAAAAGCATTCTAAAAAATAAGAGCAACATGGAAGGAATTTTACTACTTGAACTTGAAATATTTTACAAAGCTACAGTGGTCAAAATAGCATGGTATTGGCATAAAGACAGATCAGTGGAATAGAATTGGTAATCCAGAAATAAACCCTCAACTTTACAGTTAACTGGTTTTCAACAAATCTACCAAAATCATGTTAACAGGACAAAATAGCCTCTTCAACAAATGGCGCTGGGAGAACTGGATATCCATAACCAAAAGAATGAAGGAGGGCCCCTATCTCACTTCCCATACAAGAATCAAATCCAAATGGATCAAAGACCTAAATGTAAAAGCCAGAACCATAGAACTACTAGGAGAAAATTTAGGGAAACATCTTAAAGGCCTTGTGGTAGGTGTTGGTTTCTTAGACCTTATATCAAAGCACAAGCAACAAAAGAAAAAACAGATAAATGGGACCTCCTCAAAATTAATACTTCTGCTCAAAAGATTTTGTCAAAAGGGTGAAAAGGCAGCCAACTCAATGGGAGAAAATATTTGGAAATCACGTATCTGATAAGGGTTTAATATCAATGTTATATAGGGAGATACTACAACTCAAGAATAAAAAGACAAACGGCCTGATTTAAAAATGGGCAAGACTTGAATAAGACATTTCTCCAAAGAAGAAATACAAATGGAAAAAAAACACATGAAAAAGTGTTCAATGTCACTAGCTATTAGGGAAATGCAAATCAAAACTACAGTGAGATATCATTTCACACCTATATAGAACAGCCACTATTAAAAAGAGAAACTACACATGCTGGAAATATAGGAACCCTTATTCACTATTGGTGGGAATGTAAAACAGTACAGCCACTGTGGAGGACTGTTTGGCAGTTCCTAAGAAAGTTGAATATAGACTTGGCATGTGACCTGGCAATACCACTACTGGGTGTATACCCAGAAGAAGTGAGAGCAGTGACTAGAACAGACATCTGCACACTGATGTTCATAGTGGCATTACTATTTCCAAAGAATGGAAACAACTCAGGTGTATCAACGGATACACAATTTGTATATCCATTCACAATTTGTAAACACATGATGGGATATTATGCAACTGTAAGTCATAAATCATATGACAACATGGATGAACCTGGAGGACATTATTTGAGCCAAGCAAACCAGAAACAAAA
Source organism: Dasypus novemcinctus (assembly GCF_030445035.2). Lineage (NCBI taxonomy): Eukaryota > Metazoa > Chordata > Mammalia > Cingulata > Dasypodidae > Dasypus > Dasypus novemcinctus. The sequence goes on from NC_080677.1 coordinate 35,554,108, forward strand.
GGACAACAAATACAACATGATTGTGCTACTATGAACTAAATATATTGTGTAAACCCATGTAGTTATTAACTTGAATATGGGTCACCAGAAAATAAAATGAAGTTAGAGAATGGAAAGCTGTAGGTTACTTGTGAAGAACTGGTAAAAAGGATATTTGTTAATCTTTGGAAATGAATAGAAAAGGAGAAAGCCCAACATAATGTCTGTAACTAGCAGTACTATTATGTGGGTATGAAAGGGGTTTAAAGGGAAAATCAAAGGTCATGTGTATTACTAAAAGGAAAGATAAAAAATGTAACATGGACGTGTATAGCAGAGTAAAACCACATATGAAATATGAAAACGGTAAAACTGAATATATAAGACTTTTTCTTTGAAATTGATCGAATACATGTTAACACTACAAGATGTTAATATACCAAAAAAAACCACATTATACTAAGTGAAAGAAACCAGACACAAAGTACTACATATTGTATGATTCCCTTTATATAAAATGTAAATATAAATCAATTTATAAAGATGAAGTAAGATCAGTAGTTATGTAGGTCTGGGGAAGGACTGCTAAGGGGTGTAGAGTTTTTCTATTTGGAGTAATAAAATTGTTCTAAAATTTTTGCAGTGATGAATGCACAACATTGTGATTATACTAAAAGCCATTGATTATACATTTTGGATAGATTTTATAGTATATGAATATATCTCAATAAAACAGCTTAATACATAAATACTTGTGCAATAACCAAAAATAGCAGTTATATACAGCATGAGAAGCAATAAGAGATCAAGGGGTAAAGAATTTTCTAGTTAGTTTGGTTTTTATTATTGTTACTGAAATAATGAAAATGTTCTGATGACTGAAGTATTAAATGCACAATTATGTAATTATACCAAATACAACTGACTGTACACTTTGGATGAACTGTATGCTTTATTAATATGTATCAATGAAATCGATTTGTTAAAAAAAAAACCACAGCCAAACTCAGGTAGCACCAGATGAGGCAAAAAAAAAAAGAGAGAGAGAGAGAAAGGAAAAATGGAAGAAAAAAAAATAAAAAAGAATCACTTAGGGAGTTTTAAATGTTCTGATGCCCAAGATCCATGCTCAGAGATTTTTATTCAATTGGTCTGGGATAGGGCCCCCGCAATGGTATTTTGTAAATGATGAGGATCAAGATATACTGTCCTAACTTATAAATCATAGAGCAAAGCTGGTATGCCTCCAATCCCTTTGTAATACTCATGTCTGAATTAATTTACCTGAGGGGGAGAAGGGTGGGAATGGAAAAAAAGTTAAATGAAACCTAAAGAGATTTTCTGGGCAACACTTCCCTTTCTCTCCCCTCAATTCTTTGACTCCATGCTCAAAGAAGAGAGTTTTGGGAAGACTGATTTTCAGATTGGGGATGGGAAACTCAAGATGCCCATGGGCCCAGGCAAACAAGACAGTGGGGGTGGGGGGGAATGGGCATTACGTAGGATTATGGCAACTGCAGCCCACAGTCTACTAGTTGGCTCTGACCTAACACTGGCATGCAGTTATTCAAGTTCACTGTCCCCAGACAAGTTAATCTTACCAAAAAAAAAAAAAAAAAAGCCAAAAACACAATTTTACTTGAAATTTTACCAAAAACAAAAATCTCTGAAGTGTGCACATGAAAAGTGGTTAAAATGGAAATTCTGTTATACACATGTTGCCATAATAAGTTTTTTTTAAATAGTCATACCAGAAAAAGTAAACCAGCCAATAAACCAGCTTATAATTCTACATATAGTAGAACAAAAGGAGACAGAAATTTAAAAAGATACATGTCTGTGGGGGGAAAAGCTATTGGTTAGAATGTTTACCCTAAAAACGAAAGCAAATACAGCTATTAAATACATTTTACTTAGGAAAATGAGGCAAACTGTTTAATCTCCCACAAGTTAAAAGAATGTAAACTTACCTTTAAAAGAATCATTTGCCCATTAACTTCAGAACATACCAAAGGACGCTTGCTGCTGAGTTCCTTCATAGGCTCAGCATCCAGAAGATCCCGCTCCAAGCTCATAGTAAGAAGACCACCAGAGTTCTAGGCACAAGTTTTTATAACAGTTGACGAATCCAAACAACCCCAGCACTTTTAAATCAGCATAATTAGTTACATGCTATTAGAGGGATTGGACATCAACCCTACTGAAGAAAGCAATAAAATCACAATTTTTAAAGTTTTTTATTTTTTCTAGTTCCTAGCTCTTGAACCCCTCCCACTGAAAGTGTAAACACCATACATTTGATCACTGCTACAGTTCTAGAACAGATTCTGGAGAACAGCTCTGACTAACCAGACATGCTTTCCAAGGAACCCTGAAGTTTACTTGAAAAACCTCATATGTTTCCTAAAAATATTAAAATGACAAATAAAAAGGTAGTTGTAGGGTGGGAGTAAGAAACCTAAAAATTATTACTACTGTGAAGTAATTTTAACACTTCTGCCTCTGCTTTAAGTAGGGACCTCAAAAGTGAAAATAAGTGACCTTCATGTATCTTAATTCCCTTAGATATTTCTGCTGCCTGTTAAAGCAATAATTTTTCACTAAAACATAGTACTCAACATGTTAAATCAAGCTAAGTTTTTTTTTAAGATTTATCTCTCCCCACCCCCTCATTGTTTTGCACTTGCTGTGTCTGTTCCTCTTCTTTGTTTCTTTAGGAGGCACCAGGAACCATACCCAGGACCTCCGATGTGGGAGGGAGGTGCCTAACCGCTTAAACCACCTCTGTTCCCTGCTTTGATGTGTCTCTCATTATGTTTTTCTTCTTGTGTCTCTTGCTGAGTCATCTTGTTGTGTCAGCCTGCCACACCTGCCCGTCACATCAGCCCATGGTCTTCTTTAGGAGGCACGGGGAACCAAACCATGGAACTCCCATGTGGTAGGTTGGAGCCCAATCCCTTAAGCCATATCCGCTTCCCCAAGCTAAGTTTTAATGTGAGCCAGTTTTAATAAAAAGGGTTGCAGGATTATTGTTACATTTTTTTAAAGTATTGTCAGTATAATTAAGTAATCCACAATATATAATCAACCCAGAGAATGATTCCTAAACATACTTCATAGTTAAACATCTTAATATTATTACAGGATTCCACAGTCATAATTCAAGCTTTCTGTAATCTTCACAATAAAGTATTTGGCATACTAAAAAAAAAAAATTTTTTTCAAGTCCCCTATGGAACTATATATTCAATCACCCATCTGAAATGATAGTCTCTGTATTAGTCAGCCAAAGGGGCGCTGATGCAAAATACCAAAAATTGGTTGGTTTTTATAAAGGTATTTATTTGGGGTAGGAGCTTCCAGACACTAGGCCATAAAGCATAAGTTACTTTCCTCACCAAAGTCTATTTTCACATGTTGGAGCAAGATGACTGCCAATGTCTGTGAGGGTTCAGGCTTCCTGGGTTCCTCTGGGCTCAGCTCCTCTGTTTTCTCCACAAGGTCAGCTGTAGACTATCAGGTGAATGGCTCTGTCTCTCTCCCTGGGATTTCTCACGTGTCTAAGGAGCTGTCTCTATTCCTCAGTGTTCTTCTCCTGACTCAGGTCCTCTCTTCCTGGGGTTTACTTCTCCTTCCTCTGCATACTTACTTTCTGGGGCTCCAGCTTAAGACTTCAGCATCAAACTCCAATATCAGAAACCCTCAGCTCTGTCCTTTGTCATGCCTTTTATCTGTGGCATGCCTTGGTGGGTGGGAACTCAATGCCCTAATGACATGGCCCAATCAAAGCCCTAATCATAACTTAATCATGCCCAGGTACAGACCAGATTACAAACATAATCCAATATCTATTTTGGAATTCATAACCATATCAAACTGCCACAGTCTCTAAAGCCAGAATGAAATAACTCCCAAGAAAAAATCTACATTACATTAAAGTCTACTCTTGAAATATTTTACAGCTGTTAGTTAATTTAAGGGACTTTAATCTTACATATTTATGAGAATAAATTTACATATCTACATGACTATCCCTTTCTGTACTATATTTTAGCTGTTATTGTGGACTTAATGACAGTCTTAATATTTATCTATTCCCTCATCCCTACCCAACAATATAAAACACAGATCTAAAAAATTGTTCCCTGAGAGCCAGAATTCACCAATCTTGCTCTATATTGTCCCTCTAAAACACTGATCTCCCAGCCTTTGAAACCTGTCTGCTCTCTAGAAAAATATTCCTACCTCAACAATTTCACCTTAGCCAACTTTTCTAGAATTTTCTTGCAGCCTACTTAAACTTGTAAAATATATTCTGCTTGAATTCCTCATGGATAGCACTATCCTGCTTTTATACTAACTCATGGCACAGCAGTTAAAAATGCTTTACTTATCACATATCACTTACTTATCACTTCAAAAAGTAAACAACTATGATTCAAATATGTTAATAACTATAGTAATTTTCCTACACATGATTTTTCTGCCCCATTTATTTGAACTATAATTAGCACTATACCCATTAAATATGTCCCAGAGATTGAAATCTTCAGTCTCTTCACATGCTGGCAGAACTCTGAATCTCAGCAGAATGCAGCCAACATCTACTCTCTAGGTTCATCAGAATCACCCAGGGTAACTAACAAAATGACAATGATGCACAACACCCATCCCAAAAAACAGAGTATCTACAAATGCAAGCAAGACAGTTCTATCCACCTGCTCCATGGGATCTAAGCTCCCTCTCAATTGGAAGCAGAGTGGGTATCACCATCCCAAAATCCTCAAGATTAAGGAATCAAAAAACATAAGGGGGGAATGCAACTGTGGATCAAAATAGACATTATTATTCTAGTAATGGAAGAACCTATAACACTGATAGAAAGATGGTAGTCAACAGAGGTTCTGCAGGGAGGGAGAGGGAAGAATATGTGTAACATGGCATATTTTGGGGGACATTGGAATTGTTCTGCATGATATTGCAATGACAGATACAGACCATTACACATCTTGTCAAAACCTATAAAATTGTATGGTGCAAAGTGTGAACCATAATGTAAACTACAGACAATCGTTAATAGCAATGTTTCAATATTTGTTCATCAATTGTAACAAATGTACTAAACACTAGTTAATTTTTTAGTGTAGTACAATGTATATGGAAATTTCCTACAGGGGGAAATGTAAGAGAAAGAGGGGATGGGGTACATGGAAATCCCTTAGAGCTAACTATTCTGTAATCTAAAACTTCTTTAAAAATAAAGAAAAAAGTAGAAACACTTGGACATTGTTTTTTCATAACTTGCTACAAATGTTTCAAAGCAATGCAAGGTAATGGTAGGTAATGATGGTGAGGTGATGTGTGGGAGCCCTGTATGATGTTATGCATATTTGTTTTATAAGTTCACAACTTTTACTACACACTTATTGCTTATGTATGTTCACCTATGAATGATATACTTCAATAAATTTTTAATGAAAAGAACAAAACAAAGCAAAAAACAGCAATAGTCACTATTGCATCACTCTCTAATGGCATGTTCAAAAAGGTCAAAGTAAGATACAAATGTATTTAGTTTGAAATGTTATATGCCTTTGACCACTGGAATGATAAAGAATTGTTGTATTATATATATATGTGTGTATACATATAAAAAATAAACATCTATGATTCAAATAAGTGCCAGGCTTATATACTGAACAGGGAGGAAGGAAGGAGAAAACATAGGAAAACATGCAAAGTAGTATAAAAATAAAAATATGAACTATGCCACGATCAAAGACAGTCTTGAGGAAAAGTTCCAATAATAATGAGAAAATTATACCTAAGGAACATTTTTATAGTAAGGATATTATATACACTGACACACAATTTTAACACTGTCACTTTTCAACACTCTCTACAGAGTAGTAATTCTCAGTGGAACCACAACTTACCATAAATTTAAGTAATCCTATTTTAGGATGAAGCAGAGGCAGCTCAGGAAACCATTTCTGTACCAAGCTATGCAGTTTCTCCTAAGTTAAAAAATAAATATGTTTTTATTGAAGATCAATATATATTAAATTGTGAGAGGAAAAAATAACATATAGGCATCTGCCTTTTATCTAATAAAATACCTATTCACTGAATTTTGCCTTCTACTTCAAAAAATATCAAATGAAAACCTCAAGTGACTGCGAGGATCAAAACTACCACCTTAACAGAAAAAACTTAATTTCCAACTTTAGCTTTGCATATGTATATAAACACAAAATCATGCTTAAAGCTAAGGTCTATAGCTTACTTCCAAAGTAAAATGATAAAGTGTGATAATACATAACAATTTGAATCATAAAACTGTCATTGTTTCTGAAATACTAAGAACACAGCAGCCGTTTATTGGCTGTTACTCCATTTAGGATGAAATAAATCATACAAAACCTTGAGACAAAAATAAGTATATAGCTCTGTAAGAGTTACTTTATGGTAAAGTAAAAATTAAGGGTCCTTGCAAAAGAAAAGTCATTTATTACCTGTTTATTAAACAAGCCTTCTAGGAACTTGTTACATCACTGGGAGATAAGTATTTTATCCAGGGTTCATAGGTAAATAATAAGTTACACATAGATGAATTTGTTAAATCCAAACACCTAAAATTCATATTTTCATAGAATTTTTATTTGCAAAGTACTGTTTTTTAACTAAAATCTTTCCGATAACATTCCCAGGACATAAAATATAATATTCTTTCCAATTTTAGAGAGAAAATACACTAACTGATTCTTCCAAGGTCACAAACTTCATGGCAAAATGAAGACTTAAGATAGAACTTCCCCCAAAAACCAGGCATTTTATTTTGTTATAGTCTTTAATTTATCATGCCCCATTAATATTTTCATTGTAGCATTATCCTAAAATGATATTTATCTAGGACTTGATAAAGGAATATTAAACAGAATATTAAACAGAAAAAAGCAATATGTAAAAGTGTATTTGTGCTATAATCTCAATTTTTCTAAATACAAGCAGAAAGATTAAAAGGAAGTACGTCAAAAGCAATTACGCTGTTACCATTGAGAAGGAAAGTTAGAGGTGATGTTTTTTCTCCTATAATTTCTTTCTATAATTTCAAAATTTAGTACAATGGTCATGAATTATTTTGTCATCAGAGATTAATTTCTAAATTCATATAGCTATTACTATGCCAGTATAACATCTCTAGCCTTGTGATTATAGTCTACTTTATAAAATTGGTACTGAATTCAATTTATAGAATAAAAAGTAATTCAAAACTTCAAAGAATAAAATACTTACATATTCCTCCTGCTCATGATAAATTTCCTTAAAGACGCTATTGCGCAACTCAGTTATTTCTTGTTTCATTTTCTCAATTTCAGATCCATCATGATCATCAGACTTTAATCAGAAAGAAAAAATGATTTTATAAGCTTATTAAACTCAAACAAAATTTCCTAGTAAGAATTTATGCAACTTCTCTAGCAAATTGTTCTGTCTGACGTCTATGTATGCTCAGTACCCAGCATATAATATATCCTCATAACACTTGTTGAATTAATATAGATTAGTTATTCTAACACTGACTTTCCCAAAACCTACAAAAAGGAATTATAAAAATAAAGACACAATATCAACTGCATTAGCTTTTCCAATAGATTTTCTCCAAGATAAAGATGACCAACCGCCATCATAAAGTAAATGGAAGAATAGAAACAAGAAGATAATTAAATTCCCTGAAATTGTTTTCTACATGAGATTTGGTTAAAAAAAAAAAGTAAATGTGTGGCATGTCTACTAAAGGAAAGGCACTGTAGATATCACCAAGACTTCCTAAAATTCCAATGACAATAGGTAAGCTGCCTTAAAAGGTACATATACTTAAAAGTCAGATACATTTCACCAAAGTTGAAAAGTTAAACTAAAAAAGACCCAATTCCCCACAGCCCAGAGTAAGATAAAACTGGAAAAACCTTAAGTTATTAAATTAGTTCTGGAGCAATCACTATCCCATCCCACTTAAGTGATTTTTGGTGGGATTCTCATCTTAACTGTCTAGCTCACTAACTGAAGAAGGGAGATAATTCAAGTTGAATTAAGACATAGCTCCCTTTTGTATTTAAATTGAATCCTCAGAGGAACACATGAAATTGCCAGTTTAGTAACTTTCAAGTCTAAGGAAGGAAGTTAGTCCAGATTACAGAGTCCTAATTCATCCAGTTCTAATATCAAATAAAAACAACTTAAAACATGTAAGAAAAAATTATGTCCAGCCATAAAAAGAGAGTTAACAAAAGGCACACGGTCTTAAAAATACAGTATGACAAAATTCTACCTTTGGGGGCCATCACTCCATCATCTTGTATGTTACAGGCTTATATTATAATAAATATAATAATCCAGGCCAAAAGAGTTTTAGAAATTATTCTAACATGCCCATATTACTAAAAACCCAAGAATGCCATTTAAAATTATTTTAAAGAAAATTTAATAACACAGGAAAATGTTTACACTATTAATGTAATCACAAGTTTATTTACAAACACATAAAAAGATAAAGTATATAAAATGAATGAATAATGGTTCTCTTATTTTTAAAATCATATTTGGGGAACTGGTATAGCTCAGTGGTTGAGTGCCAACTTCCCACATATGAGGTCCTGGGTTCAATCCCTGGGCCCAGTACCTCAGGTGGGGCAGGGGGAGGGCGGAAAGTGTATTCATGCTTACTTTTACAAAGAAGAACCCAAGTAAGGGATACAGAGGACTCAGTAATAAGCAACTATTTCCTTACTTCTTCCAAATTATTCTTTTCAACCAATTTCCATCTCAGTTGAGCCTTTAAGCCTTTCAGGGTCTTCTTAATGGTCAGCAAGTGATCCACACTGGGGCTCTTATTTAACCATTCAGTAATCTGCTTCTTAAACTGAGAGAAAGAGTCACTGTAGTTTCAAACACATCAGGCAACAATACTGAAGAGTCACTTCCTGATCATTTGTTATTTCTCTATTATGATTCAACTAATATCTACTGAGTTCAGATTAAAATACTGATTCTACAAATTCTTCAAACTGATTTCTTAATTATCCAGTTATTGTATAGAAGAGTAACAGCTCCAGCAGTCAAAGTAACAAAGATAAAATAAATAATTCAAGCTCAGAAGTATAGTGGTAGGGATGTAAATAGGAATTGTTAGTGAGAATGTAAATTGAAATTATCTTGCCAAAAGCAGTTTCACAATATGTATCAAGTTTTAAGAATGTTCATTCCTTTTAACTGAGCAATTACAAATCTGGAATCTATCCTGATGAAATACACATAAAAAATTATGTACAAACATTACATAAATTCTATTTATGATAGAAAAAAATTGGAAGTGACCTTAACATCCAACCAGATGAAAGGTTAAATTATGTGTGCAGCCATGCAAGGATGGCGATTTAGCCACTCCAAATGACATTATATTATAGAAGAATCATATGGGAAAATGTTCATTTTATACCATTAAGTGAAGAAAATATTTTAAGTAGTTTACAAAACAGTGCAACACATGTAATATATATGTATACATAAAATCATTCAAAAAGGAAATACTTAAATAATAGTAACTAACTCTTAGGCTAAGGGATTAGACTAATAAAGGGAATTTTCTACAGTTACCTTGTAGAAAGAAAAAAAGGTTATGTTTTAAAGTACTTAAGAATATCAAAGAATTTCAGATTACTCATAAAACTCAATATACTTATATCAACATCTCTACTAATTGGTCAATTTAACCACAAATCACTAACAACAGCTATACTGTTTTCCTAGCAATAATAAATAAGTTACCTACATTCCGGGTATTAAACTACTTGAGAAAGTTAATGCAATAAAAAATGCAAAACATCAATCCATAAAACCAATAAGAGAAAGCGTAACCCAACCTTAACACTGTCCTTGTACTTGGATAGTACTGTGGCAATCAGCCTTTCCTCTGAACGAATCTTTTGCAGTACTTGACTATGCATATTTAAAATGATCTCCTTGTCTGCATCACCTTGCTCCTAAACGAAATCACATACATGGACTTATACATAAAAGCTTATCCAAAATACCTAAGCCTTCAATAACAACAGATAAACTTCAGAGATGATGCCTTTGACAAATTTCTCTATCCAGTTCAAATTAGCTCTTAAGCACAAATCTTTTCCTAGACAGAAGAAAGACTGTTGTCAAGGATGTTCATATGGGAAATTTTACTTCCATTCTTGAAGATGTCTAGAGTAAAGGGTTAAAGGAAATCAGGGATACTAATGTGTTAAATATAAGAACAAAACAATAAATAAAACTTCAACAATTAAAATTATTTTTAGAAAACATCTATTAGTAACCACTTCTACAGTCAAATCTGACTAAAACATCTAAATTGGGAATATTTAACAAATAGGGAAATATAGTAGTGCATAATGTATTTTCTAAGTGTCAATATGAATAAAATTGCAAAAAGTAAAAAGAAACAAGTAAAATGAAAAACATAACCAGTGAGAATTTGAAAAGCAGCCTGAATAAATTGGGACAGAGTTCCAATGAACAATGTTAACATTACAAAATACTCTTTGACAAACTACCCTAACTTTTAACTTGACACAGCAGTACAGGATATAGATAATAGAGAAAGGGGACTATACTAATCAGACTTAGGTGTTCACTTTCAGACCACTCCTAGATTTTAAGTTTTCATAAACTCAGTTTAAGGACTGAAAGGTGTTTCCTTAGAATTAAACATCAAGTATTTTTTAGTGTGAAATATCCTATTACAATCAAAATGGAAGAGTAAGAATTGCATTGTAACTTGACAGAGTTACTATTTCAAAAAGGCCTTTAAGAGGAATGCTAAGATCAGTCAATATTTTCTAACTAGCAAGAAAAACCATATTGCTTCAAAGGAAGCAACAATAAAGAAGATAAATACTCACAATCAGAGATATCTCCAGCTCTTTGCAGACACTTGACTCAGCCTTCTCTAGGATTTCATCAACATTATCAATTGTGTCTTCAGAAGTCAGTGAATCTTCCCCAGTTAGATCAAACACCTTATTTACAAAAAAAAAAAAAAAAAAACGAAGTATCACAATTACTTAAATTTACATGCAACGTATCCTTTAAAGCTGGGAGCAGAGCATTAGTCTATTTACTGGGAAATGTGGAGGAAATAAGGATACAGGAGAAAGATAAAGTACCTACCTCCATAAAACTTACACACCTGAAAAGAAGTGATTTACATATAGCACACATCTAAAGAAAACACATATTTTGAAAAGTAATTCATGCTTAAGAGACATAAAAGGACAATTGAGAGGAAAAATATGAGAAAAAAACAGGTATGAGACCAAAAAGCTGTGTTTTTTTGAGAATAATAAAGCTGGTAAAGAATATGAATGCTCAGGAAGCAAGTTTAGATCTGATAGGTGGTAGAAAGACAATTTTAGCTCTTGAACAAGGAAGGGATATGATTATTTCTAGTGTTTACTGATTGACCTAGTATTTAGGAATGTGGGGAATAAAATTAAAGAGTAAATCCAGAATGGCTTCCATCTCATTAGGAAAAACAAGGGTATTTTCTATCAGGAAATAGATTTTATAAGGTATTAAATAAAATCAGAGACCCGAAATACAAGACATAGAACATAAGGGTCACAAACAGTCACTTTGATTTCAGATTCAAGCTTGGGGTTATGAGAATCTGGATAAAGGAGATAGACATGGAAATGGACAGAAAAGGAAAAGTAGCCACAACTTGATAATTAACCTGAAAAGAAACAAAAGTATGATCAGTAACGCAGTTTTATAACATAATATAATCAGCAACTGAGTAAGTTATAAAGCTGGTGGAAGAACAAAGAATCAACAACAAAATTAGGTCAAAATTCAATTAGGGTACTGAATACATTATGCAAAACCAAATGCCCCCAAGTCTTTTGGAAAATTGCATGGTGTTTTATTCATAATAAACAAGAACTAAAAAGAATGATATAAAAAACATCTTTTCTAATATATAATATCAACTAAGACTAATGTTACCATTTATTTTATATATTTTAATGTCTTTAAGATATCTAAAACTTAAAAGACTTAAACACTGTCAAAGAATTAATGAAATATTTTAAGAATTAGCCACTGGATTTTTTTGTTTATAGTTTTTGCCACTGAATTTTAATTTATGTATCTATAACTGAAAAAGAAACCAAAATAAACATGAATACTCTACTACTCTCTAAACCAGATGTATATACACTTACAACCTTATCTCTATATTATTTCTGTAAAACATGCACTACAGTAATAATAAACTCCAGTGATATTATCTAATACCTACAGTCTGACTAAGGTTGTTTTCATATATGTCCTAAAAAATAGAAATGTAAATCACTCACTCCCCCATCCCAAACCCATGCCCATGCATGCATGCTCTCTTGCTCTCCCTCGCTCTCTCTAAGAAAATAAATAAATTACATTTGGAAACCAAAAAAGGAAAACAGCTATAAGTACCACTGGACAAAGCTCTTATTACCTTTAAGGTGCTGTGGAACCATCCTACAAGACGCTGTAGAGAAGTCTCTGTTTCACTTCTAACATTATGGAATTCCTCTCTTTTACCACACTTCCACTCATGAAATTTCTTAAGTATTTCTTCAGAATCTGTCCCTTCTTCGGCCTGTCCATACACTGTTTCTAAGGAGGCGGACAAATCCTGCAGAGAGATATAGTTCCATTTCCGAAAACGTTTATTAACTACATATTATCATTCAAGCATTTTGTGAGGATCCAAAAGACACAAAAGCAGTTAGGTGAGTCCCCATCCTTGAAAATTTATAAATAAAACTTAGAATTATTATAGATGAAAACAACATAAACATACCTTAGGAATACTTTATTTGAACTAAAGAAGTGAAAGTATGTTAATTAAATTAAGGTTGTAAGTAAAAAGCTTTATATATTTAAGTTTTTAATTAAGTAGAAATTATCCTCTTTTCCCTAATTTTAAATAAGAATCACTACTGTTTATCTTGACATGGAAGTTCTCAAGACTTACTGGTAAGTATAAACAAACTACACACCAAAATATACAACATAATTCAACTAAGAAAAGACACCGAACATTCATGGGTATTTAAAAGCAAAATAAAAAGACTAGAAGAAAAAAGATAAGAAATCAATACAGCCTCCTGGCTCTCTCCAGGATCAATCCCTATAAAAGGTATAGAGGCAAGAGGAAAATTTATAGGGCCCAGAAATTTTATCACCGACACTCTGAAAAACCCTTGAAAAGACAGAGGATGGTTGGTTCTTAGCACCGAATATAGCCACTGCAAGTCAGAGATCTCTATCATAAACAGATTTCTGTGGGAAAGAGCTTTCTTCATATGCTTTTCTTTCTCCCTCATATTGGGCAGGAAAGCAACAGTGGGTAGTGCTGTCAAAGGGCATGTCCTTATTCATAGCTTGTGTCTTCTCACACACTATGGACAGTATATTATTAATCTTCCAGAAAGGGTAAAAAAAAAGAGGGAAAAGAAACTAGACACAAAGCACTACATATTGCTTGCACCATCTATACAAAATATAAATTCAAATAAACTAAAGAGACAGAAACAGAATAGCAGCTATGTACAGAAGGGGAAGCACAGAGAGACTGAGCAGTGATGAGTTTTTGTCTTTTTACTATTATTAGAATAATGAAAATGCTCTAATAATGATTTAATTTTATGCACCACAATGTGATTATACCAAATATCACTGATTGTATACTTTGGGGGAAAAAAGGTAAAAAATTAAATTAAATTAAAAATTAAAAAATTAATTTTAAAAATATATTTTTTAAAAAGCCCTATAACTCAAGGATCAGGGTTCTTCTTCCTAACTCGGACTTGTGGCCTTACTAGATTTTCTGCTAGAATGCAATGAGCCACAAAGTCTCATATGCCTGCTACTGCTCCTATTTTCATGAGTTTCCCCAATTAATGCATGTCTAGAAAGCCTGGTGTATCTGGCCATTTTACCTTATTTTCAGAATAAATACATCCATATAAATAAACACATTAAGTATATTAATATAATATTTTAATCCTGTTAAAAAGATTAGAATACAGCAAAGATGAAAAAACAAACTTTTGTAGCTATTAGTGCTATCACTAATTTTTTTCTTGCAGGAAGCCTCAAGAAAAAAAGGCTAATTTCACCTGTCAAATACTAAGCTTCTTTTTTTTTTTTTTTTTTTTTTTTAAAAGATTTATTTATTTATTTAATTTCCCCCCCTCCCCTGGTTGTCTGTTCTTGGTGTCTATTTGCTGCGGCTAAGCTTCTATTTTTAGATTATACTTAACACATTTTAAAATTTCAACCTTTAATGTTCTCAAACGTTTATTAAGAGCTAACTCATCAACTTCCAGAATAAAAACTTCTACTGCTGTGTACAGCTTCTGTTGCACTTCATTTCTTTTGGCAATCAAAATATTCCCTTCATTCTGGAGAAAGGAGAGAAAGAATTTCCATCATTAATACATCAGGTGTTTTTTATACATTGACCTATATGATGAAAAAAACATGATCTCCTAAAATAAGTAAAGTTCAACATTACATTCTCCAAAATAGTATCATTTAGAACAAGCATCTCTCTTCTTAGATCAACAAATGATGCAGCTTCCTTTCTCTTAATTAAAAATAAGAACATTTGAGTTCAACAATTCTGCTCTACTAATCTTTTTTTCCACATTACTTCTTTTTTCTGTTTTATTACTTATTCCCCATTATTTCTTTAACAATGAAATTGTTGTTTCTCCTGTGAAAATAAACAACTTCCTATTATTAATTATACACTGCCTTTCTCCTACTTCCATCCCAACTTCAACTCCTTCTTCTTCTCTACTCATCCTTGCAGATTCAGTTAAACTCCACCAGGATAAGAACTCCAATTCTCCCAAAGTGCTGTGTTTGGAAATACCTAGATGTGAGATATTCAAGAACCTTATGCATTATCTCTATTATAGTACTTTCCACACTACACTGAAATTATCTACTTATAAATTCATCCAGCAACCAAAAAAGATAGAGATAGGATTATGGCTTAAACACATTTGTGCCTCTACCACCAATAATAATGTCTTACGCATACACTTAAAAGCTTGAACTGTAGGATATTCTTTCTTACTTAGGCTCAATTAGGGTATTTCATAACTAAAAAACTAAAGAACCTCTAGTAAAATTGACTTATTTCTTAAAAAGAAACAAACACATGACAACCATGTCAAGGAACTGTACAAAATACATAAGCAAAAGTTACAATTCTAAAGTCCAAATGAAGCACAATAAGGGAAATAAATAAGCCCCCTCTTGATATAGATGTGGAGTGAACACAACCATTCCAAAGTCCACAGGATGGAGGAATAGAGTATGGATTAGAGTGGACTTACTGATATTCTAATCATGAACTACTGTGATTAGTAATCGAAGAAAATGTGGCATTGGTGTGGAGAACATGGCCATGGTGGCTGCTGGGGGTAGGGAGTGGGAGGAAGAGATGAGATGTGGGGGCGTTTTCAGGACTTGGAGTTGTCCTGGGTGGTGCTGCAGGGACAGTTTCCAGACACTGTATGTCCTCCCATGGCCCACTGGGTGGACTGTGGGAGAGTGTGGGCTATGATGTGGACCATTGACCATGAGGTGCAGCGGTGCTCAGAGATGTATTCACCAAATGCAATGAATGTCTCATGATGATGGAGGAGATTGTTGTTAGGGGAAGAGGAGTGGAGTGAGGGGGGTGGGGGATATATGAGGACCTCATATTTTTTTTATGTAATATTAAAAAAATAAAGACAGAAAAAAAAATGGCAGCTTCATTTTCCCTCCCAGATTACCAAAGGAACAGAGCTAAGGAGCTACCAGAAATCAAATTCTCATGCAAAAGGAGAAAAGATTTTGTCCATCCTTTATCTACAATCTCCATTTATCTATCCTACCTTTCTTAGAAGGCAGTAAAGGAATTAAATGATATAAGTTTAAAATAATATAAAAAATTAACGATTTCATGCAAAAAGGGTATCATTACAGTATCTGTAATTCCCCTACTTTCTCAAAAGACAATCAATATCTCCCTATATTCCACAGATGAAAACTATAATAGGGAAAATTCCTCAACCCACCACATTTTGACACGTTTGAATCTTCTCCTGAGCAAGACTGTAATCTGCCCAAATTGTATCTAGTTCATTCAATGAAGTTGGGGTAGTAAAGCACTCTTCATCCAGCATTTGTACAGCTTCTGAAAGATCATCTCCAAAACGAACACTGATGTTCATACACCTATTTAAAAAGATAAAAACAGCAAAAAGAAAAAGACAAATACAGGAAAAATTTGAAAATTTATGTCAGAAAAGTTTACACTTAAAATGTTATGATCTAAAGTTACTATTTACAACATCAGGTATGAAAAGATACATTTTAAAACTTTATATAAAAGAACAACCAAAAAAGCCTGCAAATTTTTAAACAACATCAAGTGGACCTTAAATTTCTGGTCTACAATAAGATTTATAAGTACTTTGTAAAAAAATTTAGGTTCATAGTCCTTAACACTCTAACAAGAAAACCGTATTTGCAACCAAAAGTCATACTAACTAGAAAAACCAACAAGACCCATCCATATTCTGTTTTTTAGCTTCCAAGGAGACCACTGCCATTCTAAGAGCACATTCTTTCCTCAAACATGGATTAAAATACATGGGATAATTTTGGTCCAAAGTCTTACTCAAAGCTTTGCCAATGTAGCCACTTGATTTCTGGTAGTGTCCTAAAAGTTTATTAGGCTCTGGAGGGGCCAAATTAAACTCTTAAGAAACTGTAATTGATATATTTATACTAGAGAATATAAATTTGCATAAGACAAAAGACTAATATACAAGATTCATTCAGGGAAATACCTTTCAATGTTTCCAAGTACATGAAAAAATGAATTACTAGTCTGGGTTCTGTGTATAGCACAAAAAGAAAATTTGACTGTTTTAAGAGTTATTTTATACTTACAGTAGAAAAGGATGACAAATTAGCCCAACCAACAATAAAGCAAGATATCTAAATAATTCAAATAGAGACTTTGAGAAAGTATTAAATAAACTCTGTACATGACTTGGTAATCAATTTCTTTTCTTCTGACTTTATGAGAACCACTTTCCAAATAACACATTCATTCTTTATACAAAATATAATGAAGTAATTATATTGAAAATCTTTAGTTTCAGTCTAATCCTGAAAATCACCCCAAGAGAAACAAAATGGACATGGTAATTCCCCATTATACTACCACTTAGAAGTTGTACTGTTGTTTTTTTAATTTCACCTTCAAAATGACCCTAGAACACTTTCAAATGATCCTAGAACACTATAGCTTCCAAGTAGTAACAGAACACTGAAAACACTATAAAATTTGTTTCAGAAATAACTATTTTTAGTTTCTTATTTTAAATTAATAAAAACACAAAGATTAAATTTCAATGACACAAAAAAAATTTTCAATGCGAAAATGGTGGGAATACAAATTAAACAAAATATCAACTAATAAGCAATTATTTTTAATTATACTTTTTAAAAATATTCTCCTACATACCTAACTTCTTTCAATATTTCAACCTTAGCAGCCAGATTTTTTATTCTCGTACCTACACGAGTCTTGAGAGTACTTTCTAAACTTTTAGTCAAATCCATGGTAGTTGCTTTCTCTTGCTGAAACAAACAAGCACATTCTAGTGAGACCCAGTCAGGAAACTATTTCTGCTATTATTTAGATGACGTTAGACATAATTAGACAAAACTCTGAAGATTTTAAAAAAACAGGCCACAGAATAACAAACATTGATTTCCCTGTTAGTTAGGATCTGAAAAAGATAATTTGTTCCAGTCCTATGTCATCACACAGATTATGCTTTCATATTTCATCCTAACAAAAAGCCAAATAGAAACAAAATTTCACATAACGTTTATACTTATATTTTTTAAAAAAGAAATAAAGGATCCCGTAACATCACAGTCCTCAAATAATCATTAACGACAGTGTGTTTTCTGAAGGAGACGCAGGTCATTCTGCACTACAAAAGAAACAGAAATACCATTTCCCTGACCCAAGGTAAATTAAACTCCCTGCTTCTGAGTGGTATCCCAAATACAAGTTCACCATGATTATCCAAAATAATGTATAGAACCAGTAATATATACAAAAACCTGGCAATTTTATTCAATTATGCTATGAATGAGCTATTACATAAAGGTCAAAATTTCATTCAATATTTAAACAACATGCTCTCCAGTCGTCATATTTTCTACTCCTACAGAAAAAAAAAGTCTAAAGAAAACTAAATGTTTGGTAATAGGATATGTTTAGATATGCTCATTCCCTTTTTGCTGAGTAGCATGATAATGAAGAATTAGTTATGTTTCTTCCTAAACCTGTCTACATAAATTATGGTTCATGAAATTACTCAAAAATTAAATAAATTTAAGAAATAGGAGTGGGAAAATAAAGAGTGTAACTTTGAAAACTATATTGAATGCTTTGAAGACTCCATAAAGCAATCTGTTAGTAAAAGTTGTTAATGAACTTAAACGAGAAATATAAAATACTGAGAGAGAGGGAGCAGATGTGGTTCAAGCAGTTGAGCACCCACCTCCCACATGAGAGGTCCCAGGTTTGGTTCCTGGTGCCTCTTAAAGAAGACAAACAATGAGAAAAGGAGCACATATCGAGCAAAAAACAAATGAGCAGGGAGTGGATATGGCTCAATTGGCTGAGTTCCTGCCTCCTACATGGGAGGTCCTGGGTTCAGTTTCCCAGGCCTCCTAAGAAAAAAAAAATAGAGCAAAAACAACGAACAAATAGACAAGAGAAAGCCATTAGGGCAGGGGGCAGGGAGAGTATTAGGGAAAGAGTTATTTAAATCTAAAAGAATTTTGCACTCAGATTTTTTTATCAAATGTCTTGGACTTATTAATTCACTTATTTTTAAAAAGCTAGAAATCAGATGATGAATAATAAGCACAGTTTATAAAAGAGATAAAAAATCAAACAGACAAATAGAAAGGATGGCAGGCTTAAGCCCCCAGCCATAACAACAGTTACATTAAGGGAAAATAAATTAAACATCCAATAAAAGACAAGAGAATAAAAAACTGAAAATACCTAGACACAACTAATGCTGCTTAAAAAGAGACAGATAAAAGTAAAAGGGAGTGGGGTCATCACATGGCATGTAAGACATCCCCTGGAAAAGACTGCCCTCAGAACCAACTAATAAAAGGACAAATCCCACTTGTTTGGATCTCTGGAATATGATGGAGACTGGAGTGATTCCACACATGCTAAATCAAAGAAAAAGAAAAGAAACACCAAAATCAGGCAGGAGAATTGCATTCCAGACCCACACAAGACCCCTTTCTCTCATTTGGTTTCCCACAACTTGCGAGTTGCACAGAGGCAGCCCAGACCACGCCTGTCCTCACAAAGATGCAGACCACAGAACATCTCCTGGCAGCAAGTTAGAACCACACACATATCCAGGCACAGGAACCCAAACCTGCAGAGACGTAGGGCAGAATATAAGTGGCAGGAGTGTCAAAAACCAAAGTACCCCAAGGGAAAATAAAGACCACTCCCAGGGGTGGGACACACTAATCAGATGCACAAAAGCCTCAGAGAAAAACAATAAAGGGGGCATGGGAGGACTGAACAGCTGTTAAGACCAGACAGATCCCACATTTGAAAAGTGAAAGGAAAAAGGGACTCAGAATGAGGGAGAGAAGTGAAACAAATCATAGAAGTAGGGCAGATAATTGTACACAAAAAACAAACAGAACAGCTCAAGTACCCAGGGAAAGAAAAGAGGAAAGGAAGTTTTCTCCTGAAGGCGAAACAATTGTAAAAAAACTACAATCTTAAAAATTGCAGCATATATCCAGGGCAAAAAATTGATGAGGAAGACTGAGAAAACCTGAACAATTAAAACAGTCTATTCTAAAGGTCAAGAATAAGTTGGACCAAGCATCAAGGCAGAGCCTTAACACAGAGTCCATAATCAATAAAACCCTGGACAAGAGGGAGAAACTAATTTTCATAATTATCATATCAAAATAATCAGATGCCCAAATATCAGCAAAAGCTTATAAACCATACTAAGATAGAAGAAGATATGGCTTAGTCAAGGAAACAAATTAAAACTTCAGGGCAGACACATAATTTAGAACTAATCAAAGAAGTTCAAACAAATATCCTAAATAAATTCAAGGAGATGAAAGGAAAAGATGCATGAAGAAAAAAAGTATATTAAGAAGATACTGTGTGAGCTAAACAAGAATCTGAAAATATAACAAGAAACCTAACAAAGCATGATGATTAAAGACACTAAATAGTAGGCATTAAAATATAGTAGAGACATAAAACACAAGTTTGAACAGGCAGAGAAAGAATCTGCAAACTAGAAGACAGAACAATTGAAATCATACAGTCAAAATTAAAAATAGACAAAAGAATAGGAAAAACTGACCAGCATCCCTGTCAGATTTGAGGACAGCATGAAACACAAACATACATGTCATGGAGTTCCAAAAGGAGAAGAGCAGGAAAAAAGGGCAGAAAGAATATTTGGGAAATAATGCCAAAAACTTCCCCAATCTTATGCAAGACATAAATATACCTGTTTTTGACAGTTTAAATTTGGTGATTAAAAAAAAAAGATGATTTTTAACTAATCCATTTCTGTGGATGTGAGACCCTGTGATTGCATCAGATTCAGTTAAGGGACTTTGATTAGATCACTTAACTAGATTGTATGGTTTTTTTAAGTGGTTGGTTTTTTGGTTTGTTTGTTTTGAGGTACCAAGGGCTAGGGATTGAACCCAGGACCTTGTATGTGGGAAACCAGCACTCAACCACTGAGCTACACTGGCTTCCCTGGGTTGTTTTTTGTTTTGTTTTGTTTTGTTTTGCTTGTTGTTTTTGTTTTTTCAGGAGGCACCAGGAATTGAAACCGGGAACTCCCATGTGGAAGATGGGAGCTCAACTACTTGAGCCACATCCACTCCCCTCTTAAGTGTTTTAAGCTTATTATTTACAAAATCTGCCTCCATCAATTCACATCAGAACACAGTAACTTCAATTTTTCTGCCATTTTATAACAAGGATTACTTTTCCTCCAGTTTCCAATAACATTGTTTTTTATTAAAAATAATTACTTTTAAAGGAGCTTTGGATTACATAAATGTTACATCAAAAATATAGCGAATTTCCATATACCCCACTCCATCCCTCTCCCACACTTCTCCCCATTAAAAACACTTTTCACTAGAGTTGTACATTTATTACAAATGAGGAGCACATATTGAAGCATTTGCAACTAAGCATGGTCTATAGTTTACATTACGGTTTATACTTTGTGCCGCACAATTTTATAGGCTTTGACAAAAATGTGTAACAGCTTGTATCTATCATTGCAATACCATGTAGAACAACTTCAATGTCCCAAAAATGCCCCATGTTACACCTATTATTCCCCTCCTTCACCTCAGAACCTCTGGTGACCACTGTCTTTATATCAGTGTTACAAATTCCATTACTAGTATAGTAAGTCCAGATTTGCATTCCCCCTTATGTTTTTTCATGCCTCAATCTTGGGGATTTCAGGATAGCAATGCCTGCTCTGTTTCCAATGAGAGTGAATTTAGATTCCAAGGGGCAGGTGGATGGAACTGTCTTGTTTGCAGTTGTAGATACTGTTTTGAAGGATGGGCATTGCCCATCATCATCATTTTGTTAGCTATCCTGGGCAAGTCCAAAGAACAGACCAAAGATTTAAGTCTCTGAGACGTATATTTAATGGGTATAGTGCTAATTACAAGTTAAAATAAATGGGGCAGAAAAACCATGTAAGAAAATTATAAATGAGTCTAATTCTGATACATTGGGGAGATAGATTATCACATAATTCCAAGGTAAAGCCCACCAACAGGGTGCCAAGTTCCTAGGATTGTCTGCCCTGTCTATAGTGTCTATATGTCTTTTGAGGCACTGTTTGAGGCACTATTTACTGTGGCAGTCAGTGAGATCCTCCTGAGATATGCCTAAAGTATAACCTCTGGAATAATGTCCTGACTCACTTTAAAATCTCTAAGCCATAAAAACTCATCTGCATTTAATATTTCCCCCTTTTGATCTAGGACTTTTTTCAAATGCACCACTAGTTGGCGTTTGGTAATAATTCCTCAGTACCAAGGAGGGTCATCCCCAGGAGTCATGTCCATGTCAGGAGGAAGGTAGTGAACTTATATGCTGAGTTTGGCTTAGAGAGAGGCCATATTTCTACAACGAGGCTGTCAGAAAGTAACTCTTAGGCAATATATATTACTAGGCTAAGTTTCAATTTCATAGGAACAGGGTTCATAAGTACAAGCATCAATATCAAGGGCCTGGAATACTGGTCTGTCCTCCTTTACTAGGCACTGCCCGTGTACTCTAGAGATTCTTGCCACTCTATGAGAGAATGTAGCAGGACTCCCCAGGATGGTAATTCAATATTCTCTTGGTTATTCTGTGGGTCTCCATCTACCAACACCCCATGACCATATGAATACATACATATTCCACAGAGGTATGCCCTAGGTGCACCCCTTCCCTTCTGATTGAATATCAGTAAGGTATGACTCAGGTTGGGTCTCTGCTCTCTTACTGAAGTCTTATAAAAATGGAAACACAGGAAGAAAGAAGACACAGAGAAAGGGAGCTGCCATTTTTGACCCTTCTATCTGAGCGAGGACTTGAGGATACTAGCAGCTGTGGCTGAAGAAGGAAGCCCCCAAGAGGCTGGGCCCATGGAGCAGCTCAAGGCAGAAGAGATGAGCCATATGCCTGATCACCCACGGCCGAGCTCCCAGAGATGGTAGATTCTGGAAGGGAAGACAGGGATCTTGGCAGGGATCAGCCACTATCTTGCCTCGCCACGTGTCAGGATGCCAGGATCACCAGTAGCTGATTTTGGTAAAAAGTATCTCTGACGGTGCCTTGATTTGGACATTTCGCAGCCTCTGAATGCTAAGCGTTTACCCCAAATAAAATTCTCCTTTTAAATGCCAACCTATTTCTGGTACTTTGCATCGGCAGCACTATGGCAAACTAAGACA
This sequence comes from Dasypus novemcinctus, assembly GCF_030445035.2. Taxonomy (NCBI): domain Eukaryota; kingdom Metazoa; phylum Chordata; class Mammalia; order Cingulata; family Dasypodidae; genus Dasypus; species Dasypus novemcinctus. The sequence continues at coordinate 35,577,281 of NC_080677.1, forward strand.
ATGTTCAAGAAGCCCAATGTACTTCAAACAGAATAAACTCTAATAGACCTTCTCCGAGACACATACTAATCTGAATATCAAATACCGAAGGTAAAGAAAAAAATCCTGAAAGCAGGAACAGAAAAGTGGTTCATAACATACAAGGATGCCCAACAAGGCTAAGCACCAATTTTTCATCAGAAACCATGGAGGCAGAGAAGGCAGTGGTATGATATACTTAAGGTACTGAAAGAGAAAAACTGCCAGCCAAGAATTCTCTATTCAGCACCTGTCCTTCAAAAATGAGGATGATTTTAAAGTCTTCACAGACAAAACTAAGATTATTTTACCAAAAGATCAGATTTATAAGAGACCCTGAAGTGAGTGCTGCAGCCAAAAAATTTTTAACCAGTAGAACTGTCCTTCAAAAATGAGGGAGATAATTTTCCTTGCTCTTCAGTCTTAGAAGAGTTTGAAAAGGACTAGTATTAATTCTTCTCAAAATGTTTTAGCAGAATATACCTGTGAATCCATCTGGTCCTGGAATTTTTGGTAAGGGAAATTTTTGATGCCGATTCAATATCCTCATTTATGATTGGTTTGCTGAAGTCCTGTATTTCTTCCATAGTCAATGTAGGTTGTTCATGCAATTCTAGAAATTTGTGCATTTCATCCAGGCTAAGTTGTAGGCATACAGTTTTTCATAATATCCTCTTTTCTTTTTTTTAAAGATTTACTTTATTTATTTCTCTCCCCTTTCCCTCCACCTCCCTGCCCCGGTTGTCTGTTCTCTGTGTCTGTTTACTGTGTTGTCGTCTTTGTCCACTTCTGTTGTTGTCAGCAGCATGAGAATCTGTGTTTCTTTCTGTTGCATCATCTTGTTGTGTCAGCTGTGTGTGTGGTGCCATTCCTGGGCAGGATGCATTTTCGCGCTGGGCGGCTCTCCTTACGGGGCGCACTCCTTGCGCGTGGGGCTCCCCTACGCGGGGGACACCCCCGTGTGGCACGGCACTCCTTGCGCACATCAGCACTGCGCATGGGCCAGCTCCACACGGGTCAAGGCCCAGGGTTTGAACCGCAGACCTCCCATGTGGTGGACGATGCCCTAACCACTGGGCCAAGTCCGCTTCCCCATAATATCCTCTTAAGACGCTTTTTTTTTAATTTCCATGACATTGTAGTAATGCACCTACTCTTATTCCTAATGCATTTGCACCTTCCCTTTTTCTTTGTTAGTCTACCCAAGGGTTTGTCAATTTCATTGATCTTCTCAAAGAATCAGCTGTTGATTTGTTCTATTTTGTTGTTGCTGTTCTCAATTTCATTTATTTCAACCTTACTCTTTTCTTCTTTCCTTCTCTTTGCTTTGGAATTAGTTTGTTCTTTTTTTTTTTAAGATTTATTTTTTGTTTCTCTCCCCTTCCGCACTCCCTGCCCCAGTTGTCTGTTCTCTATGTTCATTTGCTGCATGTTCTTCTTTTGTCCACTTCTGTTGTTGTGAGCAGCACGGGAATCTGTTTCTTTCTGTTGCGTCAGCTCTCCATGTGTGTGACACCATTCTTGGGCAGGCTGAACTTTTTTGCGCTGGGCAGTTCTCTTTACAGGGCACACTCCTTGCGCGTGGGGCTCCCCTATGTGGGGGACACTCCTGCGTGGCACGGCACTCCTTGCACACATCAGCACTGCGCATGGGCCAGCTCCACACAGGTCAAGGAGGCCTGGGGTTTGAACCGTGGCCCTCCCATGTGGTAGACAGATGCCCTAACCACTGGGCCAAGTCCACTTGCCATAGTTTGCTGTTGTTTTGCTAGCTCTTCCAGGTGTTCAGCTGGGTTACTGATTTTTAGCTTTTTTCCTTTTTTTTTTTTTTAGAAGTTCTGGAGATTGAACCCAGGTCATCATACAGGCAAAGTAGGCACTCAACCACTGAGCTATATCCACTCCCTCTTTCTTTCCTTTTAATATAGGCATTTAGGGCTACAAACTTTCCTCTCAGCACTGCCCTTGCTATATCCCAGGAGTTTTTTTTTTCATCTAAATTTGCTTAATGTAATTGCATGGATAGAAATTAATGAACAAAACTTAAGCAAGATATGTAACAATTTAACAACATGAATATCTAATTTCTTTCAACTTTTCTCAATTTCATCTTTAAGTCATTCCATTATGAAGCTCATAAAGAAATTAACCAACATATGATACTACAGTCAAAAGCCAGGTCTTTAGGAAGTATTTATAATGCAGTTATGAAGAACCTTCAAGATATTTGTATTTTGTATGTAGAAAAGTGTTGAGTCAAATATTCAACTCAATATAAAATAATCAAAAAGATACATTTCTGATTTCTTTGTTAGGTTAAGACTGCTTCTCATTTTGCAAACAAATGCTTTTTTTCCAGCTGTAGTATCACTGAGCTGAACAAATAAGTTATCTTTGAGAGAACATAAGGAAAAATAAACACATGCTAAATAGATAAAATATTACTACTACATCTTTACTAGACCATCTCTATCAAAAAATACTTCAAAAGGTAAGAGTTTCAGAGTATTCTTACATTAACTCCAAGAAAAAGATAAAGGTCCTAGAATTCCTTCTTTGTTGAGATCACAACTATTATGAAGTCATGTGGTTATACAAACTCTGAATTTGTGTGCAAAATATGAAATACGCTGATCTTAATTCTCTTTGCCTATGTACTAATACATTTGTCTTTCAGTCAGCTACCAGAACTTAACAGATACCTTTCCAAGAAACAGAGATTGAGATGTGTTTTATAACTTCAGTAACCTCAGTACTATGGTAATGAGAGGTGCAGCCATCCTTTTGCTATGGGTCAAAACAAGAGGGAGGGAAGACATTGGGAAAAGAATAAATCAAAATTGTTACAAATGAGCAACAATTTTCCTCTCTAAGTTTTACCACACACCACTATAATTTTTACATTACATGGTGACGTAATTCAAGCTAATAAATCAGAAATCTTAACATTTAAAATTTACTTTGACTTTTAATTATCAATATATTAACAACCAAAATAAACAGATAAAACACATAGGAAAGGGTAATTTAAACTCCACTTTACTACTATTGGTTTCTTGACACCTTAACTTACTTTTCATAGAATAGGGATAAAGTATTTCACTTTACTAGTTAGGAGATCACTTTGAATTCTGCATTTCCTAATTTTAAACAGAATAAAGCACTTTAAATAGGTTATAAATAAACTGGTCTTCAAACATACAGCCAGGCCCAATGATGATAATACACTATTTTAAAATACCTAAGACAAAAGATTTCATTTCCAATGGGAAAAAAAAGAACTGTGCAAATAAGCTTAAAACTACTTTTTTTGTGTGTTAGTGTTATAAAATGTAGTTTTTTAAAAAACCTTGACCCAAATGCCAATAACTTCAGAAAATAATTGGGGTAGGGGAGAGAAGAGTTGTTTCATTTAAAAAAAAAATAACCACTACCTTTTTCCTAATTAAATCTTCAACAGACACATTTTAAACAATACAGCTGCTCTAACCATTTACACAATTTTTATGTAGTGGAGCAGTAACAAGATCTAAATACAGTTATATTTTTTAAATACTGGGTTAAGTATTTACCTAAAAATACCATCCTACTTTCCCCCCTAATTCTAAAATATCACATACTTACCCTCAGCATCTGCAGTGCTCAGTAATTTTTAGAATATTCTGTGCATGATCTTACTTCCTAAACCCCGGCTCTTTGGGCTCACTAACAAAAGATCAAAGCCACCAAAAATGATGGTTCACCTGAAATGTCAGACGAGAGACCCTGGCTCAGTTAGTCTCCAGGACAAAAGCAATGCTGCATCAACTGGTTCCATGCAGGAGGAACACGTGAAGGTCTCATCAACCAGTAATCTATACAGTCCAGGTGACAGACGTGCATGCACAGCAGAAATCGAATGGGGTCCCCTAAATAAAGTCCATTCACCACTTCAATCAACTATGTGAGTATACCAAACACCACTGTACACTGTGAATGAATTGTATGCTCTATTAATATGTACCAATAAAATTAATTTGCTTAAAAAAAAAACAGTCCATCATACAGATCACATCCTCCTGTATATTTTTTCTGATACATCTATTCCAGGTTCATAAATGCCTTTAGGCTTTATAAGGCCTATTCTTTGAGCTAGCCTAATTTGTTCCTCTTCAATCAGCTGTATTGCAAAAAGTCTGGCTAGGGGCTGGATGATAGACTGGAACTGGAAAATGTTCCTGATATGGCGGCAGTGGCTTGTGATAATGGCAGGCAGCTATCGCAGCATGCTTCAACTGCTGTCTAACTGCTGCCCCTGCTGACACTTGAGCCAGAGCCACAGGCCTCATCTTACTCCACCTCAACACAGTGGTGCAGCTAGAATGAGGCCAGCTTCGGCCCTATATCATCCTATAGCCCCCATAAGTTTTGATAAGCTGTGTTCTTATTTTCCCTCATCTCAAGATACTAATTTTTTTAGCCAGTTCTTCTTTAAGGCACTGACTGCTCAAGTGTGTTGTTTAGCCTCATTATACTGGTGAATTTTCCCCTTTCCTGCCTAATACTGATTTCCAGCTTCATTCCATAGATCAGAGAAGGTGCTTTGTATAATTTCAGTCTTTTTCAATTTATTGAGACCTGTTTTCTGACCCAACATGTGGTCCAACCTGGAAAAAGATCCATCTGTACTTCAGAAGAATGTATAACCTGCAGATTTGGGGTACAATGTTTATATAACTGTTAGGTTTAGCTCATTTATCATACTGGTAAAGTTCTCTGTTTCCTTGTTGATCCTCTATTTAGTTCTATTAATGTGAGTAGTATATTGAAGTCTCCAACTATTACTGTAGTGATATCTATTTCTCCCTTCCATTTTGCCAGAAATTTTGGGAACTCTGGTTAGCTGCACAGATATTATTTCTTCTTGGTGGGTCACCATTTTTATTTATTAATACATAATGGCCTTCTGCATCTCCTATAAACTTTTTGCACTTAAAGTATGTTTTGTCTGATATTGTACAGCCACTCTTGCTCTTTTTGGTTACTGTTTACATGAAATATCTTTTTCCAACCTTTTACTTTCAGCTTATTTGTATCCTTGGGTCTAAGGTTAGTCTCTTGTGGAGAACATATGGATGGCTCATTTTTTTTTTGTCCATTTTGTCAGCCTGTGTCTTTTGATTGGGGAGTTTAATCTATTAACATTTGATGGTAGTACTATATAGGCATTACCTACTTCAACCATTTTATCTTTTTGCTTTCATATGTCATATCTTATTTTTGTCTTTTTATCCTTGTGGTTACTTTTTCTGATATTCTTCATTTCTACACTCACTTTCAAGTCTCTCTGTCCAGTCTTTTCTCTCTTGGCTGCAGAATTCCCTTTATTTATTTGTTTGTTTGTTTGAATATTAATTTCGTGAATTTATTGAAACTGAGCTTTTCCAAAATATATTTCAATTTTAATATTTTGACCATCTCATTTTTTAGACAAATCAATTTTATTGATACATGTTAATAAAGCATAAATCCATCCAAAGTGTACAATCAATGGTATTCAGTATGATCACATATTTGTGCATTTATCACTTCAATTGTTGTTAGAGCATTTTCATTATTCCAAAAATAATAAACAAACAAAACTCATCACCTCCAATCTATCTATGCTTCCCCTTCAAATACATAGCTGCTATTCTGTTTCCTTTTCTCTAGTATGTGTGATATTGCATATATAAGACTGTTTTTACAAAGTATAAATACAAACATACTACAGAACTCCCTTTAGTGTTTCCTGCAGAACTGATTCTTATGAACTCTTAGTTTCTGTTTATCTGTGAATATTTTAAACTCACCTTCATTATTGTAGGATAATTTTGCCAGATAAATAATTCTTGGCTGGCAGTTTTTCTGTTTCAGTATCTTAAATGCGTCATACCACTGCCTTCTTGTCTCCATGGTTTCTGATGAGAAATCCAAACGAATTCTTACTGAACATCCCTTGTACGTGATGGACTGCTATTCTCTTGCTGCTCTGAGATTTCTATCTTTAGCATGTGATATTCTGAACAGGATCTGTCTCAGAAGAGGTCTATTCAGATTTATTCTCTTTGGGATACGTTGCACTTCTTGGTTATATGTATTAATGTCTTTCATAAGCATTTGGAAATCCTTGGCCACTCTTTCCTTAAATATTCTTTCTGCCTCCTTTCCCTTCTCTTCTCCTTCTGGGACATGCATGATGCATATGTTTGCATGCTTCATGCTATTATTCAAGTCCCTGAGATTCTGCTGAATTTTTTCTATTTTTTTCCTCTGTTCTTTTGACTGTATAAAATTGATTGTCTTGTCTTTTAGATCACTGATTCTTTTTTTGCTTGTTCAAATCTGCTGATGCATGTCTCTGTTGTATTTTTAATCTCCATTATTGTGCCTTTCATCCCCTCTGTTTCTGTTATGCTTCTTTTTTTTTAATCCCCCACCCCAAGATGGCTCCTTCTTCTGCTCATTGCCTGCTCTTCTTTAGGAGGTACCAGCAACCAACCCAGGACCTCCCTGTGGGAGGCAAGTGCCCAACTGCTTAAGCCACTTCCACACCCTGCTGGTTACATCATCTCCTGGCTGCAGCGGTTGCAGCACCTGTTCATTGCAGCACCTGCTGGTTGCAGCATCCTCTGACTGTAGCATCTGCTCATTGCAGTGCCTGTTGGTCTTCTTTAGGAGGTACTGGGAACTAACCTGGGACCTCCAATGTTGTAGGTAGGCACCCAATTACTTGAACCACATCTACTCCCCGTTATGCTTCTTTTTAAACTTTCAAATTCCTCTTTACGCTCACACATTGTCTTCTTATTATCCTTAGCTCTATATCCACCATTAGATCATTTTGATCCATCTTTCCTTTATTTCCTTGAATTGATTTAGGAGGTTTGATTGAACTTCTTTGACTAGTTGTTCCAAATTCTGTCTCTCCTGTGATGTTTTCTTTCCTTGACAGAGCCATACATTCCTGTTCCTTAGTATGGCTTGTAATTTTCTGCTGATGTTTGGGCATCTGATTTTTTTTTTTGAGGTACCAGGACTGTATATTGAACCTGAAACCTCATATGCGAGGCCAGTGCTCAACCGCTGGGCCACATCAGTTCCCGAGTTGGCTCCCTTGTCCACTTGCTCGTTTTTTTACTTGTTGCTTTGTTTGTTGTTTGCTTGTACTTTACTCATTGTCTGCTTGTCATTTTTGCTCATCTGCTCATTGTTTTTGTTCACTGTCCTCTCGTTGTTTGTTTTCGTTAGGAGCCACCAGGAACCAAATCCAGGACCTTCCATGTGGGTTATTTTGATGTATTCATTCTGAAGTCCATTTCTCCCTCTTGTCTAGGATTTTATTGTTGGTTGACTTTGTGTTAAGCCTCCTCTTTAATGCTTTATCCAACTTATTCTGGACTTCTAGAGCAGCCCATGCTTAACTGTTTAGATATTTTCTCAGCTTTTCTTCACTTGTTTCTTGCTCTGAATATGCATTGCAATTTTTAAGACTGCAGTGTTGTGCAACTGTTTTACCTCCAAGAGAAAGCTTCCTTTCCTCTGTTCCTTCTCCAGAATTCTTGATCTGTTCAGTGTGGTTTTTGTGCACAATTATTTGTCCTACTCCCATGACTTGTTTAAATTCTCCCCCTCACTCAGTGCCTCATTCCTTACACTTCTCAAATCTGGGATCTGTCCTGTCTTTCAGCATCTCAGTCCTCTCCCTTTTTTTTTTCTGTGCAGATTTTCTGCCTCTGGGTTTCTTCCAATTAGGTTATCCACACCCCGCATCCAGGGACCTATATGCTTGAAAGGTAAGTAAATCCAGAAAAGTTTATGTTTAAGTGATTTATTAAACAGTGACTGGATTGAGTGAGCACACCTCTTACCAACAGTTCTCCCACAGTCTCTATTTTTCCCTATGGGCCCTTCTGTGTGTGGTACTCCTCAGCAGCTTGTGCTCCAACCTCTGCAGACTTGGATCCCTGTGCGTGCATATGAATGGGATTCCACTTGTGTGAGTGGCTCTATATGCTGCATACAGGGAAGGAGGGACCAGGCCACACTGCTTCTGCAGGACTCCCAAGTTTCACAGGACTGAGGAAGGGGAGGGGTCCAGACTGGTGGCTCCAAGAAGAAAATCTCCTACCTGCTCTTGGAGATTACTCTTCTTTTTCTTCAATTCAGGACTTTTGCAGCACTTCTCCAGTTTCTGTCACCCTCCAGAGTTTTAGCAAGTAGGATTTGTCCTTTTATTAGTTGATTCTGAGGGAAGACTTTTCCAAGGTATACCTTACATCACCATGTTGATAATGTCACTCTGCTCTCACCACTTCTATTCAACATAATATTGGAAGTTCTAACCAGAGCAATTAAGCAAGAGAAAGAAATAAAAGGCATGCAATTTGGAAAGAAAAGAAGTAAAATATTTGCAGATGATATACCTTATATAAAGAAAACCCTAAGGATTCCACAAAAAAATGTTAGGGCTAATAAATGAATTCTGCAAAGCTGCAGATACGAAATCAACACATAAAAATCAGGTGTATTTTTAAACACTAGAAATGAACAATATGGAAAGGAAATTAACAATTCATTTTACAAAAGCATCAAAAGCAATAAAATACCTAGGTATAAATTTAGCCAAGGAGGTGAAAGTCTTCTACACTGAAAACTACAAAAACATTGCTAAAAGAAATTAAAGAAGACTTAAACAGAGAGACAGCCCATATTCATGGGCTGGAAGATTTAATATAGTCAAGATGAAAATAGTCCCCAAAGCAATACAAAGATTCAATGTAAACCATATCAGCATCCCAGTGGTGTTTTTTATATTCAAAACCTTGAATTTGGCAATGGTTTCTAAAGTATGATACCAAAACCATGAGCAACAAGATATGAATTGAACATCATTAAAATTAAAAGCATTTGTGCCTCAAAGGTCACCATCAAGAGAGTGAAAAGACAGCCTAGAAAATGGGAGAATATATTTGTGAATCATATATGTGATAAGGACGGATAGAGAATATATAAAAAACTTCTAAAATTCAACAATAAAAGTCAAACAATCCAATTAAAAAGTGGCCCAAGGACTTGAATAGATATTTATCCGAAAAAGCACATGAAAAGATGCTTAACATTAGTCATTAGAGAAATGCAAATCAAAACTGGGCAGGGGTGGTGGTGGATGTGGCTCGAGAGTTTGAGCACCTGCTCCCTACATGGCAGGTCCCCGGTGCCTTCTAAAAACAAAAAAACAAACAAACAATAATCAAACAAATGAAAAAAGCCAACTCAGGGAAGCCAACGTGGCTCAGTAGTCAAGCCCTAGCTTCCCACATACAAGGTCCCTGGTTCAATTGTTAAATCCCTGGTCCTGGTACCAATACTTCATACTAAATAAGATGGCTATACTAAAAAAAAAAAAAATTTTTAAGGAAAATAAACATCGGTGAGAACGTAGAGAAACTGGAACTCTCATGCGTTGCTGATGGGAAACAGTTTGATAGTTCTTCAAAAAGTTAAACACAGAATTACCATATGACCCAGCAATTCTACTTCTAGGTATACACCCTGGAATCAGGGACTAAAACAGGTAATTGTATACCAATGTCTGCAGAATTATTCACAATAGCCCCAAGATGGAAACAACCCAAGTGTCCATCAAGAAATGAATGGACACAAAAAAGGGGGTATATACTTATAATGGACTATTATTCAACCAGAAAAAGAAACAAAGTTCTCACAGATGTTATGACATAAATAAACCTTGAAAATATTAGTAAGGTAAACAGCATTATGTACCCCAATTTAGGCATTTCTTAGTCTTTTTTTTCCCAACTTCAAAAAATCCTGTCCAGGCATATTTATTTTATTTAATCCTAAAAGTAAACAATTGTTTCTCTAAAATATGAATAAATGAGCCCAGATTAATTAAATGATATGACCAAGGTCTCCATGTTAATAAAGAAAATTAAAATGCTTGATCTCATTCATATCGAATAAAACTAAATCCCATATTCTTGTTTTTCATCTTAAGCATTGATATAATACCTTCTTTGCCTTTACAAATACAACTAATTAACTTAAAGACTATAATTAACAAGATTGTAATATTTCTGTAGCAAAGGCAAAGACATGTTCTTAGTCTCAATCCACATTCCTGTGCATATGAACCCACGATAAATAGGATCTCTTAAAGATGGTACATTTAGTTAAGGTGTGGTACAACTGAAAGACAGTGGGCCTTTTTCTGAATTACTGGAGGCCTTATAAAGACAAAGCCACAGGAAAAAGCCAGAAGCTGGATATCATCAGAAACCACAAGAGCAGGGAGAAAGGAAAGGAAATGGATATGTGATATAAGGCAGAAATTTAAGCCAAGGAACCCCAAGTATTGTAGCAATCCTGCACCAAAACACTACCGAACCCAGGAAAAAGCAAGCATTCCAGCCTCTAAAACTAAGAGACAATAAATTCCTATTGTTTCAGTCAACCCATTTTGTGGTATTTGTCATAGCAGATGGGCAAACTAAGACAATTATGCTAAGTAAAATAAGCCAGACACAAAAAACAAATGTTGTATGACTCTACTTTATAAAATATCTAAACCTTGTAAATTCATAAAGACAGAAAGTAGATTAGAGGTTACTAGAGGCTAAGGAGATGGGTAAACAGAAAGTTACTGCGTAATGGGTACAGTGTTTTTGTTTTGGGTTATAAAAATTTTGAAGCTAGGTAATGGTGATGACTGTATATCAATGTGAATGGAATCAATGCCTTGTAATTGTATATGTAAAAATGGTTAAAGTGGAAAATTTTATATAATATATATTACCACAAAAAAAATTATTTCAAAAACACCTACAGCTAACATCATTGTTGAAATTCCCCTAAGACTAGAATTAAGGCAAGGAAGTCCATTTCTACCACTTCTACTCAGCACTGTATTGAAGATCCTAGACAGTGCACTGGCAATAAAAATATACATACAAAAGGCAAAAATTTGGAAAAGAGGTAAAATTTCATTAAGGTTTCTGAAAAGTACTAGAAATAAATGAATATAACAAGGTCATAGTTACAGGTCAACAAAGATATCAATTATATGTCTACATACTAGGAACAAACAACTAGGAAATAATATTTACAAAACAGTATCAATGTCAGATGGGCTTTTCAATGTATATAGATGCACTGTGAGGAAGGAATTTAAAAATCTATATGGTGGAAACATTCCTACATTTTTTATGAAACAGTAAAATATTGACTAAGTATACTGTGAAAAGGTATGCTTGTATGCTTGTATATTGTAATTAGAGCAATCATTAAAAATATAACAAAAAGATAGTCAAAAACACAATAGATAAATTGATAAATTAAATTAATAAATTAAAATGAAATACTAAAAAGAAGTTCAAATAACCAAAATGAAGACAAGAAATAGTAAAGAGCAGAGACAAAAACAAATAATAAAACAAAAACATAAAATAATTACATTAAATGCAAATAGTTTAAAAACACCAATTAAGGAGCTGATGTGGCTCAGTGGTTGAACCCTGGTTTCCCACATGAGGTTCCAGGTTCAATCCCTGTCTCCGGTAACTCAAAAAAAAAAACAAACCACCAATTAAAAGGCAGATATGTGAGAATGGATTTTTAACAACAATATTGCCCATCTGAGCACTGTCTACAAGTAAACTATTTCAAACATAACAATATAGGTAAGTTAAAAGTAAAAGAATGGAGGGAAGCGGCTGTGGCTCAATCCACTGGGCTCCTGTCTACCATATGGGAGGCCCTGGGTTTGTGTCCCAGGGCCTCCTTGTGAAGGCAAGCTGGCCCATGCCCACAGAGTGATGATGGCCCGTACCTGTAGAGAGTTGGTGGTCCATGCCCAAGGAAAGCTGGAGCAGAAAGATGATGCAACAAAGGGAGATAAGCAGACACAGAAGAACACGCAGCAAACGTACACAGAGAGCAGAGAGCAAGCAAGCAAGCCACAAAGGGGGTGGGGAATAAATAAATAAACCTTAAAAAAAAAAAAAGTAAAAGAATGGAAAATTTTCAGGAACAAAAAAGTACATCACATAATAATAAAAGGGTCAATTTACCAAGAATATGTTAAGAATTTTAAATGTATATGCACTAAGCAACAGAGCTATAAAATATATGATGCAAAAACTGACAGAATTTAAAGGTGAAATAAACAAATCGGACAGTTCAACAACACTCTCTCAAAAACTAACGGAACCACTAAACAAAAAGTCAGCAAGGGGAAGCAGACTTGGCCCAGTGGTTAGGGCGTCCGTCTACCACATGGGAGGTCCGCAGTTCAAATCCCAGGCCTCCTTGACCCGTGTGGAGCTGGCCCATGAGCAGTGCTGATGTGCACAAGGAGTGCCGTGCCACACACGGGTGTCCCCCACATAGGGGAGCCCCACGCACAAGGAATGTGCCCCATAAGGAGAGCCGCCCAGCGCGAAAAAAAAGTGCAGCCTGCCCAAGAATGGCGCTGCACACATGGAGAGCTGACACAACAAGATGACGCAACAAAAAGAAACACAAATTCTCATGCTGCTGACAGCAACAGAAGTGGACAAAGACGACAACACAGTAAACAGACACAGAGAACAGACAACCGGGGCAGGGAGGTGGAGGGAAAGGGGAGAGAAATAAATAAATCTTTAAAAAAAAAAAAAAAAAAAAAGTCAGCAAGGATGTAACACACTAAAAATCCCATCAACCAACAGAATATAATTGATCTTTATAGAACACTAGTGAATAAGAGCAGATTACACACTTTCTTCCAAGTACAGATGGGACATTCTGCAGACAGACCTTAACTTGAAGGATCATTGGACTGGGAATCCTAGTTATTGAAATAAAGCAGAATAAAAGAAGTAAGAGGCAGGGTGAAAAGAAAAAATACAGTTATTCCCATTTGCAGATAACATGACTAATAACATAGAAAATCCCAAGGAATATGCAAAGAAACTCTTAAGCTTAAGTGAGTTTGGCAAGGTAACAAAATACAAGATCTATAAACAAAAATGGAAACCAAAATTGGGGGGAAAAAAAACATTTTTAATACTTCTAAATAATGAAATATTTAGGTAGAAATCTAACAAAACTTATACAAGATCTATATGTTTAAAACTATAAAACATAAATGAAAAAGACCAAAGACCTAAATAAAAGAAGATATATGAAATACCATTCAGCAATAAAAAAGAACTACTAATATGTAAAACACAGGTAAATGTCACAGACATTATGTTAAGCCAATAAAGTCAGACACAAGAGTATATATTGTATGATTCCATTTATATGAAATACAGTTCAAGGAAAACTAAAATAAATAAATCAGAATAGTACTTCCCCAGGGGGACGGGAGGATAGGTAGGACTGGGTGGAAAGGAATATCAAAAAAATTTCTAGGGCTAAAGGAAATGTTCTATATCTTTGAGACACAAAGCAGGATGGCCTGTAATCCATTTACTCACTTAGCAGAATGGGGAAGGGGAATAGTCTCCTAAGCAAAAGAATAAAAGACAGGTGACTAATCTATTCTCCTTGTCAACTAGACCTGTAGGTATAACAGATTATTAGCTAAAAGGAAGAGACCTTATCTCTGAAATGCCCTTAGCAGGATATCCCTGACTAAAGGATTACTTACAGTGAAAAGAACCCAGTATTTATGGATTCATGACAGTGTACTCTGGAGAACATCACAAGAGCTACAAAACTCTGTGGACTATAAAATGGAGATGCTTCAAAAATGGAGTGTGTGCACACCATGGAGCCTAGAGTGATTACAACTGAAAATGGGAGGATGGCAGCCAGCATCCATGTGGAATCTGAGCCTCCTCTTGACATAGAGGTGCAATGGACACAACCAATCCAATGTCCACATAGAAGAGGTGGCATTGGATTGGGAAAAGTGGACATGGTGGACGATGGGTATGGGGAAAGGCAGGAAGAGATGAGAGGTGGAGGCGTATTTGGGACATGGAGCTGCCCTGGATGGCGCCTCAGAGGTAATCACCGGACATCGTAAATCCTCACAGGGCCCACTGGATGGAATGGAGGAGAGTATGGGCCATGATGTGGACCATTGTCTATGAGGTGCAGAGGTGCCCAAAGATGTACTTACCAAATCCAATGGATGTGTCATGATGATGGGAACGAGTGTTGTTGGGGGGGGAGAGGGGGGGTGGGGGGGTGGGGTTGAATGGGACCTCACATATATATTTTTAATGTAATATTATTACAAAGTCAATAAATAAAAAAATTTAAAAAAAAAGAAGAAATAAATAAAATAAAATCTTAAAAAAAAAAAAAAAATGGAGTGTGTGGAATCCTGAAAACTTCATGGACACTTCATCTATTATTCTGAACCAGAGGTACATGTCTGTAGCAGTTTAATATTATTCACGAATTCCAAAAAGAAAATTGGATTATATTTGTGTAAACTGATCTGTTCCTCTAGGCATATTAGATTATATTGGATTCATAGGTTTACTTGATTAAGTAAATTATGTAAACCTCTCATGCCAGTAGGGCATTGAGTTCCACCCTTTGGTGGGTGGGGACTCACAGATAAAAGGCGTGGGAAAGGATAGAGTTAAGGACTTTTAACGTTGGAGTTTTGCTGTTGGAGTTTGATGCGGAAGCTGGAACCCCAGGGAGAGAAACAGCTGTTTCCCCGATAATTTACAGCTGATCTTGTGGAAAAAACAGAGGAGCTGAACCCAGAGGAACCCAGGAAGCCTGAACCCTCTCAGACGTTGGCAGCCATATTGCTCCAACACGTGAAAATAGACTTTGGTGAGGGAAGCAACTTATGCTTTATGGTCTGGTATCTGTAAGCTCCTAACCAAATAAATACTCTTTATAAAAACCAACCAATTTCTAGTATTTTGTATCAGCACCCCTTTGGCTAATACAATGCCCAGTGTGGGAAGACAGAACCTGGGGTCCACCCTTGAGTGCATGTATCCTTGAAATTATTGGCAATACTTGACACTGGGTAAGATCTTTGATTTATGTAAATCTAATTTTACAATCCAATCCTGTATGTCATCCCAATCTTGATAAGGATAATGGTTAAAAGAGTGTACACATTTGTCAAAATTTATTGAGCTTCACACAAGATTTATGCATTTTTACTGCATGTAAATTATACCTCAATAAAATACTATTAGAAAAATAAAACTATATTTCCTTACTCTACTAGAAATTCTATAAGCCTAAAAGCAATGACTTAATTAGTATCTATGTACATGCCTAGCACCCAGATGCTAGTCTCCAAGGACCAGAACAGAAAATGTGCAAGATGAGCATATAACATCCTGTTATACCAGAAAGCAGATAAGCTATTATACCAACAGACACAGTAGGGAGAAAAGAAAAAAAAAAAAAAACACAGTAGTCAACTTAAAGAGCTGCCAAAGGTCAAAATGGGATTATCTGAGCATCAAAAAAAATAATGGAGCAATAAAATTGATTTGTTCTAATAATAATAATAATAATAATAATAATAATGGCTGCAGTGGGTTAAAACACTTTCAATATATTTAAAATGCATTAGTTCATAACGATACTTAAGGAGAAAAAATAATAACCCTCTCTGGCCAATGGCTGGATAATTTTGGGAATAAACTTATTATTCTAAAAATCGTTACATAAAGGGTAAGAGTCAAACATTTATCCTGCATTTCTGAACAAACCATACTTAATTGTGACCAGATAATTAAAAATTTCCAGCTAATAAATACAGCCCGATGAAAAAAGTTATAGATAACAATCATCAGTGGCTTCTAAAATCAATATCAAATCATCAATGGCTGCTACCAAGGTTCATGAAAACTTTATAATGTATGAGTCCAACTAATAACACCTGAAATCAGTCTTAAAAATCACAAAGAGAGACTGAGATATTGTCTTCTGACAATACCATCTATACTGCATTATTGAAAAAAAAAAAACCCGAACCTGAGAAAAGCATGAGCTCTAATTACCATAAAAGGAAATACATGGAGATAAGGAAATCTATTAAGCAATACAAAGATGCAGATACTGTGACTCAAGAGATAAACCAACTTGAGAGATAAATCAACCAAAATGCACTGTATGGGCCTAAATGGGATCCTGATTTGAAGACCAACTGTAAACCGCAAAGGAACATTCACGGGATAATATGGGACATAGGAACACTGACAAATCCTTTTCTATTAGAGATACATACTAAGCTATTTACTGTGAAATATTATAAATGAGATTTGTTTTAAAATAACTGAGAAAATAAAAAATTGGCCACATATTTGATAATTGTAAAAATTGGGTGATGGATACATAGTTACTCATTCAATACCCTCTCCTTTTCTGAATGTTTGAAGATTTCCAAAGTCAAAGGTTAAAAAAAAGAAAATGTAAACAACAAATCTTACAAACCACCAATGAAATCTAAAACCGAGTAGTTTAGTTTTTTTTTTAAGTATCTATAAATAAATATAAGCAGGGGAATAGAAAAGGGGGTAAGGGAAGAGTGACAGAAAATTAAATAAACAAAAAAATAAGAGCAAGTGAGTCAAGAAATTTCCCAATTGGGCATTCTTTACCTTACACAATTACACATACCTGCAGCTCCTGGGCAGTCTGTTCTATTTTCAATTCTAATGCTTTATAATTTTCAAGAAGAACTTCCTTCTCTGTTTTAAGCTTTTCATTCTCTTCAATCAGTTTCTGGTCCTGCTTAATTTTTGCCAGGCTGACATTAGACCCTAAATTAAAGTCACCAACAGCCAAACTTTCCCTATTAAAAACAAATTTACTCATTTTTAAAAACAACCTGTGTAAGGCTGACAGAGATCAGATATCTAAACTAAATTATCTTGGGTTTTTTATACTACAATATATCTTAGAGTTAATTTTCAAAACTAATCTAAAACCTTGATCTAGTTCAACATTAATAAATAATTTAATGCAAACCAGATTTTATAATTGAAGTCATCCTTCAAAAACAATGCCTCTCTTAAAAAAAAATACATTCCTACTTCCTCATAGCACTACTAACGCCAACAAATACAGTAAAAACAAATTTCTGTATAAGTTTCTTCCCATCCCTCTTCCCCACCCACTCACCCCCACCCACCCTGTTTTGCAGTTTGGTTCCTAAAGCACTGTTAAGATCCCAAAAAACAGCTATGTCACCCAAGACATGGTATCATGACATGGCTTAAAATACAGAAGTATGTGAATGTTTTGTTTCATCTAAACATTAAATCTGGCTTTCTATTTCATGTTAATAATTCAAAATAATCTAAAAAGTGAACTTCTTTTAGAATAATCAAATTCCATTAAAATAAGTTTTCATAAGAACAGCCATTCTGTTAAAAAGAAAACGCATTAAAAAAGCTCATTAAAAATATTCTTACGCACAGGAAAAACTTCAAAGAATATTTAAAATTCTGATTCTGCCTGAATAATTCAAAATTTAGGAGATTTTAATTTTTGATGTTTATAAGAGCTGGCATGATTATGTATCTTCATATAGGAATGATATACTTCAATAAAATTTTTAAATGAAAAATATATTTAAAATTATATACATTAAATAATTGTATGCAACTAAATGCTTATTTCAAAATGAAACAGTTTTTAAAAAACATGAATTTTAAATAATTTAGGAATGATTTTTCTTTCAAAATGGTTTTACTGAAAATACTCCTGCTAGGGAGAAATGCATGTTTGAGAAAAATACAAAGAATAAATCAGTATAATCCCTCAAAATTACTCAGTTAAGGACTAAAAAGTATAAACCTTAACATCTACTGAGACAAAGACCTCTACCATGAATCAGAAATTAGTTAAAACTAAAAACTTCACCACAATCTTACTTTGGAAATGTCACATGATTTCCTGCATTAGTTTCATTCTTCAAGTCAAGAGTCAGCCTCCCACTTAAGCGCCCCTTTGGCCTGTTAAAGGTTGACTGGTTTGATCTGTGCCCCCACGAGGGAATGGGACTTTTGAGGTTCCTGAGGGCAAGCTGACCAGGATCTGATTTTTTTTCTTCACAGACATCAGTACTGGAAGCCAGTTTGCATTTTTCTGCAAATCCATTCTTAGCCACCTCTTCCCCTATATCCACACTGCCATACTCAGCCTGAGCAATAACTGTTCCATCTTGATAGGTTGCTTTAATTCTCATTTTTATTTCCTTTTCAAAAATCAAGCTCCCCAAAAAGGTTCTGCCCTATGAAAGACAGGAGAAAAGACATAAATCAACTACACTGACAAAGTTTTCTTCATTACTTTACTTCCATGCATTTTTTTTGCAAGGATATTTCTTCATGCTGAAATCTCCATAAAAGTAGCCTTATCTTGCTGTTGTCTATATGCAAATATCCTTTCGCATCTGTCTGAATGTATTCCAATTACACACTTGTAAAAGTTTCCTTACCAGAAGTACAGCTAACACCTGTATAGGTAGCCATATTTATAAATTTTTAAATGTGTACTAATTAAATATCGCAATATAAAATCTTTAAATCCAGCAGACTGTGCTTGTAAAGACCATTTTGGACCCAACTAAATACAACGGTGACTGAGGAGCTTCAAGGGCATAAGAATTAATTTCTTATATATAGAAAAGGTGCTCAATTTCAACAAAACTTTGAGAATATTTTTAA
Organism: Dasypus novemcinctus; assembly: GCF_030445035.2. NCBI lineage: Eukaryota > Metazoa > Chordata > Mammalia > Cingulata > Dasypodidae > Dasypus > Dasypus novemcinctus. Next base: position 35,595,991 of record NC_080677.1, read on the forward strand.
GACAAAACCAGGTAGTATGGTTTTAAAGTAAAGCAAAATCAGAAGCAAAATTGGGAACTCAAAGCATAAGCACAAAACATCAGCAAACTGAAATTAAGTGATGTGCATTATTAGAAATTCCTAAACTCAAAATTCTCAAATAGAATTATGTTTGATGAGGAGGATACTTGCACAACTGGCATATGAGAAGCCATATGAGAAATTAGTTGCTTTCTAACTTTTTAAGTCATGATTTTCCAAGCACAGCACTGAGCAAAGATATACTCAAAACATATTTGGGGGAAACGGACTTTGGCCCAGTGGTTAGGGCGTCCGTCTACCACATGGGAGGTCCGCGGTTCAAACCCCGGGCCTCCTTGACCCGTGTGGAGCTGGCCATGCGCAGTGCTGATGCGCGCAAGGAGTGCCGTGCCACGCAAGGGTGTCCCCCGCGTGCGGGAGCCCCACGCGCAAAGGAGTGCGCCCGTGAGGAGAGCCGCCCAGCGTGAAAAGAGCAGCCTGCCCAGGAATGGCGCCGCCCACACTTCCCGTGCCGCTGACGACAACAGAAGCGGACAAAGAAACAAGACGCAGCAAACAGACACCAAGAACAGACAACCAGGGGAGGGGGGGGGAATTAAATAAATAAATAAATCTTTAAAAAAAAAAAAAAAAAAAAAAACATATTTGGGTTTGAAAGGTATTGTGGAACTTAATTTTTTTAAGGCGGTACAAGGAATTGAACCCAGGACCTCATAACATGGAAGGCAGGTGCTCAACCACTGGGCTATATCCGCTCCCTGGGAACTTAATTTTAATAAGAGCTTAACTAGTGCTCTAGAAAACTGTAATTCCTAAAATTACTTTGATATGGTCTAATTTGAAAAGTATTCTTCTATTCTCAGATTTCCCTAAGTTCCTTTCTTTATTTCATCTTGTACTATCAGTGAAAATGATCATTATTCATAACACATAAAGTTCAAATTTACTGGTTCATATCTTCCTTGGAATAATGATGGTATATTAACTCAATGGACAATATCTCTCTTAGAGGAAAAAGCTTTAATTTCAGCTAGATTACTACTAGATGAATGTGACTAACAAAAGCAAATCATATCAATAGTATAAAGATCAAACTACTAATAAAAACTAGAAAATGCAAGTTGGCTACATTAAAAAGAGAAGAAATGAAATAATATTGGTAGGGAGAAATTATTTTCTGTTTTCTATCTCTTTTTTTAACTATATGGCAATAGAGAGGGTAGACGTGAGATCTATGTAAGGTTCTTTGTGTCATGGGTTCCTTTGTCAGTCTTGATAATCTTTTGGACTCCTTCTAAGAATAGTGTGTTTAAATACAGAAAATAAAATACATATAGGGAAACGGACTTTGGCCCAGTGGTTAGGGTGTCCGTCTACCATATGGGAGGTCCGCGGTTCAAACCCCGGGCCTCCTTGACCCGTGTGGAGCTGGCCATGCGCAGTGCTGATGCGCGCAAGGAGTGCCGTGCCACACAAGGGTGTCCCCCGCGTGGGGGAGCCCCACGCGCAAGGTGTGCGCCCGTGAGGAAAGCCGCCCAGCGTGAAAAGAAAGAGCAGCCTGCCCAGGAATGGCGCCGCCCACACTTCCCGTGCCGCTGACGACAACAGAAGCGGACAAAGAAACAAGACGCAGCAAATAGACACCAAGAACAGACAACCAGGGGAGGGGGGGAAATAAAATAAATAAATAAATCTTTTTTAAAAAATAAAATAAAATACATATAAAGAAAACGATTACACTGTGATACAATTTAACCCAGGTTAAAAACCCCTGGGCTGAAAAAGAGGTATCTGAAGGAACAGAGGAAGAGATTCAAATTATATATGCTAAAGGTTCACTAACCATCCCTAAATACATAGAAAAAAAGGTAAAAAATATTTTTTTAATCCACAGCCCAAACTGACAAGGTACTTAAAGTTAACAAAAACACAAGCTTTATAAATTTTTAAGGCCTAAAATTTAGAAAGACACGCATTATACTGAGAGGCTTTCGAGGCAGCTGCCCACCTCCTACTTCCCATCTATATCCACAATGTGGTAAGGCCCTTAGTCCACTACCACCCTTCTCCGGCCCTGAGTGCTGAGCCACAACCAAGCCAGTCCTACGCAGGAGTGGCCTCAGAAACCCATATGCCCCCAGGGCTGCTCTGGAATCTAGGTGCCCTCTTTCAGGGCATGCCACTCAACAAGAGCATCTTCGACACGTGGGCCAGCACCCTTGGAACGTGACAGCCTCATCCTAAGTTGGTTTCTCTTCTGGTACAACTTATGAGTTTCCCTGGGCAAGGGATGTTTTCCCTGCCATCCCTAATCACAGGCTTGCTAACAGGGAAACCAAGGCCAGGAGAATGTCTGCAGCTCCAGAAGCTGAGCTCAGATTCCACAATGTTCACTGGAGTACACCACGGAAGGGCTGCAGCCCACGTGGGTACGAACCTGGTCCTGACGTCTCCCCCACCCCAAGAGGCAAAGCTGGAAGGGTAAGGCACTGAAAGGGGATAAGGAATGAAGACTGGACCCTCGTGGTATTCATGGTTGTGGTGGGAAAATAACAATAAAGAAATTACGCTATTTTTTTAATTGTAGTTTTACAATCATACATAAACTATGCTTACATGTAAAAATCTGAGTTCAGTATATAGAAATGTTTCTTATAAATAGCTTATAGAGACAAAATGAATCCTACAAGACCTGTAACACACCTACAAGATTCTCAAAAATAAGAGGCAAATGCAGAGTTTCTGAATTTACTGTTCCTTATAACACTGATTAAATAATTTTGCACATTAGTTACCTAGAGCTTCTAAGTAAAGCAACTACCAGTCCAGTTACAATATAACAACATAACAGTTACAGCATTACCACCCACCAAAAGAACTATCATTATTGCACAGTAGATTTAACAGGATTTTTCCAGGGTTAGGTTAACCCAAACTTTAATGGAAATGAATATAAACTAGAATCTAGATTAAAAGGACGTCACTGCCAATTACTACATTAAACAGTGTGAGTCTCTAGCAAAATTATTAAATCCAATTAATTACAACTCCACTAATTCGGAATTTGTGATTATTTATGACTGGAGCTTTCATTTAATAAATATTTCCCAAAAGCAAAAGAAAATAGAATAATTGTATTCACTGTTTTCTCTATCATAAAAGAAACTCTCCTTTTTAGCTTTCACATTAGAAGAAACTATCTCAATCTATTCACTAAATATATATCACCCTTATTTGTTCCAGAACCTCTCCTAGCAAATATGAACACAAATATATTAGGTAACATCTTTTGAATTATCCTATGATTCATATTCATATATAGACTTTAAATTAAATAAAAGGAGTAACTTTTGTGTCAAGCTCATAGTTTTACTTTCATTAATAAAAATATTTAAATTCTGTAACTTGCCTGATCAAACTGGGTAACTTCCTGGCCAGAAGGAATTTGTAGTCCCCAAAGTCTGTACTTTTTAGCAACACTGGAAAACTGCAGATCCAAAGGAATCTCAACTATATCAGAGCGATTTAAAATTTCGGTATTTCCATAGTCAATGTATCTCACCAGACACTGGAAAAAGATGAAAGGCAAATACTAATATTGAACTTAGATTAAATATATTCAAAGAAACCACCAATTTGCTGCTTTCTGTTAATTATCTGTAAATCAAGATGGCATTTTCCTCAAAATGACAAAATGCATTCAGAAACAGAGCTCTAACAATACCCTCAAAACAAAGAAAGACTACAGTCTATGAGATAATAATTTGGAAATAGTCAAATTCCATTAGTACCATTTCTCATTATGGATTTTCTTTAATAATTGGTAAATTAAATAAGCATGAACCCATGAAACTTATGGCCCTCTCCTATCTCTCCTAATGTTAAAATCCATCAACACTCAAGTTAAAGTTGGAAACAACATCTAAAAAAGAGGCAAAATTAGCAAACTTCCTTTGACAAAATTGAACCCATTCTAACTAACAGACCTTGAAAACAACTCAAATTCACCCATTTCTCCAACTCCAATATCTATTTTAAGAAATATAAATATATAAAACAGTTTATTACAAAGTCAAAAGTCGTCTTGCCCCTTAACTCAAAAAAGCTAATGCTGACCCAAAAACAAATAGAATACTGCATCTCAAGTTGTCAAATTATAAGGAATAGTTCTATTAGAAAGGTCTATTTCACTAAGATAAAAGATTAAGTCATGATATTAAAAAAAAAACTAGATTGTTCAGAGCAATACTCAAACTGTTTTTCCTTATTACACCAAGAAAAATACTTATAGCATAAACATACTATGATAAAATATAAATTATAAAATATAAAATATTTTATCCAGGAAAGCAGACATAGAAAAAAACACTACAAGACAGTCTACAGAGATGCTTTTAACAGTCTGCAATGCACATCTGCTACCAAAGTGTTATTCAAAATCCTATATCTCCATATTCTCTTTAGTATCTCCCACAAGTTCACAAGTAAGAAACAAAATAGCCAAATACAAAGATAATTCATCACATTTAACCCAGGCATAAGAACATGGCAAACCAATCTTCATTATTAACAATATTCATATCGACTAAATTAAAATCAGAATCAATTAAATGTTCTTTCCCTACTTACTAATTTTAATGGAATGAACTTTTAAAAATTACTTATTAGTAAGAACCAAACATTTTTCAGAACTACAAAAAACTAACAAGTCACCAAAGATAATCCATAAATTATTTAATTTATTCTTGGACCAACTAGGGTGATTATATTACAATGTATATTCAGAAGAAAAGACTATTCCTGAATCTGAATTTTTAAAGCAATTAATTATATTGTGTTGACTAGGGGGAACAGTATGTTTTAAGTAATTTTCAAGTTCACTGAACCAGATCTTATTACTACTATGAATAGGCAATAAAGGACAAAATAAGTATCAAGTTTTGGGACCAGAAAATGTATTCCACAAGGCAAAAGAACACTAGTTTCCTGCCTTTTCATCATTGATGATTTTCAGTACTTTGCACCTGTACCAACATTTATCTTCAGAAAATAATCCACCATAAACCTACAAAGAGAAAAAAAAAAAAGCAAAAGTATTAGTATTTTAATGAAATGAAGCATGCTATGTAGATCAGAATAATGGTTAGCATTAAGTACTTACTATATGTGTCAATAAGCACTTTATATAAAATAACTTATTTAATGCTCACAACAACCCTATGAAGCAGGTACCATATTTTCACCATTATATGCCCAAACCCATAAGCTAGAAGCAGAACCAAGATTCGAACTCAGTCAAGTGAATCTGACTTCAGAGCCCATTACACTATTTTGTCTGTTCAAAAAAAAAAAAGATAGAAAGAAGGGAAAAAACTTTAAAAAAGATACACACAAGGACAACCAGTAAGATGGCGGCAGAGTAAGGAGCTCCTAGAGTCGGCTCGTCCTACAGGGCAGTTAGCAAACACCCAGAGCTACCTAAAGCACCTGTCTGGGGGTTCCAGGAGACCAAAAGAGCATCCTGCAACATCCTTGAAAGAATGTAAGGAGGAGAATGCCCATCTGAAGGGAAGGAAGATTCATGAGTAGAGCACTCCATGTCCTGGAGGCCAGTGCCCATCCTCCACTGGCGGCACAAACCTCCTCGGGAGCTATTCCACTGCTGGAATTGGAGGCTCCACTTCCAAAAACGGGGAGGACATGGTTGGACACCAACTTCAGCTACTGATTAGTAAGCGTGGCTGGCTAACATATAATCCCAAGAGCAGCTAAAATTTGAACCTGTCCAAGTCAGAAAGAGGCAGGTAGCCACCATTTTAACTCCATCCTTGACATGAGGGAAAGCAGGGCAGACTGAAAATCACAGTGATGGTGGGGAATGGCTTCTTTCCATCCAGATCAGACTTCAGCTCTAGCCAAAGCCCCAGTCTCACCTCCGGCAGGGAAGAACCTGGGGGGACCTGCACTCATCTCTTCAGGAAATACAGGCCACACTGGTGATTATTCTACTCCAGTGGCACAAGTCACTTCAGAGCAATTCTGTGGCTAGAGTCGGAAGCTCTGTTTTACAAAAACATGGGATGGAGAGACAGTTGACAGCCAACTTTAGCTATTGATTGGTGGGTTTGGCTGGCTGGAGCATAATCCTAGGAATGGCTGAGGTTTGGGCCTTTCCGGGTCAGAGGAGGGCTGGTAGCTGTCATTTTGACTTCGCCCCTGACATGAGGGGATGCCAGGCTGACTGAAAATCACAGTGATGGTAGAGACCAGCTTCTTTCACCCAAATTGGACTGCAGCCCTAGCCTAGGTTTCAGCCCCAACTCTACCAGGGAGGAGGCTGACAGCCCCTGCACCAGCCTCTCCGAGTAATTGCAGGTATATTCAGCAGGCACAGACTAGAGTCGGAAAGTTATCAGGGCTAACTGCAGTCATTTTGGATCCACATGACATAGACTGCTGCCTACACCTGCAGCTCATCCCTGCCCCAGGCAGGGGAGGAAGGGGCATGAAGCTTCATCAGTCTCTCAGGGAAACTACAGTCTAGGCCTGCACCACTTGGATTATTACACATGGCTGTGGTTCTGTCCCAACCCCTGGCAAAGGAGAAAGGAGACGCTTCATCTGGCCCTTGGGCAATATGGGCAGCTTGAGCCTCCACAGCTTAACAGCTCCAACTACATCCTTGGCTCCTACTACACAACCAGCAAGGGAGAAAGGGCAAGAAAGCCGTAGACTAAAGAGAGAAACTGCACACAGAATCTAGTAAGCCAGATGTCAAGATGCCAACAAACATATTGACAGGCTATATATGGTTGACAGGGAGTTATACAGGGCATATGTCCAGGGTGCATGGTAATGCTTAGATATGCTCATAGTGGAAACAATTAAAAACAACAGCTGGGGGGGTTCTGGGTTCCTGGCCAGGGGGGCTCTGTCGTGGTCCCTAGGGGAGCTACGGCAGTCCCCCAGGTGCAACGGTAAGAACCAGGAAGGAATGAGGGTCAACAGTGGGCTCCTGATACTAATGACTATGCTTGTGAGTCTATACGCCTGCAATAAGAAAAAGGCCTAGAGCAGCATTGTACCTGGGAGTTTCCTCCTGACAGCCTTCATGTTACTCAAATGTGGCCAGTCTTGAAGTCAAACTCAGCATGTAGATGCAGTGCATTCCCCCCAGCGTGGGACATGACACCCGGGGATGAGCCTCCCTGGCACCAAGGGATCACTACCAAATACCAGCTGAAGATTCAACTAGAAAATGACCTTGAATTAAATGTTCAATGCGGGGAAACGGACTTTGGCCCAGTGGTTAGGGCGTCCGTCTACCATATGGGAGGTCCGCGGTTCAAACCCCGGGCCTCCTTGACCCGTGTGGAGCTGGCCATGCGCAGTGCTGATGCACGCAAGGAGTGTCGTGCCACGCAAGGGTGTCCCCCGCGTGGGGCAGCCCCACGCGCAAGGAGTGCGCCCGTGAGGAGAGCCACCCAGCGTGAAAAGAAAGAGCAGCCTGCCCAGGAATGGCGCCGCCCACACTTCCTGTGCCGCTGACGACAACAGAAGCGGACAAAGAAACAAGACGCAGCAAACAGACACCAAGAACAGACAACCAGGGGAGGGGGGGAAATTAAATAAAAATAAATAAATCTTTAAAAAAAATAAATAAATAAAAATAAATGTTCAATGCGGATCAGTAGAATATCCCTGTCTACATATAATAACATGACTTTAAAATGCTGTTTGACCTAATGTAAGGGGGAAATGGAAAGCAGAAATGAGTTTATATGGCTACAAGTCTCTAAAAAAGAGTCTGGAGGTTGTCAGAAGGATTGCCCTTATGCACAACTGAGCAGAGTCTAAGAGACAGATAAAGTAGATACAACCCCAGGTATTGGTTCTTTTGAGGGATAAAGAGACCCACAGGTTCCATGGTCATGGCAGATGGGGTTCACTGCCATGTCAGCTTCTTTGGAGCTGGTGTTTCTGCGTGATGGAACTGGACTCAGATGGGATCTCTTTTCACAAGACTTTCATGCTACTTTAGTGGAATTGTAGTTGGTGCTGGGGTTTAAGATATATTTAGGGGATTTGAATCTCTGGACTGACAATATGATACAGGTACTGAGCCTCAACAGACTTCAGCTCCTACACTCTGATTTATTGGACTTACTCCACTCAGCTAACATGGAGTTGAAGAAGGTCAACCACCACACCATGGAGCCTAGAGTGCCTACAACTGAAAGCAGGAGGATTGCATCTAGTATCCATGTGGAATCTAAGCCCCCACTTGACATAGATGTGCAATGGACACAACCAATCCAATGTCCACAGAGAAAATGTGGCATTGGTGTGGGAAGGATGGCCATGGTGGCTGCTGGGTGCGGGGAATGGGAGGAAGAGATGAGATGCGGAGGTGTTTTCGGGACTTGGAGTTGTCCTGGGTGGTGCTTCACGGACAACTACGGGACATTGTAGATCCCCCAGGGCCCACTGGATGGAACGTGGGAGAGTGTGGGCTATGATGTGGACCATTGACTATGGGGTGCAGCGATGCCCAGAGATGTACTTACCAGGTGCAATGGATGTGTCATGATGATGGGAGAGAGTGCTGCTGTGGGGGGAGTGGGGGGTGGGGGCGGTGGGGTTGAATGGGACCTCATATTTTTTTAATGTAATATTTTTTTAAAAAACGAATAAAAAAAAAAGATGTCAACAAACAAAAAATTACAATCCATACCAAGAAAGAGGAAGCTATGGCCCAGTTAAAGGAACAAGATAAGCCTTCAGATGACAAAGGAGTTGAGACAACTAATCATAGATGTTCAAACAAATCTCCTTAATAAATTCAATGAGATGGCTAAAGAGATTAAGGATATTAAGATACTGGATGAATAAAAAGAATTTGAAAGCATACATAGAAAAATAGCATATCTTACGGGAATGAAAGGTGCAAAAAATGAAATTAAAAACACATTGGAGGCAGGACAAGATGGCCCAATATCATCAGAGTAAGAGCACCAATATCATCGCTCCTACCAAAAAAGGCTGAGTGGGGACAAAATCCTGCCTGTGTGAGCTGTTTTGGGAACCCACAAAGCAGGAGGCTGCTGGACATCAATCTGGAGAAAGCGCAACAAGAAGAGTGATAGCTCAAGGTAAAACCATGGGTTTCTACCCCTCCCCCAGGCAAGTAGCCTCGGCTGTCCCTGAACCTCACCCATCACACAGCTGGAGGAGAAAAACTCCGAGAGTGGGAGGATTCTGGTGAAGGGTGGAGAGGAGTGTTATGAGTGTGGTTTCATTTGTCTGGACCCCCCTTTTTGGGCTTTGAGGAGCATACCAGCTGGCTTGAAGAGAAACCAGGAAGAGGGGAGAGGCGAATCTGCTGAGGAAGCCTGATTTACCTAACCTCTGTGGGTTACTTCTGGGAGAAGGTGGAGTCAGGCAATTAACTAATCCTGTACAACCCACCTAACAGAAGGAGACAGTAGGAGGTGCAGGCTTCTAAGAGCATATTTAGGATTCTCAGCAAGGTGTGGGTGCTCTCTCTCAGGGAGACTGAGAATCATTATTTTCCGTGCTGATTTGGTTCATCAAGTCCCCATTTGAATTACAGAGGGGAGCTCTCACACGGGCTTCCTGCTGCCCTGAGAGAGAGGGAAGTGAGAAAGGGAGAAAGGGGGAAGGACAGATTCCTAATCAATTGATTCAATTGCAAAGAGTCTATCCTGCAAAGAGTCCCCCTTTCAGGGGACTTTATTTTCAATGAGCAGGTTGACCCTGAAGAAGGGTTTGGTTCAAGGGAAGAGTTTCAGCCTTGAATGTGCAAGGTCTCTGGTTCAGTTCACAGCCCCTCTTAAAGTAGTGACCCACTGGGATATTACCTGATACTTTGATCCTTGTTTGAGGGCTTATGTTTTTTTCTTATTATCTTGTTTTCCTTCTTCTTTATCCTCCCACCTCTTTTTTTTCTTTCTTTCTTTTTTTTTTTTTTCCTTTTATCAATTAGGTGCTGCCTGATTGTTTATTGTTTGCTGTGTTCCTCATCCTCAACCTCCTCTTTTCTGTGTGTACTGATTTTGGCTACCAACACTATCTCTTTTCCTTCCTACATCTTTCTGCATTCCACTTTCTGTTGTTGCTCTTACATTCCCTCTATTCGTTCACCCCCAATTTTTCCGGGGGCTTTTTATTTTTAACACTTTTATTCTATTTTCTTTCATTGACTCTTTTGTTATTGTCCTTTCTTTTCTCTTTCCCTCTCTCCTGATCATGCTAGCCTTTTTTTTTTTTTAAAGATTTATTTATTTCTCTCCCCTTCTCCCTCCCACCCTGGTTGTCTGTTCTCTGTGTCTATTTGCTGCGTCTTCTTTGTCCGCTTCTCTTGCTGTTAGCAGCACAGGAATCTGTATCTATCTCTGTTTGTTGCATCATCTTGCTGTGTCAGCTCTCCGTGTATGCGGCACCATTTCTGGGCAGGCTGCACTTTCTTTCACACTGGGCGGCTCTCCTTACAGAGCACACTCCTTGCTCACGGGGCTCCCCAGCGCGAGGACACCCCTACATGGCACGGCACTCCTTGCACACATCAGCACTGCGCATGGGCCAGCTCCACATGGGTCAAGGAGGCCCAGGGTTTGAACTACGGACCTCCCATGTGGTAGACGGATGCCCTAACCACTGGGCTAAGTCCATTTCCCAGCCTTTTAATTCATACTATATTCTTCTCCATATTCAGTTCCCCATTTCACTGTAGGTACTCCACTTTCTTATTCCTATAACTCTACACTGCCTACATGAGTTTAATATTTATTCTCCTAGGTCTTATACAGTTCTTCTACTAACATTTACTATCAATACTACTATTATACTTTTTCTTTTCTTACCTTTTTTGCTTTCCCTGGCCCTAATCTTTTCTCTTCAAGGTAACTTAGACAACAACAAGGTAATAGAATAAGAACAACAAAGTGTCAAAGAAAAAAATTAACACACACATAAAAGCAGCAAATAAAAAACCTGAGACTACAGGGAGAAGATAATCAGTTGAACAAACTCACCAAGATAAAACGATGACCAGACAACAACAAAAAATTACAAACCAAACCAACAATCAGGAAGACATGGCCCAATCCAATGAACTAATTAAAAACCAGGAAGAGGAGCAGAAAATCAAGCAACTAATCAAAGCTCTTCAAAAAATATCATGGGCCAACTCAATGAAGTGAAGGAAGAGATTAAAAAAATTAAGGGGAGAAGTGGACTTGGCCCAATGGATAGGGCATCCACTTACCACATGGGAGGTCTGTGGTTCAAACCCCAGGTCTCCTTGTCCTGTGTGGAGGTGACCCATGTGCAGTGCTGATGTGTGCAAGATGTGCCATGCCACGCAGGGGTGTCCCCCACGTAGGGGAGCCCCACGCACAAAGAGTGCACCCCATAAGGAGAGCCACCCAGCGCAAAAGAAAGTGCAGCCTGGTCAAGAATGGCGCCGCACACACAGAGAGCTGACACAACAAGATGGTGCAACAAAAAGAAATACAAATTCCCCGTGCCACTGATAAGGACAGAAGTGGTTACAAAAGAACACACAGTGAGTGGACACAGAGACCTGCCACATGGGGGTTGGGGGAATGGGGAGAGAAATAAATTTTTTAAAAATTAGGAAAACACTTGGAGAGCATACTGAAAAAATTGTGAACACACTAAAAAAGATAGCAGATACGATGGTAATGAATGGCACAATCCAAGAAATCAAAAATACACTCTCAGCAAATACCAGCAGATTAGAAGCAGAGAAAAGAATTAGTGATGTGGAAGACAGTACATCTGAAATCAAAGAGATTATAGAATTGATAGAGAAAAAGACAGAAAAAATCTAGCAGGGACTTAGGGATTTGAACACAAAACACAAAAGCATACATATTATAAGCTTCCCAGAAGAGAAAGGAAAGGGGACAGAAGGGGTGTTGGAGGAAATAATGACTGAAAATTTCCCAAACATATTGAAGGACACAGATGTACATGTCCAGGAAATGCAGAGCATCTAAAGCAGTATAAATCCCAAAAGACTTACCACAAGACATATACTTCTCAAATTGCCCAATTTACAAGACAAAGAGAAAATAATGAAGGCAACAAGAGAAAAAAGAACCATCACATACAAGGGAAGTGCAATAAGATTGAATGCTGACTTCTCATCTGAAACCATGGAGGCACTAAAAGAAAAAATTTCCAGCCAAAAATACTCTATCTGGCAAAGCTAGAATTCAAATATAACAGAGAGTTCAATATATTCACAGATAAACAGAAGCTAAGAGAGTAAGTCAATAAGAAACCTGCCCTTCAAAAAATGCTAAAGGGAGTTCTGTGGGAAGAAAGAAAAAAACAGGAAAGACAAGAGTTGGAGGAGAGTGTAAGAACAATTAAACAGACAAAAAGAGAAATAAAAACAACATGACATACACAAATCCAAAGAAAATATGGCTAATGTAAGTAATTCCTCAAAAGTAATAACACTGAATGTTAACGGATTAAACTCACCCTTCAAGAGACAGAGATTGGCAGAATGGATAAGGAAATATGACCTATCTATATGCTGTCTACAAGAAACCCATATTAGACTGAGGGATTCAAGGAGATTGAAAGTGAATGGCTGGAAAACAATCTTACAAGCAAACAATAACCAAAAAAAAGGGCAGGAGTAGCTATACTAATATCAGACAAAATAGACTTTAAATGCAAAATTATTTTGAGAGACAAAGATGAACACTACATATTAGTAAAAGAGGTAATCTTTCAAGAAGAAAGAACAATCATAAACTTTTATGCATCTAACCAGGGTGCCTCAAATATGTGAGGCAAACACTGGAAAAACTAAGTGAAGGAATAGATGCCTCTACAATTAGAGTGGGGGACTTTAGTACACCATTTATCACCATTAGACAAAACATCTCAACAGACAATCAATAAAGAAACAAAGACTTTGAATAATATATTAGAATATCTGGATCTAGTAGACATACACAGAATACTACACCCAAATACAGCAGGATATGCATCCTTCTCAAGTACACATGGATCACATGGATCATTCTCCAAGACAGACCACATACTAGGTCACAGAGAAAGTCACAATGAATTCAGAAAGATTGAAATCATACAAAATAATTTCTCTGACCACAGTGGAATGAAGCTAGAAATCTGCAAGGGCCAGACCCAGTGTATTAGTCAGGGTTCTCTAGGGAAACAGAATCAACAAGGGATATCTGTCGATAGAGATTTATCAGAGTCTCTCATGCAGCCACGGGGATGCACAAGTCCAGGTTCTGCAGGCAGACTGCAACCAGGAGCTCCAATGAAAGTCCAATAAAGATTCTTGATAAGTTCTGGGAGATGTTGGCTGTCTAAAGACAAGCTGGGAAATTCTCTCTTAATGCTGGAATCACTTCCCCTTTTAAGGGATTCAACTGATTGGGTTAAGCACGACTCACTGCTGATGGCAATCTCCCTGACTGATATAATTATAACCAGCTATCTATGATTTACCACTGCAGTAAAGACAATGGTGACTAAAGTCCATAAATGCAGTCATATTACAGTTAGCCCAGTGCTTCCTTGACCAAACAACTGGGCACAATTACCTGACCAAGTTGACACAATAGCCTAACCATCACACTCAGATTAGGCACCAAGATAAGGAAGTTAAGCAACACACTCTTAGACAAACTGTGGGTCAAGGAGAAAATCTCAAAAGAAATCAGTAACTACCTTGAAATTAATGAAATGACAATACAACCTATGAAAACTTATGGGATGCAGCAAAAGCTGTACTGAGAGGGAAATTCATAGCCATAAATTCATACATCAAAAAAGAAGAACTAAAATCGAAGACCTAACTGAACACATGGAAGAATTAGTAAAAAAACAACAAACCAACCCCAAAGGAAAAAGAAAGAACAAAGATCAGAACAGAATTAAATGAAAAAGAAAATAAGAAAGCACTAGAAAAAATAAAACGAAGAGCTGGTTCTTTGAGAAGATGAATAAAACTTAAATCCTTAGCTATACCAATAAAGAAAAAAAAGAGAAGATGCAAATACACAAAATAAGAAATGAGAAAAGGGATACCACCATCAACCCCATAAAAATGAAGACTATCATAAGAGGATACTTTGAAAAACCACATGCCAAGAAGGAGGACAATTTACAGGAAACGGAGAAATTCCTAGAAACATATAAGCAGCCTACATTGATGAAGAAGAAACTGATGATCTCAACAAATCAATCACAAGAGATAAAAACAGTCATGAAAAACCAACCAACTAAGAAGAGCCCTGGGCCAGAAGGATTCACAGGTGAATTCTATCAAACATTACAGAAAGAACTAACACCAATCTTGCTTAAACTCTTCCAAAAAATCGAAACAGAAGGAACATTGCCTAACTCATTCTATAATGCCAACATTACCATAATACCAAAGCCAAACAAAGAAAACACAAGAAAGGAAAATTACAGACCAAACTCTGAGGAACCTAGATGCTAAAATCCTCAACAAAATACTTGCTAACCATATTCAACAACACATCAAATGAATTATAAACCATGACCAAATGGGTTTCATCCCTGGTATGCAAAGATGGTTGAACATAAGAAAATCAATGTAATACACCACATAAACAGATCAAAGAAAAAAAATCACATCATTATATCTATATATGCAGAAAAAGCATTTGACAAAATACAGCTCCCTTTCCTGATAAAAATGCTGCAAAAGACAGGAATAGAAGGAAACATTCTGAACATGATCAAAGGTATATATGAAAAACCCAGCACTAATATCATTTACAATGGTGAAATCCTAAAATCCTTGCCTCTAAGATCAGGAACGAGACAAGGATGCCCACTATCACCACTCCTATTTAACATTGTGTTAGAAGTACTTGCTCGAGCACTGAGGCAAGAAACAGATATAAAAGGCATCCAAATTGGGAAGGAAGAAGTCAAAATTTCACTATTTGCAGATGATATGGTCCAATAAATAGAAAGCCCTGAGAAATCTACAACAAATCTTCTACAGCTTATAAATCAGTTCAATAAAGTCGCAAGTTATAGGATCAATGTGCAAAAATCGGTAGCATTTCTGTACACCAATAATGAGCAATCCAAGGAGGAAATCTAGAAAAAAATTACCATTTACAATATTAAATTAAAAAATCAAATACCTAGGAATAAATTTAACTAAAGATGTAAAAGACTTATACACAGAAAACTACACAGCACTGTTAAGGGAAATCTAAGAGGACTTAAATAAATGGAAGAATATTCCCTGTTCATGGATAGGAAGACTAAATATCATTAAAAAGTCTGTTATTACCGAAACTGATCTACAGATTTAATGCAATCCCAATTTAAAAAAAAAAAAAAAACAGCTTTCTTTACTGAAATGGAAAAACTAAATCTGAAATTTGGAAGGCAGAGAGGCCCAGAATAGCCAAAAAATATTGAAAAAGAAAAATGAAATCAGAGGAATCACACTACCTGACTTTAAAACATACTACAAAGCTATAGCAGTCCAAAGAGCATGGTACTGGCACAAGAACAGACACAATGACTAATGGAACTGAACTGAGAGTTCAGATACAGATCCTCACATTTACAGTGAAATGACATTCAACAGGGCCACAAAGCCCACTCAACTGGGACAGAATGGCCTCTTCAACAAATGGGGCTTGGAGAACTGGATATCCTTATACAAAAGAATGAGAGAGGATTACCATTTCACACCTTACCCAAAAATCAACTCAAGATGGACCAAAGATCTAAATATAAGAGCCAAGACCATAAAGACCTTGGAAAGCAATTTACGGAAGCATCTACAGGACCCTGTAATGGGAAATGGCTTTATGAACTTCACACCCAAAGGACGAGCAGTGAAAGAAATAATAAATAAATGAGACCTCCTCAAAATTAAGCCTTTTGCACCTCAGAGAAGTTTATCAAGAAAATGAAAAGACAGCCTACCCAATGAGAGAAAATATTTGATAACCATATATCTGGTAGGAGCCTAATATTCAGCATATATAAAGAAATCCTATATCCCAGAATAAAAAGACAAACAACCCATTTAAAAAATGGGCAAGAGATTTGAACAGACGCTTCTCCAAAGAAGAAATAAAAATGGCTAAAAAGCACATGAAAAGATGATCAACATCACTAGCTATTAGGGGATGGCAAATCAAAACTACAATGAGATACTACCATCTTATACCCATTAGACTGGCGGCTATTAAATAAAAAAAAAGAGGACTGCAAGTGTTGGAGAGGATGTGGAGCAATGGGAACCCTCACCCACTGGTGGAAGAATGTAGAAGGATCCAGCCATTCTGGAGGACATTTTGGTGGTTCCTCAAAAAACTAGCTATAGATTTGCCATATGACCCAGCAATTCCACTGCAGGGTATACACCCAGAAGAACTGAAAACAAGGACATGAACTGATAAATGCACACCAATGTTCATAGTGGCATTATTCACCATTGCCAAAAGCTGGAATCAACCCAAATGCCCATCAACAGAGGAATGGATAAACAAATGTGGTTTATACATACAATGCAATACTACTCACCTTTAAGAAAAAATACAGTACTAACACATGGGATAACATGGATGAATCTTGAGGACCTTATGTTGACTGAAGCAAGCCAGGCATTGAAGGACAAATACTACATGACTTCTCTGATATGAACTAAACAAATCAAGCTGTCTCAGAGAGCTAGATACAGGAAATAGGGGATAGAGGAAGATTATGAGCTGTTGCCTAAATGAGGGAAATCTACAATAGAGATAAGTAGTTGTTCACTGAAGGGATAATATGGAGGGGATAGGGATACTACTGGGTGGGGCTTTGCAGGCTTGAGTGGGGTTAGGGTGGGGGGGATGGGTTAGATGGTCCATGGAATTGGGGGGAGGGTTTGGGGGCGCAGGTGAACATGGGAGATTGTCAGGTATGTGGCTGAAACTATAAAGTTGAGAAAACTCTTCAGAAAATAAGGAAGGGTTACTTGTTTAAGGTGTTTGACAGGGGGCACCTGGCACAGGGTGCACCTGAGGCAGGCTTCTAGGGAGTGAGTGCTCATCTTGTCATAGTGTTTTATATCAGTGGGCTGAGAATCATACATTGAGTGGGAAAATGTTGAACCCCCATTCTGGGGAGGCCTGGTGTTCTCAAACTGAGGAGAGGGTGTCTCTCAAGAGCATGGGTGGCTCCCAATGAGGGAGGACAGACTACAGTGTCAAGCCCTCAGCACTATTGTAAGTATCTATGAATCTTGTCCTTCAAGCAGTGAAGCTTGGTTGTCACTGTGGGCCCTGAGAGGAGCAGGAGAGAAGAACAGGATGGAAGAGGGGGTAACCGAGGGGCATTGGAACTGCTCCATGAGATTGTGCAATGATGGATATAAGTCATGTCAAATTTCACCAAAAGTTTATAGAAGTTTATAGTCTAAAATGTAAACCATAATGTAACTAAAAATTTAGAAAAGTGTACAGTCTAAGATATGAACCAGGAAGCAGACTTGGCCCAGTGGTTAGGGCATCTGTCTACCACATGGGAGGTCCACAGTTCAAACCCCAGGCCTCCTTGACCCGTGTGGAGCTGGTCCACGCGCAGTGCTGATGCGTGCAAGGAGTGCCCTGCCACACAGGGGTGTTCCCCGCGTAGGGGAGCCCTGCACGCAAGGAGTGCACCCCATAAGGAGAGCCGCCCAGCGCGAAAGAAAGTGCAGCATGACCAAGAAGGGCACCACACACGCAGAGAGCTGACACAACAAGATAACACAACAATAAAAAAAGAAACACAGATTCCCAGTGCCTCTGATAAGGACAGAAGCAGTCACAGAAGAACATAAAGCGAATGGACACAGAGGGCAGATAACGGCGGGGTGGGGGGGAGGGGAGAAAGGAAGGAAGGAAGGAATCTTTAAAAAACAAAAGAAAGGAAAAGTCTAAGGTCATGTAAATTACTAAAAGGAAAGTGTGAAAACGTAATATAGGATTGTAGAGCATATAGTAAAACCTCATGTGAAATATGATAGGTAACATTGCAGATATAAGACTTTTTCTTTGAAAATGAAATTATGTTCACATCACAAAATGTTAGACAAAAAAATTATGCTAAGTGAAATAAACCAGACACAAAGTACTACATATTGCATGATTCCATTTATATAAAATGTAAATATAAATTTATAACATTAGATTAGTGGTTATGTAGAGCTGGGGAAGGATCAAAGGATTGAAAGGTGACTACTAAGCATGTGGACTTTTTCCTTTTTTTTTTTTTTTGGTTTCTTTTTAAGATTTATTTATTTATTCCCACCACCACCCCTCCCAGTTGTCTGTTCTCTGTGTCTATTTGCTGCGTCGTCTTCTTTGTCCGCTTCTGTTGTTGTCAGCGGCACGGGAACCTGTGTATCTTTTTGTTGCGTTGTCTTGTTGTGTCAGCTCTCTGTATGCGGCGCCATTCCTGGGCAGGCTGCACTTTCTTTTGCACTGGGCGGCTCTCCTTACAGGGCGCACTCCTTGTGCATGGGGCTCCCCGACGCAGGGACACCCCTGCATGGCAGGGCACTCCTTGCGCACATCAGTACTGCGCATGGGCCAGCTTCACATGGGTCAACAGGGCCCAGGGTTTGAACCACGGACCTCCCAACTTTTTCCTTTTGGAGTAATGAAACTGTTTTAATTTTTTGTGGTGGTGAATGTACAACATTGTGATTATATTAAAAGCCATTGATTATATACTTTGGATAGAATGTATGGTATGTGAATATATCTCAATAAAAAAGCTTTAAAATAAATAAGCAAATAAAAAAAAATAATAGCCAGAAATAGCAGCTATGTTCACCAGGGGATGCATAGAAAGATTGAGAGGTGATGAGTTTTTGTCTGTTATTTTATTATTATTGTTGTTGAAATAATGAAAATGCTCTAATAATGATTGAAATGATGAATACACAACTATATGATTATACCAAATACCACTGTTTGTACACTTTAGATAAAATGTATGCTTTATTAATATGTATCAATAAAATTTGTTTCAAAAAAAATTCAAAGCATACCAAAAGAGGTCAAGAGTAAGACATTCTTCCCAACTCCCTTCAACATGCAACTCCTGGAAATAATTTTACACTTCTATCAATTTTAAGTATATACTAAAATATACATATATACTTTCTTTTTTATTTACACATATGGGCTCATTTTTCATATACTGTTTTGCACCACATTCCGTGACAGCATACATACACTTACTTCACACATTCAAATAGTCGCGTTCAGGAGTAAGGTGAGGCAAGAGGTACCCAGGGTACAAAATTAAGGAGACATCACTCTCATGTACCAACCCTACACTTGCATGAGTGTAGGACTGAATGCCTCTTTAAATGTTGTTTTTGCTTCACCCTAGTACCTGCCCTAAAAAAAAGGCTAGTCAACTATAATTTATTAAGTACACCAATATAGGGTAAATGTTAAGGAGGCAGACTCTGTGAGGCCTGAGTTTGAATACTTGCTTCACCATAGGCTGGTAACTGCTGGTAACTTTCACAAAGTTACCCTAGCTGTGCCTCAATTTCCAAAAGAAAAGTACGCAATAATAACATCTGCCTCATAACATTGTTATGAGGATTAAAGAAATTAGTAAAATGTAAAGTGCTTAGAACATTGTCTGGCAAAAGGTAAGAATCAATAAATTCTAGGTATTTTAACTACTACTACTAAATGAAGGACATTTAGTTAATCTCCAGTTTTGCCTATTATAAATAATGCTACAAAGAATATGTCTGAACTTACATGCACTTATAAGATTGCCCAAAAAGTATATTCTTGGAAGAAAAATTGATGTAGCCAAGATTACAGACAGTTATTATTCTGAAAAAGATGATCAACACTCACATACAGTTACTTGACATAAAACAAAGGTGCCTCTAGAATTCAGTCTTTTCTATGTGCTGCCATAACTGGATATCCATACAAAAAAAAAATTTAATGAAACCTTTATATCATAAAACAAAACTTTACTGGAGGTAAACCATGAAAGGTTAAAAATAAATAAATAAAGCTTCTTACAGGGAAAAGAAAACAGGAGAAGCTCTGTCCAGATCAAGATGATAGAGTAAGATATTTTAGGGCTCCATCCCCCAACAGAAGCTTTGAACAAGCAGGAAAAACTGGTGGAAACATCTTTCTCAAAGTTCCAAGAACACTCAAATATTTGTAGAAATAGGACAAGCACCAAATAAAGAAAAAGCAATAGGATCTCATGGTGCCCTGGCTGACCCCTTCCCTATCTCCTCCCCAGCCTGGTGTGGGGCCTGGCTCCCTGTTTCCAATTCCAGAGGGAATGGCATAATAACCCTCATGCACACACTGGGATCATGGATGTCTTATACAATCTGACTAGTGGCAGCCTGAGGGACTGAATCAGAATACTCATGACAGGCTTACTGTACCAGAACTCACCCTGCATGTTGAACGTAGTTAACAGAGCTCTCCTACAGAATGTGAGAGAGAAGTGAAGTTGTTGCTGCCTGGGGGAAGGGATTGCTGGCTGTAGGGCATATAGTACAGTACCTGGACCATTAGGAAACTGCTCCTGAGGGGAGAGGGGCAACCGAGTAAGTATAAACAGGGAAATTCTGATGAACAAATGTGCATGCCAAAGATAAGACCCATGCACAGAAAGGATCATGGAGTCCTCTACGTTTTGACCTGGAGCTGTTCTCTATGCTCACTGTATGAAAAGCCCTGAGGGAGAGAACTCTCACAGGTCAATCTGCAAGGACTCAAAGAGGCATTTTCTTTTTTTTTTTCTTTTTTTTTCCCCCCTGGCATTCTAGGAATGCTCTGTCATTAACACTTAGCTGGATACAAACAGATATCTCAGAGTACAAATTACAGTGTTAACAAAATGCCCAGGCTTCAGCAAAATATTACAAAGCATACAAAGAAACAGGAAGCCATGACCCAGGCAAAGGAGATACCAGCATTATAAACCATCAGCAAGGAAGGCTGCACCTGGGACATACCAAAGACTTTTTTAAAATGGTCCTACACATACACAAAGAGCAAAAGGAAAACATTGACAAAAAGCTAAAGGAAATCAGTAAAACAAGAAATGAACACAAGAGAGATGGAAACTATAAAAAGAAATCAAAGAGAGCTAAGGATCACAGTTGAAGAAAATTGAAATTCTCTAAAGAGGTTCAACAGCAGATAGGAGCTGGCAAAAAAAAAGAAATAATCAGTGAACTTGAAGACAGACAACTGAACTCAGTCTGAGTAGCAGAAAGAAGAACGAAAAGTGAACAGAGTATCCTGAGGAACATGTAGGATACCATCAAGTATACCAATATAGGCATTGTTGGAGTCCCAAAAGAAGAGTAAAAGGGACAGAGAAAACATTCAAAGAAATAATGGTTGAAAACTTTCCTAAATATAACAAATGACATGAATATATATATCCAAAACACTGAACAAACTCCAAACAGGATAAACCCAAATAGACCCATGCTATGGCATATTATAATCAAACAGCCAGATGCCAAAGATAAAGAGAACATTCTGAAAGCCACAGGGAAAAGCAACAAGTCATGTACAATGGAGCCGCAATAAGATTAGTTTTGATTTCTCTTTGGAAATCATGGAGACAAAAAGGCAGAGGGATGACACTTTTAGAGTGCTGAATGCAAAAACCTGCCAGCCAAGAATTCTATATCCAGCAAAACTGTCTTTCAAAATGAAAGTGGGCTTAAGACATTCCCAGATAAAAAAAACAAAGAGAGTTTGTCACACTAGACAGGCTCCACAAGAGAAGCTAATGGGAGCTCTGCAAGTTGGAAAGAAAAGTCACTAGATAACGGACTGAAGCGACATGAAGAAATAAACATGTCTGGTAAAGACAATGATTTGGGCAAATATAAATACCGGTACTACTGTATTTTTTATTTGTAACTCCACCTTATACTTCCTACAGTATCTAAAGGGCAAATGCATAAAACATTGATAAATAAGTGGTTTTGGATTCATAATGTATAAACATGTATTTGGTGAAAAGAACTATATAAAGTGGGGAGGGACAAAGAGGTATAGGAATATAGTTTGTGTAGAGTGTTAAAAGTTAAGTTGGTATCAAAGCAAATGAAATTATTACAGATATAAAATGATAAATTTATGCGCCATGGTAACCACAAAGAAAATATCAAAGAATATGCAAGCTCATAGCAACAGAATGAGAATACAGGTTTCTAGGGGCTTGGAGGGAGTGGAAATGGGGATTTAACGCATAATGGGTTTAGAGTTTCTATATGGGGAGATAGGAAAGGTTTAGAAATGGAAGGTGATAAGGTACACCTTACATTGTGAATGTGAGTAATCCCCGACAGGTATGCTTGGGAGTGGTTAAGACGGGAAAGTTTATGTTGTATATATGTTCGCACAATAAAAAAAGAAGGAGCAACTATAGAGACAATAGCAATGAAATGCAATACATGAATGTGGCAGTCTGAAGCTTTTGTGGACCCCAGAAAATCCTGTTCTTAAAGCTAATCCATTCCTGTGCATGTAAACCTATTATAGGTGGAAATTTTTTATTAAATCATTTCAATTAAGAGCCTTTGATTAGATTGTGTGACCAAGGATGGATCTTAATCCTCTTACTGGAGTCCTTTATAAATGAAGGAATAAAAAATCACAGATGCAGAAAAAAGAGAAACCCAGAAGCTAAGGGGAAGTCACTTCAGCCAGAAGCTGAATGGCCCAGAGGAGAGGGGAGAGAGGAGCAGATGCCCCTACATGCCTGATCACGCACAACTGCAACTCAGGAAGAAAGCATCTCTGATGATGCCTGGATTTGGACATTTTCACAGCCTCAGAACTGTAAGCTCATAAGTTAATAAATTCCCATTCAAAAGCCTACCCATTTCTGGTATATTGCTTAGCAGCCTTTAACAAACTAAAACAATGATCCTGGATAGGATGTAGTAAGGGAGGAAAAAAAGGCTCAAAAGGATATTTTTAGGACATACGAAAAATTGGAATCTAGACTGTAAGCTTTATGTCAGTGTTATATTTCTTTAACTTGATAGCAGCACTTAAGGTGCTTACATAAGTGAATATCCTTGTTCATAGGAAAAGTACATGGCAGTAAGAAGTGGTCAAGAAGCATGATGTATACAGCCAATACTCCAGTATTCAGAAATTTGATTGATACACAGATAGATACATAGAAATTTGATTGATACAAGGATTCTAACTATTTTGTTTACCATTCTATATGCAATGCTTAACACATGTGTCTATTACATAGCAGACAATAATTTTGAATGAATAGATTTACTAAAACTGCCATTTATAAAATATTAAAAATATGCCTCTAACTTTCAAATATACTAGAAGTTTAAAAATCTATTAAATTTAAGACATATGGAAATGTGATATTCCCACACAAAGAATAACGCTAACAGGAGGGCTGGGCATAATTACATGAAAAAATATATAACTCACCTTTTTTGGATCAAGATTCCCAAAAACTGAGTTGGCATGGGGACAAACTTCAGAAAGTGAGCATCCAATCTTCATAATATCTTTATTTCTACTGATACTCTAAGGAAGAAAAGATACAGTATAAAATTAAAATTCAGTGAAATATTATTTGACAGGGTTATACAATCAAGTATAATACATAAAAGATATTGGAATATTAGAAACTAAGTCAAGTTCTCATGTCAATATTCTTTCATAATTCAAATGAGTTCTATATAGGCTATAAAAGGTTACTTCCCAATGAATTCAACTTACTTAAAATTTGAACCAAGACACAAAATATTATTAAGTCATATGGAGAAGTAACTTTAAACAGTAATTATCTCTAGATTTTACCATAGAACAAATTCCAAGAAACTAAAATAAGTGGTATATTTTGGTTAACTGATATGGGCCTCCTCCCATATTTGTTGTGTAAATTTAAAAGGAAACATGTAAAAACACTACCAAATATGTATATTCCTCTGTACATAAATACTTTAATCTAGTTAGTAAATCTGTTTCCCACTGGGGAAAGTGTTAGCAATCTTGAAACTACTTTAAGCATATATTAGGATTTAACAAAAAAGTTAATATACTGTAGATAATAAGAGCATAGTTTCTCACTGTCATAATAAAGGGAAGGAGGGAGGGGGAGAAGGGACAATAGCAAGCAGGCAGGCTAGAATGAGCCTTGTGGTATTAGATTAGAATTGGAAGTTATTGGTACGAATTCAGTGTGTGTGTGTATGTGTGTGCATGTGTGAATACATACATTTATGTATAGAGAGACAAAGAAACAGAGACAAAAAGTCGTAAATTTACAAGTGGATACGTATGGGTTACATACATATATTTTCTAGCTCTGTCGGCTAAGAGGGACTAGAAGCAATGACACTCCCGTAGCAGTAAGTACACTTTGTACATAGACAGTGGTTCCTAAACACCATTCTCCAATAAAAATAACCAGAATTCCTTAGAGACTTGTTGATTCCAAGATTGGGATACAGAAATGAAAGATGATCCTGGAACAACTCGTGGTAACGGACAGTAAAGAACTGCTCAAAAAAAGAATGGGGGCATGTTTAAAGGACACAAGAGCCAACCCTGGAGGACCTACTAATGTTCTAAGCTGGAACAATTTAGGATCCTGAAACAGAAAAAAAAAGACAATGAAAAACCTAATGAAATCCGATTACATTTAGTCAAAAGCACTGTGCCAATGTTAATTTCCTGATTTTGGTAACTGTGGATGGTTATATAAGATGTTAGCATTAATCAGAGGTAATCACCGGACATTGTAAATCCTCACAGGGCCTACATGATGGAATAGAGGAGAGTATGGGCCATGATGTGAACCAATGTATATGAGGTGCAGAGGTGCCCAAAGATGTACTTACCAAATCCAATGGATGTGTCATGATGATGGGAACGAGTGTTGTTGGGGGGGGGGGAGAGGGGGGGTGGAGGGGTGGGGTTGAATGGGACCTCACATATATATTTTTAATGTAATATTATTACAAAGTCAATAAAAAATAAAAAAATTAAAAAAAATAAAATAAAAAAAAAAAAAAAAAAAAAAGATGTTAGCATTAAGGGAAACTGGCTGAAGAATACATGGAAATCCTCTGTTCTAATTTTGTAACTATAAGTCTAAAATCATTTCAAAGTAAAAAGTTATATATATATTCTAAAAATATACCAACAAAATCTTCAGGTAGGCTAGAAAGAACAAGATTATCTATAATGATTAAAAAGAAATTGTGAAAAAGTATTATCCATGACTGCTTTTCCACACACAATGCAGAGTTTCCAGAGTTGAGTACTTGCAAAGGGAACATACAGCCCACAAAGTCCTTTACATCTGACCCTTTACAGAAATAGTTTACCAACTCTTGGTTTAAATCATAGCTATAAATTCAATCAACAACTTCACATATGAATCAAAATCAAAGTCAAGAGCTGTGCTCTGTGCTGACCAATAAAATTGCCAAACTTGAAATGCAGCAAGTCTGGTTTGATATGTGCTGTAGGTCTAAAGTACACACTGTATTTCAAAGACAGTGTGAAAAAAAGAAGTAAAATATCTTGTTAATATTTTTATGCTGATTGCATACTGAAATTATAATATTTTGAATATATTGAATTAAAATATATTCTTAACATTAATCTCATCTGTATCTTTCTACTTTTTTCTACTTTCATTAAGTAGAAAATAACTTTAAATTATTTATATGACACATATTATATTTCTATGCAACAGCACTGGTCTAGAAAATCTTATTCAAATCTTATTCAAGATAATAAATAATGATCTTAAAACATATAATTTATCACCCAATCTGGAACACTGTGACAGAGTTGCTATTAATAGAGAAAATGGGCATAAAACAAGAACATATAAGAGTTATTACATCATCAACCTGGGGATGTAAGACATCCCCGGAAATATTCTACCCTCAGAATCAACTAACAAAAGGACAAATCCCACTTGCTTGTACTCTGGAGTAAGACAGAGACTGTGGAAGGATGCCATAAACACTAAATCAAAGAAAAATAAAATAAAACACCAAAATCAGATAAGAGATTTGCATCTCAGACCCACCAGTCTGGAGCTCCACCCCTCACTTGATCCACAAAGCTTGAGAGTCAAAGAGGCAGCACGGCATCGGTCCCTCCTGCCACAAATGCAGGCAAGAGAGCGACTCAAAGCAGCAAGTTAGAATCACACACATATCCAGTCATAGTGACACAAATCTACAGAGACCCAAGGTGGAACACAAGCTGCTGAGGAATGCCACATACCAAAGTGTCCCTAGGGTAAAAAGAGACAATGGCATAACTGTTGGCAAGAGGTGCACACACTGAATCCAATCTCTGTTTGGAGACCACCTAAACACAAAATGGAACTTTCTGGATTGAATCCATCTGGCTCCACAGGGCAGGATAACTTAATGGGGAAGAAACCAGAAGCAAAAAAGCCTCACAAATGTATTGGGGAGAGGAGGGAGCAGGGATTTGGACTGCTGTAAGACAGGACAGCTCCCAAAACAGAAGAGTCTAAGGAAAAAGGGACAGTGAATGAGAGAGAAAACTTAAGCAAATCATAGGAGTTAAGGAGAAAATTCTAGACAAAAACAAGCAGAACAGATGAAGATTCACAGAGAATGGAGAGAAGAAAGGAAGCTTTCTCCTGGAGATGATACAAGGACAGACAAAAGGGTAATCTTAAAAAGTGTAGTGCATATCCAGGGCAAGAAACAAATGAAGAAGAGCTGAGAAAATTTGTACAGTTAAACACAGGATATTCTAAAGGTTGAGATTAAGTTGGAACAAGTGTCAAAGAAGAGTCTGTCAATGCAAAATACCAGAAATGGGTTGACCTTTATAATGGAAATTTAGTAGGGTAAAATCTTACAATTTCAAGGCTGTGAAAACATCCAAATCAAGGCATCATCAGAGATGCTGGCTCACCAAAGGTCAGCTGCTGGCAATACTGGACTCCTGCCACATGGCAAGGCAAAATGGCAGCCAGTCCCTGCTGTCTCCTCCAAGCTCACTTTTTCCCCAGTTCAGCTGTGAGCAATCAGGTATATGGCTCAACTCCCAGCCTTCTTTGCTTTGCTTCAGTTGCTCTGCTATTTCCAGCCTCTGACCTATCTCTCAGCCTCCCGTGGTTTCTCTTTCTGCAGCTGTAAGCAATCTTGGAGTCCTCTCTCACATGGCAAGGTAAAAACAGCAGCTCGTTCTGTCTCTTCATGCTTCCCCCATTTATATAGGATTCCAGGAAAAGGGCCCAGACCCACCCTTTGTCACTGAAGTACTCCAATTAAAGGCCCCCAAAGGAATTAAATTCAATCAAAGGTTTCCAAACCCACAGGAATAGATTAACTCCAAGAACATGGTCATTTCTGGGATTCAATCAAAAAGCTTCAGGCGGCGGACTTGGGCCAGTGGTTAGGGCGTCCGCCTACCACATGGGAGGTCTGCGGTTCAAACCCCGGGCCTCCGTGACCCGTGTGGAGCTGGCCCATGCGCAGTGCTGATGCGCGCGAGGAGTGCCCTGCCACACTGGGGTGTCCCCGTGCTGGGGAGCCCCACGCGCAAGAAGCGCGCCCCATAAGGAGAGCCACCCAGCGCGAAACAAAGTACAGCCTGCCCAGGAATGGTGCCGCACACATGGAGAACTGACACAACAAGATGACGCAACAAAAAGAAATACAGATTCCCGTGCTGCTGACAACAACAAAAGCAGACAAAGAAGACAAAGCAAATAGACACAGAGAACAGACAACCGGGGGAGTGGGGAGAAGGGGAGAGAAATAAGTAAATAAATAAATCTTTTTTTTTTATTTTATTTTTAAAAACGCTTCAAACTCTCACAAAGCCTTAACACAAAGCCAGCCAACACTAAAACCCTAGACAAGAGGGAGAAACAGACCTTCATGGTTAATACATCAAAATAATCATATGCCCAAACATCAGCAAATAATTACAAGCCATATTAAGAAGAGGAAGATATGGTTCAGTTAAAACTTCACAGGAGACAACAGAATTTGGAACAACCAATCACAGAACTTCAAACAAACCACCTAAATCAATTCAAGGAGATAAAGGAAAATATGGATAGAAATGAACTAATGGTGGATATAGAGCTAAAGGATGTTAAGAAGACAATGTATGAGCATAAGGAGAAATTTGAAAGTTTAAAAAAAAACCATAACAGAAATTATGGGGATAAAAGGCACAATAATGGAGATTAAAAATACAATAGAGGTATGCATCAACAGATTTGAACAGGCAAAAGAAAGAATCCATGATCTAGAAGACAAGACAATCAAATTTATACAGTCACAAGAACAGATAGAGAAAATGATAGAAAAAACTCAGCAGAATCTCAGGGACATGAATAACAGCATGTAGCATGCAAACATATGCATCATGTAGGTCCCAGAAGGAAAACGGAAGGGAAAGGGGAGAGAAAAAATATTTAATGGCCAAAATTTTCCCAACTCTAATGAAAGACATAAAAACACATGTCAAAGAAGCCCAACATACTCCAAACAGAATAAACAGTAACAGACCTGCTCCAAAAAATACTAATCAGAATGTCAAAGGCCAAAAGTAAACACAGAATTCTGAAAGGAGCGAGAGAAAAGCAATTCGTCACATAGAAGGGATCCTCAACACTAAGTGCCAATTTCTCATCAGAAACCATGGAGGCAAGAAGGCATATATTTAAGATACTGAAAGAGAAAAACTTCCAGTAAAAAATTCCTTTCTGTCAAACTATCCTTCAAAATGAGGGAGATATTATAAAATTCACAGATATACAGAAACAGAGAGTTTGTTAATAAAAAAGCCACCCTACAAGAATTCCTAAAGGTAGTTCTTCAGGTTGAATGTAAAAATAAAAATACAGGAGAAAGAGGTTAGGAGTAGAATGAAGTGAAGATCTTTAGTAAAGGTAACTAAAAAGGTAAATGTAAAACTCAGTAGTACTGTATTCTCAATATATAATTCCACTCTTTAATTCCCTAAGAGTCAAAATACAATTGAACAAGAAAAAGTCATATTTCCTGATAATGGACATGCAAAGTATAAAGAGATAATGTGGGAGAAAAATCAACATAAAGTGGAGAAACAGAGGGATATGGAAGCAGAAAACATGCATACTATTGAGACTAAGATGGTATCTTCTCAAATTATTAGGTTATAGATACAGGTAATGTAATATAAACCACTGGTTAACCACAAAGAATTTTTAAAATATACAGAAATAGAAATGAGAAAGGGATAAGTCAGATACATCACAAAAGATTAACTATACACAAAAGGAGACAACAAAAAAGAAAAAAAGAGACAAAAAATATATGACATAGGAAGACGCAGCAAATAGACACAGAGAACAGACAACCAGGGTGGGGGGGAAGGGGAGAGAAATAAATAAATCTTTAAAAATATATATATATATACACAAACAATATATGACATAAAAACCAAAGGACAATGACTGAAGTAACAACAAAGAACATTAATGGATTAAACTCTCCAATCAAAAGACAAATCGAGTAAATATGATATGAATAGGGCGTAAGAGTATCACTGTGGAAGGGAAAAGGTTTTCTGGTGGATGTGTGGGAGTGCTGTATATTATATATATACATTGCTGTGGTCTAGGACTCCTGTGAAGAAAAGCTGAATAATTAGGGGGGGGGGGAAGAAAAAGATAGGATGTGGAATTTTTTCAAGTCAACATTCTTTATCTAAGTTCTTTATCTAACTTTATCCAAGTTCTTTATCTACCCTTTAAACCCATCGCTATATGCCATTCCCTAGTAAGGGACCATGACATTATATTGGGCTTCAAATTTCGGGGAGTTCTGGATCACAGAGTGTTTCAACAATGGCAATGGAGGAATACTGGTATGGGATACCAATGACAGGTGATATATGGCTGACAGGGAGCTGTACAGAACATATGTCCAGGGTGCATGGTAATGTTTGGATATACTCATAGTGGCAACAATTAAAAACCACAGTAGGGGGGGTACTGGGTTCCTGGCCAGTGGTGCTCTGTCGTGGTCCCTAGGGGAGCAGCGACAGTCTCCCAGGTACAGTGGCAGGGACCGGGAGGGAGTGAGGGTTCAACAGTGAGCCCCTGATGCTAATGACTATGCTTGTGAGCTGATAAACCTAAAATAAGAACAAGGCCTAGAGCAACATTGTGCCTGGGAATTTCCTCCTGTCAGCCTTCATGTTACTCAAATGTGGCCAGTCTCGAAGCCAAACTCAGCATGTAAATGCAATGCCTTCCCCCCAGCGTGGGACATGACACCCGGGGATGAGCCTCCCTGGCAACGAGGGACCACTATCAACTACCAACTGATGATGCAACTGGAAAATGACCTTATATGGAAGGTTCAATGCGGATCAGCAGAATATCCACGTCTACATAAAATATCATGACTTTAAAATGCTGTTTGACCTAAAGTAAGGGGGAAATGAAAAGGAGAAATGAGTTTATATGGCTACGAGTTTCTAAAAAAGAGTCTGGAGGCTGGCAGAAGGATTGCCCTCATGCACAACTGAGCAGAGTCAGAGAGACAGATAAAGCACATACAACCCCCAGATATTGGTTCCTTTGAGGGCTAAAGGGACCCACGGGTTCTACGGTCATGGCAGATAGGGTTCACTGCCATGTCAGATGGCCCTTCTTTGGAGCTGGTGTTTATGTGTGATGAATCTGGACTCAGATGGGATCTCCCTTCATAAGACTTTCATGCTAATGTGCTGGAGGTGCAGTTAATGTTGGGGTTTAAGATATATTTAGGGGATTTGAATCTCTGGACTGACAATGTGATAGCCAGGTCCTGAGCCTCAACAGACTCCAGCACCTACAATCTGATCTATTGGACTTACCACATTCAGCTAAGATGGAGTTGAAGAAGGACAACCACCACACCATGGAGCCTAGAGTGATTACAACTGAAAATGGGAGGATTGCATCCAGCATCCAAGTGGAATCTGAGCCTCCTCTTGACATAGAGGTGCAATGGACACAACCAATCCAATGTCCACATAGAAGAGGTGGCATTGGATTGGGAAAAGTGGACATGGTGGACGATGGGCATGGGGAAAGGCAGGAAGAGATGAGAGGTGGAGGTGTCTTTGGGACATGGAGCTGCCCTGGATGGTGCTTCAGAGGTAATCACCGGACATTGTAAATCCTCACAGGGCCCACTGGATGGAATGGAGGAGAGTATGGGCCATGATGTGAACCATTGTCTATGAGGTGCAGAGGTGCCCAAAGATGTACTTACCAAATCCAATGGATGTGTCATGATGATGGGAACGAGTGTTGTTGGGGGGAGAGAGGGGGGGTGGGGGGGTGGGGTTGAATGGGACCTCACATATATATTTTTAATGTAATATTATTACAAAGTCAATAAAAAAAAAAAATTCCATTGTGGGAATATAAAAAATAAAAAAAAAAGAGTTAAGAAATGCTATATTTGTCTAATCTATTTTATTGCTCACTCCCCTTATAAATAAATATTTGCTTAATAAAAAAAAAAAAAGACAAATCGGCAGAGTGGATAAAAAAGCACAATTCAACTACATGTTGTTTACAAGAGAATCACCTTTGATCCAAAGACACAAAGAGGTTGAAAGTGAAAGGAAGGAAAAAGACATACCCTGCAAATGGTAACCAAAAAAGTGCTGGGATAGCCAGATATATTAATATCAGACAAAAAGATTTTAAGTCAAAAGCTGTTACAAGACACAAAGAAAGCACTAAATATTAATAAAAGGGTCAGTCAACCAAGAAGAATTAACAACCATAATTATTTATGTATCTAACTATGTGCCCCAAAATATATAGGGCAAACACTAGCAAAGCTGAAGGGAGGGGAGCAGATGTGGCTCAACAGTTGAGCACATGCTTCCCACATGGGGAGTCCCGGGGTTTGGTTCCCAGTGCCTCCTGGAAAGGAAAATAAAGAAAAGATAAACAAACAAAAAAAAGCCAATTCAATGGAGCTGATGTGGCTCAGTGGTTGAGCCAGCTTCCCACATACACAGTCTCGTGTTCAAATCCCAGCACCTCAAAAAAAAAAAAAAATCAAGGGAGAAATAAACACATCTACAATAATAGCTGGAGACTTCAATACACCAGTCTCATCAATAAGTAAAACATAAAGACAGAAGATCAATAAGGAAACAGAGAATTTGAATAATAGGATAAATGAACTAGATTCAACAGATATAAATAGAACACTAGACCCCAAAACAGCAAGTTATACATTCTTCTCAAGTGCAAATGGATCATTCTTTAGGAGAGACCACAAGTTGGTTGGCAGAACAAGTCTCAAAAATTTAAAAAGACTGAAACTATACAAACTATCTTCTCTAACCACAATGGAATGAATATGGAAATCAATAAAAGGCAGAGAACTAGAAAGTCACAAATATACGGAAGTTAAATAACACACTTTAAAGAATCAATGGATCCATGAAGAAATTACAAGGAGCATCAGTAAATATCTTGAGATAAATGAAAATGAGAACACAACATATCAAAACTGATGGGATGAAGCAAAGGTAGTCTTGTTTGTAGCTATAAATGCTTATATTAATGAAGTGCAAAAATCAAAGACATAAATGCATTCCTAGGGAAATTAGGGGAAAAAACCAGCAAACTACACACAAAGAAAGCGGAAGGAGATACTAAAGGGAGTGCTGCTGCCTAAAAGGAAAAATTAAGAATAAGGGAAGTGGATGTGGCTCACCAGTTGGGTGCCCGCCCACCATATGGGAGGTCCCAGGCTCAGGTCCCGGTGCCTCCTTAAAGAAGATGAGCAGATAGCACCCCCACTGCAATGAGTTAGACACTGCAATGAACTAGATGCCACCCCTGCCACAAACTAGATGCAAGCCACAAGGCAGCAGACACTGCAGCCTATAAGGAGCAGATGTGGCTCAGGCAGTTGGACACTCGCTCTCATGTGGGCAATCCTGGGCTTGGTTTCCAGTACCTCCTGGAGAAGGCAAGCAAACAATGAACGGACAGACAAGAAAACCATCTGATGGGTAAAGGGATAAATAAAGAAAAACAAAGTGAGTAAGTAAATCTTTTAAAAAAAGAAAGGGTAAGAGACTTGGAGAAGATTGTAGAAATGAAGATTATAAAGAAGGGTAAAATGACAGAAGACATTTGATATGACAACAGAAAGCCAAAGGATAAAATGGATGAAGTAAGTAATGCCTTTACAGTAATAACATCGAAAGTTAATGGTTTGGGGAAGAAGAATTGGCCAAGTGGTTAGGGAGTCCGTCCACCACATGGGAAGTCTGCAGTTCAAACCCCGGGCCTCCTTGACCCGTGGGAGCTGGCCCACGCACAGTGCTGATGCACACAAGGAGTGCCCTGCCACGCGGGGGTGTCCCCACGTAGGGTAGCCATAAGGAGAGCCACCCAGCATGAAAGAAAGTTCAGCCTGCCCAGGAATGGCGCAGCACACACAGAGAGCTGACACAGCAAGATGATGCAACAAACAGAGATACAGATTCCCGTGCTGCTGACAACAGAAGCGGACAAAGAAGAATATGCAGCAAATAGACACAGAGAACAGACAACTGGGGGAGAGGGAGGAGGAAGGGGAGAGAAATTTTAAAAAGTTAATGGTTTGAACTCACCAATCAAAAGACACAGACTCATAGAATGGATAAAAAATTAGGAATGATCTATATGCTATCTACAAGAGACTCACCTCAGATGTAAGGAAACAATGTTGAAAGTGAAAGGTTGGAAAATGACATTCCACGAAAAGAATAAACAAAAAAGAGCTAGTTAAATGTAAAATAACAATATTATATGAATAATAATTAGTGCACTGGCAAATCGTTCCTGTATTCATTATTCTGTAATTTTTTTCATACAAAACACTTGCTTTTAATTGAGGAGGACTGGAGAAGAGGTATTTTGAAGACTTCATTTTTCTTTAACCCTTTATTAGTCATACTCTTTAAAATGATCTAACTGGATCAATAATGATTTAGTATGACTACTGTTGAACTAGATTTTCCACCTTACAAAATTATGAGTTGGCAAACTGTTCTTTGCTGTAATTCCTTCTAATAAGATGTGAAGAATTCCCAAATAGGAATTTGATTATCTAGAAAAAATTATGGCCTAAATGAAAATTAAATAACTAAACCAATAATTTCTTTCATTCTTAGAGATTATCATGTCTAATACAGCTGAAATATAAAAATTAGAATTCTGTTATAATCAATTTATATATATGAATTATTACTTATATTTATAAATGTTTATAGCTATGCTATTTTTTACAATTGATTATATTAAATTTAACCTGATCTTGCACTCTTCTAAAATTTGTTATTTCTTTCTATTTTTCTATTTTATTCAACAATTTTATAATAAAGGACTTTTTAACAGCTTAAAAAAAAAGCCATTGATTATACAGTTTGGATAGAGCATATAGTATGTGAATTTATCTCAATAAAAACTGCTTAATAAATAATTGTGTAAGAATAGTCAGAAATAGCAGCTATGTAAAGCAGGGGAAACAGAGATTGAGAGGTGAGGAATATTTTGTTTGTCTGGTCTTTGTTTATATTATTGAAATAAGGAAAATGCTTTATTAATGATTTAAGTGATGAATGCACAAATAAGTGATTATACCAAATACCACTAATTGTACACTTTGGATGAACTGTGTGCTTTATTAATATATATCAATAAAACAGATTTGTTAAATAAATAAGAGCTGGAGCAGCAAGACTAATATCAGACAAAATAGATTTTAAATTCAAAACTGCTATAAGGGATCAAGAAGGTCATTACATCTTAATAAAAGGGGCAAGTACCAAAGAGAAATAACTATAATAAATATTTACAGGGGGGTGGATGTAGCTCAAGTGGTTGAGCACCTACTTCCTATGTATGAGGTCCCAGGTTCGATCCCCAATACCTCCTAAAAACAAATAAACAAACGAAAAACACAACTCTCATTTGGGAGTAATATAGCTTAGTGGTTGCGTGCCTGCTTCCCATGTACATATGAGGTCCTGAGTTCAATCTTCAGTACCTCCTAAAAAATACACACACACACACAATTTTTATGGACACCTAACCTAGGTGTCCCAGTATACATGAGGAACATACTGGCAAAACTGAAGGGGGAAATAGATGTCTCTACAATAACAGTTGAAGACTTCAATACACTGTTCTCAGCATTGGAGAGGACATCTGAACAGAGATAAACAGAGAGCTTGAATAATATGATAAACTAGACCTAACAGATATTTATAGAGCATTACACCCCAAAACAATAGGCTATACATTCTTTTCAAGGACTCATGGATTCTTCTCCAGGATAGGCCATATGTGGGGTCACAAGACAGGTCTCAACAAATTTAAAAAGACTGAATTTATATAAGACACATTCTCTGATCATAACAGAATGAAGCTGGAAATCAATAATGGACAGCAAAAGGTAAATTTCATAAATATATGGACATTAAACAAACACAATCTTAAATAATAAGTGGGTCAAAGAAGAAACTGCAAGAGAATTTAGTAAATATCTTGAGATGAATGAAAATATGAACACAACATATCAAAACTTTCTATGAGGGAAGCAGACTTGGCCCAATGGATAGGGCATCCACCTACCACATGGGAGGTCCGTGGTTCAAACCCCGGGCCTCCTTGACCCATGTGGAGCTGGCCCATGCTCAGTGCTGATGCACACACAAGGAGTGCCCTGCCACACAGGGGTGTCCCCCGCATAGGGCAGCCCCACGTGCAAGGCGTTCACCCTGTAAGGAGAGCCACCCAGTGCAAAAGAAAGTGCAGCCTGCCCAAGAATGGCGACACACACAGGGAGAGCTGAAGACGCACCAAATAGAAACACAGATTCCCGGTGCCGCTGATAAGGACAGAAGCAGTCACAGAAGAACACACAGCAAATGGACACAGAGAGCAGACAACTGGGGGGGGGATTAATTTAAAAAAATAAACTTTCTATAAGATACTACAAAGGCAGTATGGAAGGAGAAATTTACAGCTCTCAATGATTACATTAAAAAGAAATAAGAGCTAAAGTGAAGATCTAACCATGCTCATGAAGGAACTAGAAAATAACAGCAAACTAATCCCAAACCAAGCCAAAGGGAAAAAATAGTAAAGATCAGAGCAGAATTAAATGAAATTGAGAATAAAAATACAATAGAATCAACAAAAGTTGTCTTTGAGAAGATCAACGAAATTGACGAACCCTTAGCTAGACCATCAAAGAAAAACAGAGAGAAGTAGCAAATAAATAAGAAATGAGAAGGGGAGGGAGCGCATGTGGCTCACACAGTTGAGTGCCTGCCTCTCATGTGGGAGGTCCTGGGTTTGTTTCCCAGTGCCTTCTGAAAAAAGACAGAGAAACAAACAAAAGGAAACTTGGCTTATAGGGGCCAACAAGACTCTCTGGTTGTGCACTGGCTTCCCATATACAAGGTCCTGGGCTCAATCCCCAGCCCTGGTACATGATTAAAAAAAAAAGATACTGGGGAGCAATTGTAGCTCAGTGGTTGAGTGCCTGCTTTCTACATACAAAGGCCCTATTTAATCCCTGGTACCTTCTAAAAGAAAAAAAGATACTACAACTCAATAAAAAGACAACTACCTGATTAAAAAATGAGCAAAAGACTTGAATATATAATTGTCCAAAGAAGAAATAAAAATGGCAAAAAAAAAATATATGAAAAATTGTTCAACATTAGGGAAATGCAAATCAAAACTACAATCAGATATCATTTCACATCTATGAGAAAGGCCACTATTAAAAAGCTGGGAAAAAAGTTTTGGAGAGGATGTGGAGATAGGAATGCTTATTCACTGTTGGTGGGAATGTAGAATGGTACAGCCACTATGGAGGACTGTTTGGCAGTTCCTAAGCAAGTTGAATATACACTTGCCATGTGATTGAGAAATACTACTACTAGGAATATAACCAGAAGAACTGAGAGCAGTGACATGAACAGACATTTGTAAACCGTAGTTCATATTCATAGCAAAGAAGAAGACAGCCCAGGTGTCCATCAACCGACAAATGAACAATTGTGGTGTATGCACATGATGGAGTATTACACAGCTAGAAGAAATGAAGTCGTGAAGCATAGGACAACATGGATGAACCTGGAGGACAACATGTTGAGTGAAACAAACCAGACACAAAAGGACAAATACCATATGGCTGCACTATTATGAACTAAATATATTGTGTGTACTCAAGGAGTTAATAATTAGAATATAGGTCTCCAAAAAATAGAATGAGAGTAGAGAATGGAAAGCTGAGAGTTAATCTGTGCAGAATTGTTAAAAAAGGTTGTTTGTAAATCTTTGGAAATGAATGGAAATGGTGAGAGCACATCATGTGTTTTTAACTAGCAGGGATATTATATGACAGGATGAAAGGGAATGTCTAAGAACATGCATATAACTAGAAGGAAAGCTAAAAACATACAGCATAGGGAAAACTGATGTGAAATACGAATATGGGTAATACTGCACATATAAGACTGTTTTAACAAAATATAAATACAAATAATCTAGACAGATTAGTAGCTATGTATGTCAGAAGAAGCTTAGAAAGACTGAGAGGCAATGCAGTTTTCTCTTATTTGTCTGGGGTTTTTTTTGTTTTTTCTTATTATTATTGGAATAATGAAAATGCTCTACTAACAACTGAAGTGATGAATGCATAACTATGTGAGTATCCCAAACACCACTGATTGTACACTTTGGATGGGTTTATGCTTTATTAATATGTATCAATAAAATTGATTTGCTAAAAGAATAAACATATAAAATATTTTTATAACTTTAAAAAATATATTTAGAAACCATAGATCTGATAACGGTTTAATATCCATAATACATAAAGAAATCCTACAACTCAACAATAAAAAGACAACCCAATTCAAAAATGGGCAAAAGACTTAAATAGGTATTTCTCCAAGGAGGATATACAAATGGCAAATATCACATGAACAGATGTTCAACATCACTAGCTTTTAGGGAAAAGCAAATCAAAACCATAATGAGATATTATTTCATACCCACTAGAATGGCTACTACTAAAAAAGCTAAAAATCACAAATGTGGAGAAATAAAAAAACACTCATTCATTGCTGGTGGGAATGTAAAATGGGGCAGCCACAGTTTAGCAGTTAGGAAGCAAAATACAGAATTACCATATGACCAGGCAATCCCACTACTAGGTAAATACCCAGAAGGACTGAAAGCAGGGACTCGAACACATATTTGTACACCAATGTTCACAGCGGCATTACTCACAATTGCCAAAAAATGGAGATAACACAAGTGTCCAGCAACTGATGAATGGAAAAACAAAATATGGTATATACACAGGTTGGAATTATCATTCAACTGTAAAAAGGAATGAAGTCCTGATGCATGTGACATGGGTGAACCTTGAGGACTTTACTGTATGTGAAGCCAGACACAAAAGGACAATCAGTGAGATTTCACTGATAGGAACCAATTATAATAAGCAAACTCACAGAGTTAGAATCTAGAATATAGGTCACCAGAGGATAGATTAGGAGACAGAGAATGGGGAGAATTTCTATTTAGGTTGATTGCAAAGGTTCAGAAATGGATAGTGGTGATGGTAGCACAGTATAGTGACTGTAATTAACAGCGCTGAATTATGCATGTAAATGTGGTTGAAAGGAGAAGTTTTAGTTTGTGTTTATCACTAGAATGAAAATTAGAAGATAAACCATGGGACTGTAAAACACAGTGAACCTTTTGTAAACAATAGACTAGAGGTAATAGTACAAGTACAAGAACATTCTTTATGAATTAAAACAAATGTATGACACTAACACAAGGTGTTAATAATAGGGTGGTATATGGCAAAAAACGCACCTAATGTAAACTATGGACTATAGTTAATAGTGCTATTTTAATAGTCTTTCATCAGTTGTAACAAAGGTACCACACTAACGCAAAGTGTCAACAATGGGGGGTATATGAGAATGTTTTATTTTTTACATGACTTTTCTGTAAACCTACAACTTCTCTAGTCAAAAAATAATACTTTAAAAAAGGACATTATTGAGACATAAGAAAAACTGTAATGTAGAATGCAAGCCTTCTATCAATGTTAAATTTCTTGAACTTGATAACTACATTTTTAAGGCGATTACATAAGTGAAGATCCTTGTTTGGAAGTATGTGTTCAAGGAGTATGATGTGCAAAACCTGCTCGCAAACGTTCAAATCATAAACAGAGAGGGGGAGGAAGGGAGGAAGAACAGACAAAGGTGGCAAAACATTAAAATGGTATATCTGGGTATCTGGGAGGGTTGTGGTATGCTGGATTTATTTGTATGGGGTTTGTATTACTTTTGCAGCTGTCCTATAAGTTTGAAATTATTTCTAAATAAAAAGTTTAAAATATTAAAAAAAAAAAAAACAGGAAAAAAATTAAGCTAATAGAAAAAATGGTAGATGTAAACTTAAATCTTTCAAGAAACAATCTTATAAATGTCCCCTAGATGGGGCCATCACGTCACAAATATAACAGTCTCTCAGACTCCAGCAATTTATGCAGCCTAAATTACTGAGGGTAATTCTGAAATCACAATCATTACATTACTGATTTTTTTTTTCACTTGGTGTGTTATAAACATACTACTCATAATTCAGGTATAGTCCCAGCTGCAGCTGTCTTCTAAATTTGCAAAAAAAGGTTTGATAAAAATTAGAATTGAGAATGACAATATAAATACATTCCTGGAATTTTAATTTTTGCTTTTGTTGGGAAAGACATGGATCAGTGAGGGACGGGAGGAAAAAATCAATCAGGCTGCTATTTACCTGTGCCCAAAACGTTACTGCATCCTCTACATGACTTCCAACCACATCTTCAACTAAAGCCAAAAGACAATGCAAAGAACATTAGAAATTAATCAATATCATCTAGCTCTTACACACTAAAATAATGTCCTCCGTACCTTTATTGTAATGTTCATCTTCATCCATTTTCACAATTCCTGAAAAACTAGAACAATAACCTTGAATTAGGTTATAATAATCGGTCCAATAACAGTGAATAAAAACTAAGCCATGTAATGTTAAAATTCTTACAAGTATGTTTTGTTCTGAATAAAGTTACCAAAACTCAAACTCGATGTTAAAACCGTCAAAGATGCTTTTTCTATCATTATTTTATTCATTTTATTGAGTATATTATAGTTTGCAATTTCATCATATATAATCTCTACCATTAAAATTATCTCTTTAGCCAAATTTTTACACATTTACACTGGATATAGCTCAGCACATTTTGATTACTTATATAAACTAATACTTCAGAACAATGTACACATTGTTTTTAAAAAATTGATGTCTTCCCAAACAAGAGTAGGATGTCCACAATTTAAACAGAGAAATACTACAAAAATAGAACATATACTTCATATTGGTAACTAATTTTATTCCAAAGGCACAGTGGTTACTACTTTTTGAAGATATCCTGGGATTAAAGACACCAAAATTAACTGAATTTCAAAAATAATTTTCATTAAATAATAATAATTACAAATGTACCAACTGAAAAATATTTCAAAAGAGGTCAGTTACTTCATAATTTTGTTCTTAATACAAATACTCAAAAAATGTTAATTCTGTGGAGTAAAGTGAAAACATAGACCTTTAAACGTTTTCTAAGCACTCAAATGCTCTCACTACAGAAAGAGAAGTTATTAACTATGTCACAGAACCAAAACGTTCATAAAACTTCAGTCTTCTGATATTACTGCAACTTAAAAATATTCTTTTAAAATGCATTTAACACCAAAACATGTTGAAAACAGGAACTCTTCTACTTATACGGGTCAAAAAATAAATTAAAAAGAATTTTTAAAGTGAGTTGAACAAAAAGCTTGTAAAACTGAGTTTGGAATCTGTTCAGGGTGACAATATATTTCTCTGGAAGCCATTAAGTCTTAAATTTAGTAAAAAGAAAATATTTATTTTGGAAATCCTTCCACACCCCTCTAAGAAGCTATTTCTAGAATAGATTAGTTTGGAAATCTTAATTCAAAATGGAGAAAAATAACATTGATGCAATGATGATTAAAGAACTGATGCTGTACCCACTTTCTGCAAGCCTGGATTACCAAATGGCCCTTCCTATTGCTCCAAAACTCCACTTCATGACAGGAATTTGTAATTACTGAGTGGGTACAAGGAGTTACTTCCTTGACACGTTTAATGAGGGGCTTTTTAAGTTAAATGGCACCCAAATTTGCGAGAGAGGAAGAGGAAGAAGAACTCCACTTCAGGTTGGGCCTGTGTGTTCCTGTCTTGGCAGGTAACACTCAGACCCTTGTTATCTACAAGCCGGTTTCACCTCCGAGCACCACGCTCAAAACTCCGGAAGCCTATCAGCCTCGGCAGCGGCGGAAAGCTTAAGGACGCAAGAAGGCCAGGTAATGGGCCTCGCCCGGTACTTCGTGACCTACACCTTAACCAGCGATGAAAAGTCGGCCATTTGAAGCAGCCACCATCGCAGTTACCAATCACACTACTACTGACCTCACACTTTCCGCCACAGACGCTCTAGAGAAGCGACCCCGGCCCCACATGCTGGGCCCTCAAGCCTCTGCCCGC
Source organism: Dasypus novemcinctus (assembly GCF_030445035.2). NCBI lineage: Eukaryota > Metazoa > Chordata > Mammalia > Cingulata > Dasypodidae > Dasypus > Dasypus novemcinctus. The sequence goes on from NC_080677.1 coordinate 35,637,820, forward strand.
CACCGCGCTCGACCTCAACTTGCTGTCGCGCACGTGCAGAGTCTTACCGCGAGGGCCTCGGCGTTTCGGGTCGATAGTGTCCCACGCTGCGCTTGCGCACAAGTCCCTGCGCCATCACCAGGGTTTGGCGGGGGCCAATACCCGAGCTCACGTGGCGACGCGAGTTGCGCGGGGCGGGGCGGGGCGTGAAGCAGTGCACGGAGGCTGCGCTCTCGGCTCCTGGAGACTTGGATCCCCTCTACCTTGGTGGGTTCATTCCTTTTACAGGGCTTCCAAAGATGGCTTAAGGCAGCAGAGTAGATTTCACGGTCTTAGCTAATTTGTTCACTTTGACTTAAATTGTAAAGCAGCCAACTGAGAAGAACTCCAACCTTCTTTTACAACATGGAATGAATAAAAAGACTTTCCGTAAATGATCGGGTGTTTCAGAAAATTAGTAGCGTTACAACCATTTCCCAACCCAACTCTAGCATCACCATCTATCTCTAGCATCATAACTTTTTCACGATGGTGGGGGAGGGGCGGGAAATTAATGTATCTTAGCTGTCCAGCTATATGCAGATATTACACTTTGTGGCAAATATTGCAGAACAAAAAGGAAATTATCGCCAAAAAAAAATTGCCCACATTTAAAGTGAACAGTTTGATAAGAGCTAATGTATACAGTGGTGATGTCATCCTACAAAAGATAAACATATCTGTCACCCTGAAATGTTTCCTAATGCTCCTTTGTATACCTGGCTCACCCGCACCACACCCCCTACAGTAACCACTGGTCTGTATTCTGTCGCTATCCATGAGTTTGCATTTTCTAAAATTTGATATTAAGAGAATCGTGCAGTATGTACTTCTGTGGTTGGGGGTTGCCTAACTTCCTTCACTCGGCATAATTATTTTGGGATTCATCCATTTTGTCACATGTATCAATAGCAAATTGTGGGGTTTTTTGCTAGTATTGTTCCATTGTATGCATATACCACATTTTATCTACCTTTAATTGGCATTTGGGTTGTTTCCAGTTTGGAATTATTTCAAGTGAAGCTGTTATGAACGTCATGCACTAGCCTTGCATGGACATAAGCTTTCATTTCTTTTCAGTAAATACTTAGGAGTGGAATCGCTGGGTTGTATACTAGATGTATATTTAACTATTTAAGGAACTGCCAAAAGTTTTACCAAGTATTTGTGGCCTTTTTATATTTCCACCAGCCATGTTCGAGAGTCTTCATTCCTCCATACCCTTGCCATCATTTGGTATGGTCTGTATGTTTAATTTTAGACGTGTATGTACTGATATCTTGTGGCTTTAATTTGCATTTCCCTACTGACTAATAATGTTGAATGACTTTTCTTATGTTTATTTTCTGTCCATATATCTTCTTTGGTGAAGTGTCTTTTCAAAACATTTCCCATATTTTTCTGGATTATTGGTTTTCTTATGAGTTTCAAAAATTCTTTATATATTGTGGATATAACTCCTTCAGAGTTGCAAATATTTTCTCCCAGTTTGCTCTTGTCCCCTCATTCTCTAAATAGAGTATTCAAAGAATAGAAGTTTTAATTTTTATGAAGTCCAATTTATCTATTCTTTCATGGATCATGCTTTTGTGTCTTATCTAAGAAATCTCTGGTTAACTCAGTTCACAAAATTTCTCTCCTATATTTTCTTCTAAAAGTTTCGCAAGTTTAGTCTTTACATTTAGGTCTATAAATCTTTTTTAATTAGCTTTTATATAAGGTGCAAGGCATGTATCAACTTCTTTTTTTTTTGTACATGCATATCCAATTTTTCCAGCACCATTTCTTGAAAACAGTATCTTTTCTCCACAGAATTACCTTTGCACTGTTGTCAAAGATCAACTGACCTTATATATTGCATGTCTATTTCTGGATTCTCTATTCTATTACATTGATCTATTTGCTTTCTTTCCACTAATTTCTGAATTGGTTGTGGAGTTTTTGCAATTGTCTTGCTACTTTGATTAGATTCATAGGCACTGAAGACTATAATCAAGATGCCACTGATAGTCTGTGACATGAGTTGGCAATAGAAATCACAAAATATCACCACTGAATATGGCTATTCACATGCTTATAAGATGCAAGGCTCTGGATGAGAGTGTTTTAACACCTTAAGAGAGTTATATGGGGTTAAAAAGTATAATGATGTTGGCTGGTTGTTCCTAAATACACTGGATACAGTTATAAAAGAAAGGGATAACCTACAGGTTTTAAATTTGCAATGTAAGCACTACTGCCTGAAGGATATGCTAGTTTCTATGTGCCCTGAATGAAAATTTTGTTTTGTGTAACCACAAACATGAGATATCTGAAAACAAAACCCAAAGTTTAATTGTGCAAGTAACAGTTACAATGGAAAGTTCTCTACCTTGCAGGGTGTTGGCTGTTAAAGTGTGGACATTGATTGGAAAGGAATGGACCCCTGAAAATTGGAATGGGAATATATGAGTCCATAGTGATGGCAGTGGGAACGGGGAAACACTAAAATCTGCTGTGTCTTTGCTAGATAAAACAGTAATGGTCTGCCCTGAGGAAACAGCCACCTAACCTCCAGCTTGCCCTGAGGAAACAGCTTCCTGACATCTAATCTGTCGTGTAGTTTCCCAATTTCCAGTATGCCCTATGGAATCTGTCATCCAACCTCCACCAGAAGAGACTAATCCTGTTTCACAAGATGAAAACTGCAATGGAATGCCCTGAAGTAATTGGTTTGCAAAACACTTCGAATGCTTCTCCTTACCCACCCCCACCACCCCTTTTCTCTTCCAGACCTATAACTAAAGTCAAAACAAGTCCCCAAAGGCGAAGTACAAAGCATGCCCCATGAGGAATTACACTACACTCCAAAAAAACTGCATGAATTTTCCAATTTATATAGATAGAAATCAGGGGAATATGTGTGGCAATGGATATTAAGAGTATGGAATAATGGTGGAAGGAATATAAAGTTTGATCAGGTTGAATTTATTGATATGGGCCCTCTAAGCTGAGATTCTGGATTCAGTGTCGTAGCCTGAGAGGTTAAAAAGTGTTCTAACAGTTTCTTTGGGTGACTGGCTAAAACATGGACCAAAAGATGATTAACATTACCTGAGGTCAAAATGTAAGAACTGCCATGGTATAATATAGATGAGGGGATCCAAAGACTTAGAGAGACTGGAATGCTAGAGTGGATCTATCATTTAAGAATGCTCACCCACCCCAGGAATGTCCAGAGGACACACCTTTCACTAGAACTGTGAGGAATAAATTTGTGAGACTAACTGCATCTTCCCTGAAGAGTTCTGTGGTTGCTCTTCTCTGTGGTTCAGATATTATCATGGGAAATGCTGTCACTAAACTGGGATCCTTAAACATATTGGGTATGATAGGCACTCAAAGTGACAGAAGCCAAATGGCATCATTTAATCACCTAAGACAATGTTGGTGTGGCTACCACAATGAACAGCTGACAAAGTAGTAATAAAAATAGTCGAGACTTCCAAGAAGATGGCCTCAAAGTAGGTAGGCAAAGCTCAACTGTCTTACAAAAAGCAACCAAGAAAGGGCAAAGTCCTCTCCCAGGGAGCTGCTCTGGGGTTCTACAGAACAGGAAAGTGCTGCGCATCATCCAGGAGTGAGCAGGACAAAGAGATAAAGAGTCCAAAGGAAAACCATGAGTTACTCATCCCTGTGACTAGAAACGTCCCTGGGACTGGAAACGGCACACATACCATATACCCCACCCTCAAGGCAAATAGCCTTGGTAAAACACCTGGCTCACTGCAACCGACTGAGTGGGAGGGGCATTACCTGGGAAGAAGAGGGGTCTGGCAGAAGGTGCAGAGTGGTTTCTTTTTGGTGAGTTTGGACAGCTTAGCCCTCTTTGCATCTCAAAGGGGACCCCAGTCAGCACTGAAGTGGCCCCAGGGAAAGGAGAGGGGGTTCTGATCAGGCAGGCTGTCACACCCACCTGCCCTGGGAGAGAGAGAAACTAGGTCAGTGAAGGGACAGACACAGGCACCTACCAAGCCCAGCTCAGGCAAACTGTTAGAAACCCAAGGTGACTGAGGGAAAGGGGGTAGGAAGAACCAGAAAAGCTTTCAGAAGCCTACTTCACCTGTGGAGGGAATGTAGTTCAGTGTAGGAATTCCTACTTTGTATATAAAAGGTCCCTGGTTTGATTCCTGGTACCTCCCAAGAGAAGGAACTCAGAGAGTAACCCACTGGGTTATCAGGCACCCAGCCAACACCAGGGAATGTATTGACTGAGGTTTTTTTTAATTTTAGGTTTCTTTGGATCTGTTATTTTTTTATTGGTTCTTTTTCTCCTTCCTCCTCCCCCTCCTCCTCCTCCCCCTCCCCTTCCCTCTCCTCCTCCTCCTCCTTTTCTCTTCTTCATTTTATTAACTAAATAAATTAATGTGGAGGGAAGGTTACAGAGTGATTGGTAAGCACCAACAGCCTGAGAACTTCCCTAGGGGTCTCAGAAGGCTCTTTTTCCTGGGTTGTATTTTTTGTTGTTGTTTTGTTTCTTGTTTGTTGCCTTTTCCCTTTCTTTGTTTCCTATTTTTCCTTTTTTTTTTTTTCTACCTACTTTATTTCCTTTTTTCCCTTCATTTTCCTATCCCCTGTCTTCTGTTGCTTTTATTTCATTCCACCTCTTCTTGTTTGGTCTTCATTTTTTTCCTTTTCTCTCTCTTTTTTCTTTTTTCTTTTTCCTTCTCTTTTCATCTTTCCAGCCTTTTCATTCATTGTATTTTATTGTTTATTTTGTTTCTTGTTTCATTTTTTTCTATTCCACCTTTTTTATTCTTATTCCTTTTTTTAAATGATATTTTACTTGTATTGTTTTTTTTATTTTCCTAGCTCTTTTATGGTTCCTCTTCCACATTTTTATTTTTATCACTATTATTCTTTTTATCTTCTTATCTCTTTCCTTTTCTCTGGCCCTAAATTTTTTCTCGAGGGAACACAGAAATTACTAGGATATAGAATGAGAGGAAATAATTGTCAAAAAGGAAAATTACCCTACACACACACACAAATAAAGTCCAAAAGTAGAGGTTAACCAACCAAATAAGCCTATTAAGATAAACAGATGCCTAGACACCAACAAAAAATTACAAGCCATATTAAGAAACATGAAGACATGGTCCAGTCTAATGAACAAACTAAGAAAACAGGAGATGCAGAACATGGAACAACTAATCAAGGATGCCCAAACAAATATCATGAATCAATTTAGTGAAGTGAAGGAAGAGATAAAGGATATTAAGACACTGGAGGAACATACTGAAGAAATTGCAAACATACATGAAAATATAACAGATCTGATGGTGATGAGTGGCACAATTTAAGAAATAAAAAATAGAGTGGAAACACATAGCAGATTTGAATGAAAGAATCAGTTACATTAAAGACAGTACATCTGAAATTAGACAGATAGTATAACAGATAGATAAAAAGATTTTAAAAATCCAGCATGGGCTCAGGGATTTGAATGACAACATAAAACACACAAACATACACATAGGCATCCGAGAGGGAGAAGAGAATGGAAAGAGGGCAGAAGGAGTTGGAGAAGATAATGGCTAAAAATGTCCCAACTCTCTTGAGGGACATGGACATACATGTCCAGGAAGTGCAGCACATTCCAAACAGCAGAAATCCTAACAGACTTTCCCCAAGACATATACTTATTAAATTGTCCAATGCTCAAGACCAAGAGAGAATATTGAAAGCAGCAAGAGAAAAAAGATACACGTACAAGTGAAGCTTGATAAGATTAAATGCCAATTCTCATCTGAAACCATGGAAGCAAGACCACAGTGGTATGACATACTTAAGGTGCTAAAAGAAAAAACTATCAGCCAAGAATTCTGTACCCAGCAAAGCTGGTATTCAAAAATGAAGGAGAGTTCAAAATATTAACAGATAAAGAGAAATTAAGACAGTTTGTTAACAAGAAACCTGACCTTCAAGAAATACTAAAGGGAGTTCCGCAGGTTAAAAGGAAAATAACAGAAGGGGGAGGATTGGCAGAGAGTGTAGGAAGGAAGATTAATGGTAAGAATAACTAAAAACTAAAAAGAGAAATAAAAACAACATAGACATATATAAATCTATAGAAAATATGGTTAATGTAAACAATGCCTTGACGATAATGACATTGAATGTTAATGGATTAAACTCTCCACTCAAGACACACAGATCGGCAGAATGGATAAGAAAATATGACCCATCTATATGCTGTCTACAAGAAACTCACTTTAGACACACAGATGCAAGAAGGTTCAAAGCAGATAGTTGAAAAATGATTTTACATGCAAATAATAACTAAAAAAGGGCTGGCATAGCTATACTAATATTGGATAAAATAGGCTTTAAATGCAAAACTATTATAAGAGACAAAAAAGGACACCATATTTTAATAAAAGGAGTAATCTATCAAGAAAAAAGAACCATCACAAACATTTATGCACCTAACCAGGGTGCCTCAAAATACATGAGGCAAACATTGGAGAAACTTAAGTGGAAAAATAGATGCCTCCACAATTACAATGGGGGACTTGAATACATCATTGTCACCAATAAACAGAACTTCTCAACAGAGGATCAATAAAGAAACAGAGACCTTGAATAATACATTAGAGGATGAAGACCTAAGAGACATATACAGAACATTACACCCAAATACAGCAGGATATACACTCTTCTTGTGTGCACATGGATCATTCTCCAAGATAGACCACATACTAGGCCACAGAAGAGCTCTCAGTGAATTCAGAAAGAATTTGAATTTGAAATTATACTAAGTAATTTCTCTGACCACAATGGAATAAAGCTGACAATCAGTAAAGGGCAGAGAAGTAGATTAAGCACAAAGATATGGAAGTTAAACTGTACACTCTTAGACAATCAGTGGGACAAGGAGGAAATTGCAAAAGAAATCAGTACTACCTTGAAATGAATGATAATGACAACACTATGTAACAAAACTTATGGTTGCAGCAAAACCAGTACCAGGAGGGAAACTTATAGCCATAAATGCCTATAATAAAAAAGAAGAGTTCTAAAATCAAAGACCTATCTGCATATCTGGAGGAATTAGAAAAAGAACAACTAACCCCATAGCAAGTAGAAAAAAGGAAATAACAAATATTAGAGCAAAGCTAAATGAAGTTGAAAATAAGAAAGCTCTAGAAAAAATTAACAAAATTAAAAGCTCATTCTTTGAGAAGATTTTAAAAAATGACAAACTTTGAGCTAGACTAACAAAGGAAAAAGAGAAAAGATGTAAACACACAAAATAAGAATCAAGAAAGGGGGTGTCACCACTCTTCCCACAGAAATAAAGAGTATCATAAGAGGAATCTTTGGAAAATTGTATACCAACACAGTGGATAACTTAGATGAAATGGACAAATTTCTAGAAACACACAAGCAGCCTACATTGAGGAAAGAAGATATTGATCAACTCAATGGACAAATTGCAAGTAATGAGATTGAATGAGGCATCGAAAACCTCCCAGCTATGAAGAGCCCAGGACCAGATGGCTTCACAAGTGAATTCTACCAATTATTATGGAAGGAACTAAAACCAATTCTGCTTAAACTCTTCCAAAAAATAGAGGTGGAAGGAACATTGCCTAACTCATGATGCCAAGATCTCTCTAATACCAAAGCCACATATACATGCCACAAGAAAGGAAAACTACAGACTAATCACACTAATGAGCCTAAATGCCAAAATCCTCAACAAAATACTTGCTAACCATATCCAACAACACATCAAATGAATTATACATCATGACCAAGTGGGTTTCATCCCTGGTATCCAAGGATGGTTCAACATAAGAAAATCAATCAATGTAATACACCACATTAACAGAACAAAAGAGAAAAATAACATGATCATCTCTATTGATGCAGAAAAAGGATTTGACAAAATACAGCACCATTTCCTGATAAAAACACTTCAAAACAAAGGAATAGAAGGAAACTTCCTTAACATGAAAAACCCACAGGTAACATCATAGTCAATGGTGAAATGCTAAAAGCTTTCCCTCTAAGATTTGGAACAAGATAAGGATGCCCACATCACCTCTCTTATTTAACACTGTGTTAGAAGTCCTTGCTCAAGCACTTAGGCAAGAAAAAGATATAACAGGCATCCAAATTGAAAAGGAAGAGGTAAAAGTTTCACTATTTGCACATGATATGATCCTATACATAGAAAGCCTTGATAAATCTACAACAAAGCTGCTAGACCTGAAAAATGAGTTTAGTAAAGTGGTAGGATATAAGATCAACATGCAAAAATCAGTAGCATTTCCATTCACCAATAATAAGTTAACTGAGGGGGAAATCAAGAAAAAAATTCCATTTACAATAATAGCAACTAAAAGTATAAAATACCAAGGAATAAACTTAACTAAAGATGTAAAGGACTTGTACACAGAAAACTACACAACATTTTTAAAGGAAATGAAAGACCTAAATAAATGGAAGAATATTCCCTGTTCATGGATTGGAAAACTAAACATCATTAAGATGTCTGTCCTACTCAAATTGACTTACAGATTTAATGCAATCCCAATAAAAATTACAACATTTTTTACTGAATTGGAAAAGCAAACTGTAAAATTTATTTGGAAGGGCAAGGGACCTTGAACAGCCAAAGACATACTGAAAAAGAAAAAATAAATTGGAGAAATCACACTACCTGACTTTAAAACATACACGAAGCTACAGTGGTCAAAACTGCATGGTATTGGCACAAGGATAGACATACTGACCAATGGAATAGAATCAAGAGTTCTGGGAAACGGACTTTGGCCCAGTGGTTAGGGCGTCCGTCTACCACATGGGAGGTCCGCGGTTCAAGCCCCGGGCCTCCTTGACCCGTGTGGAGCTGGCCCATGCACAGTGCTGATGCGCGCAAGGAGTGCCGTGCCACACAGGGGTGTCCCCCGCGTAGGGGAGCCCCACGCGCAAGGAGTGCACCCATAAGGAGAGCCGCCCAGCGCGAAGGAGGGAGCAGCCTGCCGAGGAATGGCGCTGCCCACACTTCCCGTGCCGCTGACGACAACAGAAGCGGACTAAGAAACAAGACGCAGCAAAAAGACACAGAAAACAGACAACGGGGGGAGGGGAGGGGAATTAAATAAATAAAAATAAATCTTTAAAAAAAAAACAAAAAACTAACTATAGATTTGCCGTATGAGCCAGCAATTCCACTGCTGGGTTTATATCCAGAAGAACTGAAAACAAGGACACAAACCGATATATACACATCAATGTGCATAGCAGCATTATTCACTATTGCAAAAAGTTGGAATCAATCCAAATGCCCATCAACAGATGAATGGATAAACAAAATGTGGTTTATACATATAATGGAATACTACTCAGCTGTAAGAAGGAATACAGTACTAACACATGGAGTAACATGGATGAATCTCAAGGACCTTATGTTGAGTGAAGCAAGCCAGGCATTGAAGGACAAATACTACATGACCTCTCTGATATGAATTAAGCAAATCAATCTGTCTCAGAGAGCTAGAGACTGGATGGTAGTTTTACAGGAAACTGGCAGATAGGGGAAGGTTGTAAGCTGATGCCTACACAGGCAAAATCTATGATTAAGTGGAGGTAACTAGTTGTGCAAGGAAGAGATAAGATGAGGGCATAGGGATACTATTGGGTGGGGTTTTGTAGGCTTCAGGAGGGCTAGGGTTGTGAGAATGGGTCAGATGTTCCAAGGAATTGGGAGGAGGGTTGGGGGTGTAGAGGAACATGGGAGATTGTCGGGTATGTGGTTGAAACTCTAATGTTGAGAAAAGTCTTTAGAAAATATAATAAGGAAGGGTTACTTGTTTAAGGTGCTTAACGGGGGCATCTGGCACAGGGGCAGGCTTCTAGGGAGTGTGTGAGTACTCATCTTGTCATAGTGTGTTACATCATTGGGTGAAGACCCATACAATGAGTGGAAAGGTGTACACCCATCCTGGGGGCACCTAATCTCAAACAAAGGGAAGGGTGTCTCTCAAGATCATTGGTGGCTTCCAATGGGGGAGGACAGTCTAGTGTGTCAAGTCCTCAGCATTGTTGCAAGTATCTATGAATCTTGTCCTTCAAGCAGTGAGGCTTGGTTGTCACCGTGGGCCCTGAGGAGAGTGGGAGAGAAAAATAGAATAGATGGAAGCAGGGGTAACTGGGGGGCAATGGATGTGTTCCACAAGACTGTGCAATGATGGATATAGGACATGTTAAATTTCACCAAAAATTTATAAAAGGGCATAGTCTAAAATGTAAACCATAATGTAAACCATAATGTACCTAAAAATTTAGAAAACTATAGTCTAAAATATAAACCTTAATGTAAACCAAACTGGAATCATGGTTAGTAGCTATGTTTCAATATCTGTGCATCAGCTGTAGCAAATATAACATGAACATATAAAAAAGATCATTGCTGGGCAAGGGGGAAAAGAGTTTGATATTGGATATATGGGAGTCCCCTACATTGTATATGTGAATTTACCATGATCTAAAACTTTTTTGAAGATGAAATTAAAATTTTTTTTAAAAAAAGGATGTTGACACTGAAGAAGGAATGAAAGAGATTGCCTTGCCACTGTACATACAGGGCAACACCTATTACAATGATGAAAGGTAAAACATCAAAAACAAAGTTTTATGATATTTATTTTTTTAATGGCCCAATTTATTTTTTACTTTATTTTAGTTTTTCTAAATTAGTATATATTCTATTTCTAATCTTTAATCCAATCATTACTATTTCATTTTCCTACTAATTGAATTTGGCAATATATTAGGCTTGATTTTTGAAGAAGTTTTGGATCACAGAGGGGTTCAACCAAGGCAGGGGAGGAACACTGGTGTGGGGTGTTATTGATGGGGGACACATGATTGGGAAGGAGTTCTCCAGGGTATGTATATAGGGTACATAAAAATGTTTGGATATTCGTTGGGTATTATCATAGTATGTAGAGTTACAGTGACAACTGAAGGAGTACTGAGTTCCTAGCCAAGGGAGCTCTGTCACATTCCGCAATGGAACAGCAACAATCCCCCCCAAGTGTAACTGCAAAGACCAGTGAAGAAGGATGGTCCAATGATGAGCCCTTGATACTGATAACTATGCTTATGAGCCTGTGTGTTTGAAATTTCAACTAGGCCTAGAGCTGCAGGGTGCCTAAGAATTACCTCCTGAGAGCCTCCATGTTGCTCAAATGTGGCCATTCACTAAGCCAAACTCAGCATACGCCCCCAGTGTGGACATGACTCCCAGGGATGAGCATCCTGGCACCAAGGGATTACTACCAATCACCAGCTAGTGATGCAACTAGAAAAAGATCTTGAATAAAAGGGGGAAATGGTAAACACAAATCAGTTAATATGGCTAAGAGATTTCAAAATTAGTTGGGAGGTCATCAGAGGGGTTATGCTTATGAACACCTCAGCAGGATCCCAAAGACAGCCAAAGTAGATACAGCCCCAGGTACTAGTGCTCCTGAGGACTACAGAGACACACAGGTTCTACGGTCATGGCAGATGGCTCTGGAGTTCAGTGCCTTGTTGGTGGGTCCTACTTTGGAATTGGTGTTCCTGAGTGTGATGGAGTTGGACTCAGATATGACCTTTCTACATATGCCTCTACTGTCACTTTTACTGAACCTGTGGTTGGTCCTGGGGTCGGTGTATACTCAGGAGACTTAACTCTCTGGACTAGCCATGTGCCAACTGGGTGCTGAGCCTCAGCACATTTGCAACACCAACTCTCCAGTTCATTAGACTTACCCGGGTCAGCTAACAGTGAGATAAAGATAGTCAACCACCAGACCAGGGAACTGAGGGTGCCTACAATTGCAAGCAGGAGAATCACATCCATCAGCCATAGGGATCTAAACCCCTTCTTGATTTAGAGATGGAGTGGACATTGCCATCCCAGGGTCCACAGGATGGAGGAATAAAATATGGTTTAGAATGGACTTACTGGTATTCTACTATAGAACTGTTGTGACTCTAGCAATGGAAGAAATTATATCATTGATGTGGAGACAGTGGCCACAGTAGTTGCTGAGGGCAGGGAGAAGGAAGAAGAAATGTGATGTGGGGGAATTTTCTGGACTTGGAATTGTCCTAAATTATATTGTAGAGACAGATACTGGACATTATATATCCTGCCATAACCACTGAATGGACTGAGGGAGAATATAAACTACAATGTAAACTATAATCCATGCGGTGCAGCAGTGCTCCAAAATGTATTTCCAAATGCAATGAATGTGCCACAATGATGAAAGAGGTTGTTGATGTGGGAGGAGTGGGGGGTGGGAGGACTATATGGGAACCTCATATTTTTTAATGTAACATTTTTTGTGATCTATGTGTATCTTTAAAAAAAAAAAGAGACCATTAAAAAAAAATAAATCCAAAAAAATATTTTTAATGGGCAAGAGATTTGAAATGACACTTCTCCAAAGAAGAAATACAAATGGTTAAAGGCACATGAAAAGATGCTCAACGTCACTAGCTATTAGGGAAACAAAAATCAAAACTACAATGAGGTATCATCTTATACCTATTACACTGGTGGCTATTAAAGAAACAGAGGACTACAAGTGCTGGAGAGAATGCAGAGGAAAGAGGAAACTTATCCACTGCTGGTAGGAATGTAGAATGGTGCCACCAATGTGGAGGACAGTTTGGCAGTTCCTCAGGAAGCTAGCTATAGAAATGCCATATGATCCAGCAATCCCACTGCTGAGTAAATACCCAGAAGAATTGAAAGCAGGGAAACGAACAGATATATGCATACCAATATTCACAGAGGCATTATTCACTATTGCCAAAAGTTGGAAGCAACCCAAATGCCCATCAACAGATGAATGGATAAGCAAACTGTGGTATATGCATACAATGGAATATTATCAGCTGTAAGAAGGAATGCAGTATTAACACAAGGGATAACATGGATGAATCTTGAAGACCTTATTTTGAATGAAGTAAGCCAGGCACTGAAGGACAAATATTACATGATCTCACTGATATGACTTAAGCAAGCTGAGCAGACTCACAGAGCTAGAGTCTAGAAGATAGGTTTAGAGGTGACATAAAGGGAGTAGAGGGTGGAGAGCTGATGCCCATATGGGCAAAATCTATGATAAGGTGGAAAGGTGTGGTTAGGCACTTGATGGGCATGACAGTGGTGCAGTGATGTGATTGGGTTCTGTGGTGCTGGTCTGTGATGGGAGTAGGGCAGGGCAGGTTGGGTTGGACGATCCATGGAACTAGGAGGAGGTTCAGGGAACTCTGGGAATTTGCAGATCTGTGGTTAAAACTTCAGTGTCGGGATTGTTTATTTGCCAAATATGGCAGGGGAGGGATACTGATGTAAGGTATTAGGTGATGTGGGATGTATACAGGATAGGGCACACCTGGGACAGGCTTCTATGGACTATGTGTGTTCATCTTGTCATACTATGTTATCTCAGCGGATGCAGACCCACACAATAAACAAGAAAATATTAAACTCCCATCCTGGGGAGTCCTGCTGAGTTCTCAATTAGAGGGACAAGAATCCCTGAAGGGGGAAGTGGACTTGGCCCAATGGATAGGGCGTCTGCTTACCACATGGATAGGGTGTCTGCCTCCTTGACCTTTATGGAGCTGGCCCATAAGCAGTGCTGATGCACGCAAGGACTGCCTTGCCACGCAGGGGTGTCCCCCACGTACAGGAGTCCCATGCGCAAGGAGTGCGCTCCATAAGGAAAGCTACCCAGTGTGCAAGAAAATGCAGCCTGCCCAAGAATGGCACCACACACAGGAAGAGCTGACACAGCAAGATGACAGAACAAAAAGAAACACGGATTTCCGGTGCCACTGATAAGGATAGAAGCGGTCACAGAAGAACACACAGCGAATGGACACAGAGAGCAGACATAATTTTTTTTTTAAATGAGGGTGAATTTAGAATATTCACAGATAAGCTGAAACTGAGAGAGTTGGTAACCAAGAGAGCAGCTTTGCAGGAAATACCAAAGGCTGTGCTACAGCCTGAAAAGAAAAGGCAGGAGTGAGAGATGTGGAAGAGAGTCTAGAACTGAAGATTATATCAATAAAAGTAACTAAAAGTGTCAAAAAGAGTGGTGAAAATATAATATGATAGATAAAATCCAAATATTCAGGAGTAAACTTAACCAACAATGTAAGGCACATGTATTAAGAAAACTACAACTCATTGTTAAAAGAAATCAAAAAAGGCCTAAATAATTGGAAGAACATTCCATGTTCATGGATTGAAAGACTAAATATCATTAAGATGTCAATTCTACTCAAATTGATACACAGATTCAATGCAATCCTGCTAAAAATTCCACCAGCATTTTTTAAATAAATGGAAAACATAATTATCAAATTTATTTGGAATGGTAGGGGTCCTGAATAGCCAGAAACATCTTAAAAAGTAAATGCAAAGTTGGAGGACTCTCACTTCCAGACTTTAAATCGTATTACCTAGCTGCAGTGTTAAAATCAGCATGGTACTGGCATAAAGACAGACACGTACCAATGGAACCGAACTGATGGTTCAGAAACAGACCCTCACATCTATGGTCAAATGATTTTTGACAAGCCTGTCAAATCCACCCAGCTTGGGCAGAATAGTCCATTCAACAAGTGGTGCTGGAAGAACAGGAAATCCATAACCAAAAGGAAAGAGGATCCATATCTCACATCTTATACAAAAATTAACTCAAAATGAACAAAAGTCTCCTAAATATAAAAGCAAGAACCATAAAGCTTCTAGAAGAAAATGTAGGAAAACATTTTCAAGACCAGGTGGTAGGCAATGGATTCTTAAAGGAGATAAGAGGACGACTGAGATGGCCTACTGATATTTAATGTATGTAGAAGTTTTAATTAACTTTTCTGTAAAAGTGTGGAAATGTGTAGAGTTGATGGTAATATATTATTAGTGAGTAACACCTGGTTTATAAATCAGAATGTGGCTGAAAAGAGTAGTCTAGTAATCTAATTGAAAGAAAGCTAGAGAATAATCTAGGGACTTAATAACACAGTAAACCGAGAGGTGGATGAGAATTGTGGTTGATGGTACAGATGCAAAAGTGTCCTTTGTGAGCTAGAGCAGATGTTCATCACTATTGCAGGATGGTAGGAATGTGAAGGAGCATGGGAAAAATACAACTGGAGTGACCAATGGACTGTGGTTAACAGTAATAATGTAGTATTCATGCATCTATGCCAAAGATGTACTGTATTGATAATGGGGGAATGTAGCAGTGTGACATAGTTATGAATTCCAAAAATAGATAATGGATTATGTTTGTAATCTGGTTTGTACCTGGGTGTGATTAAGTTATGATTAGGGCTTTGATTGGGCCATGTCATTAGGGCTTTGAGTCCCCACCTGAGTCGGGGACTCACAGATAAAATGTATGGCAGGGACAGAGTGGGAGGCATTTTGATGTTGGAGTTTTGATTTGGAATTTGATGCTGGAGTCTTGAGCTGAAACCCTGGGAAGAAAGGGCCTGAGCCAAGAGAAGAACACAGAGGAATAGAAATGGCTTCTTAGACACGGCAGAAAACCCAGGGAGAGAGACAGATCTGTACACCTGATAAGTCTACAGCTGACCTTGTGAAGACAGGCAAAGTCTAGAGAGCCTCATAGTCTACAGCTGCCTTGTGGAGAAAACAGAGAAGCTGAGCCCAGAGGAACCCAGAAAGCCTGAACCCTCACAGACATCAGCAGACATCTTGCTCCAACATGTGAAAATAGACTTTGGTGAGGAAAGTAACTTACGCTTTATGGACTGGTATCTGGAAGCTCCTACTCCAAATAAATACTCTTTATAAAAACCAACCAATTTCTGGTATTTTGCATCAGTACCCCTTTGGCTGACTAATACAGACAGTATAGAAAAAATGTGCCAAATGTACACTATGGACCTGGAAATAGTCTCATAATCTGTAACAAATGTTCCACCATGGTGTGGTATGTTGATAGAGGGACATTGTATGGGAATTCTGCACATGTGCCTGACTGTTTTCTAAGATTAGAATTTCAGTCATAAAAATATATTTAACAAATAATAATAGGGTTGGTTGGGGGAGAATTACACCAGTTATAAGATAAGGACTATAGTTGGTGGTAAGAGTTTTACAATATTCTTTCATAATTTATAAAAAATGTCTCACAATAATGCAAAGTGTTGGTGGTGGGGTGATGTATGGGGCCCCTGTATGATGTTACTCATGTTTGCTTTGTAAGTTCACAACTTCTACTACACACTTACTGTTTGTTTATATATGTTCTTGTATAAATGTTAATAGGGTGAGTTGGGGGGAAAATACACCAAATGTAAGATACTTTAGTTAGTAGTAATATTTTGAGGATGCTCTTTAATCATTAATTTAAAATGTTTCATAACAATGCAAAGTATTGGTGGTAGGGTGAGCTGTGGGAGCCCTGCATGATGTTATGTATGTTTGTTTTGTAAATTCACAACGATTACTATACACTTATTGTTTATTGTAGCAGTTTGATATAGTTATGAATTCCAAAAATAGATATTGGATTATGTTTGTAAACTGGTATGTACCTGGGAACGATTAAATTATGATTAGGACTTTGATTGCATGATGTCAGTAGGGTGTTGAGGCCCCACCCACCAAGGGGTGGGGACTCACAGATAAAAGGTATGGCAAGGGACAGAGATGGAGGCATTTTGATGTTGGAGTTTTGATTTGGAGTTTGAGGCTGGAGTCTTAAGCTGGAGCCCCAGGAAGTAAGCACACAGAGGAAAGAGAAGCAAGCCCTGGAAGAGAGGACCTGAGCCAGGAAAAGAACACAGAGGATTAGAGACAGCTCCTTAGACACAGCAGAAACCCTGGGGAGAGAGACAGAACCATTCACCTGATAGTCTACAGCTGACCTTATAGAGAAAAGAGGCACTGAGCACAGAGAGAAGCAAGACCTGGAAAGAGAGAAACTCTGGCAGACATTGCCAGCCATCTTACTCCACAACGTGGAAATAAACTTTGATGAGGGAAATAACTTATGCTTTATGGCCTGGTATCTGGAAGCTCCTACCCCAAATAAATACCCTTTATAGAAACAAATCCATTTCTGGTATTTGGCATCAGCACCCCTTTGGCTGACTAATACATTTATGTATGTATATGTATGAGTGATATATTCAATAAAGTTTTTTGAAAATGAAAAATACAGGGGACTTTCACTTCAGTGAAGTTTCCAGGTGTCCAGTGGCATAGGGCAGGTCAAGTTATCCTTACTAAACTGAAGGATAAACTGTTGGATCTGGCCCTTCCTACAACCAAAAAAGAGGCACAATGCTTAGTTGCCCTCTTTGGATTTTAGAGACAACACATTCCTTATTTGGGTGTGCTACTCTGGCCCATTTACTGAATGACCAGAAAGCTGCTAGTTTTGAATGGGGACCTGAACAAGAGGAGGCTCTGCAGCAGGGCCAGACTGCTGTGCAAGTTGCACTACCACTTGAGCCATATGATCTAGCAGATCCAATGATGCTGAAGTGTCAGTGGCAAATAGAGATGCTATCTGGAACCTCCGGCAGGCCCCTATAGAATTGTAATGCAGACCCTTAGAGTTTTGGAGCAAAGCCCTGCAATACTCTACAGATAATGCTCTCCTTTTGAGAAGCAGCTTCTGGCCTGCTACTAGGGCTCAGTAAAGACCACAGGCTTAACCATGGGCCATCAAGTTACCATGAAAACTGAGTTGCCTATCATGAGTTGGATTTCTGGCCCACCAAGCTATAAAGCTGGGTGTGTACAGCAACACTTCATCATAAATGGAAATCATAAAATGGAAATGGTATATACAAGCTAGGGCTCAAGTGGGTCCTCAGGGCACAAATTACATGAGGAAATGACCCAAATACCCATGGCCCCCACTCCTGCCACATTACCTTTTCTTCTGCAGCCCACAGCTTCTTGGTGAGTTCCTTATCATCAGTTGACTGAGGAAAACTCAGGCCTGGTTTACAGATGGTTCTGCACGATATGGAAGTTCCACCTGAAAGTGGACAGCTGCAGCACTACAACCTCTTTCTGGGATATCCCTGAAGGACAGTAGTGACAGTAAATTCTCCCAGTGGGCAGAACTTCTAGCAGTGCTTCTGATTGTTCATTTTGCTTGAAAGAAGTAATGGTTGGAGGCATGTCTGTACACAGATTCATGGGTTGTCACCAAAGGTCTGACTGGATGGCCGAGGACTTGGAAGAAACATGATTGGAAAATTGGTGACAAAGAGGTCTGGAGAAGAGGCATGTGGATAGATCTGAGTGAGCAAAGAAACATGAAGTATTTGTGTCCCACATGAACGTTCACCAGAGGGTGACTTCAGAGAAAGATTTTAGTAACTAAGTGGATAACTCATTCTGTGGATAAGTCAACCTCTTTACCCAACCACTTCTGTCATTACTCAATGGACTCAAGAAAAAAGTGGCCATGGTGGTAGGTATAGAAGTTCTACATGGGCTCAGAAGCATGGACTTCCCCTCACCAACCCCAACCTGGCTAGAGCAGAGACCTACACTCAGTCCCCAATATGGCACCATTCCCCAAGGTAATCAGCCTGCATAAGTTGGTGGCAGGTTGACTACACTGGACCACTTCCTTCATGGAAAGGTCAGTAATTTGTTCTAACAGGAATAGACACATACTCTAGATATGGGTTTGCCTTCTCTGCATGCAATGTTTCTTCCAAAACTACCATCTATGGACTTACAGAATGTGTTCTCCATCATCCTATTATTCCACACAGAATTGCTTCTGATTAAGGAATTCACTTCATGCAAATGAAGTGTGGGTATGGGCTCATATTCATGGAATTCACTGGTCTTAACATGTTTCCCATCATCCTGAAGCAGCTGGATTGATAGAACAGTGGAATGGCCTTTTGAAGACTCAATTATGGGGCCAACAAGGTGGCAATACCTTGTAGGGCTGGGGCAATTTTCTCCAGGAGGCTGTGTATGCTCTAAATCAGTGTCCACTCTATGGTGCTGTTTCTTCTATAGTCAGGATTCATGGGTCCAGGAACCAAATGGTGGAAATGGAAGGGGTACCACTCACTATTACCCCAGTGATCTACTGGAAAAATTTTTGCTTCCTAACCCTGCAATCTTAAGTGCTGCTGGTCTACAGGTCTTCCAAAGGAGAAGTGCTTCCACCATGAGACACAACAATGATTCCATGGAACTTGAAGTTAAGAGAGCCACTTGGCTACTTTGGGCTCCTCATGCCTGAGAAGCAGAGAAGGGAAATTACTGTAATGGCTGGGGTGATTGATCCTTACCATCAAGGAGAAATAGGATTGCAACTACACAATGGAGGTGAAGAAGTGTTTGCCTGGAATACAGGAGATCCCTTAGGGTAGGGGTTTTTAAAAAGTGGTCCATGAGCTTCAATTTAAGTTTTTTTAAAAATATCATTCTTATGGGGACATGTTGGTGCAGGTGTGATATATTTATTAAATAATACACACTATAGTGTAGACTTAGTAAAGGGTCCATGATTTTCCCCTGAATGGCAAAGGAGCCCGTGGAACAAAAAGGTTAAGAACCCCTGCCCTAGGGCATCTCCTAGTACTGCCATGCCCTGTGATTAATATCAAAGGAAAACTGCAACAACCTAATCCAGGCAGGACTACTGATGGCCCAGAAACTTCAGGAATGAAAGTTTGGGTCACCCCACCAGGCAAAAAACCAGGATCAGCTGAGGTGCCTGCTGAGGGTAAAGGAACATGAGATGGGTAGTGGAAGAAGGTAGTGATAAATACAAACTACAACCACAGGACCAGTGACAAACAAGGACTGTAATGAAGATTTCTTTTGTTTTAAATGTTTGTACATGTACACAAAACAAATATCTTTGTTTTCTTCCCTATCTTATCCCCTTTTCATAAATTGTATTAGTTTCATGTCTAAGTATTTGTTATAGGATATCAGGTTTAAGAGTGAATATTACATAAGGACTTGTACCCTATTTTGGCAAGATTTAGTGCATTTCCAGTTGTACACAGGACAGTTGAGAATTTTTAGGCAAAACTATGTCATTCTTTTTTTTTTTTTTTGTCTTTATTTGTCATTCTTTTCATTTAGAGGTTAAGTATGATTAAGGTGATGTGTGTGGCTGCCAAGTTGACAAGGGGTAGACTGTGATGGTTAGGTTCAGGTGTCAACTTGGCTAGGTAATAGTGCCCAGTTGTTATGTCAAGCAAGCACTAGCCTATTTGTTACTGTGAGGACATTTCATGGAGCTTACATCATCAGTAAGTTCATTGCATCTGTGGCTGATTACATCCACAATCAACTGAGGAGATTGCTTTCAGCAATGAAAGTTGTCTCATCCAA
Source organism: Dasypus novemcinctus (assembly GCF_030445035.2). Classification (NCBI taxonomy): domain Eukaryota; kingdom Metazoa; phylum Chordata; class Mammalia; order Cingulata; family Dasypodidae; genus Dasypus; species Dasypus novemcinctus. Next base: position 35,658,272 of record NC_080677.1, read on the forward strand.
TCAGATGAAAGCCTTAAAAGGAGAAGTTATGGTTTCAGCAGTCAAAAAATAGAATTTCCATATCTATTTCAGCTATCCAGCTTCTCCCAGAGAACAGCAAAAACCTTCATTGGAGTTCCCAGCTTGCAGCCTACCCTATGGAATTTGGACCAGTGAATCCTCACAGTTTCATGAGACAATTTTATAAAATCTCTTAATATTATAGATATATTTTGTCTGTTCTATTTCCTTAGAGAATGCTGACTAATGCAGAGTGGAACAGGGAAAAAGAGCAAGATAACAAAGGATGTATAATTGAGTTAATCACTGCTATGCGTGACTGGTGCTCAATCCCACAGGGTTTTCTAGGACACTTATGAAATCCATCTCAGAATTCTTTTCCCAGCAGATGGAAGAGGGAGTGTGTATTCATCGGCTTCTATCCCCTAATGGCGAAGGGTTTCCCCAAAGTCTTCAGTTCCCTACACCTTGGGGCTGCACATCTATGTATGTATGTATGATACAGAGGGGTTCACGTGGATATTTCAAGTCATGGTGTCAGGATCCCTGAGGAAAAAAAGAAGAGAGCTGTGACATGGGCCCAAGGCAAGGTGTGATCAAGTGGCTCCCATTTGACGTTGTCTGAAGCCTGCTTGGACGTGTTTCACAGCAATAACAGAGTAAGAGACGGGACAAGAGGACTTGAAATGGCACGCAAGAGGTGTCTAGACTGGTTATATACAATGCATAATTACCAACAGAACTTAAAAATCAGTAGATAACTGTGACAGCTTTAATTTCTTTTATGAATATCAAAAAAAGCAAGATTATGTTTTTGAACTAATCCATCACTGTTGGGATGAGACCCTTTTGATTTTACTACACAGTAAGGCATGACTCAGGTTGAGTCTCTGCACTCTTACTGGAATTGATATAAATGGAGACAGAAAGAGAGACACACACATAGGAAAAGGGGGCTTTGTTATTTTTGACCCTGCAATGTGAAAGGAGAACTTGAAGATCCCTAAAAGCCAAAGTGTAAGCACAAAGACCCCAAGAGGCTGGGCCCATGGTGTAGCTCAAGGTTGAAGAGACGAGCCATATGCCTGATAGCTCACAACTCAACTTGGGAAGAAAGCGGAGCAGGTGAGAAAGAGAGGAGGCCTGGTAAGAGACAAGCCCACTGCCTTGCTGCCCATAGCTGAGATCGGGAGATGGGTAGATTCTGGAGGGGCAGGCAGGGACCACTGCAGAGATCAGCCACCATCTTACCTACATGGCAGGACCTCTGAGAAAGCATCTCTGCTGATGCCTTGATTTGGACATTTCACAGCCTCAGAAGAACTAGAAACTTTTACTCCTGCATAAAATCCCCATTATAAAAGCCAACACATTTCTGATACTTTGCATCAGCAGCCCTGTGGCAAACTAAGACAATAACACAATATTAATAAAATGATCATGTTTTTATCATAGTTTTTATTTAAAAACATAAATCACATTAAAATATTTGAAAAGAAAATTAAAGATTCTTAATATTTTGTGTTTTTTTTTAAGATTTATTTTCTACTTATTTCTCTCCCCTACCCCCCTGCCCCGACTTGTCTGCTCTCTGTGTCCACTCGCTGTGTGTTCTTCTGTGACCACTTCTATCCTTATCGGCAGCACCGGGAATCTGTGTTTCTTTTTGTTGCGTCATCTTGCTGTGTCAGCGCTCCGTGTGTGCGGCACCATTCTTGGGCAGGCTGCATTTTCTTGTGCTCTGGGCAGCTCTCCTTACAGGGTGCACTCCTAGTGCGTGGGGCTCCCCTACGCGGGGGACACCCCTGCGTGGCACGGCACTCCTTGCATGCATCAGCACTGCACATGGGCCAGTTCCACACAGGTCAAGGAGGCCTGGGGTTTGAACCGCTGACCTCCGATGTGGTAGACGGATGCCCTAGCCACTGGGCCAAGTCCGCTTCCCTAACTTACTATTTTGAATGACAAAGTGGCTCTTCTATATTTATTCAAAATCCTGAATGAACTACAAGCCTTGGTTAATATGTATTGGCAGGAACAAATCTTTAATTTTTAAAATAGCCTGAAAAAACTAATTATGATAGACAAAAAATATTCACAGTATTTCAGCATTTGAATCATATGAAAATAACCTCATTTGTTATGAGAAAAAAAATACAAAGCAATAAATCATGAATTTTGACACAAGTAATGTATTTTCACTCATTTAAATAAATTAAGGAAGCATACAAAAAAGACAGTTTAAACAGTAAAAAAGTAAACTGAAAGAAAATAAACTATATTATTACATTTAAATAAACATGTAAAGGATATATTTGGATGATGACTTTAATTTCCCCAGTAATTTTCAGGAAGGTTTTGTAGCTGACGGCAGTGGTGCTTTTCCTTTCTTCTTAGCAGTCTTTTCCATTTTTGCCTATAAATTTAAAATATTGATTAAGAATTTATAAAACATTTCCTAAGGAAAAAAAGTTACACATATCTTTTTTAGATTCATGTCTTATGTATCATAGCAAGTTCGCAGTTATTTAGCAGTTAATGTAAATATTAAGCTGTTAAATATTAAAGCCAAAATCTGAGTGCTAAAGGAATACATTACGTATTTTAAATTTGGTTTGATTTCAACTTAACAGAAAAGTTTTAAGAAAAATAACATATAAATGAATATTGCTTTAGGGAAAAATGAAGAAATTAATTTCAATTGACACTAAAATTTAGAGAAAAATGATTAAACAACTAACCTTATATCCAGTCTAAGCACATTTCACTATAGGATTATAGAACATGACTAATCTGGCTGGAAAATCTCTGGAATATGGACTGCTTTAAGGATGGTTTCCTATAATTCTAGTTTCTATATCCCACAGGTATCCTCCTAAAAGCCTCGTCCCTCTTCTTTGCAGTTGAAGCCAAGAATAAGCACACATACACTAAGCAGTGGCCTTCTAATTTTTTAGACACATATAGACGCTTCCCATCTGAAAAAAATCCCAGTGTACAAAAAGCCCACCTGCCTCTTACTTTCTACCACTCACATGCACACAAATTCCCAGAGGCAGCATCACTCCCTAGAGTGATGGGAAAGAAAGGGAAAGAAAACAAGGGGTATGGCGGATGGATAGATTCTCCTTCCTTCTAAGGTGACAGGAAATAATATCAAGGAACCCAGTAAAACCAATTTACCCAATCCCATCAAATGGCAAATAATAAATTTCCACTAATAAAATCAGATTAGTCCCACCTCTGTCTCTTCCTCATTTCTCCCATCTCTCTCCTCTTTGTGTCAGTTGGGAACCTCATTCAGAAAACATATACTCATATCACTCTTGCATCCTGTATTAGTTAGCAGGTCACCTGAAGGACCTCCAAAGAACAGACTATGTATGCTAAGGTCAAGACTTTGGAGTTCAATGACTAGGCTTTGAATCCAACCTCTACTATTTATTAACCATTTGGGCAAGTTGTTGAACCAACCATTTTCATACTTTTAAAAAGGTCAGGGAAACGGGCGTGGCTCAACCAATTGGGCTCCCGTCTACCGTACAGGAGGTCCAGGGTTTGAAGCCCAGGGCTTCCTGGTGAGGGCAAGCTGGCCCATGCAGCGAGCTGGCCCACGTGGAGTACAGGCCCATGGGGGAATACCTCCCCATGCAGGAGCGCCACCCTGTGTGGGGATGCCACCTGTAGCAGTTTGATATAGTTAATGAATTCCAAAAATAGATACTGGATTATGTTTGTATTCTGGTCTGTACCTGGGCATGATTATCATTAGGGCTTTAATTGGGCCACGTCATTAGGGCATTGAGTCCTCACCCCTTGGCAGGTGGGGACTCACAGATAAAAGGCATGGCAAAGGACAGAGTTGAGGGTTCTTAATGTTGGAGTTTTGATGTTGAAGTTTGATGCTGAAATATTAAGCTGGAACCCCAGGAAGGAAGCACACAGAGGAAAGAGAAGCCATCCCCAGGAAAGGAGAAACTCAGAAAGCCTAACCCTCACAGCCGTCAGCAGCCATCTTGCTCCAACATGTGAAAACAGACTTTGGTGAGGGAAGGAATTTATGCTTTATGGCCTGGTATCTATAAGCTCCTACCCCAAATAAATACCCTGTATAAAAACCAACCGATTTCTGGTATTTTACATCAGCACCCTTTGGCTAAAACACCAACCAGAGTGGGAAAGCCACCCCGCGCAAGAGTGCCAGCTGACATTGAGAGCTGGCGCAGCAAGATGATGCAACAAGACACACAGAGGAGGGAAAATAAGAAGACACAGCAGAACAGGGAGTTGAGGTAGCGCAAGAGAGTAATCGCCTCCCTCCCACTCCGGGATGTCCCAGGATCAGTTCCCGGAGCCGCCTAATGAGAATACAAGCAGACACTGAAGAACACACAGCAAATGGACAGAGAGCAGAGAATGGGGGGACTGAGGAGGGTAAAGAAATGAATCTTTTAAAAAAAGGTAATAGTAATAGCTATTCCTCAGGGTTGTCCTCAAGGTGCCTAAGATCTAGGCACTTAATAAGCACTCCATAAATGCTAGTTCCCTTTCCCCTCACATTTAAGGTAAAGTGCTAGAATTGGAGTAGCATTAAAAAAAAAAAAGAAGTAAAGATGCTAAACAACAAACAAAAACAAAAACAGTATTTATGCATTGGAAATAGAACTTAGCAAATACATTAATCTAGATTCCTATGGCTAATGATAAACACCTTCATTTTCTTCATTTTTAAATTTTTAAATTTCCTAGCACTAACACAGTGCCTTGCACTTAGTAGACCTTTTATAACTGTTTGCTGAATAAAATTATTTTTTCTTGGGGAAATGATACCAAGAATCACCCACAATTTGAAGAAAATAATTTGATCTGGTATTAAAAAAAGAAGCAACTCTTAATACAAAAAATTAGTTGGTAAACAATGTGACCACAAAGACTTGTATTATCAATGCAGATTCATGGTAGGCTCATACTAGATTCTTGCCCACACCAAATGTTGCTAATGATTAGCAAAGGATATAGACAAAGAAACAGACACAGATGCAGCATTCCTCTCCAGAGGGGTCCTGAACCCCAGGAACCAGATACAGCTTCCAACTTGTTCCTTTTCCCTCAGTGGTCCACACCTTCGTTTTGGAGTAACAGACAAGGACTAATAATGTATATGGTACATATCAGCTCTGAGGAGGTCGTTTAGATTTGGGGCTTTTGGGTTTTCACACTCCATTAATCATAGGCTGGAGAATTTATAAGCTACATCTCATAAATCCATAAATTTCAGGTTTATTTATAGTAAACCATCTGGATGGTCTGAGATTACTTTATGAATGCCAAAAAAGAGAAAGATTATGTTTGCAAACTAATCTACTCTCCTGGATTGACAATCTTTGAATGCATTAAATTCAGCTGAGGGGGCTTTGATTAGATCACTTGATAAGATCACTTTAGGGCTTTGGATTGGACTACATCAGGGAGGCATGACTACAGGTTGAGTCGACACCCCTCTGCTGAGTCTGATATAAATGGACTCACACGGACAGAGACAGGAAAAAAAAAAAAAAAAGGAAACTGTCATATCTGATTCTGCAGTGTGAGAGAGAAGACTGCTTAAGTACAGAGCCTGTAAGAGACTGGGCCTACAGAGCAGCCTAAGAGGAGACTAGCCCTGCTATATGCCTGATAGCTCACAGCTGAACTTGGGAAGACAGTGGACCAGCCTACAATGATAAGAGGAGGCCTGAAGAGAGACAAGCCCTATGCCAGTTTGCAGCTGAAACAGGGAAGAAAGCAGAAGGGCTGAGCCTGAGAGAGGAAGCCCGGAAAGGAAGGCAGAGACTGGGCAAACATTGCCCGCCTTCTTACTTCAACATGTGGCAGCTGACTTTGGAGAGGAAGCATATCCTACGGTGCCCTGAGTTGGCCTTTTCATGGCCTTGGAACTGTAAGCTTTTACCACAAATAATTCTCCATTATAAAAGCCAACAGATTTCTGGTACTTTGCATCGGCTGCCCTTTGGCAAACTAAAATAACCAGGGATGTCCTGCCAAAATATTCACAGATAAGAACTCCTTCCATTCTCTTTCCACTAATAAACTCCACTGGCATGTTTTCAAGACAGTCTATACTACCCAGGCTTCTGGAGGAGGGAGGGAGAAAGGGAGAGAGGTGGAACACAGTTTGCCATAAATCTGTGAGGAAAAATTAAAATTCAGCTGTGAATGACCATGTTTCAGGAATGGGGATTGATTTGATTAAATTATCCTTGATCCTTGATGAGGAGGCAGTTTTTGCCTTTTCTTTCATCACTCTGACCATTCTACCTCATTCCCTGACATCCCTTACACAAGAGCATTCCAAAAGAACTTCCTCCAAATATAGAAATGTTTAGAAGATAGCTGTCCAATAAGATAGACACTAGCCTTATGTTACTACTGAGAACTTGAAATATGCCTAGTGTGACTAAGGAAATAATTGTTAATCTTAATTTCTTTAAATGTAAACTTAAATATTCACCTATGGCAAATGGCTACAGCACATATACAGAACATTTCCACCATTACAGAAAGTTCTGTTAGATATTACTGCCTTAAATCACATCCCAGGCTCACCCACTCTACTTCAAAACTCATCAGGGCAACCATGCTAATTTGTCTCCTACTCACTTCCTCTACTCTTGGAATTTATTTAATAATCTCCTTTTCCATACCTTCAGTAACTCAACAGTTACTTAACTTTCATCTAAGAATCACAGAGGATACAACAAAAAGTGAAGAGTGTCTTTACTTTCATGAAGCTTATTACCTAGTTAGAGAGATAATAAATGCCCAAAAAGCATTTTCTTAGGAAAGCACTTTGGGGAATATGCCAGATGGCTGGAATACCATCCCCCAGACCTCATCAAACCAATATTCTTTCATCTAGCAAAAACAAAAACAAAACTCTAAAACGTGAATACTGCCATGGAACTTCAAATAATATGAAAGGAGCCCTCCTTAGGCATGAACTCGCCATCACGCAAAAGCACAAGTTATTTGGCATGCATGACATGAACATCAACCATATTTGTGTTAATCGTTTTCAATTTTCCACAAATATCTATGGGAAACTTATTATGTACAAGAAACTGCACTACATACTGGGAAAAATACAAAGTTGAGTATAACACCAACGTTAGTATCAGACTATAAATATCATTTCTGAAAACAGTGAACACATCAATACTGTGGTTACTGAGCCCTGGAAATTGTTAAAATATATTTCTATTTACTGTTCAGTTTCTTTTGCTATTATTTATTTATTTGCTTTCTTATTTAGGCAACTAGGTAACTTTAACTATAGTCTATATGTACCTAAAGTCTGTAAGTACCTAAAAAAACCCCTAGAAAAAAAAACACTATATAGTAAGAATTTAAAATACATATAATTCACAAATCTGCCAATGGTTGTTTATTATTGACATATTTATTTGTATATTTAGTCAATCTATATCACCTTATGTATTAACCAGTGTATTATATATATTATTCATTAGTTCTGTTTTTGTCTGAATTGTTGCAAACAAGCCTCAAGGTCCAGCACCAGCTATAAGTAAAGACTATAAATTATTCTTACCAATCACAATCAATATATAATCATTCTACATTGTCTTTGTTGCAAAAAAATCCTTAACAGAAGCGGATTTCCTCAAAGACCTACCCTTTCCTGGTATCGTCTTTCAAAGAAAGCCATATCATCCTCTTCAGCTCTCCTTAAGGAAGAAACTTGAGTACTTGTACCTACTAATAAGGAAAAAAACACCCAAGTAATATATGTAGTTATGAATTCCCCTGCAATAAAAAACAGAAAAAACTTTCCCCCTACCAGATGATGTTTTATTTTTTAAATCAGAAATGGCCTCAATGGATAATTGGTCCTATTACCTAATTCTTTTTTAGAAACAATAGTATAAGACAAAGATAATTTTCATTGGCAAACATTCTCCAAATATTCAATTGGTTCATATTAAATAACACCATATGGCTATTTCATATAAGGGTATATTTAGTTTTGTTCAACTACTTTTTTTTTTTTTTTTTAAAGATTTATTTATTTATTTAATTTCCCCCCCTCCCCTGGTTGTTTGTTCTTGGTGTCTATTTGCTGCGTCTTGTTTCTTTGTCCGCTTCTGTTGTCGTCAGCGGCACAGGAAGTGTGGGCGGCGCCATTCCTGGGCAGGCTGCTCTTTCTTTTCACGCTGGGCGGCTCTCCTCACGGAGGCACTCCTTGCGCGTGGGGCTCCCCCACGCGGGGGACACCCTTGCGTGGCACGGCACTCCTTGCGCGCATCAGCACTGCGCATGGCCAGCTCCACACGGGTCAAGGAGGCCCGGGGTTTGAACCGCGGACCTCCCATATGGTAGACGGACGCCCTAACCACTGGGCCAAAGTCCGTTTCCCATCAACTACTTTTATTGTATATATAAACTAGAAATCCATGTTACTCTGTATCAGATAATGCACAAAAGTAATTATTGAGGCTTTGTATAGACAACCATAAATGATGATATTACCTGCTTTGAAATTTTTCAAAACTAAAATCATTTTAGCCACTTTTTATGATATTGGCTTTATAAAACCAAACAAGCAATAGTTTATGGGCTGGAAGGAATTTAAAATTGCTTCAGGAGGAGAAATCTGGTTTTCTTTGTATGTACTCCAAGAGCCCACTTCTGTGGAAGGAAATGTTCACCTTCTTTGTAGATGAACGTCTTGGTTGGATCTCTTCATTTCCAAAACAGATTATCAACCTCACCACCTGTTCTGTTTCTAAAGCATATGGATTAATTCTCAGCCAGCAACACAAAATCATTGAACTCCACACAATCACTACAAAGTATAATCATACTGTCAACTATCTCTAATAAAAGCATTGTTGTTAAAGATAAAATAAGAAAAATTGCTTAGAAGATGTGCTATCCATACATTGTTTCAGAAATTTGGGGTCTATCCCTGGATCATATTGTGCCATTTAAACAAAGGCAGGCTCTCCTTTATTGAGGTGCATTTGGCTTTATCAAAGGTGGTTATCAGAAATGAGCCAACCATATTCTGCATTTGCTGGGAGGGAAAAGGTTTTGAGGACACTGGCCACTGCATCACTGAGGGTCACTATACAAACTTCTTTAAAATCCAGCAATGTGGGAATAGATGTAGCTCAAATGGTTGAGCACCTGCTCCCCATGTACAAGGTCCCTGGTTCAATCCCTGGTACTTCCTAAAAAAACAAACAAACGAAAAATAGCAACTCTCACTGGGGGCAGATGTAGCTCAGTGGTTGAGTGCCTGCTTCCCATGTATGAGATTCCAGGTTCAATCCCTGGCACCTCCTAAAAAAAATCCAGCATTGGTATAACTTTCATTAACACTGAGGAACTCATGCTTCCTCCTTTTTAATAATGAAAATTAACCTGATAACACCTTCTTTTGTGCCTTGACTACACTCCATCAAAACTGAACCTTAATGCAGCAATTATAGCAACCCTGAAGGGTGGCACAATTGTGTCCTCTTTCTTAGTTTTGATTACTTACTTCTATCTATATTTTCTAATTACTTCATTGTATCTTGTTTTTGTAAGTAGCCTTACAAAATAAAATCCCTTGTGAAAAAAAGTCAGGATAAATAAAAATGCAAATAAAAATCAATTATAATTTTAAAATATTTTTTAAATATTAAATACCTAATAAGTCACACAAACGCCTTGAAAGTTTTCACTCTTTTTGTTTCAGTAAAGGAAACAGAGTACTACTGCTGAAAACTGAAGTCTGTGCGCTCGTAATAAATAATCAAATCTTGCTGACTTTTGACTATACCAGATTGCATGCTGTTTGGCAGAACCCAAAAGGAATTTAAAATCCAGGCCCTACAGTCATAATTCTCAAATTTAGTTATTTTTCCCCAATACAAAATGAAGTTGCTTACTTTTTTTTAGTTCCTGGCCAATATAAAATAAATACAAAAGTAAAATGATCATGATTCACTTGAAATCAAATTGAGGTGATATTGGAAGGGAAGAGAGATGCCTAGAAAAATGAATCAAAGTGCCATATTCTTATTTTCTATATTCAAAAATATTTCCTCAGTTTAAGTTCATTACCATCTGTTAGTTTTGCTTGAGAAGAACTAGGTGATGCCTGAAATGCTTTTAGGAATGGGTGGTCCATGGCTGTAACTGGAGAGTCTAAAAATTCAACTGAAGGTGTACCTGAGAACAAAACATATGAAGCATTGAAATTCAATCTCTATTTGTAAGGATACTATCAAATTATTATTTCTAATATGAAATACATTAGAACCTCAGCAGAATTATTAGAAAAATCCATTTTGCAAAAGAGAAATTCTTACTTGGAATTTAATTTGCCATATAAAAGCAAAAGGTTAAAAGTATTTTTTAATTTCTCAGTACATGTCTCATACTTTTTCACAGAAAAATATATTATGCACGAATGTAACTATACATCAGAAAAGATATACAAAACTTAATATAGTCACGTAACCATCAAAAGTAGTATACGAGATAAGGAACCTCTAATTGAAGAGGGTAGGATGTATTTTTACTCTTTGCTTACTAGGAAACTATCTAAAAAACACCCAAAAGTATGAAAAATAAAGGAAAAAAATTCCTTCAAATGAATGAGGGTGCATCCACAACTCTAAACCATAAACTACAAAGACCAACTGCTAATACATTGGCTTTTATACCAAAAAGGAAGCTGCAGAGAAAATCTATAATTGCTCTATCTTCTTTACAAATCACCACCGCCCACATCCCCCATGGCCACCCCATACCACAGGTAGAGGGGAGGAAATTAACTCTGAATCCTGTTTGGTTTAACTAAGTCTTATCTTATAATGTGAATACTATGGGACAGTTGCTCAGTTATTCCTATTCATTTGAGAATATTTTCAGGGATCAACACATTTTTCAAGATAATTAGCTAAAACAGCAGATAAATATGTGAGGTGATTTCTTTCAAATTCTGTATGTACTATAAAATAAGTAGTTAAAACTATTTAACAAGTAATTTCATGAACTACATATTCTAATCTAATTAAAATCAATCTTTATCTTGTTTTGTATAAAATGGTTAGTATTTTCTCCCAATTATATTTTTTAAAAACATTAAAGTATATCCTAATAGCCAGATCCATTATTTTTAGCTGTTTATACATTTTTCATTTGCTGCATTCTTATTAAGAACATATTTTTTAAATTACTTAATATTTTAAATTAATTATTCCCAAAAGCCAAACAACAAAGTTTGATATTCCCATACCAGTGTTTGAAACATACACACATATTTATCAAAAGAATAAGTTTTATATCATTAGCTGGACCTCACAAGTTGGATATAATTTTAGCCCCATTATAAATTAACGATAAACAACATATTGGTTTATTTTATTTCTGCAATTTGCCTCAAAAATGCAAAAATGTGTGATGCTAGGTTTAAATCATTTAATCTTACAAGATGGCTTCATAATTTTTTCTCAGTATTTTTTATAATTTTCATCAAACACATATTAACAAGTTTATTTAAACTCTAAGATAAAATCAGACTTCTAAGTTGCATTTTGCTGAATGGTTCCACAATAAAGCTAGACTCTTCCAATTAAATTATTTGCAAAAACAGAATATGCAAATTCATAGAGTTAGAAAGTAGAATTAGGTAACCAGTGGCCAGGTAGTAGTGGGGAATGGGGAGTTAATGCTTAATTGTTATGGAGTTTCTGTTTGGGGTGATGGAAACGTTTTGGTAATGGTGGCACAACACTGTGAATGTAATGAACACCACTGAATTGTATATCTGAAAGTGGATAAAATGGGAAATTTTAGGTAGTCTATATGTGTTACCAGAAAAAAAAAAACAACCATAGAACTATACAATGTAGAGTGACTCCTAATGTAAACTATAGACTATAGCAATTATAATAATATTCTTTCATCAATTTTTAACAAAGGTACCATACTAATGCAAATGTTTTAAGAAGTATTTGCAGGGGAAGCGGACGTAGCTCAACTGACAGAGCATCCATCTACCATATGGAGGGTCCAGGGTTCGATCCCCGGGGCCTCCTGACCTGTGTGGTGAGCTGGCCCACGTGCAGTGCTGCTGCCGCACGTGAGGAGTGCCATGCCACACAAGCGTCCCTATGTAGGGGCCCCACATGTGCAAAGAGTGTGCCCCACAAGAGCTACCCTGCGTGAAAAAAGCACAGCCCACCCAAGAGTGGCACTGTACACATGGAGAGCTGACACAACAAGATGATGCAACAAAAAAGAGATGCAGTTTCCCAGTGCCACAGGATAATGCCAGCGGACACAGAAGAACATACAGCAAATGGACGCAGCAGACAACAGGGGGGAAGGGGAGAGGACTAAATAAAATAAATCTTAAAAAAAATTTATTCGCAAAATTCAACTGATGTGGTTCAAGCAATTAGGCGCCTGCCTCCCACACGGAGGTCCCAGGTTTGCGTCCCAGCACCTTCCTAAAGAAGACGTGCCACAACAGCCACAACAAGCCATGAGTGGAAGTGGCTCAAGCAGTTGGGCACTTGCCTCCTACATGGGGATCCCAGTGCCTCCTTAGGAAGATGAGCGGACAATGAGCAGACAGACAAGGGAGCCACCTTGGTGGGGGATAAAAAAAGCTTTTAAATTTTTTAAAAAATTCAACTGAAAAATTGTTAAATACTGAGATTAAAGATAACAGCAGCATATGATGAAAAATTAGAGTAATGGATATTGGTGATGGTAGCACAATATTGTGAATATAATCAATATTACTGAATTGCACTTACTTGAAAGTGGCTAAAATGGGAAATTTGAGTTGTTTGTGTATATATATATATTTCTACAATAAAAAGTTTAAAAAACAGCATAAAATAGCTGCTTTTCTATAAACAAATAACCAGTTAAGATATATAATGGAAGAAAAAAATCTCATGTATGAAGGTTACCAAAAAATAAGATGAAATAACTAAAACTTAGGAAGGGAACTGATGTGGCTCAAGCAGTTGAGTACCTGCCTCCCACAAGGGAGGTCCCTGGTTTGGTTCCCAGTACTCCCTATAGAAAATGAGCAAACAACAACCAAACAGATGAGGGAGCCAACATAGAGGAGCCAATGTGGCTCCATGGTTGAGCACCAGCCTCCCACACATGAGATCCCTGGTTCAATCCCCGATCCCAGTACCTCAAAAAAAAAAAAAAAAAAAAAAAAAAGAGTCATGCAGAGCTCTTATGAAGATAACTTCAGAACTCAACTTAAAAGAGGGCAAATAAATGAAGTGTCAATTCTATAAAAATATCAATCCTTCCTTTATTACACATTCAATGTGATCTCAATTACAATCACAGAATGTTTTTGCAACCACACACAATGATGCCAAGTTTTGAAAGAATTTATACATCAGAAAAACTCTGAAGTAACAAAATAAATTTACAAAGAGTAATTTATTATAAAGTTATACTAATGAAAACAATATGGTAATTGCACAGAAATGACAACAATAAACCAAGCAGCCCAGAACAATCTCTGGGTTGAACCCAACCCTACCACTTACTAGTTGAATAATGTAGGGCAAGTTGCTTTCCTTCTCTGTGCTGATTTTCCTCATCTGTAAAATGGGATAACCATACCTACCTAACAGTTGTTGTGAGGATTAAATGGCATATGTAAAGGAGTTGGAACAATGCATCATCATCATCGTCATCTTTTGCCACGTTAATTTGGTTTTCTGTAACCATTGCATGAACCCAAAATAATCATTTGTTCATGAGAATCACAAAAAGATTAGTTGATGGAGTTTAAGAGGCTAGTTGTAAAATTACTAGAGATAAAATGCACAAAAATATCAAGCCAATGTTTGAAAAAGAAAACAAAGAGGAGGAAGTTACTATACCAGATATCAAAACACACTATGAAGCTATAATTAAAACTGTGTACTACTGGCACCATACAGACAAATAGGCCAATGGCACAAAATAGATAATAGGAAAGAATATGATAATGGTGAGATTTCAAATCATTTCGGAAAGACTGATGTTTGAACAATTGGCCATCGATTTGAACAAAACTGAAGTTAAATACATACACCACATACTTTCACAAAAAATAAATTCTAGATATATGAAAAAGCAAAACATAAAAACAAAACATTTAAGTATTAAAATAGAGAAATAAGCCAGACACAAAAGGACAAATATTATATGATGTCACTAATATGAACTAAACACATGGAGTTAAACCTAAGTGTAGGTTAACAGCAGATAGGAAGAGGGCTGTGTATTACTCAGCCAAAGGGATGCTGATGCAATACACCAGAAATCTGTTAGCTTTTATAAAGGGTATGTATTTGGGGTAAAAGCTTATAGTTATAAGGCCTTAAAGAATCCAACTCAGGTGTACTTCCTTATCAAACTCTGTTGCCACGTGTTGAAGCAAGATGGCAGGCGACATCAGCTAGGGTTCAGCCTTCCTCTCCCCCTTAAGATTCCATGGGTCCAGCTTCTTCCAATCTCAGTTGTAGGCTGGCACAAGGCTCGTCTGTCTTCCCAAGCCTCTTTCCTTCCAGGTTCAGCTGCACTGGTCAAGTCACAATGTCAGCTGTAAACCACTAGGCGAATGACTCATCTCTCTTCCCAGGGCCTCTGCCAAGTCTATGGAGCGGTCTCTCTCTTCCTCTGTATAATCTTATCCTGTGTATCTACTTGTGTGTGTCTCCTTGATTCAGTGTCCATTTATAGCCCACGAAGGGGGTGAGGGCTCAAACTGAGTTACATTCTACACTGACATGGTCTAATCAAAGCCCAAATCTTAAGATAACTTAAAGACATCTCAGCTGAATCTAATACAATCAAAGGCTATCACACCCAGAGGAATAATTAGTTTACAAGCATAAGCTTTCTTTTTGGAATTCAAAAATAATATCAACTGCTACAGGTTGAGAAGGGGTACTGATACTTAATGTATGTAGAATTTTTAATCAGCTTGACTATAAAAGTGTGAAAATGGATAGAGTTGATGGTTAACTCATTATAGTGAGTATAACTAATACAGATGGTTTATAAATGGGATTGTGGCTGAAAGGAGAAATTCAGGGACATAAAATGTATATGCTAGGAACTGAATCACATAGTGAACCCAGAGGTGGATAAGGATTGTGCTTAATAGAAAAAACAACAATGTTTTTTTATGAACTAAAAGTGTACGTCACTATTAAAGGTGGTAAGAATATAGTGATACATGGGAAAAATACAATTAATGTAAATCAAGGACTATAGTTAACAGCAATATTGTTAATATTCTTCCACCAATATCAAGGAAGGTACTTCATCAATGCTAAGGGTCATAAATAAGGGGGTATGTTATTTTTTTCTTTTGGACTAAAGAAAACATTCAAAAATTTACTTAGGTGATGACTGTACAACTCTGCGATAAAAGTGAGAGCCACTGAGTGTACACTTTGGATAGACTGTACAAGGTATGGACTGTATAACACAGTGAACCATGTGGTAGAAGATGACCTATGAGTAACAGTACAAATATAAGAGTGTTCTCCATGAATAACAAATTTATAATACTAATACATGTTTTAATAAAGAGGATGTATGAAAAAATATACCAAATGTAAGCTATGAACTACAGTTAGTGGTAATAGTTTGATGATGTTCTTTCATAATCTGTAACAAATGTTTCACAACAATGTAAGGTATGGTGGAGGGTAATATATGGGAATTCTGCACATTATGCATGATTGTTTGGTAAGTTCACAAGTTCTCTAATTAAAAACATATATTAAAAATAATAAAAGAAAATGAAGGAGAATATACTTATAAAATTGTAGCAGGGAAGGCCAGTTTCCAAACTTTAAAACTTGTTAAAAAAAAAAAAAAGATTAAAAGACAAGTAAAAAATTGGGAGAAAATATCTCTAAAATAAATAACAAAGGGTTAGTATGCAGAGTATATAAAAGACTTTCCAGGGCCTCCTAAAGGAGACGGTGAGTTGGCATGACAGGTAGGCATGACAAGATGACACAACAAGAGACACAAGAAGAAAAAAGCAAACATAATGAGAGCCACAAAAAAGCAGGGAGCAGAGGTTCCCAGTGCCTCCTAATGAGGACAAGCAAGACAGCAAGTTGATGCGACATGCAAGCATGGCGAGCGGATGTGACAAGATAATGCAACAAGAGACACAAGAAGAAAAACATAATGAGAGAACAAAACAAGGCGTTGAGGTGGCTTAAGCAATTAGGAGCCTCCCTCCATTTCAGAGGTCCTAGGTTTGGTTCCCAGAGCCTCGTAAAGAAACAAGGAAAACAAACAGACACAGCAAGTGCAAACAACAAGGGAGTGGGGAGAAATAGATAAAATAAATTGAAAGAAAAGAAAGAAGAAAGAAGGAAGGAAGGAAAGAAGGAAAAAGGAAAGGAAAGGAAGAAAGAAAGAGGGAAGAAAAGGGAAGAGGGAAGGGAAGGAAGGACAAAGGGTATGGACAGGCAATGCACAGAAGGAGAAATGACAATAAACATGTAAAGACCCTGTAAAGACCCTCATCGCAATAATAACCAGGGAAATCGGGCAAACTTTGAAACAATGATAACATTTTTCATACATCAGATTGGCAAAAAAAATAGTTTGGTTATATAAAGGATTAGCATAAATGTGACGAAACAGGTAAACTAAAACAAACTGAAAGGGGTATAAACGAGTAAAGTATTTGGGGAGGGCAATTAGGCAAAATGTACTAAAACTTTAAATGTGCACATACTTCAACCCAACTGTGGCAGTTTGAAGTTTTAGTAGCCCCCAGAAAATCCTGTTATAAAGCTAATCCATTCCTTTGTGTATAAAGCTATTGTAGATGGGATCTTTTGATTAGATTCCTTAAGGGACCTTCCTTTGATTAGATCACTTCAGTAGGGCATGACCCAGGGTGGGTCTTAATCCTCTTACTGGCTATCCTTCTATAAATACAGCAGGGTTTATCCTTTTTTGTTCCATAGACCCCTTTGCCAGTCAGGTGAAAACCACAGACCCCTTCTCACAATGTAGCAGCAGATAGTTTCATGACTAGCCAATGTTTTTTTGAATTTTCAATTCAAGTTCACAGACCCCCTGAAATATTTCCACATACCCCTTGGGGGTCCATCGACCCCAGGTTAAGAACCCCTGAAATAGAGAAATAAAAAGCCGTAGATGCAAAAAGAAAACTGCAGAGACAGAAAAGAACCTACAAGCTAAGAGAGAAGGACCTACGAACCAGAAGCTGAGAAGCCACTTTAGCCAGAAGCTGAAAGCAATAAGGCCCCGGGGAGAGGAGAGAGATAAGCAAGGCTGCCATTTGTCAGCTCGCAGCTCTAGAAAAGGATCCCCTGATGATGCCTTGATTTGGATACTATCACAGCCTCAGAATTGTAAGCTTTTTTATTTTTATTTAATTTTTTTTTTTGAGAACTATAAGCTTTTAACCTAATAAATTCCTATTATGAAATCCAACCTATTTCTGGCATATTGTTTACAGCACCTTTTAGCAAACTAAAATACTAATAATTCCACTGCTCTATATGTACCTTAGAGACAAATTCACTAAGGATATAAGGAGGCAAGTTGAAGGATTTTCTTGGCAGGACTGTTTATAATGGTCCAAAAAGAAAGGGAAATACAACCTAAACACCATGAAAAATGAAAGTTAAACTAATACATCTTTAATGTAGAATACTACACAGCAGTTAAAAAAGAATGAAGTAGTCTGGAAACAAATCCATCTTTCCAGAACCAAATAATTGATTTTCCACAAGACCAATCAATGGGGAATGAATAATCTCTTTACCAAATCATCCTGGAAAACTGGATGGCTACAAGTGAAAGAAAGATATCTCACACCATATAAAAACTGTGAAAACGTTATGACGAAAGTTCATGGATGTAGGCAGCGGTGGCAGCAGTAGCAGTAGCGGTAGCGGTGATTTGGCAGCCATGGTGGACCATAGTCCTGGCCCGGCTTGCCTGGTCTTTCCTCACAGGATGCCCAGAAAGGAGCTGATATGTGGCTGAGTGGCAGCTGGCCTATTCAGTGCTATCCCTGTGGCAACCCGGGAGGTGGAGAGGTGGTGGTGGCAGCAGCTCCTTGGGAGAGAAGAGACCTTGGGCCGACGCCCGACGGCCAGGATTCAGTGGGGAGCTATAGGGAGCTTGCTTGGCTCAGCCTCGGGCTTCATCTAGAATGATGCTGTCCCAAAAGAAAATCAAAAACGAAGTGCCAAGCCAGCAGAGGTGCAGGGGAAACAGGTGAAGAAGGAGAAGTTGCTTCTGTTACAGAATCTCATACCTTCATTTATCTGGCAAGTTTAGTCATCAGAATTTGGAGACTATTATGTAGATCACATAAATAAGAAGGCTCAGCACAGGCATCCCTGTGCACCGAGTGCACCTCGATATGATCGACCCCCTCCTGTCCCGTTCCAGTCACAACAAACAGAAAAAAATCAGTCCCTTCTGGTACCTGCAAATCCATATCACACTGCAGAAATTCCTGGCTTGGTTTATCTCCAGCCTCTGTGAAATATGACCTCAATCTGAAGTGGGAACTCTTCCAGCTGGCTGACCTGGATATATACCAGGGAATGCTAAAAATTGCTCTTCATAAAAGAACTGGAACAGATTGTTAAAATGTATGAAGCTTATGGACAGGCTCTTCTCACAGAGCTCGAAAACCACAGAGACAGCAATGGTATGCCAGCAACATGGCAAGAATTTTTAGCTTAATTTTTTAAAATAGGAATTTAAATTTTAGAATAGCTTTAAAATATTTTCAGAGGTTTAAAAAAGAAACTGCTGACAATTACTTTTGTTAATAAAGGAAGTGTTCTTTAGGGGAATTATTTTTAAAAATTGGAGCGGATATGGCTCAAGCAGTTGAATGCCTGCTTCCCACATGGGAGGTGCAAGGTTCAGTTTCTGATGCCTCCTAAAAACAACAACAACAAGCAAACAAATGGAAAAAACCAACTCAGGGGAGTCGATGTAGCTTAGTGGTTGAGCACCAGCTTCCCACATATGAGGTCCCAGGTTCAGGTTCAATCCCTGGCTCCAGTACCTCAAAAAAAAAAAAAAAAAAAAAAAAAAGAAGCTAATGAAATAAACCAGACACAAAAGGACAAATATTGTATGATTCTACTTACATGAAATATCTAGAATAGTAAATTCATAGAGATGGAAAGTAGATTAGAGGTTACCAGGGCCCAGGGGGAAGGGAAGAATGAGACTTATTGCTTAATGGGAATAGATTTTCTATTTGGGGTAATGAAAAAGTTTTGGTAATGGATGTGGTGATAGCAGCACAACATTGGGAATATAATTAATGCCACTGAATTGTACACTTAAAAATGGTTAAAATGACAAATCTTAAATTATATATGTTATCACAGTAAAATATTTTTTAAATGTAGACTTATGTGTCCTGACAGAATAGGTCTTCAAAATTTTTCTAAGTAAATACATACACAATAAAAATTTATGTTAAAAAAGGAAAAAACACATATCAATTGATGAGAGCAAATTATCCTTTGGGGTAGGAAAAAATGTTTTAAGAGGTCTTATACTTTATCCCTATAATCTTTTACAATAAAAAAAATTCATATATATTTATGTAATACTAACAAAAAATAAAAGTAATACATACTTGTAAAAACATTAAAAGTCAATAGGGAATATATTCCTCTCCCCATTCCCACTCAACACTCCAAAGGATTCAGCTACTTTCAATCATTTGAGATATATCCTATGAAACTTTCCCCTACATTACTTAAAAGATGTAAGCAGATATATGTATGCACACGTGCATGTACAGACATATGTACACATTTGCATATATATGCATGTATGGGTATGATTACATGTGTACATACCCACCTGCATATAGATACATGAACATACATCCATATGATAACAAAGTGAGATGGTTACTAATAGCAACAATTGCATACAATAGTTTAACAGATAAACTGTATTGCATCATATATAAGAAGTATTATTCAGCTATTACAATGGCGTTGTGGGCTGAGATTGGGTAGAAGTTTTGGGGTAAGAGTTATCTTTTCCCTTATGTTTTCTCAATCTTTTATAATGACAATATATTATAGTATATACATATATAATAGTACTTAATACTATAAATACCTTTTTTTAAATAAAAATCAAACGAAAAAAATGTTTTCTGAGTAAACATTAAACATATAAAGTGCTAAACAAATATAAGCCTGCAACATTGTTAGCATACAAAAACAGTATGACAAGCTCTCATTTCACATATGGTCACTTACCAATTCCACTGTCGTCTAATCGCATGTAGCCTTCTGCCAGTGAGCTGAAGCCAGTTAATCCTCCCATTGCTGCATAAGGAACATCTTGTCCCACTGGTTTTCCCTGAGCCAGTCTTTCTTGCTTAGTTTCCACTACTGTCTCATGGGCATATGCAGGCTGACCACAAGCACAAGTAAAGCAACTATGGAACCCTGAGCACTTGGAACCTGAATCAGGATACAGAGTTAACTTTTTAAAAATACAGATACAGAGCTGTCTGCCCTAAAGAGTTACTAGCTTGGCCAAAGTCACCTGAAGGGTCACTCATGCCCTGTCCTATATAACTCTTACCTCCAGACCCTATACTCACTCCTAGCCACCACTCTCACCTCTGAAGGACTTTAAAGTGATAAAGGGGCCAAGTAGCAGAAAGAAATATTTTGGAAAAACAACTAGGACTAAAGAGAAGGTGGGCTAAACACTGGACAGACTCTTGGAAATGTAGGCCCATTCCTCAAATACTGCTTTAGAAGCAGGTATGGCAGGCACAGGAAGGACCAGGACAAGAGACAAAGTGAAAACCTCCATGCGGGTCCTCCCCATGGATTAAGTCCTCAAAGAAGCCATACTGGAAGGCAAACCCATAGAGGGAGAAATCATGCAATGGAAAACTGTTCATCAATAAAAAGGGTAGAAGTACTGATACATGCTACAACATGGATAAATCTTGAGAACATTATGCTAAGTGAAAAAAGAGAGTCACAAAAAATGACATATTGTAAGATTCCACTTATATGAGATGTCCAGAATAGGCAAATCCACAGAGACAGAAAGTTGATTGTGGTAGGAGGGGCTGGAGGAGAGAAGAATTAGGAGTGACTGCTAATGGGTATGGGGTTTCATTTTTGGGGTGATAAAATGGTCTAAAATTGTGGTACTGGTTGTACAATCCTGTGAATATATTAAAAGTTATTAAATTGTGCATTTTAAATGAGTAAATTATAGTTATGTGAATTACATAAAGTTGTTTAAGTCATATGAGAAAGAGGGCCAGAATAGAGAATTTACTGACAAAATCTTGACCCACTCACACTTCTGACAATTATCTATGGGAAGCAAGTTTATGTAAGAACTTTCATCCAACTACATCCATACTTAACCAGTGAGCACATTTATTCTTGCCACTGTCATTCAAAGTATCTTATTACACACAGTGCTGAAGTGGTTGATATCATCTCTAAGGTACCGCCCATTGGGTCTCCGCACAATCATCGGAATTCCTTGGAGGATAGTTAAATGCTCCAATTCTGTCAGGAAAAGCTAGTGGCTTCTTTGCTTTGTATCCTATTATGTCCAGGCCTGAAGCTGCTGACACTTGACACCAAGGGGTCATTTATTTAATGCAAAATGTCCACTTGTATCTTGAGCTAAGAAGCAGGGCCTGGGGATGGGGGTGGGTGAGGGGAGGAAAGAGGATGGAAGCCAATACTAACTGCCTGCAGCATCTACTATTCTGTCTGCACTATTCAGAACCTGTAACTAAAGTATTTAAAGAAACTGATTTTAAATGAAAATTAAAGGGCAAATGTTCTCAAACAGGGTTCCAGCTCCTGGGCTCCTTCTGGTAATTGGTTGTGCAAGTCCCCAGCTCTGCTGCACCAATGTCAAGGGCATTAAAAGCCAGTTAATGTCCAAAAAAAAGTGTTATTACATATTTCATCACAAGTTCTCAACTCAAAGAACTAGAAAACACAGGAATGACTATCTTCTGAAGAAAAACTATCAGACTAATATGCTACCTATTTCACAAAGTTTTCAAAATAATGATCAAACAACAGGGCATATAGGATGGGAGTTGGGATTGCCTGTGTAGAGGTGAGGGTGCTAAAATATATAAAGTGTTAAAATTCTCATGATACATTTTGCTTGTCTTATTAGCCTATTTTTAGGCAAAACATTATCTACCATCAAGTCTTAAATTTTTTCCACCTATAAAATACTTTTTAAAAATGTTTATATAGAGTTTAGTTTATTCCAAATCTATTACTTTTATTAACATTATTTGAATTATATGCGATTTGAGGTTACAATTGCATGGAATACGAATAACTGTGTTTTTCAAAAAAAAAAAATTAAGCTTTAGACTATCCATTGAATTTTTATTTTAATATTGACTCTATAACTGACTCAAACTGGTACGAAGGAATATTAAATATTAAATAAAGAAGAAAAAAGCCTGTGCCTGTGTGTTTGTTAATATTGCAACTCACATGCATTGCATATAAAGCCAGGTGCAGCACTGTGCTGATCAGCAAAGTGCTTGCACCTGCAGCGTATGGTCTGCGAACCATTCAAAGGGACATAAAGATAGCCCCTACACAAGCAGCCAGTCACTTGGCAAGGCAGAGGAATGGGCCGCTGCTGTGGAATCGTTTCAAAGTCAGTTTTATGTTGTTTATACCTAAAAAAAAAAAAAAGAAATATACACATAAGGCAGGGATTGCCAAAAATTACAATTTCTATTGCCTTAATACAAATATGAGTTCTCAAAACCAAATGTGATTCTTTTTTATTGTTTTATTGTTCTTTTTAGTAAGACAAAAAGAAGCCCACCTATATGCAGTATTTCTGTCAGCTTCATTGTTTTGATCAGAAAAAATCTTCATTCTTTTATATATTTATTTTTAGTTAGTTAAGAGGAATTTTCACAGCATTATACAATTAAATATATCATTTCCTTAAAATACTTAGCACTACAGATTCTTTAAAATAGAAGTACAACTCAGGAGTATGAAAAACATGGGTTTTTTTTAAAACAAAACATTCTTTTAAAAATTCTTTTTATCAAAGAGCATTACTTAAATTTTTTTCATAGGTTTGTTATTGAAAATGGAAAAGTTCAATAAACATGTAATAATACAATCTATAATTTAATTTTTAACTTCAAAATAAATCAACACTTATTAAAAGCCAACACTGTTAAAGCACTATTTTTTAAAATAACCCACTTCTTTCTCATAAGGTGATACTCAGTTAAATACAAGTAAGTTTATTATTCTCGATATTAATCTAAGAAATGCAAATTGAAGTAATAATGAGAAAACCATTTTTCACTTAGCAAAAAAGAGCAAAGTTTTTTAAAACTATACATATTTCAGAAAATAACAGGTGTTAGAAAGGAAAAATAAAAATACTCGTCCATTGTTGGGAATGTAAAATGGTGCAGTAGCTATGGAAAACTGCTGGTTCCTCAGAAACTTAAGTATAGAATTACCATTTAACCCAGCAAGCAGGAACTCAAACAGATAGTTGCACACCAATGTTCATAGCAGCTTTATTCACAATTGCCAAAAGGTGTAAGCAACCCAAGTGTCCATCAACCATTGAATGGATAAACAAAATGTGGTATATACAAACGATGGAATATTATTCAGACTTAAAAAGGAATGAAGTTCTAATATACTACATGTGACAACATGGATGAACCTTGAAGACATCATGTTGAGTGAAATAAGCTGGACACAAAAGGACAAATATTGTGTGATCTCATTTATATGAAATAATTAGGATATGTAAATTAATAAAGTAAGAAACTAGAATAGAGGTTACCGGGGGAAGAGGTAGAGTGGGGAATGGGGAGTTAATGATCAATTGGTATAGAGTTTCTGTTCAGGATGATAGAAAAGTCTTGATAATGGATGTTGCTTATGACAGCACAACACTGTGAACACGATTAGCGCCAGTGAACTGTATATTTGAAAGTAGTTAAAATGGGAAATTTAGGTTGTACATATATTACCAAAATAAAAATGTTGAAAATCCATACAGCATTTCAACACTAAAAAGTAAGCCCTATTGTAAACTACAGATTATAGTTATTATAGTTATAATATTTGTTTATCATTATAACAGAAGGCACCACATTAATGCAAAATGTCAATAATAGGGAAAAATGTGTGTGGAGGGTAGGGTTTATGGGAACTCTGTACTTCGCACATGACTTTTCTGTAAACCTAGAATTATAACTTAGAATATTAGAATTACTGCTCTAACAAAAAGTATATTTTTTAAAACGTCTGTGTAATTCACACTGCTGACAAGAGTGTAGCAAAAAAAAAAAAAAAAAGAAAATACTCAATGTTTTAAGAAACTTCCATCCTTTGATCTAGAAAGTTCATATTTAAGGAATATACTCTAAGGAAATAATTCTATGTTTAGGAAAAAACTTTGTGCATAAAAATAGTATTATCAATAGTACTAAAATAGCAAATATTTATACAAAAATAAAGTGCTAATAAGAGAATGGATAAGTAAATTACTAAGACAACAGTTTGCAAACCCTTTTTTCAAATAAAATATTTTATAGAACCATAATATATAAAATAGATAAAAGGAGAAATGAGTAAAGAAAGAGAAAGAGTAGAAATTGAAATTCCCCCTTCCCCTAACCTGCTCTTCAACCTGGCCTGCTGCTTGGGCTCCCGAGGCTCCCTGACAGCTCCTGGGAACACATGCTGAACACAACTGGACTAACTGGAGTGTTGGACAGGTATTAAATTTTCTTAATTGTTTATGATTCCTACATAGCAATATGGAAATATGTTTCTGTGATTGTCATGAAAAAAGCTTCAATACTCTATATACACATACATAATCAACAACTAAATAAACTACACAAAAAATTTGCAAATATATTAAAATCAACTGGCTTTTAAGAAGACTCACTCAGCTGGTAAGTCATCTTTCTACTTTTTTATATATTTCCAATTTTCCTTATTAGCATGTATCACTTTTCTAATGGAAGAAGACTGGAAAGAGAGCTCACTGATTAATGGTTCACTAAATAACGATTAATTGATAAAAGTTGAATTGGGTCAACTTTGAGGATCAATTACATGCTGTAAAAATTAAACATAGATAAGAAACTGGCACTAAATTCATATGAGAGTAAGTTATAAAACGACCATTAATTTATCAAACTCTTCTTAAATTCTGAAAGATGTCAACACATCCCTCACCCTCCATTCCTCTAGTGTTTTAGCAGTGTTTTTAGCTAACTTGAGTTTAAAGTCAACCTATATACATCACTCATCCTAGCAATTGCCTAACAACCTTAGGAGAATTTCAAGTTTATAAATGGCAACTGAACAAGGAGTCTCTTGAAAAAGAGCACCAGAAACTGATATAGGCTTTCAGAAGGAAACGGTCCCCTTCAATAGTTCCTGAAAACATTGTTGCTACCTGAAAACATATAAAAGGGTCAGTGACTTTTCCATGAACCAACTTGGTCATTGTGAGCTTTACAACTGTTGACCTGTGGCAGCAGTGGTATTCAAAAGAGCACCTGCAAAACGCAAGCCTCGCATATAAGCAACACAAACCAACGAATGGAAATTTATGTACGCACGTGTCCTTCATGTGCTTTTC
Source organism: Dasypus novemcinctus (assembly GCF_030445035.2). Lineage (NCBI taxonomy): Eukaryota > Metazoa > Chordata > Mammalia > Cingulata > Dasypodidae > Dasypus > Dasypus novemcinctus. Next base: position 35,684,048 of record NC_080677.1, read on the forward strand.
TTGGAACATGACCACTTGCAATAAAAAGCAGTGGGCCTGTGTTTCTGATATTTAAAGCAAGGAATCCACTCATCTGTTTCTTAAACATAAAGGAATATTAATAAATTTGAGGAGAAATGCTTCTATTTGTGATGGGGTAGCATAAGAACAGTGGTCAACTCATGCCACTGTTAAAGCAGTCCTGCAGTCTGAGGCTCTGTCTTCTGCCTTGCCCAGTGGGCATAGAGGTAGATTCTGCTCCCTCGCCTACCTCAAGGACCCCTGGCAAAGCCACCAGGGGCACCACTGACTTTTTTTTTTTTAACCAATGGCAAGAGAAGAGTTGCTTAAGGCAATAGCCTCCATGATGAGTCCTAAAATGATGTGACAGAAATTTTTACATTATAGTAAAACAAAAACCTTTACATAATTGCTAGTATATTAAAGGCCTATCTCTAAATGTTTCCAATCATCATCACAAATAGAGCTATTACTGAAGGAAGATATACTCTGGTATGGGTTTTTTGTTTTTTTGGGGTTTTTTCAGGAGGTACTGAGAACTGAACCCAGGACCCTGTACCTGGGAAGCAGGTCCTCAACCACTGAGTTACATCTGCTTCCCAATGACAGTTGTTTTTTTGTTTGTTTTTAGGTTTGGGGGATCAAACCCAGGACCTCAGACAGAGGAAGTAGGCACTCAACCACTTGAGCTACATCTACTCTCTTGGTATAATTTAAAAGTTTCTAGTCATAAGAAAACTTAGCAATAAATATCTTACCTATGTGTACAAAAACACAGGGTCTCTGGGCCCACAAGTTTACAGTCCATTCCAGCTGGTGATCGCCAGCTCACATATAATCTATTCTGTAAGCGTATAGGCAAAACTTTTCTTTTATATTCTTCATATTCTTCAGGGGTAAAAAGTCTCCCTCCATCATCCTCACCAACAATTCTACAACAAAAAATACTTTCCATAAGCATTATTTATTTTCCAGATTAAAAATACTAAACTAAAAAAGGCTGATTCAACTTTCATCTTTTACTTTAAGCACATGTTAATGGCCAAATTACAAACAAAGGTAATGAAATTATTGATTCACATATGAAAGAAGATTAGAAAGCGGATTTGGCTCAACTGATAGAGCGTCCACTTACCATATAGGAGGTCCAGGGCCTCCTGACCCGTGTGGTGAGCTGGCCCACACGCAGCGCTGATGCACACAAGGAGTGCCATGCCATGCAGGGATGTCCCCCACATAGGGAAGCCCCATGCGCAAAGAGTGAGTCCTGCAAGGAGAGCCACCCCGCATGAAAAAAGCACAGCCTGCCCAGGAGTAGCATCACACACACGGAGAACTGACGCAGCAAGATGACGCAACAAAAAAGAAACACAGATTCCTAGTGCTGCTGACAAGAATGCAAGGGGACACAGAAGAACACACAGCGAATGGACACAGAGAGCAGACAATGGCAGGGGGGGAGAGGGAGAGAAATAAATCTTTAAAAAAATATATCAATGCAGAACATCTTATTTTACTGATGGGGTATTTACCAACGGAATATGGCAAAGAATTATGGCTGTTCATTTCGATTTCTCTTTTGATTTTGAGGCTCACATGCTCATCCTTCTCATAAAAAGCTAGAGCCTAAAATGCTAAAAGTTCTAACATTTTCCTCAATTTAAAAATAATACCAAAAATATTAACAATACCAAGTGCTATAAGAAATATACTATAAGGCAATAATTCTCAAGCTGTTTGATCTCAGGATCTGGTTACCCCAAAGAGCTTTTACTGATGGGGCATATCTATCAATATTTACCTGTGGCATATATGACTTTCTGTTTTTCTCCCCCATCCCTTCCAGTTCTTTCCCCTTCCAGTCGCAGCAACATTCCCTTCCCAAATAGTTACATGGCAAGCCTTGGGAACTGGCTGTCACCTGGTGACAAATCAGTAAATCCTATACCACTGCATTCTTTAGAAGTCCTGCTGCCGCTCAAGTGCCTTCCCCATCTGCACACAGACATGCATTATGAAAGACCTCCCCTCTCTTCCTTTGACCTGACTATCCCGATCATTTGGGAAGCGGAGGGGGTGACATTTTACTTAGCTCCTCGCCATGCTCAGGACATTACCTTATTAGAAATCAAGACAAATTCTTATTTATTAATTTATTGAAAAAATAATATATATTTTACATGTTAACAAATAGCATTTGTAGGAAAATTATTTTTTCAAAACAAAAATAATTTAGTTTTAAAGGTGGCATTGTTTTATATTGTTGCAAATCTTTTTCATGTCTGCCTTAATAGAGGACTGCTGTACTTTCATTTTTGCTTCAGCATTCAAACTATTGTAATGTTATTTTGGCTCAAGTATATGAAGAATATCTGGCCTCATAGAGATATATAGTTTGAAAAGAAAGTGTTTTAAGAGCCTTTTCAGATATTGTGATATTCTTCTTTGCTACACCCAAAACCGGAGGACAAGCAGTTTTTTAAAGGTTAGTTGCAATATGGCATCTGAATCCATATCAATGAAGTTTTTGTACATTAAAGTATATTGACCTATCTTGAAATTTAAAAAAACATGCTAAAAAAAGCCTACAAAGAAATAGCAATGCAGCAGCCAACACAAGTAATGCTCACACCCGACCCCAAACCCAGGGACCTAAAAACATTCTTGAGTCTGAACAAGCCCAAACCCACATCTGTGTGTTGGTAGTCAGTTTCACCATTTTTTAAATTTCCAGTAGAACCCAAAACTTTATGGGAAAAAAATTAAGCCACAATTATTTCTATGAAAAAAAAAATTAAGAGTTGACCTCCCTGGAAGAAAGGAAACAAAAGAAGTTATTCAAAATTGAAGAAATTTCTCCTTGAAAATATTCGTCTTTAAAGGTCAAAAATATTTCATTTTCAGGATAATACTTAATGTTTTGTGCAATCCATACTTTTTTTTCATACATCTAAGCCTTTAGCTGAGAGAGAAAATAAAATCAAATTCAGAAACTACGAAATCATGACAACCTTCTTCCTTACCTAAACAATATAGACACACAATAGTAAATACCAAAGGGCATTTTATTCTGAGATGTTTTAGACTATTTCACTTTATTTCTACCAAGAATCCAAGATAAATCTTTAAAGAAAGATGATACCACATTTGTGTTGTTCTAAATCAGTGCAGCACAAACTCTATTGTGATTACAGAATCCCCTAGGGATCTTGTTAAACTGCAGATTCAGATTAATCAGTCCTGGGTGGGCCAGAGTCTGCATTTCTAACTAGCTGCCAGGCGATGCCTACTCCCCACCCCCATGCTTGGGACACTTTTGAGCACCTTCCCGGCCCAAGTGCCTCCCACCGAAGTACACAGGCAAGACCAAATCAGGACAGACACTGAGGAAAGGAAGATTGTTTTCCCCCTAGGCTCGCCCTTCTGAAACTTTACCCGTCCTTTCATATCTGGCACTCGAGCCCTATTTTCCCTCACCTTTTCCAAATCCTGATGTCAGTAAAAAACCTGACCATCTCTTTCATAGTAAAATTCCATGTTATTTATGCCTGCAAAAATACCTCCCCACCCCCTCCCCCAGCCCCTCAGCTAACATTGTCCCTGACAGACAAGAGACTATAACAGAAGGTCACAATTCACAAATCTAAATATCTAAGTTATCAATCACCACCAGGGCCCAGGAAAAAAAAAAAAAAACCTGGAGTCTAAAAGAAAGGTTCTCCCAGAGTGAGGGCTGGGTGGAAGCTGTTCCCCGGCCCTGTACTTCCGGGTTACCTGGATCCACCTGAACAGTGGACGGTATAATCTGTGAAGCTGTTCACACTCACGCCTCCCTTTTCCGGCTCACAATTTCCAGGCAGTTCTGGCTGTTTCCCAAAACTACACCGGCGGGCAGTCAGAGGGAGGGCAGCCAGCTGGGGAGCCCGTCCGCCCGGCGGGACAGCCAAGTCTAAGCAGCGCCGCCCCTCTTGCTGTGGTTTTCCAGGCGGAAAGCGAGACTGTCCCACCTCCCGCCTGTGCACACACATCCTCCCGCTCTCAGCCCAGCACGCTCGGGCACTCCCTCTCCACTAATTCCCATTAGCCCAGTTTCTGAACTTTGAAAAACCTCTCTTAAGAGATCGAAAAAGAAAATAAGTCGCCTCAGGTGAATCAATCTTTGTCAGGGCTCAGGCCCAGGGCGATAAACTGTGCCCAAAGCCGGCAAAGGGGAAGCTACCTTTCCAGTTTCAGGAGTGGCGTGTCCCCAGAGCCACGGGAAACTACACCTGTTGGCGTCGTTTTCCTGAAAGCAGCACCTCGGGGTTTGGAAAACGTTGGAGAGTTCACAACGTATCCTATTACTTTATTAACTAGCAAACTTTCGTGGGCGCTGAGCATTCCACGTGTAAGCCTTAAATAGCCATTTAGAAAAAAATAATTATCCCTTTGCATAAATCTAGAGCTGATACTCCATCGTGGAAGGGGGAGGGACTTCTTATATGGCTTCGAATAAGACTTATTATTGAATAAAACTAAGTGTCCCTGCAATATTTAACTACAGAGACGAAACGTAAAATTAATCTTAAGCTTCTACCAAGAGCCCGAGAGCGGATTCCGCGAGCTCCAGCCCTCGTCCGCCGGGTCCCCTGTCAGCGCCACCAGTCCCCCCACAACCACCGGGGACAGGGACCAGGCCATGGCGAGGCGGCCCAGCCGCCGGGAGCCGCCGGGGCGCGGGATGCAGGCCCGGAACCACCGCAGCCTCACCTCCGGTACTCCAGGTACTCGTCGACTGCCGCTGCCCCGCCGGCAGGTAACGTCAGCCGCTCCATGGCCCGCCGGGAGGCACACGGCTCCCGCACCGCCGCGCCTGAGCCCGCCCCCCAGCGCGAGCAGCGCCCTGCCCCGACCCTGTCGCCCCTGCCGCCCGCTCCTCCCCGCGCGCTGGACGCCCTCCTCCCGCCCAGGCCGCGCCTCTTTACTGCCGGGGCACCTCGCCTCCCTTCTGGGCCGCACCTCCTCCCCCGAGACCCCGCCTCCCTTCTGGGCCCCGCCTCCCTTCTGGGCCCCGCCTCCACCCCGAGGCCCCGCCTCCGCCCGTCCGCATCGCGCCGCCTCTCTGGGGCCGCTCCCCCTCCTGGCCCGACCGCGCCTCCTCCCGCCGCCTCCCAATTGGCCCGCCCGGAATACTGGGCGGCGGCAGGCGGTGACGGCGCGGGGCGCGCGCGCTTCTACCAGTCAGCCCAGGCACCGACAGGAGAACCCTTTGTCCCCAAAGCACAGCCCCGACTCGTACGGGGTGCTACTGCTTGTCGCCCTCCACAGACCTTGCCTCTGTTGTCTTTCCTTTTCCCTGAGCTGTAAGTCTCCTTGTAAAGTAGTGACAAGTGAGTACAATGCGTTGCATGTAATATGGAAGCAGAGGAAATGAATTATTTGCAGAGCGCTTTTCACTTAGTCCATCTCTTGAACTGTGTTTTATGAGAAGGTTCTGATTAGTTTGGAGCCCGCCTCCCCATAATCGCCAGCCACGTTTTCAAATTTGCGGTTTTAAAGGCTGATATAAAATTCACAGTCCTGGGTTTCTGCGTCTAGGTGTGTCACACAGCATCATGTTCTTCAAAGGAAGAGAATAACATATTTAAGGGGAAACAAACACAAACAATTTCATTAGACTTTAAGGCTTTAGACAGATTCTCCACAAAATCTATTTCAAAATTGAATTTCCATGATAATTTGGCCATAATTTGGTTTAGGAAAAGAGGTGGAAAATCCATCATGACTAAGGGAGTCGTTAAACAGTGAGGCTCCCTGGCCATCAGGATAAGTGCCCACTATAAATTACCTGGGAAGGAGCATCAGCAAACAATAAGAAAACTAATTCTATGAACTTCAGTAGACTTTATACTGAACTTTATACTTTATTTGAAAAATACTTTCCTGATTATTTCAGGTTCAAAAAGCAAACTATTAGGTTGACAAATTGTTTAGGTGCCTCTCACCCCCTCCACACCTCCCTTTTCTCTTCTAAAGTTGGTCCTCCTGCTCAGGCACTCCCCTTCCCACTTTAACTTCCTCTCTACTTTTTCTTAATTATTCTCCATCAAAGTGTCAATTCATAACATAACCATTAGCTAATAAGGTTTGAAGCCTCCCAGGCATATAAGTATTTTGTAAAGACTTTTTAAGGTTAAAAACTTTCAAAAGTCAGATATATGAGTGATCCTGAAATGGAGTTGATATTTCTGGAGAGAGGCCATCTCCCTCAAATCACCCATTGGTGGCTGCTGCTGCCATTTTTTATCTATGTGTGGCTAGCCCTGCTTTCAGGCAGAAGCTAAAGAAACAAAGATAAATAGAAAGTACCAGCTATGTGACCTATGGAAAAGTGGCAGAAAAATATCTGTGTAGGCCAGCACAATTTTAAGGAATCTAACGGAAAATAATTTAAATAGGCTTAGACTAATTGCAAACTCTTCCAGCAAGATATTGGAGCAATAATCTCTTCTGGCCAATGCAGTCAACAAAAATATTGTGCATGACAAATGGTAGCATATAGAGCAAAGCAGAAAATGTTATCCTAACCTCAAATAAAACTGATACTTTTGCTAATTGGAATATTGTGTGTGGTTCTGACTCATGCTTTAATAAAAAGGTATAATGGAACTATAATTCCTCCCAAAAAGTAGCCAAATAGATCTAGGAAGTAAGGTAAACAAAGACATAAATATTGTCTAGGCAAGTGTTAGGCATTTTACAAACCTATTTAGTTCTCTTAAAACCTTATATGTATTATCGGCATTTTGCAGTGTATGTTAGGAATGCTTTCTTCTATAAACAACAGAATAATCCAACTAACAGTGGCTTAATTAAATGTAAGTTTATTTTTTGTGACTCTTAAGTGTGGGGATAGGTGGTTGCTGGCATTGGTTCAAGGAATTTTCCCCGAGGTTCTAAGAGCATCATAGCTCCAAAAATCTTATATAATTCAAGAAAGGAGAAAGGGAAAAAGGAGAATGAACATCAGTTTTCCTAGAAAGACATGTTCAAGTCTTAATCGGTATCTGTGGGTGTCAACCCATTTGTAAATAGGACCTTTGAAGACATTATCATTGGTTAAGGTGTGGACTCATTTGTGAATTGGATTTTCAAAGATCCTATTTAGATGAGGCCATATTGAATCAGAGTGGGCCTTAATCCTTATAAGGCCCAGGAAATTCAGATGCACTCAGTTGGAGAAAGCCACAGGAGAAGACTGGAGGTAAATCACCATGTGATGGAAGGAGAGATGCAAGCCAAGGAACCTCAAAAATTGCAGCAAACCAGCACCAGAAAGATACAAACTCCAGGAGAAAGCATGGTCTGATAAGACCTTGATTTTGGACTTCTAACCTTCCAAACCATGAGACAAGAAATTCCTGGTATCTAATAAAAGAAAAACTTTTCATGCAACTTAGGATTTCACAGCTTTATCTCGTGATTCATGAATGGGGCAGCATCCCACTGAGGAAGTATAGGGGAGCTCTGCCAAGGGAGTGGAAAGAGAAGTTCATATAGGGTAAATGTGGAAGCAAATGAGAAAATGTTCTGGTTGGCTGACATTGGTTACGTTTTCATAAGGGGTCTTGCAAAATGCAGAGCAGATATACATTGATTAGTATAGCAGGCTTGTCCAGTCTAATAAACTATCTCTATTGGACTGAAACTGGTTTTATCACCATGTGTTGCTTATCAGCAACCCTGTAGGGTAAGTTCCATTTTTCCAGAAAATCCCTATAGGTCAATTGTTTTTGTCTTCTGGGAAAACCCTTCTCTAAAAGTGATCTTCTCCCAGCAATGCCCAATGCAGGCAGCCATTTTATTTTATATAACATGTTAGAGCCAGCTACTGTGTGGTATTTGTTATAGCAGCCCTAGCAAACTAAGACCCCCCCACAAGAGATTTTTCAGTCATGTGTCATTGATTATGCTGTGTTACATGGCCACTCTTAGGTATAAAGGAGGCTAGGAAAACAAGTACAGTACTTAGGTTTTCCAAACTCTATAATGAAAGTGAGCAAAAAGAGGTTTAGAAATGTGTGTTTGGTAAGCCAACCTACAGGGTCTTCCTCAGGCCACCCAATTAACTGCTTAACATCTTTGCTTGCTATCCTAGTTTGCCACAGGGTCCCCACTTAATGTGAAGAGGGTCTCTTACTAGACTCGCATCCTTGAATGTTCTATACTCAGAAGATGTGTGCTGAAGTATTCAGGGGTCGGGAGTCCTGATGTCAAGCAACAAATGGGTTAATTGTTGCTGAATATAGGACTATATATATATATATATATAAAATAAAGTTTATACTATAAACTTTAATGTATGGTTGAAATTTTTCATAATATGAACCAGGAAAATAATGCTAATATGGTGATTTCTTACAATTTGGCAACAGAAGATGAAATAAGAAAGCTAGTTTAAAGCAACCCAAGTGTCCATCAACAGATGAGTGGATAAACAAAATGTGATATATATACACAATGGAATAATTTTCAGCTGTAAAAAGGAATGAAGGTCTGGTATATGCTACATGGTGACCGTTTAAGACATAATGAGTGAAATAAGCCAGATACAAAAGGGCAAATATTGTATTACCTCACTCATATGAAATAATTAGAATATGTAAATTAATAGAGTCAGAAACTAGAATACAGGTTACCAGCGGCTAGGGTAGAGATAGGGAGAGGGGAATTAATGTTAAATTGTTACAAAATTTCTGTTTGGTGATGGAAAAGTTTTAGTAATGTATAGTAGTGATGCTAACACAACATTGTGAATGCAATTAACACCACTGAATCGCCTATTTGAAAGTTGTATATATGTTATCAGAATAAAATAAACAAACATAGAACTGTAAAATACAAACAGTGAACCCTAATGTAAACTATGGACTACAGTTAATAGTATAATCATAATAATATCATTCCAACAATTATAACAAAAGTACCACACTAATGCAAACTATTAATAGAAAAATTGTGTATGTGAGTGAGGCATATAGAACTCTGTACTTTCCTCATGATTTTTCTGTAATCCTACAACTTTTCTAATAAAAAAAGTAAAAATAAATAAATGAAAGCTGGTTTGTCTAAGCCTAGACCACAGATTGGGGGGGAAAGTCTACCCTTACATTTTATAAACATGATCCTTCCTTCATATGGTTTAAATTTACAACAACTCCCTGATCTTGTCATTTCCAAGGTGAAAAATGAAAATCAGCCCTGGGCTAATAAAACCCCATCACACCTAGCAGATTGCAAACCCGAAATTGCTATCAAGGAGATACCCTCAACATAGGCCCACTACAAAAGCCCCACTGAGCTCATAATCCAAAATTACAAAACAATAATAAGGGCGGCGGTCTTGGCCCAGTGGTTAGGGCGTCCGTCTACCACATGGGAGATCCAAGGTTCAAACCCCGGGCCTCCTTGACCCGTGTGGAGCTGGCCCATGCGCAGTGCTGATGCGCGCGAGGAGTGCCCTGCCACACAGGGGTGTCCCCGTGCTGGGGAGCCCCACGCGCAAGGAGCGCGCCCCATAAGGAGAGCCGCCCAGCACAAAAGAAAGTGCAGCCTGCCTAGGAATGGCACTGCACACACAGAGAACTGATACAGCAAGATGATGCAACCAAAAGAAACACAGATTCCCGTGCTGCTGACAACAACAGAAGCGGACAAAGGAGACGCAGCAAACAGACACAGAGAACAGACAACTGGGGTGGGGGGAAGAGGAGAGAAATAAATAAATCTTTAAAAAAAAAAACAATAATAAGAAACAACCTGTCATAAAGAATATCAGTACCCACAACAAACAGAAGGTTCAAACCACTGAGAACTCTATGAAATATAATTTTATTAAATGGAGACTATGAAATATGTAGTTATATGTAATATGTAAATATTACTTTTGAAAGAATCTAAAGCATGAGAAAAAATGCACAGTTTCAAAAAGACTGGCAGGTTTGAAAAAGAGGATTTCTACTTCCAGCCAGGAGAAGCTGGAAGTAGAAAATCCACTAAATCCAGGAGGAGCAGGAACTGGATTTACCCTCAGTGGTAAGCTGAATAACGTCTCCCAAGATGGGCAGGTCCTCATCCCTGAAGCTGTGAATATATTACCTTACACGGTATTGTGTGTTGTTCAAGTCCTAACCCCCAGAATCTAAGAATGTGACCTTATTTAGAAATAGGGTCTTTTCAAATATAGTTATTTAAGATGAGATCATAGTAAATTAGGGTGGCCCCTCATTCATTATGACTGGTGCCCTTATAAGAAGAGGGAAATTTGGAAACAGAGACACAGAAAAGTCAAGGAATGCCTGAGACTACCAGAAGCTAAAGAGGCAAAGGAGGGATCATCCTCTAGAAGGTCCAGGAGTAGGATGACTGTCAACACCTTGATTTCAGACTTCTAGTCTCCAAAACTGTGAAAGAATACGTTTCTCTTGTTTGAAGCCACCCAGTTTGTGACAATTTCTTATATCAGCTCTAAGAAATGAATATAGATTTTGGTATTGGTAAGTGGGGAGCTGCTGTAACAAATACCAAAAAACATGGAAGTGGCTTCTGAATTTTTGGGTAACAAGTAGACACTGGAAGAATTTTGAGGTATGTGCTAGAAAATGCCCAGATTGCCTTGAAGAGACTGTTAGTAGAAATATGGGTGTTAAAGGCAATTCCAGTGAGTTCTGATATGGAAATAAGGAACCTGTTATCTTAGAAGAATAGAAAAGCAAAGCAAAAACTAAAAAAAAATGAAAGGAAACATGTTACAAATTGTACAGTAGATGTTAAAAAGACAATAAGCATAGTTTGAACAACTCTATGCCAATAAACTTAAAACTTTAGATGAACAAGTCAAATTTAGAGAAAAAACTCACCAAAACTAACACACACACACAAAAGAAAATCTAAATAGTCCTATGGCTATTAAAGAATGTGAACCCATAATTAAATAATTCCCCGAAAGAAATCTCCATGACATATTGCTTCACTAGCAGTGTCTTCCAAATTAAGGAAGAAATAAGATGAATTCTACACATACTCTTAAAGAGAACAGAGAGGGAATACTTCTCAGGTTGTTTCGTGAGACCAGAATAAATCCACTACAAAAACTTAAGAAAACCATATAAGTAAGAAAAATGATGTCAATGGTAAGGGTAGAGGGTTCTTGACACAGTCGCAAGAAATAATTCAAGGGCTAGTCACATAGGAGCAAGAGAATTTAATGTAAAGTGAAAGTACACACTCAAGACTGGAGTGCGGGTGTGCTCCTCTGAGTCACACGAGTCACACCTAATGTGCTTTGGAGAGTCGTCTTATAAAGGTTTAAGGCTTTTTCCTCCTCCCTCTTCCTTGGGCAGATGCACAAGGCCTTGGGCAGGTGTTTCTCCCCTGCAGTTAGGTATTTTCTGATGGTAATTTTTCCATTGCTCCTCTTCTGTCATCAAGTTATCTCCCTTTTCCTACCTCTTTCCCTACCTCAATAACAGAACAATTTTTCTCATGCATATAGATTTTTTTTTTAAAACCCTAAAACAAAACAGGAGCAAATTCAATCCAGTAATATATAAAAACAAAAATATATTACAACTGAGTTGGGTTTATCTCAGAAACGAAGGTTAGCTTAATGTTTGAAAATCAATGAACACAATTCAGCACACTAGCAGAATAGAGAAGAAAACCCATATCATCATTTCAATAGATGCATACAGAGTTAATAAAATTCAATACCTTTGTATCAACTTGCCGCACTCCTATGACAAATACCACACAATGGCTGAATAACTGGATTTTATTGGCTCTTGGTTTGGAAGACTAGAAGTCCAAAGAAAAGGTATCAGCAAGATCTTGCTTTTCCCACAAATTCTGTAGTATTCTGGTGCTGGCATGCCACAGTTCTTAAGATTCTTTGGCTTGCATCTCTGCCTCCCATCACATGGTGATCTCTCCTTTCGCCTGCTCTTTCAGTTCCTACTGACTTCTGGCTTCCGGCTCTTCTCTGACTGACAGTGAGGCAGACTTGTTTAGGGAATGAAAAGATGAATCTGGGACCTGGCAGAAAAAACAGTGGCTGTGAAACACATGGCCATGGAATCCCATGTTGTGGGAAACTGGCTTACCCATTCCTTATTGTATATGTTACACCTGTTCTATTGTAGACGTTGCAGTTTTTAGATGTTGCAGTTGTTCCCTGTTATTGTAGATGATGTTGCAGTTCGAATAGCAAACAGCTGCTTGGTAGTTTGCAATAAATAGGAGGTGGAAACTAGGTTTTGAGGCTCTCAGTTCCAAAAGCTGTGAGTCCATTGGTCCCATCTTTATCTCCTCTCTTTGAGTCTCTCTCTCTATCCTTTTATTTTGTAGAGTTCTGCATTACCTTCCCTTGGAGTAAACCTATCGCTGAGCTGATCTCAGCAATCCCCCCTGGATATCCTCTGTGAGAAAGACGCCCCCTCCCAACAGAAAGTAGCTGAAAGAACCCACAAGAATTGTCCTTGATATCTGGGATCAAGGAAAAGCCCCAGATATTCTCAAAGGGTGCAGCAGTTAAATCGACCTTTTTTTTTTTCCTCTTTCTACCTGGACAGCATGCAAGTATACCTGGGAACCCATAATCTGTTATTTTCTCCCATTCTATTCTCTTCTCTCATTTCCTTAATAAACTACTGGTCTAACTAAACCAGCATGTTCTTTTATGTAACATAGCCAAGAACCTAGAGGAAATTCAGCAACATATATGTGGCGAGCCAGTCAGGAGAAACAGATATTGGTGAGTCTAAACTATGGATTACAGCCCTGTTCAATGCCTTCTTTTAGTTATCCATTGAGCATAATCCACCACTTGCACTGGACAGAGAAGCGGCGGGGGCTCCCCAGGTCCAACAAACTACGTATCCGCCACATACTCCTGAAGGGCTGAGCGATCTGGCTAAGCAGTTTGGTCAGGCGTAGCCTGAGGCTGTACCCGCTTGGTTGCCTTTGGGATAACGGCGCTGACAGCATCTCCCTGTCTAGTTGGTGAGATGCAGCAGTTGAGCTCTATCACCGCCCACCCTTCGTTGCAGCAGTGTATTCAGTTGTGCTGACAGCTTAACCTATAGGGTGATTACTCCCTTATAAACCGGCGGATGACTGTGTCAAGTGATGTGGCACAATGCCGGGGAGCTCCCTGAGACTGTAAGTGAACGGGCCACTTATATGGACCTGGTTCAGATTGTGTGTGTGATGGGAATGCACCAAATGATGTTCCAGGCAAATTATACAGGCCCAGACAGTGAACTCTTTCCCACCCGTATGAAGGACTTGATTCTGGCCACAGCTCCTCCAAGCACTTTCGGTTGGTTCCTTAGCAGCCTTCTTAGCCCTATAGGTGGATCATAACATCTATGAAGTAACCACGACCCTAGCTAGCCCCACAAGGAGGTGTGGAGCTCAGAAAGTGGGACCTGGAGTAAAGCCCATACGCCAAAAGGCCCCTCTCCCTTCTCGAGCAGCACAAGGAGCGGGGCATATGCGGGGGCAAGGGATGGGCCCCACTCGGGCCAGGGGGCCCAAGTCCCTGGGGGCTGAAAGTGTCTGGACAGCAGATGTGGGCAGACCTCCTTGCTGCCTGTGTGGCTCCAGATAAGATAGATCAGCAGCTGAAAGAGGTGCTACTGATGTGGGCTATGGGTGGGAGGCTCTTTGTCTCTTCAGAGATAACTAAGTTGTTTGACTTGTGGGTGTGGAACGGTAAGAGGCTGCAGTCCTGCCCTTAGGGACAGTGGCAGCGGCTCCAGTCCCAGGAAACAGTTTAACAATGCAAGGGCTATAAACTTTAAGTATTTAGGGGAAATGCAAAAACCAAATATGCTAAAAGCTTATCTAGAATATCTGGAGCCCATGCTAAAAGCTTACCTAAAATGTGGAAGATATATATGCTAATTGAAGCCTATTGAGAACTGAAACAAAGGGATCATTTGGCCTTTCCTCTCTGTATAAAAGATGTTTGAAAATCTTGTTCAGGGCTCGGGATTCAAACAGAAAGCTCCCGAGTCCCGCCGGCCGTCAATAAACCATTTTTCCTTCTCAAAATCATTCCTGAGTCCTGACCTCTCTATACTCAAATAATTGAACTTCTCTCAAATTCTACAACACTACCAGCCCTCGGAAGGAGCTGGCATCGGAACAGCAGTACACAGAACCTTGCCTCCACTAAACAGGCCTCCTCTCCGTTTACAAGATGTTTTATGGGCAGAACCAGAGGATGACGTTTATGAAGACTGACAAGTGGGCCAAGGAACCCGATTAGGGGGTTGGAAGACCAGAGGCAGCATACAGAGTTAGCAATTTATTGGTCTTCCCGTAATGTGCAAAGAATTTTGGCCCTAGTGGATACAGAAGGCTGATTGCACTTTGGCTTACAGCAATCCAGACCACCTTGGGGACACCTGTCGTGGATTGACAGTTATGGGGTACAGTCGATCCGAGTGTGGTAAACTTCTGTGGTGTTAGGCATTGGACAATTGCCCCCACGGGCCTGTTCAGGGTACATTTCTGCAATTCCAGAGTATATTCTAGGTATGGGCCTTCTTCCTGGACTGACTCTTGCAACCACACAAGGAGAGTTCCGCTTGCGGGGACGTGTGGTTGTGTGGGCCTCTGCACCATTCTCCAGTCGTCCATCCCTGCCCTCCGCATGTAGTCACTGCGAGGCAATGCCATCTACCAGAGGACATGATGAAATAAGCCAAACTGTTGCCTTATTGGGTCAAGCAGGAATTATACAGCCAAACCACAGTCCTTTTAACTCCCCCGTGTGACCTGTCCGGAAACTTGACGGAATGCAGCGCATGAAAGTAGATTACTGTGAACTGAATAAAGTGACTCCACCTTTACATGCAGCAGCCCCATCACTGACTGAGATCATGGATCAGCGATCACATGTGTTAGGACAATATCATTATGTGGTGGATTTGGCTAATGCTTTTTTCTCTGTAGATATTGCACCAGAGAGTCAAGAACAATTTGCCTCTAAGTGGGAAAGATGCCAGTGGTGCTTCCTCAAGGGTGTATTCACAGCCCAACCACATGTCATGGTTTGATTGCACAGGACCTCCCTACTTGGATGCATAAATCCTCTCTTCATCTATTTCATTATATTGATGATATCATGCTAACCTCTGATTCTCTTTCAGATTTGGAAGCAGCCCCTATGTGATAGGGTGACAACATGGGGTTGGGCAGTGAACAAAGCAAAGGTCCAAGGGCCTGAAGTATCTGCACAGGCATTCAATCAATCTGAACATGCATTAACTTTAATGATGGATGAAACCACACAAATGCAAAAGGTGGTTCTACAAAATAGATGGTTTTAGATTTAATTACAACCGCACGGGGGGCACAAGTGCTCTCATATATGTTCAGTGTTGTATATCTATACCTGATAATAAAAAAATCTGTGTATTCAGCCTTGCAAGAAATGGACCACAAGGTCCTAAACATACAATACATGGCAGATGACCCTGTAAAAGTGTGAATGGGAACATCTGGGATCCACTTGGCAATGGGTTGTGTTCATCAGCATTGGTTTTGTAACTTTCTTAGTTATATTTTGTTGTGCCTTATATTGTTGCTGTGGCCTTAGGGCCCAGGGTGTGGCCCTGTGGTGATGAGTCCTTAATAAGCCAGCTGTTTAAGGGGTGAAATCTACTACATCTCTGGTTATCAACTATTATCTACTGCATCTCTGGTTATACTCCTGAGGTGGATGGAGAGTACATTGCAGTTTCAGACTCTTTCAGCAGTCAGCGATGACTCGATATGGCCAGATATACAATGGACATTGCCCACAGAAGGGCTCTGTTTCATAGTGCCAAGGTGTGCTTTGTAGCAGCTGGTGAAATACTGGCGTCCACCTTCCTATCTTCTCTCTAGGGTCAATGGTGTGCAGCATGCTGGTTGTGGAAGGGCATACCAAATGGAACAACGATTACCAGAGTGATGTGAGTAGAACTTAAACACAATTGGCATGGCCTGCTCCCATGGAGAGATAACGTGTATGGCATTGCAAACCTGGAGCTTAGATATATTAATTGCAGCTCAAAGAGAAACTTATGCATTGTTAGTGAATTGATTAGTATTAAGTACTGTACCTATATGCCTGATGATTGTCATGATATCTTTTCTATTCCAGATCATATGCAGAGGGATATTAAACGTGTTAAATGTCCTGGTAAACTTCATTTTCTAAGTAGTTAATGAACGTGCTTAGCCTAGGTCTCCTTCCTAGCCTTTATTCCAGAACCCGTCCCATTCATACCCTGGGGAGGACTGACAGACCCACATGCCATCCTGCCAGGCCTAAGTGTTTTCCCACCAGAAGGGAAACAGCAAACAAGGTGGCTAGGACCCACTTCAGCCTAGCCCCTTCAAGATGGTCTATGGGTAACCTTTCCTCACCGGGGACCTAGAAACCAGGTTCTGACCAAAACCTGGCAGGAGAACAAGCCTCACTCACAATTGAAGCCTAAATGGAAGGAACCTTACTCTGTGGTTCTGATCATTACCACAGCTATTAAAGTTAAAGGAATTGTCAGCTGGGTGCACTTGAAGTCCCAGCTCACCAGAAGCACCGGAATGGGATGTACAAGCACCAGTCATTGGATGGCCTGAAATACCTCTGCAAGAGACAAGGCTAGGTAGTGTTTGTGTCAAAGCCAGCTGTTGCCTCTAACTCTAGCCCAAACACATATTGCTAGGGGGAGGGCAAGGCACATACCCCTTTAGAAACCTTGTCTGTTTTCATTTCCTGTAGTTTCTCCCTATACAATAACTAAAAGGGAAATGTCTCTTCTCATCCCCCTCTTAGCTGTCTTAGGCATAACCACCACCATGGAAAACAGGGATTGGCAATTTTACACCAAACCCGTTATCTATTACAATCACTCCCTAGAGCTAACTAACAGCATAAAACAGACTAGCCATGCCTTGGAAGCTCTAAGACAGCAAATGGACTATCTCACTGCTGTGGTGCTGCAAAATCCAGGGCACTTAACATGCTAACAGCAGCACAGGGAGGAACATGTCTTTTCTTTTAAAAGGTATGTTTTCTTTATGTAATTCTCTCTGAAACTGTCCTAAGCAGCATTTAACACTGCAAAATAAAGCCCACCAAATTTGGAAAGATACAACCTTTAGAGGCACCTGGCCTTTCCTACTCTTGTGGTCCTGTATCCTTTAGTGGGACCCTATATCTTCAAGATTCTAATTCAGTTTGTTTCTTCCAGAATCAACAACTTGTTAGCCACATGGGGATTTCATCCAGCTCCACCCATGGTGCCAGATTCATCTTCCCCCAACTGCGACAGAGTAGCAGGACGGTTTCACACCTTGTCAGGTAGGGCCTCCTGACCCTATCCAGTAGGAAGTAATACAGAAGAATGACCAGCATCCTTCAGCGTCCCCTTAAGAATAAGGGTATAAGCCCTCTGAAGGGGGGTTGAGGCAGGCTAGTTTAGCAAATGAAAAGACAAATCTGAGATCCGGCAGAAAACTATGGTCATGAAACACATGACCATGAAACCCTACCTGGAATCCTCTGAGAGAAAGACCACCCCACACCACCAGCACCACGGAGTGACGAGAAGAAACTGAGAATTTTCCTTGATGTCAGGTGTATTAGTCAGCCAAAGGGGTACTGATGTAGAATACCAGAAATTGGTTGGTTTTTATAAAGGGTATTTAATTGGGGTAGGAGCTTACAAATACCAGGCCATAAAGCGTAAGTCACTTCCCTCAGCAAAGTCTATTTCCATGTGTTGGAGCAAGATGGCTGCTGATGTCTGTGAGGGTTCAGGCTTCCTGGGTTCCTCTGGGCTCAGCTCCTCTGTTTTCTCCACAAGGTCAGCTGTAGACTATCAGATGAATGGCTCTGTCTCTCTCCCCAGGGCTTGCGCTGTATCTAAGAAGCCATCTCTGTTCCTCTGTGTTCTTCTCCTGGCTCAGTTCCTCTAATCCTGGGGCTTGCTTCTCTCTCCTCTGTGAGTTTACTTCCCAGGGCGCCAGCTTAAGACTTCAGCATCAAACTCCGACATCAAAACTCCAACATTAAGAACCCTCAACTCTGTTCTTTGCCATGCCTTTCATCTGTGAGTCCCCACCTGCCAAGGGGTGGAGACGCAATGCCATAATGACATGGCCCAATCACAAAGCCCCAATCATAACTCGATCACACCCAGGTACAGACCAGATTACAAACATAACCAAATATCTATTTTGGAATTCATAACCATATCAAATGGCTATATCCGAGATCAAGGAAAAGCCTCAGATATTCTCAAGGGGCCTTAGCACTGCGTCCTCTCCAGGGAATTGATGGGTTGGGTAATCAGAACAGCAAACAATTGGGACCCCTCCCCCAAACATTAGCCCCCAGATAACTATGATTAATATGCTAAGGGGGATAATGGAAAAAGTGTACAACATGCAAGAATAGAAAGATAATGTAACCAGACAGATGGAAACTATAAGAAAGAATCAAAAGGAAATGCTGGAAATAATAAACACTTTAACAGAAAGGAAGAATGCCTTTAATGGGCTCAACAGTAGACTGAACATGACTAAGAAAAGAATCAGTGAGCCTTAAGGTATGACAGTGGAAACATTGGAAACTGAAATGTAAAGAAAAAATAAGGAAAAAGAAAGACTATCCAAGAACTATGAACAATGGGAAGAGCTATATGTGTAATAGAATATGATAGAAGAAAGAGAAAAGGAAAAAAAGAGAACTATTTGAAGTAATAACAGCTGATAATTTCCCCAAATTAATGTAATACACTGTCTTAGTTTGCCAGAGCTATTATGACAATACCACACAATGGTTGGTTCAACAACAGGAATTTATTGCCTCATGGTTTCAGAGGCTAGAGGGTTTGTTTCCTTCAGTGGTCAGTAGCATTCTGATGCTTTTTTTGCCATAGTCCATGGGGTTACTTGGTTTGCAATTCTGCTACATGTCACTTGGTGATGTTCTCTCCTTTATAGCTTCTGCAATTTCCAGTAACTGGCTAAGACCCACCCTATTTACAATGGGTCACACCAACAGGGACATAGAATGAGATCAAGAATATGTCTAAATTGGGGGACATATTCAACTTACCACAGTCACAAAACCACAGATCTAAGAAACCCAGAGAACACCAAGCAGAAAACACACACACACACACACACAAAATAGTACTTAGGCATATCATATTTTAACTGCAAGACAAAGGAATAATCTTGAAAGAAGCCAAAGAATAAAAAGATTGCCTATCCAGAAACAAGGAGAGGAATTACATCAGCCTTCTAACCAGAAATCATGCAAGCAAGAACAGAGTAGAATGAAATAAAGTGTTGAAAGAAAAAAAAACACCAAACCTAGACTTCTATATCCAGCAAAATTAGCCTTCGAAAATGAAGGACAGGGAATTGTATGAAGAAACTGGAGTAGGAATCTCCAGGAATCAGTCCCTCCAACAGGACAACTATTAAACTGGCAGGAACTGTCTGAATCAACTGTCTCAAAACTTCAGAGTTCAGTAGAGCGCTGTGCAGCATCCAGGGAAAAGTGGGAGGAAGAAGCTGGTAAATTTCAGTGAATGGCTCTTTCAGCATGGTGATTACAGTTGCCTATCCCCCACCCTCACAGCAGGCAGCAGTGGGGTCCAGCCCTTGGCAGCAATTGTTCATGCCAGGGACAGACATAAAAAACCAATTCCCCAGTATCTGGCAATGGAAGGAGGAGAGGGGTTTGTCAATCCATTACTGCTTTTAATTAGCTCCTTCAGATTGCCCGGGCTGCTGGTCTGGACAAAGGTGGCAGCACAGACCTAAAGACAGTGTGCTTCCTCAGAGCTGCAGAGAACAGTTGAAGGGCGACATTTGCTGGGCAGGTACTAAGTCAAGAAAACACAACTTTGGGGAGGCAGGAAGCTCTTGGTATGCTTCCTGATGCCTGGCTCATCCACTCCCCAAGGCAGTTTCCAGAGGGCTGATGCTGCTTTTGTGGGTCTCTGACTTAGCTCAGGTTGGGAAAGACTGAACTGAGAAACTCATTTCTGGCAGGCCCCCTCTCAGTATTTGCCCTCCAGGCAATAAGAGCTTGAGACAGAGAAAGCTTTGTAAGAGACAATAGAGTAGGGCAGGGTGAGGAAAAGGCTTGCTTGCGGTAAGTCCTGCAGTAGAGCACATGGGAGAGGGAGAGGTTCTGTGTGCTGGGAAGTAGAGGGGGCACTCAAGCTCCTGTAAACAGGGTAATAGGGAACTCCTAAGGCCAGCAGCAAGCACGCGCACAGGACAAGACACAGGTTCAGAGAAGACCGCCTGGACCCTGTACTTCGCATTCATCTTGAGTTGAACTTCCACATATAAGGAATGAACTCTGAAGGAGGCAGTGCAAACCCAATTGACAAACACAATGAAAGGTGTTTTTTATTTAGGTCTGCTGGGGTTTTTAGCTCCTGACACTCAAGAAAGTATCTGGGGAAGTGGACATGGTTCAACCGATAGCGTCCCCTACCATATGGGAGGTCCAGGGTTCAAACCCAGGGCCTCCTGGCCAGTGTGGTGAGCTGGCCCATGTGCAGCGCTGCTGAGCGCAAGGAGTGCCGTGCCACGGAGGGGTGTCCCCCACATAGGGGAGCCCCACATGCAAAGAGTGCACCCCACATTGAGCTGATCCATGCGAGAAAAGCATAGCCTGCCCAGGAGTGGTGCCACACACACGGAGAGCTGACACAGCAAGATGATGCAACAAAAAGAGACACAGATTCCCAGTGCTGCCAAGAATGCAAGCGGACACACAAAAATACAGTGAATGGACACAGAAAGCAGACAATAGGGGAGGTGGGGAGAGAAATAAATAATAAAATAAATCTTAAAAATATATAGAGATGTCTGTCATATCACTACCTGGATACAAATTGGAGAAACAGACATTTGAGGGAATAAATCCCAGAGTTAATATTTTTAAAAACTGAGTCTGAAACAAAAGGTTACAAGGAAAAGAAAGAAACAGGAAATGTTGGTCCATCCAAAGGAAAAGAATAAAAATACAGAAGACATCAAGGAAGAAGACCACACTGTGAACATATCAGATACAGACTTTTTAAAAAATGAGCCTCAATATACTCAAGGAAATGAAGCAAAGTACAGAGAAAGAAAGAAAGATATCAGAAAAACAATGAATAAGCAGTATAAAAATCTCAATAAAATGACAGAAATTTTAATAAGGATCCAAAGAGAACTACTAGAATTGAAGATCGCAATAACTTAAATGAAAAATTCCCAGTAGGGTTTCGATAGCAGAGTAGAGCTGGAAAAAGAAAGAATCAGTGAATTACAAGACAAGATGATTGAAATGAGTCAGGCTGAGGGGCAAAAAGAAAAATGAATCTAAAAAGCAAAAAAACCTAAGAGACTTCTAGGATACCATCGAGCAAACCACTATACACATTATAGAAGTTCCTAAGGAAAAGATAGAAAAGAGCAGAAGGAATATTATAAGAAAGAATGAAAAAATTCCTGAACTTCACAAAAAAACATGAATATACACATACAAGAAGCCCAGAGAGCACCAAACAGGATAAACATGAACAGAAATTCACATTAACACATACTGACCAAACTATCAAATGCAAGCGACAAGGACGGAGTTCTGAAAGCTGCAAGAGAAAAGCAACATATTATGTATGAGGAAGTACCAATTGATTGAGTGATTTCTCATCAGAAACCATTAAGGCAAGAAGGCATTAAGTTGAAGTGCTTAAAGTGTTGAGACAAAACAATTGCCAAACAAGAATTTGATATCTAGAAACACTTTCATTAAAAAATGAGGGACAGAGAAGTGGAGTTGGTCCAGGGGATAGGGCGTCAACCTACCACATGGAGGTCCGCGGTTCAAACCCTGGGCCTCCTTGACCCATGTGGAGCTGGCCCATGCACAGTGCTGATGCACGTGAGGAGTGCCCTGCCACGCAGGGGTGTCCCTCGTAGGGGAGCCCCACGCGCAAGGAGTGCACCCCGTAAGGAGAGCCACCCAGCACGAAAGAAAGTGCAGCCTGCCCAGGAATGGTGCTGCACACATGGAGAGCTGATGCAGCAAGATGATGCAACAACAACAACAACAAAAAGAAACACAGATTCCTGTGCCACTGGCAACAACAGAAGTGTACAAAAAGAAGAACACACAGCAAATGGACACAGAGAACAGACAACTGGGGTTGGGAGGAGGGGAGAGAAATAAATAATTTTTTTAAAGAATGAGGGACAGATGAAAACATTCCAGGATACACAAAAGCTGAGGAAGTTCATCACAACTACACCTGCTCTACAAGCAATGCTAAGGGATTTCTTCCGACTGAAAGGAAACGACACTAGACAGTGGTTCAAAACAATATAAAGAAATGAAGACCATGGGTAAAGGTTACCTTATGGCTAGTTATAAATGCCAGTACTATTATTATTATATTGTATTTCTTGGTATGGAACCATACTTCTTACTTCTTACAGGTGCTAAAATACAAATGCATATAAAGTAATGGTAAATATATGATTTGGACACATGACATACAAAGATACAATTTGTAACAAGTACAAAAATGTTGTGGGAACAGAGGTGTTTAAGGACAGTGTATGTGTGTGCAATTAAAGTCAAGTTGGTATCAAATCAATTATGATTGTAATATACTTAGGAAGGTAAATTTTAGCCCTATGGTAACCAAAAGGGAAATGTGTGAAAAACATATCCAGAAAGAAATAAGAAGGGGGAAGCAGACTTGGTCCAGTGGTTAGGGCATCCGCCTACCACATGGGAGGTCCGCGGTTCAAACCCCGGGCCTCCTTGACCCGTGTGCAGATGGCCCATGCACAGTGCTGATGTGCACAGGGAGTGCCCTGCCACGCAGCGGTGTACCCCGCGTAGGGGAGCCCCACATGCAAGGAGTGCGCCCCATAAGGAGAGCCGCCCAGCGCGAAAGAAAGTGCAGCCTGCCCAGGAATGGTGCCACACACACGGAGACCTGACACAACAAGATGACACAACAAAAAGAAACACAGATTCCTGTGCCACTAACAACAACAGAAGCGGACAAAGAAGAACATGCAGCAAATAGACACAGAGAGCAGACAACTGGGAGGCTGGGGGAGAAGGGGAAAAAAATAAATTAAAAAAAAATTAAAAAAAAAAAAAGAAATAAGAAGGGATAATACCAAAAAAATCAAATGAAGATGAAAGTAAGCATGAATGGAGGAATTGAAGGACAAAAAAGGTACAAGACTTAGAAAAAATAAACAGTAAAATGGCAGAAGAAAATCCTGCATTATCAGAAGTTTCTTTACATGTAAATGGTTAAAATTCTCCAGTAATTTACTCATAAATGAAGATTATTAGTAAGGGTAACTTAAAGAGCAGAGTTAGGCAGAATGAATAAAAAACATTACCCAATAATATGATATTGTGATGGTTAGGCTAACGTGTCAACTCAGTCAGGTAATTGTGCCTAGTTGTTTGGTCAAGCAAGCACTGGGCTAATTGTAATAAAGGACATTTATGGGCTTTAGTCATCATGAGTTTACTGTATAGATGGCTGATTATATCTACGGTCAGCCAGGGAGATTGCTGTCAGCAATGAGTGACATTTTATCCAATCAGTTGAATGCCTTAAAAGGGGAAGTAATTTCAGTATTCAAGGAGAATTTTCCAACCCATCTTTGGACAGCCAACGTCTCCCAGAAACTCTCACAGAAACTCATCAAGGACTTTCATTGGACTTTCATCCAATGAACCCCTGGTTCACAGCCTGCCTGCAGAACCTGGACCTGTGCATCCCCATGGTCACATGAGAGACTCTTATAAAATCCCATACTATTTACAGATATCTCCTGTTCATTCTTTTTCCCTAGAGAACCCTGACTAATACAAATGTTTACAAGGGACTCACCTTAAATTCAAAGACATAAGTATGTTGAAAGTGAAGGAATGGAAAAAATATACCTGGCAAGTAGCAACTAAAAGAAAGCTGGGGAAGCTATACTAATATCAGATAAAATAGTCTTTAGGTCAATAGCTGTTATGAGAGACAAAGATGACATTATGTACCAATAAAGGGGTCAATTCAACAAAAAAGAAACAACTATTATATATATCAGGAGAACCCCATAATATATAAATCAAATACTGAGGGATTACAAGGGAGAAATAGATGGTTCTACATTAATAGTAGGAGATTTTAATACATAATATTCAATAATAGATAGAACACCTTGACAAAAGATATATAAAGAAATAGAAGGGACTTACAGGAAGATGGTGTGGGAATAGGTAGGCAGGGTTTAACTTGCTCACAGAAACAACAGGGGAAGGGCAAAAAGCTGTCCAAGGGAACTGCTTTAGGTCTCTGCAGACCAGAAGAATGCTGCACACATTCCAGGAGGGTGAGGGACAATGAGATGAAAAAGCCAAAACAAAAACCATAAGTTACTAGCCACCACAGCCATAATGACACCTGTCCCCCATACTGAAGGCAAACAACCTAGATAAAAGCCTTGGCTCAGTGCAGCCAACTGAGTGGAGAACAGGTGTCTTCCTCCCTGGGAAGAGGGAGGGTGTGGCAGAGGATGGAGAGTGAATTTTCTTCAGTGAATTTGGCCAGCAGAGCCTGCTTTGAATCTCAAGTCTGTCCAGACTGAAATCATAGGCAAGTGGAGGTTGAAAGCGTCACCTCCAGGGAAATGTTCACCAATGGTGCCATCTGCTGGCTGACTGGGAAACTGCAAAGAGAAAACAATTGCTTTCAGGGGTCTTTTATCCCAGTCCCATGATCTGGTCTGCACCCCATTAGTGAATCTCTAGTCCTATTTTAATAATTTAAGCAGGGAAATTTTAAATAATTAGAATAAGATGAACCAAAAATCAAAGAAGAGTCATGAAACAAAACCATTAGGCAAGAGAGAGAAAGTGACCATAAGAATAAATTCACAAACATATTTGGATGCCTAGATATCAACAAAAAATTACAAGCCATATTAAAAAGAGGAAGAGATTTCCAAGCCAAAGGAACAAACCAAATATCCTGATGAGACACAGGATTTAAAATAACTAATAATAATAGTCACAAAAATCTCCAAAATCAATTCAAACAATTGAAGGAAAATATGACTAAAAAGATAAAGGGTATTAAGAAAGCACTGGATGAACATAAAGAACAATTTGAAAGCCTGCAAAGAAAGTAACAGAGCTTATGAGAATGAAAGACACAATGGATGAGATTAAAAACACTTTAGAGGCATAAAAGAGAAGGTTTGAATTGATGGAGGACAGAAATAGTTAAATTGAGGACAGAACATCTGAACTTGAAAAGACAGAAGAGTAGAGAAAAGAATGGAAAAAATATAACAGATTCTGGGGAACTGAATGACAACATGGAACATACAAACATGGATTTTTCAGGGTCCCAAAGGGGAGGAGAACAGAAAAGGGGAGAAAGAATATTTGAGAAAATAAAGACTGAAAACTTCCCAACTGTTATGAAAGACATGAAAATCAATATTGAAGTGGGACAACACACCCCAATCAGAAAAAAAATCTGAATAGGCCTACAATGAGATGCCTACTATTCAGAGTAACAAATACCAGGCATAAAGAGTGGATTCTAAAAGCATCAAGAGAAAAACAAAGTATCAGATACAAGGGAAACTCAATAAAACTAAGAGCCAATTTCTGATCAGAAACCATGGAGGTCAGAAGTGGTATGATGTATTTTAGGTGCTGAAAGACAAAAATTGCCAGGCAAAAATTATTTTTTTGGCAAAACTATACTTCAAAAATGGGTCAAGAGCAACAGATGTGACTCAAGCAATTGAGCTCCCGCCTACCACATGGAAAGTTCCTGATTCAGTTCCTAGGGCCTCCTAGAGAAGACAGTGAGCTGACACATCAGGCAGGCCTGATGACACAACAAGTGAGCTGACACAACAAGAGATAGAAGTAGGAAAAACATAATAATGAGACACAAAACAAAGCAGGGAGTGGAGGTGGCTCAAGTGATGAGGCACTTCCCTCCCACATCAGAGGTCCCTGGTTTGGTTCCTGGTGCTTCCTACAGAAACAAGGAAAATGGACACAGCAAGTACAAACAACAAGGGGGTGGTGAGAAATAATTAAACAAATAAATAAGAGTCAAAATAGGGCCAGGGACTCACTAATGGAGTGCAGACAAACAAAAACTGAGAGAGTAGTTACCAAAAGACTGGGTTTACAAGAGATACTAAAAAGAGTGCTACAGACTGACAGGAGAAATAAAACAAGGGTAAAGACTTGGAGAAGAGTGTAAAAATGAAGATTATTAGTAGGGGTAACTTAAAGGGTAAAAAGACAGACAAAGTTAAGATATGACCATGGAAAGCAAAAGAATAAATTGGACAATGTAAGTAATATCTTCAAAGTACAGATTAATGGCTTGAACTCCCCATTCAAATGACATAGACTGATAACATGGATTTTAAAATATAAGCCTCTATATGCTGTATACAAGAGACTCACTTCAGATGTAAGTACACAACTAGGTTGAGTGAAATGTTAGAAAAAGATATTGCACAGAGATTACATTCAAAAAATCTGGAGAAATGATGTTAATATCAGACAAAATAGATTTTAAATGCAAACTGTCATAAGAGATGAAGAAGGTCATTATATGCTAATAAAAGGCACAATTCACCAAAAAGAAATAACTATAATAAATCTTTATGAACCTAAACCTGTGTGCCCCAAGATACATGAAGCACACAGTGGCAAAACTGAAGAGAGAAATAAAAATCTGTACAATAATAAGTGGAGACTTAAATACACTACTCTCAGCATTGGATAAAACATCTGGGCAAAGGATAAGTAAACAGAGTTTAAATAATAGGATAAATGAAAAAAATATATATGATAAATGAACTAGATCTAACAGACGTTTATAGAGCATTATACCCCAAATAGCAGGATATACATTCATTTCAAGTGCTCGTGGATCCTTCTCCAGGATAGACCATATGTTGGGTCACAAGACAGGTCTAAATAAATTTTAAAAGTTTGTAATCATACAAAAACACTTTCTCTGATCATAATGGAATGAAGCTGGAAATGGACAGAAAAAGGGAAAATTCACAAATACATGAACATTAAACAACACAATCTTAAGTAATTATTGGGTCAAAGAAGAAATTACAAGAGTATTCAGTAAATATCTTGAGATGAATGAAAATGAGAACACAACACCTATCAAAACAAATGGAATACAGCAAAGGCAGTGCTGGGAGGGTAATTTATAACCCTCAATGCTTGCATTTAAAAAAGAGTAAAAAGGTAAAATCAAAGACCTAACTACATACCTGGAGGATCTAGAAAATGAACAGTGATCTAATCTCAAACCAAGCTGAAGGAAAGAAATAAGATCAGAGCAGAAATAAATGAAATTGAAAACTAAAAACAATAGAGAAAATCTGCAAAACTAAGAGTTGGTTCTTTGAGAACATCAAAGCATTTAGCTAGACTGACAAAGGAAAAAGAGAAAAGATGCCAATAAAGAAAATGAGAAACAAGAAGGGAGACATTACCACTGACCCCACAGAAATAAGAGATCATAAGAGGACACTATGAACAACAAACCACACCACATAGACAAGATGGACAAACTCCTAGAAACACAAGAACAGCCTACACTGACCCTAGAGAAGAAATAGAAGACCTGAACAAACCAACCACAAGTAAAGAGACTGAAAGAGTCATAAAAAACCTCATGAAGTTGAAAAGTCCATGACTAGATGGTTTCACAGGTGATTTCTACCAATCATTCAAAGACAATCTAATTCCAATCTTGCTCAAGCTCTTCCAAAACATTGAACACGAAGAAACACTATTAAATTCATTTTATGACACCTACATCATCCTAACACCAAAAACCATGAAAAGATACTATGAAGAAAGAAAATTACAGACCAGTTTCTCTAATGAATATATATGCAAAAACCCTCAACAAAATACTTGTAAAACAAATCCAAAACCACACTGAAAGATTATACACTATGATCAAGTGGATTTTATCTTAGATTTGCAAGGGTGGTTCAAGAAAAGAAATTAATTAGTGTAATAAACCACTTCAATAAATTAAAAAGAAAAATCATATGATCCTCTGTATTGACACAGAAAAGGAGACAAAATCCAGCACCTTTCTTCATAAAAGCACTCCAAAACATAGGAATAGAAGGAAGATTTCTCGACATGGTAGAGTGTACATATGAAAAACCACAGCTAGCATTGTACTCAATGGTGAAAAATTGAAAACTTTCCTGCTGAGACTGGGAACAAGACAAGGACTATCACCACTGTTACTCGGTATTATGCTAGAAGTTCTAACTAGAGCAATTAGGCAAGATAAAGAAATAAAAGGCATCCGAATAGGAAAGGAAGAAGTAAAATTGTTGTTATTCACAGATGATATATTCCTATATCTAGAAAATCCTTTTAAAATTCACAACAAAGCCACTAGAACAAATAGACGAGTTCAGCAGTGGCAGGATACAAGATTAATATACAAAAATCAGTAGCATTTCTATACACTACTAATGAGTAATCTGAGGAGGAAATCAGGAAAATATTCCATTTATAGTAGCAACTAAAAGAATCAAATATTTAGGAATAAACTTAACCAATGACATAAAGGACTTGTATTCAGAAAATTATAAAACATTGCTAAAAGAAACCAAAGAAGACCTAAATAAATGGAAGGACATTCTGGGTTCTTGGACTGGAAGCCTAAATATTGTAAAGAAGTGAATTATACCCAAAGCAGTTCATAGATTCAACACAATCCCAATAAAAATTCCAAAAACCTTCTTTCAGATGCATAACCCAATCAACAAATTTATATGGAAGAATAAGTGGCTGCAAAGAGTAAAAAATAGCTTTAAAAAGAAAAACAAGTCACTTCCTGACTTAAAACACATTGCTTAGCTACAGTGGTAAAAAAAAAAAACAGCATGGTATTGGCATAAAGACAGACAGATTGACCAATGGAACTGAGTTGAGATCTCAGAAATAGACCCTCATATCTATAATCAAGTGATTTATCCCCCCATGAGATGGCTTCCTTATCTGTTTGCTCACTGTTTTTGCTCATTGTATGCATTTTTTTTTCTTGTTGTCTCTTTGTTTTTTCTTTAGGAGGCACCAGGAATCGCACCCAGGACCTCCCGTGTGGGAGGTGGGTGCTCAACTGCTTTAGCCACATCCACTCCCTGCTTGTTTGCTTTTGCTTGTTGTCTGCTTTCTGTTTGCTCATTGTCTGCTCATTGTTTTGTTGTTTTGTTTTGGTTTTGCTTGTCGTCTGCTAGTTGTTTTTTTCTCATTGCTCATTGTCTGCTGGTTGTTTTTTTTCTCATCTGCTCATTGCTTTTGCTCAAAGTCTGCTTGTTGTCCACTCATTGTTTGTTTGTTCTTCTTTAGAAGCACCAGGAACTGAACCCAGGACCTCCCATGTTAGAGGCAGGTGCTCAGCTGCTTGAGCCACATCCAATCCCCGATTAAGTGATTTTTGACAAGGCTGTCAAGCCTTTCCAGCTGGGCCTGAACAATCTACTCAACAAATGGTGCTGGGAGAAGTGGATATTTATATACAAAAGAAAGAAAGAGGACCCCTATCTCACACCTTACACAAAAATTAACTCAAAATGGATCAAGAACCTAAATATAAAACTATAGCCATAAACCTCCTAGAAGAAAAATGTAGGGAAACATTTTCAAGATCTTGTGGTAGGTGGTAGTTTCTTAAACCTTACACCCAAAGCATAAGCAATGAAAGAAAAACAGATAAATAGAACCTCTTCAAAATTAAACACTTCTGTTTCAAAAGACTTTATCATGGAAGTAAAAAGGCAGCCTACTCAATGGGACAAATTTTTGGATGCTACACATCCAACAAGGGTTTGATATCCATCTTATATAATGAGTTCATACAACTCAACAATCAAAAGACAGCCAATCCAATTTAAAAAATGGGCAAAAGACTTAAACAGATACTTTTCCAAAGAGAAAATACAAATGGCCAAAAAGCACATGAAAAGTCTTCAATATTTCTAGCTATTAGGGAAGTGCAGATCAAAACTAACATGAAGTACCATTTTGCACTTTATAGAATGGCTATTATTTTAAAAATCCAGAAAACTTAAAGTGCTGGAGAGGTTGTGGAGAAATAGGAACACTCTGTCACTGTTGATGGGAATGTTGAATGGTACATTTTCCATGGAGGAGAGTTTGGCAGTACCTCAAGGAGCTAAATATAGAACTGCCCTATGATCCAGCAATCTGGTTACTAGGAATATATTCAGAAGAATTGAAAGCAAGGACACGAACTGACATTTCTACACTGATGATCATAGCAGCATTATTCCCAATTGCTGACCTATGGCACCAAATCAATTGGCCATCACCTGATGAATGGCTTATCAAAATGTGGTATATACATACAATGCAATACTACTCAACCGTAAGAAGAAATGAAGTGTGGATTCATATGACAACATGGATGTACCTTGAGCATATTACATTGAGTGAAATAAGCCAGACAGAAGAGGATATATATTGTATGGTCTCACTAATATGAACTAAATATGATGAGTAAACTCAAGGAGGTAAACTCTTGAGTACAGGTTACTAGGAGATAGAATGTGGGTTGAGAATGGGTTCTGATACTGAGCGTATGCAGATTTTTTATTTTTTCAAACAAATCAATTTTATTGGTACATATTAATAAAGCATAAATCCATCCAAATTGTACAGTCAATGGTATTTAGTATAATCACATAGTTGTGCATTCATCACTTCAGTCATTATTAGAGCATTCTCATTATTCACATAACAATAATAGTAAAAAACAAAACAACCTCATCACCTTTCAATCTCTTTATGCTTCCCCTGCCATACATCACTGCTATTCTATTTCCATCTTTCTGGTTTATTTGCTTGTATTTACAATTTTTTGTAAGTTTTATTGTAAAAGTGTGGAAATGAAGAGAGATGATGATAACATATTATAGTGAGTATAACTAACACTACTGACTTATAAATGTCGTAGTGGCTGAAGGAGGTAGTCTGTGGATATAAATGTCATTTGAAAAGAAGCTAGAGAATAATCAAGGGAATGTCTAACATAGTGATTTCAGTGGTGGATGAAGATTGTGATTAATAGTATTAATATAAGAATGTTCTTCTTTTACAAAGTGTTAAGAATATCATGAAACATGGGGAAATTACAAGTGTAGTAATGTATGAGTAATAGTTAACAGCAATAGTGTCCTATTTTTGCAGCAACGGCAAAGAAGATAAATCAATTCTAAGGGACAACAATAGGGGATTTTAAGAGGGTAGTGGTATTTTCCTTTTGGAGTACTGAAACCATGCTAAAATGGACTGAGGTGATGACAGCACAACTCTGTGATAAAAATGAGAGCCACTGATTGTTCACTTGGAATGGATTGTACAAAGCAGGGGACTGTGAGACAGAGGGAATCCAGTGGTGGAAGATGGACTGTGGCTAACAGAACAAATATGAGAATGTTCTCTCATGAACTATAACAACTATACAATACTAATACAGGGTGTTAATAATTGGTGTGTTGGGGAAAAAATACACCAAATGGTTCTTTATCTTGTGGGGTGACCCAAACCTTCATTCCTGAAATTTCTGGCTTTTAGTATTCCTGCCTGGATTGAGTTGTTGCAGGTTTCCATTGCCTATACTCAAAGTCCATGGTTGTTGTATTAGTCTGCCAAAGGAGTGCCAATGCAAAGTACAAGAAATCTGTTGGCTTTTATAAAGAGGATTTAGTTGGGGTAAAAACTTACATAAAGAGTCTAGCTTAAGGTTACTTTCTCTCCAAAGTCACTTGCCACATGTTGAAGCAAGATGGTCACTGATGTCTGCGAGGGTCCAGCCTTCCCCTCTGGGCGTCCTTTCTCTCAGCTGCAGGCTGGCATAGGGCTTGTCTCTCAGGTTTTCTCTCTCTCCTGGCATAGGGCTTATTTCTTTCCAGGTTTTCTATATCAGTCTCTCTTGTTCTGGTCGCTTCCCAAGGTCAGCTGCAAACAACCAGGCAAATGGCTCATCTCTCTTCCCAGGCCTTTAGCTGTTTGAGACTTCTCCTTTCTGTCACATGGCAGGATTAAAATGACAAAGTTCTCTCCTCGGTGTGTCTTCTTGAGTGAGAGTCTGTATGTATCGGCCCACCAAGGGGGCAGGACTCAACCTGAGTCACACCTTACTGACTGGTTGAATCCAAAGCCCTTATCGTAATAGGTAATTTAATTTAGAGTACCATAGAGCGGACACTGATGTAGAGAATATACAGCCTTCAGGAGAGCACTGCACCAGCCCTGTAAGGTACTGCTACCCAGTTGGTATTACAATTGAGTCTTTGAAAGTAGATTCCATTATTCTATCAATCCACCTGCTTCAGAAGATGGGGAGCATGGTAAGACTAGTGAATTCCATGAGCATGTGTTTAATCCAGTATTTTATTTGCTGTGAAGTGGGTTCCTTAATCAGATGCAATACTGTGTCGAATACCATGAAGGTGAATAAGGCATTACAGAATTTAAATCCACAGATCGTAGTTATGGAAGAAGCATTGCATGCTGGGAAGGCGAATCTATATCCAGAGTATGTGTCTATTCCTATAAGAACAAAACTCTCCCTCTTTCATGATGGAAGTGGTCCAATGTAATCAACCTCCCCCAGGTAGCAGGCTGATTACCTAAGGGAATCGTGTCATACTGGGGATTGAGTGTTGGCCTCTGTTGATGGCAGATTGTGCAGTCACGAGTGGCTGTGGTCAGGTCGGCCTTGGTGAGTGGAAGTCAATGTTGCTAAGCCCACACATAATCTCCCTCCCTACTATCATGGCGCTTAGTCATGAGTCCACTGAGAAATGATAGAAATGGCTAGGGAAAGAGGCTGACTTGTATCCACAAAACAGAGAACCCTAACCACTTCATTATTAAAATCCTCCTCTGCTGAAGTCATCCTCTGGTGAGCATTCACATGAGACGCAAGTATTGTCATGTTTTTCACCCATTCAGAAAAATCTATCCACATACCTCTACCTCAGACCACTTTGTCATCAATTTTCCTTCCAAGTCTCTGACCATTCAGTCATATCATTGGCCAAAGCTCATGAATCAGTATTCAAATGCACTTCTGACCATTTCTCCTTCCAAGCAAAATGAGCAACCAGGAGCACTGTTTGAAGTTCTTTGTACTGGGAGCATTTTCCTTCACCAGTATCCTTCAGGGATGTCCTCTAAAGGGGCCCTGGTGCTATAGCTGTCCAATTTATGGTAGTACCTCTATATCATGCAGAACTGTCAACCAGACCCAAGTTTTCTCTTCCCTAGTCAACTGAGAGACCATAGCTGTGGTCTGGGAAAGAGAAGGTAATGTGACAGGAATGAGGGCCATGGGCTTTTGGACCACTTCCAAATGTAACTAGCCATGCTTCACCATGCTTAAACCATTTTTAATCTGGTTCAAGCTTGCTCGAGCCCAATCTTGTATAGACCACCACCATTTGATGATGGAGTATTGCTGTGCACGTCCAATTTATATATTGGTGGGTAAAACAAAACCCAATTCACCATGGGCAACTCAGGTCTTGTTTTAATTTCCTTGGCTGCTTGAGCAAATACCATGCAATGGGTTGGGCTAAACAATGGGAATTTATTCACTCACAGGTCAAGCCTGGGGAAAAGTCCAAACCAAGGCATCATCAAAGCAATGCTTTCTTCCTGATGACTGTGGCATTCTGAGGGCTGGCTGCTAGCGATCTTTGGTCCTTCGCTTGTCATGGCAAGGCACATGGTGACCCTTCCCGGCCTTTCTGTTCTCTTCTGGGTTCCACTGAATTTCAGCTTCTTGCTTCCATGGCATTCTCTGTCTGAATTTCATTTCACTTATAAAGGACTCCAGTAATAGGAGACAGACCCATCCTGATTGAGGTGGGCCATACCTTAACTGAACTAACTTTAACAAAAGGTCCTACTTACAATGGGTCCACACCCACAGGAATGAATTAGATTTAAGAACATCTTTTGCTAGGGTACATCCAGCTTCAAACCACCACACTCCACCTTTTACTTCCTACAGACCTAAAAGGCAAATGTATAAATAGTAATGATGAATCAATGGTTTTGGACTTAAAATGTATAAATACGTAATTTGCAACAAGACCTACATAAAGGTGGGGAACAGAGGAGTATAGAAACATAGTGTGCATACACTATTGACGTTATGTTGGTATCAAACCAAAAAAGACTGTTTTAGATTTAGGATGTTAAAATTTAAACCCCATGGTAACTACAAAGAATATACTGGAAAAATACGCATGGAAAGAAATAAGAATGGTTTCTAAAATGTCCACTACAAAAAATGGGCAAAGAACTTGAAAAGACATTTCTTCATAGAGGATATACAGACAGCTAATGGGCGCTCGAGAAGATGCTAAACATTGACCATTTGGGAAATGCAAATCAAATCCACGATGAGGTACCACCTCATACCCACAAGAATGTGTTTTTTGTTTGTTTCTTTTTTGAGGTACTGGGGACCAGGGATTGAACTCAGGACCTTGTATGTGGGAAGCCAGTGCTCAACCACTGAGCCACATTGGCTCCCAAGTTGGTTTTTCATTTGTTTTGCTCTTTATTTTTGTGGGTTTTTTTCAGGAAGCACCAGAAACCGAACCCAGTACCTCTCATGTGGGAAGCAGGTGCTCAACTGCTTGAGCCACATCTGCTCCCTGGATATTATTTTTAAAATAGAAAGTAGCAAGTACTGGAGAAGTTGTGGAGAAATAGGAATCTTAGTACACTGTTGGTGGAAATGTGAAATAGCATAGTCGCTATGGAAAAGTTTTGCAGTTCCTCGAGAAGTTGGACATGGAACTACCATATGATACAATAATCCCCCTTCTAAGCTTATGCCCAAAAGAATTGAAAAGGGGACTCAGACTGATATTTGTACACCCATGTTCATAGCAGCATTGTTCCCAGTGGCCAGGGGAAGGAAGAAACTCAAAGGTCCATTAGCAGAAGAATGGATAAATGGAATGTGGTGTTTACATACAGTGGAATATTTTTCAGCCCTAAAGAATGAGATTCCAATGCATGTGGTTACAAGAATGAACCTTGAAGACATCATGTTGAGTGAAATAAGTCAGACAGAGAGGGACAGATACTGTAGATTCCACTTGTATGAAATAGTTGGAGTATGCAAATTCATAGAGACAGAAAGGACAGTACAGTTTGCCAGAATGGGAGAGAAGGATGAGAAGCAGTTAATGCATTATGGGTGCAAGGTTTCTGTTCTGGGTGATGGGAAAGTCTGGTTGTGGATGGTGACTATTTTTTCCATGTACAAGGTCCCAGGTTCAATCCCCAATACCTCCTTAAAAAAAAAGAAAAAGTGGAGTAGTACAGACTACAAGCTTTTTATCAGTGTTAATTTCTTGAACTTGATAACTGCTCTTAACATGGTCACATAAGTGAATATCCTTGTTCTTAGGAAATGTGCATAGAAATAGTAAGTGTCAAGGAGAATGGGGTATACAACCTACTACCAAATGTTTAGAAAAAAGATAAATAGAAAAATGGATGGATAGATAGAATGATACGGTAAATGTGGCAAAACATTAAAAATTAGTGGATCTGGGTATGTGGTTTGGGGGATATGTTGGAGTTCTCTGTAAGCTTTTTTTTCATTTTAAATTTTGAGTATATCATTCATAAATGAACATACATAAACAGTAAGTACATAGTAAAAGTTGTGAACTTAAAAAACAAACATGCATATCATCATACAGGGTAAACTTTTGTATTATTTTTGGAACTGTCCTGAAAGTTTGAAATTATTTCAGAATTAAAAGTTTTTCAAAACTTTATTTTACATATGTAATGGCTTTACATAGAAGTAACTAGATTAAAAGGTTTGTTATGGTCCATTTTAATTATGCCCATTTACCACAATATATTCAGATGTTCATTAAACATCATTTAAAGATAAACAACATTTATCTCAAAATTGAGCATATCCTAATGTTATATGTAAATTCTTAAACACAACTGATTCAAAATACTCCCTTTTCCTCAAGTCTTGATATCACATCTGCCATATCACCCTCTTCCATAAAAAGATTCCCCAGAGCTATAGTTTATTTCTTTGAGTGACAAACCAGTAGATAGGAAAGAAGGGTGGATGTGTGGATGAATTAAGCAGCAGAGAAAGTAAATAAAAAAATAGTGATTATTCAAATGAAAGACAATGCTACCAATACCTACAAGCTGTATGAAGTTAAGCTTGACCAAATGAGGGCTCCATGAAGTCCTAAGGTCATTCTGAAAGACGACATTGGTAAACAATTTTTTAAAAATCTTTGTGACTTAACTTTCTTAAACTTTAAAATTAAAACTTGGGAAGTGGATGTGGCTCATGTGATAAGGTCTCCGCCTACCATATGGGAGGACCCAGTTTCGATCCCTGGGACCTCCTGGTGAAAAAAAAGAAGAGAAAGCGTGTCTGCATGGTGAGCTGGTGCCCACACGAATGCCTTCTTGGTGAGCCAAGTGCCCATGTGAGTGCCCGCAGGGTGAGCCAGTGCCCGCGGGGTGAGCCAGTGCCCGCGGGGTGAGCCAGTGCCCGCAAAAGCGAGTCACACAGCAAGATGATGACTCAACAAAAGAGAGACGAAGAGGAGAGTCAAAGTGGAGCACAGCACAGATCAGGAACTGAGGTGGCGCAATTGACAGGGAAACTCTCAACAATTCCCCAGGATCAAATCCCTCTGAATCCTAGAGGAGAAAGATGAGAGGACAATAAAGAGAAATAGATACAGAAGATCACACAGCAAATGGACACAGACTGCAAAAACAGCAGGGCGGGGGTGGGGGTGGGGGTGGGGGTGGGGGTGGGGAAGGGGAGAAAGAAAAAATTTTTTAAAATCTAAATTTAAAACTCAATCTGATTAAGCACGAATATGACCACCAACCAATCATCTCCCCACTCTTAATCCAATTTTGGTTTATCCACTGTACATTTTCTCCCCAGTATTCTCTCTACTGCAAAATGCTTCTAGTCTGCTAATCGTAATTTAGAACAGAGTCTGAGGATGATCACCTATTTTGAATTTTCTGTGTTTTTACATTGCTATGTAAGTGGAGACATTTTACCACTTTTTTTTTTTGGTCTCCCCTATATGTGTATTAATCACACTTTATTATTTTAGCCTTCAGCTTCTAAAATAATGACAGCATGGAATAATGGAAAGAGGATAGGTTTTAGACTTGTCCCACACCTATGTCTAAAACTTTCATCTGAAACCTAAATGGCTAATTGAAAGGATATACTAATTGTGATATGGCCACACAATGGAATAACAATGAAAATTATGTACTTACTGACTTGGAAAAAGGCTCATGATATGTTATATAGACAGAATGTATAGTATCATTTAAAAATACATAAACATATGTATATATGCATGAAGGAAAAAGTGTAGAATGGTTTAGTAATTCATTCTTTTAACAAATATTTATTGGGCACCTTATGTGCTAGACAGTTCTAAATGTACAAGTTCTATCAGTAAACACAATAAAATCCCTTCCTTGATGGGCGTTCGAGTCTAAGAATTTACAGGGAAAAAAAAAGATAAATTAGTATACAATTTCATGTCGAGACTATCAGAGCTGTGAAAGAAAATAAAAATGGTTAAAAAAAAAAGCTTGAGACATGCTATTTTACACAGGTGGTAAGAGACAACGTGCTTATGGAGTAACATTTGAGCAAAAACCTGAATGTGAGGTACAGACCCATGAGGCCATCTAGGGGTGAGAGTTGCAGGTAAAGAACTATGAAGTCTGAAGGCAAAAACATGCCTGATATGTCCTAGGAAGATAAAGTCAGTATGACCGAGGGGAAATTAGGAAAGAGGAGAAGGGTAAGAGGTGAGGCCCGGGAAGCAGCCAGGGGCAGATTAGAACCTTGGAGACCATGGTGGGAACTCTGGACTTTAAGTGGAAATGAGAAGTCAGCAAAGTGTGGACAGGGTTATCCCTGGGTAGAATGATTTTATTTTTTCCCCCATTTTGCTTCTCTGTATTCATTCTCATTTTCATGTTCATGTCTCTCTCGCCTCTCTCACTTTCTAGTTCTTGAGGTCTCTAACAAACAGTGAGCCCTACCATTTTCCCAACCAAAAGTTCTTAACAATCATTCAAGACAGGTTTCAATTAACTTTTTTTTTTTTTGTCTGTTTCATTGTATCCTGCCTCCTTTTCAGGTAGATACATCTTTAACAAAAAGGAAAAAAACAATGTAGGTACACTGATAGCTATTCAGCTCAGTGTTTAAAGGGGAGCAGATATTGCTCAAGCAGTTGGGTGCCTGCCTCCCACATAGGAGGTCCCGGGTTTGGTTCCTGTGCCTCCTAAAGAAGATGAGCAGATGCAATAAGCAGGAAGTGGATGTGGTTCAAGAGGCTGGGCACCCACTTCCTACATGGGAGGTCCTGGGTTCGGTTTCTAGTGCCTCCTAAAGAAGACAAGCAGACACAGCCAGCAGATGAGCAGAAACAATGGACAGACAGATAAGGGAGCCATCTGGGGGGGAGGGGGAGTATTTAGTTAAAAACAGAACTCCTTCCTTTCCTTCCTATCCTTCCTTCCTTCCTTCCTCCCTCCCTCCCTCCCTTCCTTTTTTTAGTGAGAGACTTATGTATATTCATATGCTGAAGACAAAGAGTGGTGCAAAGTCTCAACTATAATGTAAACTACAGACCATGTAGGAGACAAGCCATCTGCTGAGGGAGACGGTGGTAGAGTCTATGCAGCCTGGAAAGTTCCAGAGGCTGCTCAGAGGACTGGGCAAGGGCACTGGATTAATCAGAATTCTTCCAATAAGAGGTGACATAAAATCCTGCCCCAACGGGCTTGAACACAAGGTGGCTAGGAGTTGTCTTTCTATAGCGCGGCTTTGACAAAACTATATCCTGTTCAAACACTGCTAATGCCTGGAGGAAAAAGTTGAAAATCCCAGGCATGGCTTCTGTATCCTTTGAAATCTATCTTCAAACTTTCCTTTCGTTATTTTAACTTTTTATGTTTAAATGTTAAATATTTCAATGTGCAGAAAATTCAGAGAATAGATATCCAAGTACCCATAAAAAAACAACAACAACAGAACTTTGCTTGCAATGAAACCAAAGCAGAAGTACCTATGTAAGCTGCTGACTTATAATTTTCAAACTTTAGCTTCTGAGATGTATAAAAATGAGATGAGACAGATTCTGTAAGTTTGAAAGAAAGAAGAATATGGTCTGCTCTTCAAAGGAAATAAAAACTAAGGCTTGACTTAAAAAAAAAAAAATCAACAGTAAATCCCCAGACTTGTTCCCATCTCTCCCTGGACTCAGACTGTGATCTCAGCCAAGGCACCAAGGAAGTCCTACGGGATAACCTTCAGGTGGAAAAAGCTGTCTTGGGTTAATGGAACAAACCCCCAAATTACCTAATATTCCTTTTAATAATTTACCAAATACACAACCACCATTAAAGAAAAAAGTTTATAACACTTTGTAATTACAAATAATGTATTTTATTTCATCCCTGACAACAAAAACAAAAATGTTCACAACAAATAAAAGAGACTATTTCAATTTTTACTTGGCAATAGTATATATTTAATTTCTTCACTTAAAGGTAGAGTGTAGAGGAAAAGTTTGGAAAGCAATCTTCCATGAAATAATATTTTCTCATACTTATTTTAATATAATATTAGAACTATTGCTACTACATATGGTAGCATATTTTAATGAGCGATACAATATCCAAAACTAAATTCAATATAGTCTAAATCCAAAAACTAGCTGCACTTAAGCAGTTATTATAGAGAATAAATACTATGAAATTTTAGGGAATTATTTCAGCAATTAGATTTGTTACAAGGGAAATTTAAATAAAGGTGTACTTTCTCTATAATAGGAATATCGAAGATTAGGACTACTTGTGCTATATATACAATAGCTATTTTCCTGAAATGATAATTAATCTTCATAATTTAAATTATATTTTAAATGTTAAGTATTTTAAGTGATTATTATATTAAAAAAGTATCTAAAGTATCTGTTATGCAAATTTAAAATTTCATAAAGCAGGATACTCATAGAACATAAAATCATGTTGACATTTTCCAA
Source organism: Dasypus novemcinctus (assembly GCF_030445035.2). Lineage (NCBI taxonomy): Eukaryota > Metazoa > Chordata > Mammalia > Cingulata > Dasypodidae > Dasypus > Dasypus novemcinctus. The sequence continues at coordinate 35,724,365 of NC_080677.1, forward strand.
GCAATTTAATATAGTACAAATATCTTACTATAATTACCTGGCTAAAGTTCTCAAGAGTCCCAGTCTCTCAAATACCTCAATTCATCTCACCACAACATAATAAAAGCCAAAATTACCCAAATACAGAAATAATGTGCTTTCTTTTAAATTAAAATCCATGTATATGAAAAGTCTTTACTTATTTTTAATCTCATCATAAAAATATTGTTTACTCTTTAGACTATATATAAGAAAAAGTTATGTTTGTGATTAGAGATTATTCTGTTGTTAATTAAATTACCCGGATCTAGAATAGGTTATGGACAGTGGCTGCTACCCATTTCAAGATTATTCTCTTACAAATGCAATTTTTAAAAATATACAATTATTAACCTTCAGTTATTCTGAAGGTAGTGCAAATGAAGACATTCTTTGGGTCATGATTTTTAAGCATTATTTTTAACATTAACTTCCTTTCTCTGCTCATATCTGATTAACAAAATATAGTACAGGAAGTGAACATATTTTCTAATAGCATTAGTCTAACAGTTACATCTATTGAGAACAAATGACAGAATGATTCAGTGACAATATTTTCCATTTGTCTGAAAAGCACTGTATATTTAAATACATTACAGAAATGAATCCATGTCTTTCAGTGTTTCTGTTTCAAGTTGATCACAAACACAGAAGATTTATGCTTACTGCTTACTACATCAACCTTATTACTGAATTCCCTTTAGGGATATAGTACAGCATTGGATAGATTTGCCTGAAAGCAAACTAATAACTTTTAAAATTTTATATACAGAATTTGAGTTCCATGAATCCAGCTTACTCCTTAAAATGCCTAGAGCTTTTATTGTAAATTAATACTCTGTCCTAACCAGCGATTAAAAAGCTTTTCTGCCATAGGACATAATCCATGGTGATGTAGCAGCACAGAGTGATCTTCAACTGCTATCTAACGCTGCCTGAGGCATTTATTCTTTTATTTGTGGTCAGTGGCACCAAATTCCCACTAGTGCCATTGGTAGTGTTGGTTGCTGAGCCATTCACAACAATGTAGTCAACTTTGTTCTCCAGCTTCACTAAGCGTTGTAAAATGTCATCCAAAAGGACAGCAATTGTTCTTTTCAGGTCCGCTAGGGAAATAAATCAGAATAAGCCATATTAGACATTGATAGAGCACTTAATATTTGTATTTTTATAGTTTAAAGGAAAACAGGGTACAATTACTAGGTCATCCAAGAGAAAACGTACTAGAGAGAATAGGAAAAGTCTAGTAATTTTAACCAATAGCATTGCATACAGAGCTTCCTAAAGGAATTTTAGAGTTGTAAATGTGGGGAAAATCTCACTTTTCCAATGCAATAAAACAGATTTATAGTCTGGTTCAAAATGTTAGTCTCTCTGTAAGGAACCCATTCACCTTGAGTTTCTTAAGAAGTTTGTAAAGACCAGACTTGGCAGGTAAAGTAAGAAGCTGGCTGTGCAAGAAAGAGATTCATTGAAGTACAGAAATGAAAAGCCTGGAACCTCCATGCAAACTGAAGTGTGGGGGGTGCTGAGAGTCCAGGGCAGATGCCAGGGACCTGGTAAATGTAGTAGGCACACCAGCAGTAGTTCTGATTTTAAATTTCTTCCAGAGAATAGGTAGGGAAAATCATATCTTCTAACCTCTTTCAGAGAATTTACCTGGCAAGGATGAAACTATGAGTTTCTTCCTCAGAATTCTTTTTTCTCAGGTTTCCCAAAGGCAGCTAGCACCTATTAGGTGCTCAATACTTAGTAACGAGTATTAGTGTTATCCTGGACCAAAAAAGTAGTCCAGGCTCTAACATGGCATCACCAGGGTAAACAATAATGTAACGACAAATTATAAATTTATTCATGATTTTGCTACTTAATATCAGAAAGGAGTAGTGAGAACAGTGGCGGTAGTAGAGCGTGATCAAAAAAGGCTTAGCAAAGAGTTTTTTAAATTTTAAGAAAATAAATATGAGGGGTAAACTGTGTTTGGAGGAAGTCTGATGATGGAGAAATGAGACTTTCTAAGCAGTGCAACTTCTGCATCAGTCATCATCAGCATTTAAATAGTCTAGTTCAATGAGAATGTACAAAGAAAAAAATCGAGGAGGAATCCTCTAGTAAGAAGTATCTAGGGGTGAAATATCATGATATATTCAACTTCTTTCAAGTGATATCCAAAAAAGCATACACATTTGGACACAGAGATAAAGAAAGCAAATTAGAAAAAATGTCAGCAAATGGTGAGTCAGATGAAGAATATATAACATTTACCTTATATATATATTTTTTAATGCATAGGTTTGAAAATTTTCAAAATAAAAAAAACTGGGGAAAGGAGACATTTCTTTATTAAGACCTTTCAACCAAGAGCTATAATAGTGTTTGGTAAGTAGGAGAGAATTATAGCTCTACATAAATCCTTTAGCAAGAAGCCTAAAAGATAACTGTGGAATCTGTTTCTTGCCTGGCAGTCACCTCCTTCCTAATATTTAGAGTTAGGAAACTAGACTGGATAGAGCAGGGTGACTCACTGGCATGTTACCAAAAATGAAGCTAAATCTCCCAAGGTTTGACACCAAGCAGAAATGTGAAATGAATTATAAAGGCACAGTCTGATTACTGATTAGAGTTAAGATTAGAAATACCTACTAAAGGAAAAGTTGAGAATATTGAGAAGCAACTATGTGATAACTTTAACAAAGTTCTAATCATTAAATACAAAGGTCGTTTAAAATTTGTTTTAATAAAATATTAAAAAACAGAAGACTAAGAGATTATAACTACCTTACTCCACAATATAAAATCAGAATAAGAACTCTAGTTTCCTGAACTTGGGGTTTCTTCAAATACACCAAAACTACCCATTTCTCTAGGTTCACAATGCAATTTTATGTTTACATTTCCTGAGACTATATATTTATGGAAATACATTTATGGGAAATATATGAATACATTATATGGGCATCCATTATGCTTCCTATAAGTCCTGTCACTGAAGGTGCTAGCAATAGGAACTCCTTCCCTAACATCTACCCTTGTTCAGAACACCTGAAAGCACCTTGAAGGTAGAGACTATATTGTATCCATTATTTTGGCCTCAGCTTACCCAGCTTAAGTGCTTCATCACACAGCAGACACTCAACAAATATGAAATACACACATACTCACACTTTATTGGAACACAGTCATACTCATTTATTGTAATTGAGACTGCATGAACCACAAAGTCCTGAAAATATGTACTAGCCCTTTAAGAAAAAGTTGCAGACCCGACAGACATCAAATTGTTAACTGAGGTTCTCTCCCCTACTTTTACTTACCCTATATATGTACATTTCTGTAATACCTGAATGCTTATAATAAAAATATTTTCATAATCACAAATACGTAAACAAATTTTCAGGGAATTTTTAAAATACCATGTTCCTATTAAATGATGCAGGTATATATTTCTTGACAGAGAAATATCTTCACCATATATTAAATTTTAAAACAGTTTATAGGACACCATGTATTCTACTAAGATCTACTTACACATTTCTTTTTTTTTTTTTTTTTTAAAGATTTATTTATTTATTTAATTTCCCCCCCTCCCCTGGTTGTCTGTTCTTGGTGTCTATTTGCTGTGTATTGTTTCTTTATCCGCTTCTGTTGTCGTCAGCGGCATGAGAAGTGTGGGCGTCGCCATTCCTGGGCAGGCTGCACTTTCCTTTCACGCTGGGCGGCTTTCCTCACGGGCGGGCGCACTCCTTGCACGTGGGCTCCCCCACGTGGGGGACACCCCTGCGTGGCACGGCACTCCTTGCTCGCATCAGCACTGCGCATGGCCAGCTCCACACGGGTCAAGGAGGCCCGGGGTTTGAACCGCGGACCTCCCATATGGTAGACGGACGCCCTAACCACTGGGCCAAAGTCCGTTTCCCTACTTACACATTTCTGTTTTTAAAACCAAATCTGGGGAAGGAGATGTGGCTCAAGTGATTGAGCTCCAGCCTACCAACTGAGAGGTCCGGGTTCCTTTCCCAGTGCCTCCTAGAGAAAACGAGCAAAACAGCAAGCTGAAGCAAAGGGCTGGTGCAGTGAGCGGACACCACAAGATGATATAACAAGGCATACAGAGACATAATGAGAGAAACACCAAAGCAGGGAGCAGAGGGGGCTCAAGAGATTAGGCACCTTCCTCCCACATTGGAGGTCCCAGGTTCGGTTGCCGGTGCCTTCAAAAAAAAAAAAGACCAGCTCACAACAGACAGACACAGCAAATGCAAACAATGAGGGAGGGAGTGATGTGGGCTGTGGGTGGGAGGCTCTTTGTCTCTTCAGAGATAATCTAAACTATCTGTGACTTGTGGGTGTGGGGTGATATAAGGCTGCAGTGCTGCCCTTGGTGACCATGGTAAGGACTCCAGTCCCAGGAAACAGTTTAACAGTGCAAGGTCTATAAACTTTAAGTATTCAGGGGAAATGCAAACCAGATATGCTAAAAGCTTATCTAGAATGCCTGAGGTCCATGCTAAAAGCTTACCTAAGATGTGGAAGATATATATGCTAATTCAAGCCTATTGAGAACTGAAACAAAAGGACCATTTGGCCTTCCCTCTCTGTATAAAAGGGACTCAAAAATCTTGTTTCGGGCTCGGGATTGAAACAGAAAGCTCCCGAGTCCCGCCGGCCGTCAATAAACCATTTTCCCTTCTCAAAATCATTCCTGAGTCCTGGCCTCTCTATACGCAAGTAATTGATCCTCTCTCAAACTCTACAACATGAGGAGGAATAAGTAAATAAAATAAATCTTTAAATTAAAAAAAGTAAACCAAGTCTGTTTGCATATTTAAATGTAGAGAAAAAGTATAGCTGGAAATAGCAAAATGCTAACTGTGATTTTATCTGTATAACGGGACTGCAAGTGATTTTATTTCTTTACTGCTGACCTGTAAAACTTTTTAATGCAAAACACATATTACCTTAATAGAAAAATAAAGCTATTTTAATTATAACAAAAATAAAACAAACCTCTGTTAGAATATTTTGTAAATATGTGCTATATGCTTTTCTAATCCCTAATTCATGGTATAGTCAGCATAGAATCTTTTCTTAGGGAGCTGACATTATGATTATAATTTAATCTGAGTTCCACATGAATCTAAAGCTGTAGGTAGTATAATGAAGAGAAATAAAGTGGAATATATTTAAAAAGCTGTCCTGAGAAGTTTTTCTAAAAGATTCTATCAGTTTGCTTCTTTGGTCATTTGTTTCTTTCTCCATAAAGGTATATAAGATTTGTAGTCATTATAAATAGCTGGGCAGCAAAGCACAGACAGTTGCCTTTTAAAATATGTTATTATGCTCTAGGAGGAGGAATTTTCTTTCAAGTATTTCTCCTGTTCCCAAGGAATCTACTTTTTCATTGTTTCTATTAGTGTCCTTGGACTAAGCAGAATGCTAAACATATAATTTCTGCATCTGTATCTGCTACAAGTACCTCTATCTCAGTTTACACCCACTCTTTCATCTCTAGTCATCTAAATTTGATCCTCAAGAGAAAATGCAGACCATCTCTCATTACTTCAAGAAAACCATCATAAGGGGAAAACTAAAAATAGAAAGGGCATTCCCAGGTAAAAATGGGGAACTGAACACATGCATTTAATCTCTGCTGTCTCCAAAAACCTCAACCAACAGTAAAATTGGTTTGTTTTTCTCTTTTCCTTTATTTATTTTTAAGCATAAATCCACAAGGCCAAAGATAACAAGAGAAAATTGCAACAAAACTTCATTAGCTGGAAAGCAGATGGACAAGTGGTAACTGCAGACCTGTAAATGCTGAATCTTAAATGAAAAGTCAATAAGCAATCCCATTTTCTCCATATGAACCCACCCCACCCCCAAAAGACCAGGTACCTTTATTGTTAGAGCAGGTACTATTGAAAATAGGGGTAAGGAAAGGACTAAAAACTGAAGGATTGAGTCAAAGTCTGTATATGAAGCAGTTCAATTCCTAAATTATCTTCACCACTCCAAAAAAATTAGGCAACAGCCCCTCTTCCTACTGTAGCAACAGACCTGAAGAGGGTAAAGCAGCTGAGGGTCCGGTACCACACTGAAAACTGGGTAAGTGAAAGTTTTTATAGCTAGTAGAGTGCTAAGACCACCCCTCTGTCCCCAGTCTTTTTCTCACACTCAAATCCCAGAATTGGAGCTCTATACCCTCCAGTGAAAGATTGGAATTGCCTCTCTGACCAGTCCAAAAGGAAAAACCTAAATACACTGATATTAGGGATATTCCCAAAGAATTAAAGACATTGATATTAAAGACACACTTCAGGTAATGTCACAGCCAGATCAGCCCATACAGTGAATAGCACTGTGTTGTTTGGAAATATATGTACCCTAAAAGATCATGTTCTTAAAGCTCATGTATTCCTGTGAATATGAAACTATTATAAGTAGGTTTCCATATGGTTACTGCAGTTAAGGCATAGCCCAGGGGGGTCTTAATCTTCTTACTGGAGTTGTTTATAAACAGGATGAATACAGAAAGAGAAAGCCCGAAAGCAAGAAGCTGAAAGCAATGAAACCTGGAAGAGAAGGGAGAGACCATCAGACACCGCTAGTGCCTTGCCATGTGGCAGACAATCCAAAGATTGCCGACAGCTGGTCTTCGGGAAGAAAGCATCATCTTAACAATGTCTTTATTTAAACATTCTCACAGCCTCAAAACTGTAAGTTTATCAGCTAATAAATTCCCATTGTTAAAACCAACATATTTCATGGTATCTACTTTCAGCAGCCTAGCAAACTAAAACAACTACCCAACAGTACTTACAACCTTTAACTGGCCCACTCTTAAATAAGGAAAAAAGGCCCATAATCATCAGACATATTTGGAAAAAACATTAAGAACACTTCAGAAAAACTGCTATTGATAACCTCAGAGTGGTAACCAAAAAAAAGAGCTCTTAGAAATTAAAAATATGAAAAGACAAAATTTAAAAATTTCATAAAGTACTAGAAAACAGAAGTGCAAAAATTTTTCTGAAATCAAAGCAAAAAGACAGAGATGGAAAATAGGAAAGAAAACAAAGGAGAATTAGAGGACCAGTTCAATAGACCCAGAATTCCAGAGAGAAAATGAAAAAAATAGAGAGAAAGAAATCAAATAATTAATTTAAGAAAATGTCCCAGAATTGAAGGATATAAGTTTTTGTATTTAAAGGATCCACTGAGGTTCCAACAAAATGTTTGAAAGAGAGTCACACTCAGGCACATCATCAACAAATTTCAGAACTTTGAGGAGTAAAGAACTTAACAAGTTTCCAAAATATATGATACAACAAAGGATCAAAAATCACAAAACCATTAGATTCTCAAACTGAACAGTGAAAGCTAGGGCAGAAAAAAAAGTATAGCAAAGCCTTTAAAACCTGAAGGGAAATTATTTTCAACTTAAAATTCTATACCCAGTAAGCTTTCAATTAACATGATGGTATGGTAAAAAAATTTAAATTAAATTTAAAAAAAAACCTTTACAGATTGCAAAAACTCAAAACTTTTACTCTCTTGCTCCTCTCTCAGGAACTTGTTGGAAGATTTATTCGTCAAAAATGATGAAGTAATCAAAAAAGAGAAATCTACAGGATTCAATGAAACAGGGTGTAGCAGTTTGATATGGTATATGAATTCCAAAAACAGATACTGGATTATGTTTGTAAACTGGTCTGTACCTGGGCATAATTAAATTATGATTAGGGCCTTAATTGGGTCATGTCAGTAGGACCTTGAGTCCCTGCTCACCAAGAGGGTGGGGACTTAGAGATAAAACAATAGGTCAAAGCAGAGGAGTTAGCTGGAGTTTTGATGTTGCAGTTTTGCTGCTTGAGTTTTTGAGCTGGAAACTGGGAAGTGAACACACAGGAGAAGAACAAGAGGAATAGAGATGGTTCCTCAGACACAGCAGGAGCCCCAGGGAGAGAGACACAGCATGTCGCCTGATAGTCTACAGCTGACCTTGAGGAGAGAGGCAAAGCCTAGAGAGCTTCAAAGTCTACAGCTGACCTTGTGGGGAAAACAGAGGAGCTGAGCCAGGACAGAAATGAACCCCAGGAAGAGGGGAACCCAGGAAGCCTGAACCCTGGCAGATGTTGGCAGCCATCTTGCTCTAACTCATGACAACAGATTGGTGAGGGAAGTAACTTACACTTTATGGCCTGGTAACTGTAAGCTTCTACCCCAAATAAATACCCTTTATAAAAACCAAACAATTTTTGGTATTTTCATCAGCACCCCTTTGGCTAACTAATACACAGGGGATCCAACACAAGAGAGGGACAAATGGAATCCACAGGATGATGGTAGCATGAGATCCTCAAAGAATTCACTGCTGCAAGCCTCATAACATGTTTTGATTTTTTAAATACATGCATCATTTTGATTTTTAAAAAGGCACTGATATTTTTAAAAAATCCATGGAGCTACACTATATAAACAGTGAGCCCTAAGTGAAACCATGAACTTAATTAATAGTATAATTATAAAAATGTACTATCATCAATTGTAACAAATATCCCACACCAATGCAAGGTATTCATAATAGGGTGGTATATGGGAATCCTGTATTTTATACATGGTTGCTCTATAAACCTATAACTTCTCTAATAAAGAAAAAAAAAGATCTTGAAATACAGAAAATGCCTACATACTCACACATAATCACATACCCACACAGAGTTCCAGACAGACAGAACACTGTCTCTCTCTTTTTTTAAGGTCTTAAAGTATAAGAAAGGACATTACTTGCATAAGGAACTTAAAACACACCAGGAGGCCAGGGTGCAAAAAAAAGAAAGACAATAAAAATACTGGAAATATAGGCAAATGCTGTTCCTAGAAATTAACAGACATTATACAATTACTGATTTATAGTGGGACAACTGGGAAAATTTAAATACTAACTAAGCATATTTTAATTATGTAGGGAAATGGTAATTTTTTTAGAGATACATATGGAAATATCTGGCAGTGAAATGTCACAGTTTTTATAATTTAAATATTTTTCAAAAAAGTAAACAAAAATATTGCAAAATGTTAATTATTAAATTTTGGTAATAGATACAGACATTTATCATACTACTTTTATTATATTTTTCACTACATTTGAAATTTTTCATAACAAAAACTCAAGAAAATATTACTTTGTAAAGACCTATACTTGAAGTAATGAATTCATTTCCCATGACTATTTTTAAATGGGAATTAGTTAAGGAAGAGAAGACAAGAAACATTGTAGGGTATCTTACCATATCCTGCCATAGAAGCACCATTCTCAACATCCACGGTGTTCTTATTTTCTTCTGCTAGAGCTTTAACATATCTTTTGCTTAAATCTAATATTTGTTCACGTAACTTAACACTGCTTTGGTGTCTTGGTTGTTGAAAAGTATAGTGCAGTAACATCAATCCCCAAATGAGTCCAAATACAAGCAAGAGCAAACTCAATTTCTGAGACAAATTTTTTCTTGAGATTGTAAAAAACATTTCTGATGAAGGGAGCACACTCAAATGAAAAGTGTTAACTAGGAGCAGCCACCAACAAGTCTTTTGAAAAGAAAAAACTCTTCTAATATTCTATATTCTTCATCTTCAGCAAGGTTGCCTCCAATTCCCAGTTAACTGTAAAATTGAGAAGAAAAAAGGTGATTAGCCTTAATCTGTATCAATAACATAGTAAATGACAAAGTTCAGAACACATTCTATAAATAGTTTTGATTTGGAATATAATCTTCTTTAACAACTTTCTCCACCACTAAGTAAGCTTTCAAGTTTTTTAGTAGTTTCATTTACACAGCTCTTCAAAATTTAAACTAGAAGGGTGCATTGTAGGAAGATGGCAGAGTAAGATACTCTAGAAATAAGTCCCTGCTCCCGAACAACTAATAAGCAGGTTGGAACTGTCTTAATCAACTATGTTGAAACTCCAGAATCTAGTAAAACACTGGGAAGCATTTAGGGAAGAGCGGGAGGAAGAGGTTAGTAAATTGCAGTAAATTCCTGTGTATTTCACTCTCTATGCAGCTGCCACCCCCATCTATCACCCAGACTCACTGCAGGAAGCAGTGAGGTACACATCCTGGTCCTTGTTGCAGCTTGCTGGTGCCAGCAGGGCCCCCAAGATTTAGGGGTGTGCAGTTCAACAGGTAATCACTGCTTTTGATTAATTAATTCAGATCACTGTGGTGCCCAGGCCTGAAGGTGGCCATTGTTCCAAACTACCCCAGGCAAAAGCAAGAAGAGACTTAAATTAAGACCCTTCCTCAAAACTATGGAAAACAGTTAAAGGGCTGCATTTACAGAGCAAGTGTTGAATCAACAACACAAAGGCCTTAAGATCCAAAGGAGAAACTGCTGCTTGCCTCTCCTTCAGATGCTTACTAGGTAGTGTGCAGTCGGCTGGACACTCCGTTGTGAGTCCCTGGCCTCCTTCCATCTGCTAAAAATGGATGTGCGAAATGCTCCTCAGGATATGATGGCCCAAAGAAAGTAACAAGATTGAAACCCAGGAGCCATCAATGAAGAGGACCAAATTTGGGACATACATATCAAAAAACATTTTTAAAAAAATGATTCTCAGTACACTCAAGGACATAAAGGAAAGCACATAGAAAGAACTAAAGGATATGAGAAAAACAATGAATGAGCAATATAAAATGTCAATAAAGAGAAATCTTAAAAAGGAACCAAACAGAACTACTGGAGCTGAAGACCACAATAAATGAAATTAAAAATTCCAACCGCAAGTTGGAGCTAGAAAAAGAAAGTATTAGTGAACTTGAAGACAAGACAATTGAAGTGAGTCAGGCTGAGGACCAGAAGGAAAAGAGAATTAGAAAAAGCAAAAATAGCTTAAGAGATCTCTGAGATACCATTAAGCACACCAATATATGCATTATGAAAGTCCGAGAGGGAGAAGAAGCAGGGAATAGAATGGAAGGCATATTCAAAGAAATAATGACAACAAACTTCCCAAACTTGGCAAATGATGTAAATATAAATATGCACATAAAAGAAGCCCACTGAATACCAAACAGGATAAACTTGAAGAGATATATGCCCAGACACGTGGTGATCAAAATGTCAAATGCAAAGAATAAGGAGAGAGTTCTGAAAGATGAAGATAAAAGCAATACGTTATGTACAAGGGAGTCCAAATTAAATTAAATACCAATTTCTCATTAGAACCATGGAGTCAAGGAGGCAGTGGGTTGAAATACTTAAAGAGTTAAGAGAAAACAATTGCCAACTAAGCACTTCATTTCTTGAGACATTTTCCCGCAAAAAGGAGGGAGATAAAAGCTGGGTGAGTTCATTACCACTAGACCTGCCATACAACAAAGCTAAATTAGGGTCAAACTAAAATTAAAGGACACTAGACAGTAGATCAAAGCAACAAAAAGAAATAAATGTAACCATTTGTGTAATTATAACGACAGTAGTATTTGGTTGTACATTTTGCTACGTAACTTCTTACTTCTTACAGGTGCTAAAATGCAAACACATAAAAAGTAATGATAAATCTATAGTTTTGGACATACAATGTACAAAGATACAATTTGCAACAAGTACAGAAACAGGTGGGAGGCAGAGGTATATAGGAATATTGTATACATATACAATTGAAATCAAGTTGGTATCAAATAAAAAATAGATTGCTATATATTTAGTATGTCAAATTGTAACCTCTTGGTAAACACAAAGAACCTATATGAAAAATATATCAAGAAAAAAATGAGAAGGGGTTTAATATGGTACAATACAAAAAATCAAATAAATATGACAGTAGGCATTAATGGAAGAATTGAGGACCCAAACAGCTATAAGGCTTACGAAAAGTAAATAGCAAAATGGCAGAAGAAAATCCTGCATTATCACTAGTTACTTTAAATATAAATGGATTAAACTTCCCAGTCAAAAGGCAGAAATTGGTAGAATGGACAAAACATGACCCAACTACATGACCCAATTACAAATTAAATTCAAAAACATAAGCAAGTGCAAAGTGAAAAGATGGAAAAAATACATATCATGCAAGTAGTAAGCAAAAGAGAGCTGAGGTAGCTATACTATTATCAGATAAAATAGCCTTTAAGGCAAAAATTGAGACAAGGGACAAATAAGGTCATTACACAGTGATAAAAGATTCAATTCAACAAGAAGCCATAACCATTATAAACATATATGCACCTAACGGTAGAGCCATAAAATATATGAGGCAAATATTCCTCGATTTGAAGGGAGAAACAATTTATTATTGGCTTTTCCATTTCTATAAAAAAAGGCTGTTGGAATTTTTATTGGGATTGTGTTCAATCTGTAAATCAGTTTAGGTAGAACTGATAAGTTAATGATTTTTTTATTATTATTTTTTAAAGATACATAGATCACACAATGTTATGTTAAAAAATAAAGAGGTTCCCATATACCCCCACTCTTCACCCCACCCCCACTTCTCCCACATCAACAACCTCTTTCATGAGTGTGGCACTTTCATTACATTTGATGAATATATTTTGGAACACTGCTACACAGCATGGATTATAGTTTACATTGTACTTTACACCCTCTCCCAGACCATTCAATGGGTTATGGTAGGATATATAATGTTCTCATCTGACCCTGCAATATCATTCAGAACAACTCCAAGTCCCCAAAATGCTCCCATATCACACTTCTTCCCTCTCCCTGCCCTCAGCAACTCCCAAGGCCACTGTCTCCACATCAATGATACAGTTTCTAACACTCCTAGAGTCACAATAATTCTATAGTGGAATACCAGTAAGTCTACTCTAATCCATATTTTATTCCTCCATCCTGTGTACCCTGGGATGGCGATGTCCACTCCACCTTTAAATCGAGAGGGGGCTTAGATCTCACATAGCTGATGGATGGGATTCTCCTGCTTGCAGCTGTAGACTCTTTTGGTTCCCTGGTGTGGTGGTTGACCATCCTCACCATCCTGTTAGCTGACCTGGGTAAGTCTAACAAACCAGAGAGTAGGTGATGCAACTTTGCTGAGGCTCAGGGCCCAGCTGGCACTGATATGGTTAATGATATTTACTCTTCCAGTCTATGAACACTGAATGTCCTTCCATTTATTTAAGTCTTCTTTGGTTTCTTTTAGCAGTGCTAAGTAGTTTTCTGAAAACAGCTCCTTTATGTCCTCGGTTGAGTCTATTCCTAAATATTTATTCATTTAGTTGCTATTATAAATGGAATTTTTTTCTGATTTCCTCCTCAGATTGCTCATCAGTACTGTATAGAAATGCTACTTATTTTCACATATTAATTTTGCATCCTGTCACTCTGCCGAACTCATCTATTAGTTCTAGTACTTTGTTGTGGATTTTTTTCAGGATTTTCTAGATACAGGACTATATCACCAGCAAACAGCAACAGTTTTACTTCTTCCTTTCCTATTTGGGTGCCTTTTATTTCTTTATCTTGTCTAATTGCTTTAGCTAGAACTTCTAGCATAATACCGAATTACAGTGGTGAAAGTGGGCATCCTTGTCTTTTTCCCAATCTCAGCAGGAAAGCTTTCAGTCTTTCACCATTGAGTACAATGCTAGCTGTGGTTTTTGATATATATACTTTACCATGTTGAGAAATCTTCCTTCTATTCCTGTGTTTTGGGGTGTTTTTATCAAGAAAGGATGCTGGATTTTGTCAAATGGCTTTTCTTTGTCAATTGAGATCATATGATTTTCTTCAATTTATTAATGTTGTTTATTACACTAGTTGATTTTCTTGTGTTGAACTACCTTTTCATATTTAGTATAAAACTCACTTGATTGTGGTGTATAATTCTTTTCATGCGCATTTGGATTCAGTTTACAAGTATTTTGTTGAGGATTTTTTGCATTTATATTCATTAGAGAAATTGGCTGGCAGTTTTTTCTCTTTCAATACCTTAAATACATATCACTTTCTTCTCACTCCATGGTTTCTGATGAGAGATCAGCACTTAGTCTTATTGAGATACCCTTGCATATGATACCTTTCCTCTTGCTGCTTTCAGAATCCTCTCTTTATCTCTAGTATTTGTCATTCTGAATAGTAGGTATCTCAGAGTAAGTCTATTCAGATCTATTCTGATTGGGGTGTGTTGTTCTGCTTGGATACTGATTTTCATGTCCTTCATAAAGCTTGGGAAGTTTTCAGTTTTTATGTCCTCAGTTTTTCTGCCCTTTTTCACTCTCTTCTCATCCTGGGACACCAATAATACATACGTTTGTGCATTCTGTGTTGTCATTCAATGCCCTGTTCCATTTTTTCCATTCTTTTATCTTTCTACTTTCCTGTCTTTTCAAGTTCAGATGTTCTGTCCTCAAAATCATTAATTCTGTCTTGGAGCAATTAAAATCTGCCTTTATGTGCCTCCAATATATTTTTAATCTCATCCATTGTGTCTTTCATTTCCATAAGCTCTGTTACTTTTCTTTGCAGGCTTTCAAATTGTTCTTTTGTTTTGTGTTTTTTGAGATACCAGGGCTGAGGACTGAATCCGGGACAGCAAATGCTAGAATTCGTTGCTCAATCACTGAGCCACATCGGCTACCCTGAGTTGGTTTTTTCATTTGTTTGGTTTTGTTTTTAGAAGCCACCAGGGACCAAGCCCAGGACCTCACAGGTGGGAAGCAGGCACTCAACTGCTTTGTTCTTTATGCTCACCCAATGTCTTAATATCCTTTATCTCTTTAGTCATATTTTCTTTCAATTCTTTGACTTGTTTTAGGAGATTTGTGTGGTTATCATTGATTAGCTGTCTTAAATCCTGTATTTCATCAGTATATTTGGTTTGTTCCTTCGGTTGGTGTATTAGTCAGCCAAAGGGGTGCTGATGCGAAGTACCAGAAATCTGTTGGCTTTTATAAAGTGTATTTATTTGTTTAGAAGCTTACAGTCATGAGGCCCTAAAGAGGCCCTAAAGAGATATTTCCTCACCCAAAGTCTGTTGTCACATGTTGAAGAAAGATGGGAGGCAAAGTCTGTGAGGTTTCAGCCTTCCTTCTTCCTCTTTTTTTAAAGATTTATTTTATTTATTTATTTCTCTCCCCTTCCTGCCCCTGCTCCCACTCCAGTTGTCTGTTCTCTGTGTTCTTCTTTTGTCCACTTCTGTTGTTGTCAGCGGCACGGGAATCTATGTTTCTTTTTGTTGTGTCAGCTCTCTGTGTATGCGGAGCCATTCCTGGGCAGGCTGCACTTTCTTTTGCGCTGGGTGGCTCTCCTTACAGGGCACACTCCTTGCTTGTGGGGCTCCCCTACGCAGGGACACCCCTGCATGGCACAGCACTCCTTGCGCCCATCAGTGCTGCGCATGGGCCAGCTCCACACAGGTCAAGGAGGCCCGGGGTTTGAACTGCAGACCTCCCATGTGGTAGACGGATGCCCTAACCACTGGGCCAAGTCCGCTTCCCCCTTCTTCCTCTTAAGGCTCTGTGCTTCCAGCTTCTTTTGATCAGCTATAGGCTGACATAAGGCTTGTCTCTCTCTCTGAGGCTTGTTTCTTTCTGGACTCAGTTGCTCTGGACTCTTCACAAGGTCAGCTGTAGACTAGCAGGCTCATTTCTCTTCCTGGGGCCTCTGCCATGTCTAATGAGCTGTCTCCCTTCCTCTGCTGTGTCTTTTTCTGTGTGAGTGTCCACCCACCAAGGGGAGGGGGTGAGGACTCAATGCCCTACTGATGTAGCCAATTCAAAGCCCTAATCTTAATTTAATCAAGTAAACATAACGTCTGAATTTAATACAATCAAAGGCTATCATGCCCAGAGGAACTGACCAGTTTGCAAACATAATCAATATCTCTTTTTGGAATTCATAAATAATATCAAACTGCCGTAGCTGGGCTATCTCTTCCATTTTCCTAGTATGGCTTGTAATTTTTTGCTGATGTCCAGTCATCTGAGTATGTTGGTGAATATATTAATGGTTAATTTCTCTCTTGCCTAGTATTTGTTTGTTTTTTCATGGCTCTTCTTTGATTTTTGGTTCAACTTATTCTTTAAAATTGCTCAGCTTACCAAATTGGACCAGGGACTCACTAATGGGGCTCAAATTTTCTCCCAGGGGTAGAGTAAAAAGCAGTGTTTTTCCCTTTGAAACTTTCTGGCCAGCCAGCAAATGGCACTCACTGGTCAACCTTTCCACAGAGGTGTTTTTTTCAGTCTCCACTTTCCCGTGTTTGTGGTCTGGCCAGAGCTGAGATTCAAAGTGGCCAAACTCACTGAAGAGAAGTCCTCTGATTCACCCTCCCTCTTTCCTTCTAACAGCTGACAGGGAGGAAGACGTCTGTTCCCCTCTCAGTGGACTGCATTGAGCCAGGGGTTTGATCCAGGCTCAAAGTCTTGAGAGTGGGCCACCACTGGGTTTTAGTAACTCACACTTATTGTTTCGGGTTCTTTATCTCTCTGTCTCTTGGCCTCCTGGTAGTTGTGCACCACTGTCCTGGTCTCCTAACCCCCAAAGCAGCTCCCTCAGACACCTGTTGGCCCTTTCCTGTTTTGTTGGTTTTTTTTTTTTTTATCTCTCCCCTTCCCCTCTTCCCGTCCCAGTTGTCTGCTCCCTGTGTCCATCTGCTGTGTGTTCTTCTGTGACCGCTTCTATCCTTATCAGCGGCACCGGGAATCTGTTTCTTTTTGTTGCTTTTGCTGTGTCAGCTCTTGGTGTGAGCAGTGCCATTCTTGGGCAGGTTGCACTTTCTTTCACACTGGGTGGCTCTCCTTATGGGGTGCACTCCTTGCACGTGGGGCTCCCCTACATGAGGGACACCCCTGCAGGGGGGGGGCACTCCTTGTGTGCATCAGCACGGCACATGGGCCAGCTCCACATGGGTCAAGGAGGCCCAGGGTTTGAACTGAGGACCTCCCATGTGGTAGGGGGACGCCCTATCCATTGGGCCAAGTCTGCTTCCCTCTTGTTGTTTTTATAAGAGAGTTAAGCCTTGCCTGCCTATTCCAACATCATCTTCCCAGAACTCTCCACTAATCCTTGACAATCTGAGTAACATGAGTCAATTCTAGAGATATTTTACCAGAATCAAATAAAATTCTTCTCGTTATGTACCATGGCCATCCATATTACAGTCCCCAAAAGACCAAATTTACTTCCCATTACTTACCCAAAAAAATCCCCCAATGTTTTAGTTTACCAGGGCTGCTAAAACAGATACCAACAAACTGGTTGGCTAAACAACAGGAATTTATTGTCTCAGGTCTGGATGTTACAAATCCAAAATCCAAGTATCAGCAGCCCAAGCCTTTTCCAAAGTCTGTAATGTTCTGGTGGTGGCTTGTTGGCAATCACTCTTTGCCTCTATGACATGCAATCTTTCTTTCTGTCTCTTTCTTCAACTATCATGTACAAATTTCCTTTGATTTTAAGACTCCAGTCATATAGGGTCAAAACCCACCCTGATTCAATCTGGCCTCATCTTAATAGAATCTGTGAAGATCTTATTTACATATGAGTTCATACCCACAGGACCAGGTCTTAGGACTTAAACACGTCTTCAAGGTGGACATGGTTCAATCCCCAGGACCCCTCAATCAAGTAGTCTTCCATCTCATACAATAGTAATAATAATACTTACATTTATATACTATTTCTATTTTCAACACTTGTTTCCTTATATCCTCTCATATAAATACATATACAATAGACAGTTTTCAGAAAAGCTGCAGGCTTGAAAGTTTCTACTCAGAATTTGTGGTCAACATAAAATATTTCATTGGCATTAATGTCATAAACTGTATTCTTCCAGAACAGAGTTCTGACTCACTGTCTAGGGTTTTTCTGTATACCATATTACCACCCTTACCTCCAACTGGAAAGATTGTATTTGGAAATACAGAATGAACTATAATACTGAATGATCCTTTGCTCTTTTTTTGCTTGAAAAAAAAAAAATGTTTAACCAGAAAACAGTAATGACAGTTTAAGGCAATGACCTTAAAATCTTGAAGATGTGTAATCTGGATCATTCTTAAAATTATCAATTGAGACATTAAAGTTCCAAATATGCTTTATTTATGTAAATCAAAGTTCACAAAGATGCTTCAAGAAGGATTTTTAAATCTTGGGTCTTATTTACATAGACAAAAAATCAGAATATAAAAAATGCAAAGTAAAATAAAGATAAGGTACTCTGGATGTTGAGACCTTTAGCATGATCAGCAAACACATTGATAAGAAAGAAAAAATAATTTGGGGAGGGGGATGCTTAAAAGATTAGACTAAAGCACAACCTTTCCTGCATGTAGTTTCATTTCAAAGATGAAAGAAGTAGGTTCAATCATTTGTTCACTCATTCATTCACAACATTTATTAAGTACCTACTGGTGATATGGTGGTTCAAAAGGATAGACAGGATTCCCATTCTTCTGCAGTTTGTGCTTCAGCAGGAGTGAGACAACAAACAAGCAAACAAAGAAGCAAGCAAATTTCAGCTTGTGATAAGTACTATGAAGAAAAGAAACAGGGTGATGTGAGAGAATGACTGGGGACGTCTATATGAGATGTGATATCAAGGATGACCCTCTGGAATAGGTAATATTCGATCTGAGAAAGAGGATCAAGTACAAAGTCTGGTTCCAACTTCCTTCCAACTAAAACCTTTGGAATTCTTTTCTGACCATAATCTTGGGGGTGTCAGTAATATCTCATTCTTCTCAGGTACCAAACAAATGAGAATGAGAGGGAACCAATCCCCAGCATGGAATGGCCTGGTTGGGAGAAATCGTCCAAAATGAACAAAAGGAAACCCAAAGCAAAGAGAGCTTTGGGTTCCCCTTTCTTCTGAGAGTGGCAGTACTTGCTGTTTGGTAATATATAGGAACAGTAATGATCTGATACAATGATCTTTACACAGAAAGCATATTCTCACTGGTGTTTAATAATTTGAAGGGGACAGTGCCAAGAGGAGGTATGGAATAAAGCCTAGATAGCAATCTGCCACTGTGCTAAGTTAAAACTGTTATTAATCATTTTAAATGCAATTTTTCAAACTCTACTCTTTGTTCAGGAATACAAAAGTAGAGAAAGAACAAGGAGGAAATTTTCTTCTTAATTTTTATATTCATTATAGGCCTCTACTCCAATTTACAGGATCTTTGGAGAACAGTAGTGTTCAAAGCTCTATTATGGTGCTGCCTAATAACACACCATGTAAACAACTGGATATTTAAGCAATTTTTCAGTGGTTTCTCCCTAGCCAGGAACTAAAAACAAATATCTTAATTCAATATTATTATTAGGGAAAAGTAAAGACAAAGAATCTGTGAATATTTAAATTAGAATACCCTCATTTTAAAGGTAAGGAACATGACACATGAGAGGATTAATTACTGTCCAACGTCAAACAAATGGGTGAAAAGTAGGCATCCAAACTCTCAGTCCAGATCTCAAGTGTTTTTTCACTTTTTTTTTTTAAGGAGATACCAAGGATTGAACCCAGGACCTTGTACATGGGAAGCACTCAACCACTGAGCCATATCCACTCCCCAATAAGAGTTGGTTTCTTTCATGTTTGTTTTTGTTTTTAGGAGGTAGTGGGACTCGAACCTGGGACCTCATACATGGGAAGCAGGTACTCAACCACTTAAGTTACATCTGCTCCCCTCAATTGCTTTAAAAGTTGAGAACAAAAATCAACTTAATAGACTATAACTACTATTTATTAAAAAAATAAATTTATTAAAAAAATAAAATCAAAGTAGACTGCACACACTACAGGTTTTACTTTGTGAACCTTCCATTTCAGCTTTATATATACTACATAGTATAAATATATATAATTTTTACACACACAGACACATGCACATGCACAAATAAGTATACACTATGGTATTCTGATAAAGAAATTCTCTTGCTATAGCTTGCAGACAAAAAAAGTTTTAAAAACACTGCATTTGACACTGCCTGGCTTAAAATGCTTCCTTGTATTTTTATGCAAACACTGTGATAGGAACATAAAAACACTAATGGACAACTAAGCCGTCCTTAAAATCTCTCCTTCAAATCCCATTTCTGCATTTATTCAGTGCTCTGCAATTTGTGCTGTCATGATTATAAGTAAAGTAAGTACCAACAGCAAAAGCAGAAACCAGCAAGTAGAGAAGCTATCAGCCAAAGATGCTAAAGAATCAATGTGTATTAATCTTGTAAGGAATTTACAGCCAGAGGTAAAGTTACTTAAAAAGATACAATATGTTCACAAGAGTTCAGAAGTTCAGATGGTTCTCTGCAAAAGACTCAGAAATAAATCCTCCACAGATTTGACCTTGGAATGTAATTTCAGGGGGAAAGACCCATTCCTAAAATATTTTCTCTACATAATACTGCCTAGGAGTAATGTCTGGAAAAAATTTTAACATAGGTTGACAGAGCCTGCCCAAAGCCTTAGCTAATCATGTGCTGCCACATGACTTCATCTCCCTGTCTATAGCTCACTAGATTTGCATTAAAGACCTATACCAGAGGCTTCCTACAAAAAGACAGGCCAGTCAGACATGGGAAAACTAGGGATTAGCAGGAAAAGCCAATAGAGAAAGAATTCACAAAAAGGAACAATGAAGTGGGGTTAGGGGATGTAGCAGTTTGATACTGTTTATGAATTACAACATAGATATTGGATTACGTTTGTAAACTGGTTTGTTCCTCCGGGCATATAAGAGGTTTCACTTTTACTTGATTAAATAATGATTAAGGCTTTGATTGGGCCACATCAGTAGGATGTTGAGTCCCTGCCCACCAAGTGCAGAAATTGCACTGCAAAGAAGGGAGGAGACAGTTTTGATCCTGGAGACCCGGAAGTAAACACACAGAGAAGCACATATGTGAGGAAGGAGAAGAGTCTTGATTAGACACGGCAGAGGCTCCAGGAAAAGACAAAAGCCATTTGCCTGATAGTCTACAGCTAGTCTTGTGGCGAGACCAGAGCAGCAAAGCCCCAAGAGAAACGAACCCCAGGAAGAGAGGAACCCAGGAAGCCTGAACCCTTGCAGACATCGGTAGCCATCTTACTCCAACACATGGCAACAGACTTTGGTGAGGGAAGTAACATGCTTTATGACCTGATGACTAAGCTTCTATCTCAAATAAATACCCTTTACAAGAGCCAACAGATTTCTGGTATTTTGCAGCAGCACCCCTTTGGCTCACTAATACAGGGGATAAAAACTAAAGTTATGAAGAAGCAAACACAAGTAATCAGAGGCTATATGTAAAAGAAAAGTGATACAGAGAGTAAGGAAGAGAACTAAGAATGTCAAAATGCAGAGAAAGTATGTGTAGCTCATGGCAGAAAGGGAGGAACTGGTCAACAGAGATTCTAATTTCTGGCAACTTGCTGGGTCTTTTATGTGCATTTCTTTATTCAAAGTGGTTTGAGAGTACTATATGACCTGGAGTGAAAAAGGCCTAACAAGGACACACAATCACTTTAAAAGAACATTGAAGGTTGTTCCTGAACAGATCGAGATGGCAGAATAATTAGATCCAGGGTTCTGTTCCCCCCCACAGAAGCTTTGAACAACCAGAAAGAACTTGTAGAAAAATCTTTCTCAAAGCTTCAGAAAAGTTAAAAGATTTCACATGGTGAGCACTAAATCAATAAAGAGTCAACTTAAAAATGGTAGATATTGTGGCACCCTGGATGCCACTTCCCCATCCTCTCACTGGCTGTTCAGGGAGTTGGCCCTCATTCCCAGTGCAAGTCCCTGGTCCCAGAGGAAGCAAAGAAACCCTAGTGCACATAGTAGTAGCTGGTATGTCTGGCCCAATCTGCCTGGTGGCGCCTGAGGGACTGAACCAGGACACTCACCACAGGATCCCATCTCAGAATTTGCCCTGTGTGTAGACAGTTGCTCACAGAGCTCTCCTACACAATGCTCTGGTAAAGCAATCAAGGCATAGCTCTCTGGGTCACAGGTTTACTGTCTATGTCACAGTTCCCTGAACTGTGAGGAAGCACTCTTTCCTAGGAAAGAGGGAAAGTTCAGATCCATGTAAATAGGGGAATTCGTAGGGCCTCATACACATGCCCAGAACAAAACACATATGCAAAATGGACTAGGGAGGAAACTACACTTTTGACTCAAGCTATTCTCAAAACTCAACATATGGCTAAGGTGTAAAGGAGAACACTGGCTCAGGATAATCTGTAAAGACTGAGTATATTAGTCAGCCAAAGGGGTGCTGAGGCAAAATACCAGAAATTAGTTGGTTTTTATAACAGGTATTTATTTGGAATAGGAGTTTACAGAAACCCGGCCATAAAGCATAAATTACTCCCCTCACCAAAGTCTATTTGGAGCAAGATGGCTGCAGAAGTCTGCAAGGGTTCAGGCTTCCTGGGTTCCTACATTCCTGGAGCTTGCTTTTCTCTGGGTTCAAGGTTCCTTTCTTCCTGGAGCTGGCTTCTCTTTCCTCTGCATGCTGACTTCCCAGTGCTCCAGCTTAAGTCTTCATGATCAAACTCCAACATCAAAACTCTAACATCAAAAACCCCTCAACTCTATTCTTTGCCATGCCTTTTACCTGAGGCATTTATCAATGCCCTAATGATGTGGCCCAACCAAAGCCCTTATCATAACCTAATCATGTCCAGGTATAGACCAGATTATAAACATAATCCAATATCTATTTTTGGAATTCATAACCATATCAAACTGCTACATTGGGGAAGATGTTTCCTTTTTTTTTTTGTTTTTTTTCCATCTTTTTGTTGTTGTTAGTTCCTGGCATTCAAGGAAAGCTCTGTCAGAACACTGGTTAGATGCAAGATTAAGGAACAGTTGCTGCAGAGTGTAAATTTCAGCAACATTAAAATATCAAAATGTCAAGGTTTCTACAGAAAATAACAAAACACACAAAGAAACAGAAAGTGATGGCCATGCAAAGGAGAATATTAAAGCATTAGAAGCCATCAATAAGGATGACCAGACTTGGGCCATTCTAGACAAAGACTTTTCTAAAATAGTCCTAAATATGCACTAAGATACAAGGGAAAACATGGACAAAGACCTAAATAAAATAACAATATATGAACACAAAGATAATATCAATAAAGAGATAGAATTTATCAAAATAAAAAACAAACAGAGGGAAGTGGATGTGGCTCAAGTGATTGGGATCCTATCTACCATATGGGAAGTCCCAGGTTCAGTTCCCTGAGCCTCCTGGTGAAGGCGAGCTGGCCCAAGTGAAGAGATGGCCCATATGGAGAGCTGATGCAACCAAAAAGAGACATGGAGAAAAGACAATGAGAGATACAACAAACCGAGGGAGCTGAGGTGGCTAGAATGATTGAGTGCCTCTCTCCCACATCGGAAGGTCCAGTATCAATTCCTGGTGCCTCCTAAAGAGAAGATGAGAAGAGAAGACAAGTAGACACAGAAGAATGAGCTGCAAATGGACACAGAGAACAGACAGTGAGCATAAGCAGCGGGGGGGAGGGGGGACGCAGAGGAGGGAGGGGGGATAAATAAATAAAATAAATCTTAAAAAAAAAAAAATAGAGCTGCAAACCACAGATATGGAAAATGATAATTTCCTAGAAGTGATCAACAGCAGATTGGAGCTGGTAAAAAAAGAATCAGTGAACCTGAAGATAAGAAAACCACAATTACCTAGTCTGCGGAGTAGAAAAAGAAAAATGAGGAAAAGTGAACAGAGCCAAAGCATGACCCAACTAAATTCTGCCTGCAATACACCCACCTTAAAGTCTAGATACAAGTAAGTTGACGGTGAAAGGATGGGGAAAAAAACATACCATACAAGTATTAACCAAAAGAGAGCTTATTGGATAAAATAGGCTTTAGGTCAAAGAACAGTTACAAGAGACAACCAGCAAGATGGCAGTGGAGTAAGGTGCTCCTAGAGTCAGCTCCTCCTACAGGGCAGTTAGTAAACACCCAGAGCTATCTGGAGCTAGCTGAAGCACCTGTCTGGGGGCTTCAGGAGGCCAGAAGAGCATCCTGCAACATTCTTGAAGGAATAGAAGGAGGAGACTGCCCATCTACAGAGAAGATTACTAAGAGGAGCTCTCCATGCCACAGAGGCTGGTCCCCTCCTCCACTGGAGGCACAAGTCTCCTTGAGAGCTGTTCTACAGCTAGAATTGAAAGCTCCACTTCGCAAAAATGGGGGAGGAAGAGATGGTTGGGCACCAACTTCAGCTACTGATGAGTAAATTCAGTGCACTAAAGTATAATCCTAAATTCAGCTAAAGTTTGAGCTTGTCCAAGTCAGAAAGAAGCCAGTAGCCACCATCCTAACACCACACTTGACACAAGGGGAACTGTGGCGAACTGAAAATCACAGTGCTGGTGGGGACCAGCTTCTTTCCATCCAGATCAGATTGCAGCACTAGCCTAGGCCCCAGCCCCACCTCTGGCAGGGAGGAAGCTGGGGGGGCCTGTGCCAGCCTCTTCAGGAGATTATCGGCCAAGCCACAGAGGCAGTGATTATTCTACTCTGGCAGTACAGGCCACCCCAGGAGATACTCTGTGGCTGGAATTGGAAGCTCCATTTCCCAAAAACAGGGTTGGAGGAGATGGTTGGCTAACAATTTTGGCTGCTGATTGGTGGACTCAGCTGGCTAGGGTATAACCCTAGGAACAGCTGGGGTGTGAATCTGTCAGGGTCAGAAAGAGGCCAGTGGCCACCATTTTGACTCTGCCCCCAGCATGAAGGGAAGCCAGGGTGACCAAAACTGACAGTGACGGTAGGAACCGGTTTCTTTCACCCAGATCGGGTGACTTCAGACTAGGCTTCAGTCCCACCTCTGGCAGGGAAGAGGCTGCAGGCCCTGTACCAGCTTATCCAGGCTCCTGCAGGTACCTTTGACTGGCACAGACTGAATAATCGGAAGTCTACTGGGGCAACTGCAATCATCTTGGACCCGCACTGCATAGATTGCTGCCCACACCTACAGCTCCCAGGCAAGGGAGAAAGGGGCGTGAAGCTTCATCAGTCTCTCTGGGCAACTACCATCTAGGCCTGCATGATTTGGATTATTCCACACAGCTGGGACTCGGTCCCTACCCTCCGCTAGCAAAGAAGAAAGTTGGGAGAAGCTTCATTTGTCCCTGGGGCAATAAGGGCAGCTTGAGCCTCCACAGCTTATAGCACCAATTATATCCTTAGTTCATACTGTACAACCAGCAAGGGAGAAAGGGCAGGAACCCATAATAAATACTCTAGTAAGCCAGATGCTAAGAAAACAACAAAGAATTACAATCCACACCAAGAAACAGGAAGCTATGGCCCAGTTAAAGGAACAAGATAAGCCTCCAGATGACATAAAGGAGTTGAGACAACTAATCATAGATGTTCAAACAAATCTTCTTAATAAATTCAATGATGGGAAGCAGAAGTGGTTCAAGTGATAGAGCTTCTGCTTACCATATGGGAGGACCCAGGTTCAATCCCTGGGGCCTTCTGGTAAAAAAGAAGAGAAAGCATGCCCACACGGTAAGCCAGTACCCATGTGAGTGCACGCATGGTGCAGCAGTACCCACATGAGTGCCTGTGTGGTGAGCCAGTACCCACGCAAGTAAGTCACACAGCAAGATGATGACACATCAAAAGAGAGACAAGGGGAGAGTCAAGGTGAAGTTCAGTAGAAACCAGGAACTGAGGTGGCGCAATTGACAGGGAATCTCTCTCCACATCAGAGGTCTCCAGGATCGAATCCCAGTGAATCCTAGAGGAGAGAAAATGAGGAGAGAAGACAACGTAGCAAAAACAGCAGGGAGGGAGGAGGGGAAGGGGAAGGGGGAAAATAAATAAATAAAATAAATTTTTTAAAAATTCAGTGAAATGGATAAAGAGATTAAAAATATTAAGAAGACACTGGATGAGCACAAAGAAGAATTTGAAAGCATACACAGGAAAAAGCAGATCTTACGGGAATGAAAGGTGCAATAAATGAAGTTTTAAAAACACTGGAATCATATAATAGCAAATTTGAGGAAGGAGAAGAAAGGATTGGTGAGCTTGAAGAAATGGCCTCTGAAAGTGAATATACAAAAGAAGAGATGAAGAACGTAAAAAATTGAACAAGGTCTGGGAACTAAATGACAGCAAAAGATATGCAAACATACGTGTCATGGGTGTCCCAGAAGGAGAAGAGAAGGGAAAAGGGGCAGAAGGAATATACAAAGAAATAATGGTAGAAAATTTCCCAACCCTATTGAAGGACATAGATATCCATGTCCAAGCACAACATATCCAATCCAAAAAAATCCAAACAGACCAACTAACTCCGAGACACATACTAATCAGAATGTTAAATGTCAAAGACAGAGAATTCTGAGAACAGCAAGGGAAAAGCAATACATAATATATAAGGGACACCCAATAAGATTAAGTGCTAATATCATGGAGGCAAGAAGACAGTGGTCTGATATATTTAAGATACAAGAGAAAAACTTCCAGCCAAGGATCTTATATCCAGCAAGATGTCTTTCAAAATGAGGGTGAGATTAGAATATTCACAGATAAACAGAAACTGAGAGAATTTCTAAGCAAGAGACCAGATTTTTCAGGAAATACTAAAGGGTGTGCTAGAGCCTGAAAAGTAAAGACAGGAGAGAGAGACCTGGAAGAGTCTAGAAATGAAGATTATATCTGTAAAAGTAACTAAAAGTGTCAAGAGAGTGGTGAAAGTAAAATATGACAGATAAAACTCAAATAGGAATAAACTTAACCAACAATGTAAAGCATTTGTATTCAGAAAACTGCAACTCAATGTTAAATCAAAAAAGGCATAAATAACTGGAAGAACATTCCATGCTCATGAATTGGAAGACTAAATATCATCAAGATGTCAATTCTACTCAAATTGATATAAAAATTCAATGCAATTCCAATAAAAATTCAACCAGCATTTTTAAAAAAATTTTTTAAGGCATGATTATCAAATTTATTTAGAATGGTAAGGGGTCCTGAATAGCCAGAAACATCATAAAAAGGTAAAGCAAACCCTCAACTCCAGACATTAAATCATATTACCTAGTTGTAGTGGTAAAAGCAGCCTGGTTCTGGCATAAAGGCAGATATACAGACCAATAGAACCAAATTGATGGTTCAGAAACTGACCCTCACATGTATGGTCAAGTGATTTTTGACTAGCTTGTCAAACCCACACAGCTTGGGCAGAAGAGTCCATTCAAGATATGGTGCTAAAAGAACTGGATAGAAACATCATTATAGACAAAGAAAAATCGTACTTAAAGCTAAATATGCTAATTCAACTCTAATACAGTACATTCTACTTAACTGTAAGTAAGGAAAGAATAAACAGAATGCTCCAAGCTGCTACCAGGGAGACAGTTTGATGACATCTCACAATAAGTGTCATGGTTTCTACGTTTTTAACCAATGAGGGAATCATTATTTTACTTTAAACCCCTTTCAGGAAACTACTTCTTGAGCCAAAGGGGAAAAAATATAACTCTCCGAACCTAAATGTTACCCGAAAACACAGAACTGGAACACAAAGGCAGGAAACAGAGTAAAGCACAGCCATGCAAACAGAGAAAAGCCACTGTTAGGAATAAATAATCAGAGGCAAATTATTTATTATTCATATTATTTTATTATTGTTTAAAAAAAACTAAAATGAGGTATCATCTCATACCTCACAAAATGGACTTATTTTTTTAAAAAAAACAGAAAACAACAAGTGATGGAGAGGATGTGTAGAAATAGGAAAACTTCGCTATTGGTGGGAATGCAGAATAGTGCAGACTCCGTGGAAGACAGAAGGCAGAAGTTTAGCAATTCTTCAGGAAGCTAAATACAGAACTGCCATATGATCTGGCAATCCCTCTGAAAGGAGTAGTATAGGGATGTTGAAAGAACTGAAAGAAACCCAGAGAATAATCTAGGTTCTGAATAACATAATGAAGCCGAAAGTGGATGAGGAGTGTTATTAATAGTAAAAACACAAGAATGTTCCTTTAAAAACAAACGTTCATCACTATTACAAACTTGTAAGACTATGGTGATACACAGAGAAAATGCAATTAATGTAACTTATGGCCTATAGTTAACAGCAATATTGTAATAGTCTTATATCCATGTCAAAGAAGGTACTTATATCAACACTAAGGGTCAATAAGAGCAGTATGGCATTTTTAAATTTTGGACGAAGGAAAACACTCAAAAATTTACTGGGCCGATGACTGCATAACTCTGATAAAAGTGAGAGTCACTGAGTGTACACTTTGGATAGATTGTACATGGCCTGGGGCCATACAACACAGGAAAGCATATGGTGGAAGACGGACTATGGTTAACAGTGCAAATATGAGACTGTTCTCTCAAGAACTAAACAAGTGCATAACACTTATACATGGTGTTAATAATAGGGGCTGTATGAAAAAAATACAGCAAATGTACGCTATGGCCCTTGGTTAGTGGTAATAGTCTGATGATGTTCTTTCATAATCTGTAACAAATGTTCCACAACAATGTAAAGTGTTGGTGGAAGGGTAAAGTATGGAATTCTAAACATAATGCATGATTTTTTTGTAAACTCACAACTTATCTAATAAAAAATATAATTTAAGAAACACAATGGGGAAGCCGATGTGGCTCAAGCAATTGAGCTCCCACCTACCACATGTCAGGTCCCAGGTTTGTTTCCTGGTTCCTCCTGGAGAAGATGAGCAAGACAGAAACTGGTGTGATAGGCAGGCACAGCAAGCTGACACAACAAGGAGGCACAAAGAGGAAATACAATGAGAGACAACAAAGCAGGGAGCGGAGATGGCTCAAGCGATTGAGTGCTCTCCCCCACATGGGAGGTCCCATGTTCAGTTCCCAGTGTCTCAAAGAGAAGATGAACAGACACAGAGCACACAGCAAATGGACACAAAGAGCAGGCTGCAAGCACAAAAATGAGGGGGAGGGAATAAATTAAATAAAATAAATCTAAAGAAAAAGACAAAACACCACAATGAGATATCATCACAGCTTATAGAGTGTGTAGCAGTTTGATATGGTTTATGAATTCCAAAAACAGATATTGGATTATGTTTGTAAAATGGTCTGTATCTGGCTGTGATTAAATTATGATTAGGGCTTTGATTGGGCCATGTCAGTAGGATGTTGAGTGCCCCAGCCTCCTTTCACAGATAAAACTACATGGCAGAGCAGAGGAGTTAGCTGGACTTTTGATGTTGGAGTTTTGAGCTGGAGGACGGGAAGTGAACACAAAGGAAAAGAATGCAGAGGAATAGAGATGGCTCCTTAGACACGCAGAAGCCTTGGGGGGAGAGACAGCCATTTGCCTGATAGTCTACAGCTGACCTTGTGGAGAGGGCACAGCAGTTGAGCCCAGAGACCAAACAGAGCCCTGGGAAGAGAGGAACCCAGGAAGCCTGAAGTCTTGGCAGACATCAGCAGCCATCTTGCCCCAACACATGGCAATAGACATTGCTGAGGGAAATAACTTGTGCCGTATGGCCTGGTAACTGTAAGCTTCTACCCCAAATAAATACCCTTTATAAAAGTCAACAGATTTCTGGTATTTTTCATCAGCACTCCTTTGGATGACTAATACAGAGTGGCAATTTAAAAAACAAGAAAATTACAAGTGCTAGAGAGAATGTTGAGAAAGAGGAACATTCCTCAGCTGTTGGTGGGAATGTAGAATGGTGCAGCCTCTGCGAAGGACAGTTTGGCAGTTCCTCGGAAGCTAAATATAGATCTGTTGTATGATCCAGCAATCCTGCTACTAGGAATATATTCAGAAGAACTGAAAGCAGGAACGCAAACAGACATTTACACAACTATGTTCACAGCAACATTATTCACAATTCTAAAAGATGGAAACAACCAATGAACCAATGAATGGATAATCAAAATGTGGTATATACATATGATGGAATACTACTCAGCTATAAGAAATGAAACCAGGATGCATATGACAATATGCATGAACCTTGAAGACAGTATGTTGTGTGAAATAAGCCAGACATAAAAGGACAAATATTGTACAGTTTCACTAATATGAACTATATATGCTGAGTAAACACATGATTTTAAACTCTAGAGTATAAGTAACTAAAATATAGATTTAGAGTTGAGTTGGGTGGGGAAATGTAGAATTTTTAATAAGGTTGATTGTAAATGTGTGGAAATAGTCAATGTCACACATTTTAGTGAGTATAACTAACACTTGCTGATGTATAAAGTTTACAGTGGCTTAAAGGGGTAGTCTAGGGATGTAAATGTCAATTGAAAGAAAGCTAGAGAATAATCTAGTAAATGTACAACAAAGAGAACTCAGTGGTAGATGAGGATTGTGATAACAGTACAAATACAAGAATGTTCTTCTGTGAACTAAAACAAATGTACATCAATATTACAAGGGGTTAAGAATATGATAGGGAAGCAAATTTGACCCAACGGTTAGGGTGTCCGCCTACCACATGGGATGTCCAAGGTTCCAACCCAGGGCCTCCTGACCCATGTGGAGCTGGCCCATGCACAGTGCTGATGTGCACAAGGAGTGCTGTGCCATGCAGAGGTGTCCCCTGTGTAGGGGAGCCCCACATGCAAGGAGTGCAACCCATAAGGAGAGCCGCCCAGCACGAAAAAAGTGCAGCCTGCCCAGGAATGGCACTGCACACATGGAGAGCTGACGCAGCAAGATGACACAACAAAACGAGACACAGATTCCCTGTGCCGCTGACAAGAATACAAAGCGGACAAAGAAGAACACACAGAGAATGGACACTGAAGAGGAAGGAATACTCCCTATCTCATTCTACAAGGTCTCATATCAAACCCAGATAAAGGTACTACAAGAAAACTACAGACCAATATCTCTTATGAATATAGATTCAGAAATTCTCAACAAAAAACTAGCAAATGAAATCCAACAGCACATTAAAAGAATTATACAGCATGATCAAGTTGGATTTAGCCCTGGTATGCAAGGGTGGTTCAATATAAGAAAATCAATTAATGTAATATACTGCATTAACAGAATGATGGGGGGAAAAAACCATCTCTAATGATGTGGAAAATGTATTTGACAAAATACAGTAGCATTTCTTGACAAAAACGCTTAGAACACCAGGAATAGAAGGAAACTTCCTCAACAAATTAAAGGACATATATGAAAAGCCCAAAGCTAACATCCTAGTTAATGGCAAAAGACTGAAAGCTTTCCCTCTAAAATCCAGAACAAGACAAGGATGCCCATTGTTACCACTGTTTTTCAAATTGTACTTGAAGTTCTTGCTGGAGCAATGAGATAAGAAAAAGAAATACAAGGTGAATTAGTCAGCCAAAGGGGTACTGATGCAAAACACCAGAAATCATTTGGTTTTTATAAAGGGTATTTATTTGGAGTAGGAACTTACAGATACCAGGTCATAAAGCCTAAGTTACTTCCCTTACGAAAGTCTGTTTCCACATGTTGGAGCAAGATGGCTGCCGACGTCTGCAATGGTTCAGGATTCCTGGGTTTCTTCCTTTCTCGGGCTTCTTTTTCCTGGGCTCAGGGTTTCTTTCTTCCTGGGGCTTGCTTCAGTTTCCTCTGTGAGCTTACTTTCCGGGGCTCCAGCTGAAGGCTTCAGGATCAAACTCCAACATCAAAACTCCAATATTAAAAGCCCTTAACTCTTTGCCATGCCTTTTATTTGTGAGTCCCCACCCATCAGAAGGTGGGGACTCAACATCCTACTGGAACAAGAGGTTTATATAATTACTTAATCAAGTAAACCTATGAATCCAATATAATCTAATGCCCAGAGGAAAAGATCAGTTTACAAACATAATCCAATATTTCTTTTTGGAATTCATCAATAATATCAAACTGCGACACAGGGTATTACACTGGAAAGGAAGAAGTAAAACTTTCCCTTTGTGCAGATGATATGATCCCACATACAGAAAATCTTGAAAAATCCACAACAAAGCTACTAGAGCTAATAAATGAATTCAGCAAAGTGATGGAGTATAAGATCAACATGCAAAAATCAATAGTGTTTCTATACACAAACACTGAACAATCAGAAAAATCAAGAAAAAAATTCCATTCACAATAGCAACTAAAATAACCAAATATCGGGAAGCAGATATGGCTCAACTGACAAGAGTGTCTGCCTACCGTGTAGGAGGTTCAGGGTTCAAACCCAGGGCCTCCTGACCCGTGTGGTGAGCTGGCCCATGTGCAGTGCTGCACACACAAGGAGTGCCGTGCCACTCAGGGGTGCCCCCCACGTAGGGGATCTGCACGCACAAGGGGTGCACCCCACAAGAAGAGCCACCCTGCACGACAAAAGCACAGCCCGCCCAGGAGTGGCGCTGCATACACAGAGAGCGGATGCAGCAAGATGACTCAACAAAAAGAGACACAGATTTCCGGTGCCACTGAAAACAGGCGTACACAGAAGAACACACAGCGAATGGACACAAGAGAGCAGACAATGGGAAATAAAGGGAATTTCTAAATAAATAATAATAAATAAAATAACCAAATATCTAGGAATACATCTAACCAAGGATGTAAAGGACTTGTGTATAGAAAACTACAAAAAACTGCTAAAATAAATTAAAGAACTAAATAAATGGAAAGATGGTCCATGTTCATGGATTGGAAGACTATCATTTAAGAAGTCAATACTACCCAAAGCAATTTATAGATTCAATGCAATCCCAATCAAAATTCCAACAACCACCTTTGTAGAGATGGAAAAGCCAATCATCAAATTTATATGGAAAGGTGGGAGTGGATGTGGCTCAAGCAGATGAGCTCCCACCTCCCACATGGGAGGCCCCAGGTTCCGCTCCCAATGCATCCTGAAAAAAACAAACAACAACAACAAAAGAAAAAAAAACAACTCGGGAAGCTTACGTGGCTCAGTGGTTGAGTGCTGGCCTCCCACATACGAGGTCCTGGGTTCAATCCCTGACCCCCGGGACTTAAAAAAAAAAATTATATGGAAGGGTAAGGAGCCCCAAGTAACTAAAGACATCTTGAAAAAGAAGAATGAAATTGGAAGACTCACTTCCCAATCTTAAAATTTACTGCACGGAAGCACATGTGGCTTAAGTGATTGAGCTCCCATCTACCATATGGGGGTCCAGGGTTTGATTCCCAGTGCCTCCTGGCAAAGACAAGCTGGCCTGCACAGCAAGCTGGCCCAAGCAAAGAGCTAGCCCGTGCAGAGTGCTAGTATGCACAGGAGTGCTGGCCAGTGCAGGAGTGCTGGCCCGTGCAGAAAGCTGGCACAGCAAGATGACACAACGAAAAGAGACACCAAGGAAAGACAATAAGAGATGCAGCAGACCAGGGAGCTCAAGTGGCAGAAGAGACTGAGCACCTCTCTGCCACTCCAGAAGATCCCAGGATCTTTCCCAGGGCTGCCTAAAGAGAAGACAGGCAGACACGGAAGAACACACAGAGAATGGACACAGAAAGCAGACAGCAAGCACAAAAACAATGGGGCAGGGATCAATAAATAAATAAATCTTTTTTAAAAAAATACTTATTGCAAAGCCACATTAACCAAAACAGCATGGTACTGGCACAAGGACAGACATATAGACCAATGGAATAGAACTGAGAGTGCATAAATCAACCCTCAGACAACTGATTGTGACAAAGTCGCAAGGACTACTCAATTGGGAAAAATAGGTCTCTTCCACAAATGGCACTGGGAAACCTGGATCTCCATTTGCAAAAAGAAGGAGGCACTCTACCTCACACTATAGACAAAAACCAACTCAAAATGAATCAAAGAACTAATCAGGGAAGCAGAGTTGGCCCAATGAATGGGGCGTCTGCCTACTACATGGGAAGTCCACAGTTCAAACCCCGGGCCTCCTTGATCTGTGTGGAGCTGCTGCACAATGCTGATGCACGCGAGGAGTGCGCAAGGGGTGTCCCCCGCGTAGGGGAGCCCCATGCGCAAGGAGCGCACCCCGTAAGGAGAGTCGCCCAGCACGAAAGAAAGTGTAGCCTGCCCAGGAATGATGCCACACACACGGAGAGCTGACACAACAAGATTACACAACAAAAAGAGACACAGATTCCCGGTGCCACTGACAAGAATATAAGTGGACATAGAAGAACACACAGCAAATAGACACAGAGAATAGACAACTGGGGGGGAGGATGGGGAAGGGGAGAGAAATAAATAAAAAATAATCTTTAAAAAACAAAAACTGAGTTAAAAGCCAAAGCTGCAAATGCCAGCACTATCTCCCATACTATACTTTTGACACTTTTGAATTCCCAGACCTCGGGGCTAGACGTTATAGACAAAGGGAGCCCCAGGGACCCACTTCCCCAGAAAAGGGTAGAAAGAAGGACAAAGCCTAAGGATGACTTGGCTTTTGACCCACAGATTTGGTCTGCTGTGTCCCACAAGCCCTTCCAGGATGGATTGGGCTGTGCCATTATTCGCCCTGGGAGCAGGCATAGGACTAGAGATCTGACCCTCTCAGTCTCCCTCCCTACTGAACAGGACTGATCGTTGAGGAAACAGAGCAGAGTGGAATTATTTCCTACCCAGGAAAAGGGAGGGCTCCCAGCAAAGGTTGGAGAACTGCCTCTGAGAAAGTTTACAAGATGAGGCTCTTAGCCTCCAGGAAGGAGCCTCTGCCACATTGATCCAGTTTGTACTGCAGCAAACACACTCCAACCAGGCACTGAACTGAGAGGGCTGCTAAAGAGCACCATCTGCTAGCGGACCTAGGAAGTGCATATGAGAAAATTAAAAGTAAATAACAGAGGCTTTTTCCAGTCTTTACAGCCAACCTCCCCAACGTCCCAGGAGGCAGATCTGGAACCCATTACTGGGTTAGATGGCCAGATTTGAGCAATTAACAGGGACAAACCTAATGAACCAGAACAGGGTGAGCCAAGAATCAAAGAATAGCATTAACACACAGGTTCCTACCACTGAAATCCAACGAAAGAGAGAGAAACTAAGCATCTGAATAAACTCACCATCTTAATCAGATGCCAAGACATCACCAAAAAATTACAAGTCACACTAAAAAAATGGAAGAAATGCACCAAGAAAAGGACATGCTAAAGCCCCAGGAGATTCATGATTTGAGACAACTAATCAATGATTTACATACAAATTTCCACAATCACATTAATTAGTTGAAAGACAATATGGCTAAAGAGATAAACAACATCAAGAAGACACTGAGGTGCTCGCTTCGGCAGCACATATACTAAAATTGGAACGATACAGAGAAGATTAGCATGGCCCCTGCGCAAGGATGACACGCAAATTCGTGAAGCGTTCCATATTTTTTAAAAAAAAAAAAAAGAAGACACTGAGCAAGCACAAAGAATTTGAAAACCTGAGTCAAAAAGTAACACAGGGGAAGCAGACTTGGCCCAGCGGTTAGGGCATCTGTCTGCCACATTGGAGGTCTGCGGTTCAAACCCTGGGCCTCCCTGACCCATATGGAGCTGGCCCATGCACAGTGCTGATGTGTGCAAGGAATGCTGTGCCACGCAGGGGTGTCCCCGCGTAGGGGAGCCCCACGCACAAGGAGTGCACCCGTAAGGAGAGCCACCCAGTGCGAAAGAAAGTGCAGCCTGCCCAGGGATGGCGCCGCACACACGGAGAGCTGACACAACAAGATGATGCAACAAAAAGAAACACAGATTCCCATGCTGCTGACAACAACAGAAGCAGACAAAGAAGAATACACAGCAAATAGAGAGAACAGACAACTGGGATGGGAGGTGAGGGGAAAGGAGAGAGGAAAAAAAACAAAAAGTAACACAGTTAATGGGAATGAAACAGATGATAGGTAAGATAACCCACTGAATGTACTGGGGGAGAGTGTGAACTATAGGGTAAACTATTACCCATGTGGTGCAGCAGTGTTCCAAAATGTGTTCACCGAGTGCGATGAGTGTGCCACAATGATGGGGGAGGTTGTTGGTATGGGAGTAGTGGGGTGGGGGTATGGAGGGGTATATGAGAACCTCTTATGTTTTTTAATGTAACATTCTTCGTGATCTATTAACTTTAATTTTAAAATGTGTAAAATAAAATAAATGCATTAGAGGCATATAACAGCAGACTCAATACGATAAAAGAAGGAATAAGTGATTTAGAAGACAGATCAGCTGAAATTGACAGAAAAGAACAGAGAGAGAAAGGAATGGAAAAGATAGTGCAGGGGCTCAGGGAGGTGAATGATAACAAGAAACACAACAACATACGTGTTATGGAAGTTCCAGAAGGAGTAGAGATGGGGGAAAGGGAGAAAAAGTATTTGAGGAAATAATTGAAAATTTCCCAGCTCTCAAGAAAGAAATGAATTTACATGCCCAAGAAGCACAGCATACCCCAATCAGGATAAATGTGAACATACCTACTCCAAGATACATACTATAATACTAGAATGTAAAACATCAAAGATAAAGAGAAACTTTTGAGAGTGGCAAGGGAGAAGCACTTGACCATCACATACAAGGGATGCATAGTAAGCGTTAGTGTGGATTTCTCATCAGAAACCATGGAGGCAAGAAGACAATGTATGGAACAATTAGGACATGGAAAGAGAAAAACTGTCCTTCAAATATGAAGGTGAGATTAAAGCATCCACAAACAAACAGAAACTAAGAGAATTCATAAAAAAGAATCCACCTTTGCAAAAATATTAAAGGAAGCCATACAGCCTGAAGGGAAAAGACAGGAGAGATAGGCTTGGAGGAGAGTACAGAAGAAAGAATAGCAGAAAGGGTAACCAAAGGAGTAAAAAGGCAGATGATAAAAACAAAAGTAAATTTTTAAAAAATTTAAAAGGGGGAAAAAAAAAAAACAACAAAAATAAAAGAGAAAAAAAAGAGCGATGAAAATAAGTTATGACATATAAAAACCAAAGAATAAAATGATGGAAGTAAAAAATGCATTTCCAGAAATATCATTGAATATGAATGTATTAAACTCCCCAGTCAAAAGATATAGGTTGAGGGATGTAGCTCAATTAGTTGAGTGCTGACCTCCCACATGGGAAGTCCCAGGTTCGGTTCCCAGTGCCCCCTAAAGAAGACAAACAATGAGTAGACAACAAGCAGACATCAAGCAAAAACGAGCAGGTGAGCAAAAACAAAGAGCAGACAGCAAGAAAGAACAAATGAACAGGGAGAAGATGTGGCTCAATCAGTTAAGCGCCCGCCTCCCACATGGGAGGTCCTAGGTTCCATTCCTGGTGCCTCCCAAAGGAAAAACAGACAATGAGCAAAAAACAATGAGCAGACAAGTAGCACAAAAAAAAATGAGCAAAAACAATGAGCAAAACAGACAAGGGAGCCAGGGGGAAAAAAAAATAAAGATACAGCCTGACAGAATGGATAAAATAACATTGGCCATCCATACACTGCTTAAAAGAGACTCACCTTAGACCCAGGGAAACAAACAAATAAAAGTAAAAGAATGGAAAAAGATAATTCACACAGATAGTAACCAAAAAAGTGCAGGAATAGATATATTAATATCAGACAAAACACACTTTAAATGCAAAAAAGTTATGAGATACAGAAGGTCATAATATATTAATAAAAGGAACAATCCATGAGAAAAAAATAACAGTCATAAATATCTATGCACCTAATCAGGATCCCCCAAAACACATGAGACAAACTGAAGGGAGAAATAAACATCTTTACAATAATCATTGGAGACTTTATCACACCATTCACATCATTAGTAAGAAGAACTAGACAGAAGATCAACAAGCAGAGAAATTAAACAGTATGATAAATGAACTAGACAGCAGATGGCACACTTTGGCAAGCTTCTCAGTTCAAATCCTGGTTGGAGTGTATTCACTGTAACCCAGACCGGATCAAAGTGATAGAGGATCCTGCCTAGATGCTACAAGCCTCATAATTCAAACTTTCTCAGAAGTTGTTCTCAAACCTTTGCTGGCAGCCCCTCTCTCTTCTTGGTTAGGAAATAATTCCACTCCTCTCTGCATCAACAAACAGTCCTGGTCAGTAGAGAGGGTGACTGAGAGGGCTGGCTCTCTCTAGTCCCACGATGGCTCCCAAGGCAAACAGTGGTGTGGTCCCTCCTGGCCTGGAAGGCTAGTTGGACACAGCAGAACAAATCTGTGGTTCAAAAGCTGAGTCAGCCTAAGGCCACATCCCTCTTTCTCCCATTTCCTGGGGAGGCGGATCCCTGTGGCCCACTTTGTCTGAAGCCAGGCCTGCAACCAGGTCTGGGAATTCAAAATTGCCTCTAGGGTGGGGGAGAACACTGCCAGCTGCAGCTTTAACTGACAGCTTTGCCATCAAGATTCTTTTCCTTTGCCCCTCTCTCGTCTTGGTGGTGCTCAGCCTTCCCCTAACGTGTAAGGAAAAAACCCTAGAATATTTTTTCTAGAATGTTTCTGCCTGTCCTTCAGTTACTTTTCTGGGAGAGGAAAGAGACTCGTGTTTTTCTTGTCTGCAATCTTCCAGGTAGTCTCTGAAGTCTATCTTTATCCATTGATACTTTTGTCAACACAATGTTTGACACAGATGAAGAAGTATGTATTACAATGCAATTTCACTATGGACATGCTATGAGAATGAATAACACAATCCACATGTAGAAAAATGCTTTAAAAATGATCCATTTTACATTGTTCTTATTAAGGTTATGTTTTCATCCAAGACAACATCAATAATAGTGAAAATAAGCATTATTATCTAAGCATTAACTTTTATTATCGAATGTACTCATAAAAATGACCTCATGAAATGGGAGCAGATTTGGCTTCCATTAAAAAGATGATACAGGGGACTGTGGGAACATGGCCTATGGGTTAGACAGATAAGGCTTAACTCGCACTAAAACAACAAAGAAAAAGCCAGAGGCTGCCATGGGGACCTGTTTTGGGGCACAGCAGAACGCTGCTTACCAACTCCCAGAAGAGTGAGGGTCAGAGAAACAAAGTCAAAACAAATAATTGTGAGTTATTAAACCTCCAGGCTGCCAAGAAGGGCTTCCCTCCCCCACCCTAAGATAAGAAGTGAGGGTAAAGCTCCTGGCTAACTGGATCCGAGACTAGAGCAGACCTCTACCTCCACGGGAAGGTGCTATGAGTCATCTGGGAGGGTAATGGACAGATAGGGAAACCAGGAATAATCATAGGTTGCTTACCTCAGTGGCTGGAAACGGCACACATACCCGGCCCTGTGGTGAACAGACTAGATGAAGCCCCTGCCCTGACACACACCCCATTCCAAATGCGAGTGTGACGGCAGATTCCCTTCAAGGAAGAGGGGTCTAGGAGGGTGGAGAGTGATTTCTTCGCAGTGAGTTTAGCCAGCTGGAGCCCCCCTAGAATATTGGAAGGGACCCCAACGCAACAGGGAGAGGAGAGCGGGATCCCCTCAGGCAGGCAGTCATGCCCACCCGCCCAGGTAAAGAGGAATTACATCAGAAAGGAGGCAGAGACAAGGCGGCTGATCTCATTCCAGCTGACTGCAGGGAATCTAACCTGCCCAAGGGAAAAGGGGCGAATAGCCTTCAGAAAGGTAAATTAAACCAAGGAGGCAGAATAGCTCAATGGAAGAATTCCCGCTGAAAATATATGAGGTCCCTGGTTTGCTTCCTGGCTCTTCCTTGAGAAGTGATTCGCCAGGTTATCAAGCATCCAGCTGAAACTTTATGACAGGGAACATACAGACATTTTCTTTGTATTAGCTTTTCTTGGATCTCTTATTTTTTTAAAAGTTCCTTTTCTTTTATTTCCCTTATTTTACTCACTAAAACTCAGTCAAACCTGTAGAGAGCTGGCTGGAGGGTGAGTGATTAAGGAACACCACCAGCCTGAAAAGATCATTAGGAGTCTAAGAGAGAAGGTGGTTTTTCCGTGTTAATTTTTTTTTCTTCTGTCTCCTTTTTTTTTTAAATGAATCACTGCTGTCTTGTTTCTTCCTTGTTTTGTATCCCCTTTCTTTGTTTCTCTGCTTGTTGTTTTTTTTTGTTTTGTTTTGGTTATTGATTTACTTTACCTACACTATTTCTTTTCACTCTGTCATCTTTATATCTTTTGTTTTCTGTTGTTCTTTCATTCCACCTATTTTATTTGGTCTCCAATTTTTCTTTTTTGTATATCTCCATCCTAATTTCTGTTTACTTTCTCTTTTTTATTTTTTCTTTCTTTTTTCTCTTTTTCCCTCTTCTCACCATTCCAGCTTTTTAATTCATTCGATATAGTTTTTTCTCTATTCTGTTTCTTGTTTCATTTTTTTCTATTCCACTTTCCTAACCTTATTCCTCTGTGCTTTGTACTCATATGTTAATTTTTCAATTTCCTAGGTCTTGTACAGTTGATCTCCTATTATTATTATTATTATTTTTATTTCCTATTATTATTACTAAGATATTTTTTGTCTTCCTATCTCTTTCCTTTTCTCTGGTCCTAAATTTTTTTCTTTCAAAAGAACATAGACAGATCTCTCTTGTAAAAAACAGCTGAGTGAGCTGTTTTGGGAATCCACACAGCAGGAGGCTTCACTGCATGGCATCTATCTGGAGGGAGCTGGACAAAGAGATCAAATTCCTCAAAGTGCTGCTGGCTTGATTCTTGGTTGCCGTGTTTCCTCTTCCTTGATTTCCCCTTTTCTGAGTATACCAATTTTGTCTACCAACGTTATCTCTTTTCCTTCCTTCATCTTTCTATCTTATGCTTTCTGCTGTTGTTCTTATATTCCACCTGTGTTTAGTCTTCAATTTTTCTGGTTATTATTTCTATCTCGTCTATTCTCTTTTCTTTCTTTTATTAATTTTTTTTTTTTGTCTTTTCTTTTATCTTTCCCTCTTTCCTCATCATTCTGGCTTTTTAATTCATCCTATAGGGAAGCAGACTTGGCCCCACAGATAGGGGACCTGCCTACCACACAGGAGGTCCCGGTTCAAACTCCGGGCCTCCTTGACCAGTGTGGAGCTGGTCCATGCACAATGCTGATGCGCGCAAGGAGTGCCCTGCCACACAGGGGTGTTCCCTGCATAGGGGAGCCCCACGCGCAAGGAGTGCATCCCGTAAGGAGAGCTCCCCAGTTTGAAAAATGTGCAGCCTGCTCAAGAATGGCATCACACACATAGAGAGCTAACACAGCAAGGTGATGCAACAAAAAGAC
This sequence comes from Dasypus novemcinctus, assembly GCF_030445035.2. Taxonomy (NCBI): domain Eukaryota; kingdom Metazoa; phylum Chordata; class Mammalia; order Cingulata; family Dasypodidae; genus Dasypus; species Dasypus novemcinctus. Next base: position 35,765,564 of record NC_080677.1, read on the forward strand.
ACACAGATTCCCGGTGCCGCTGATTAGGATAGAAGTGGTCATAGAAGAACACACAGCAAGCAGAGAGCAGACAACTGGCGGGGGTGTGTATGTGTGTGATAAATAAAATAAATAAATAAATTCATTCATTCTATATATTTTTCTCTATTTAGTTTCTCATTAAATTGTTGGTACTCCATTTTTTTATTCCTACTATTCTACACTGCTTACATGAGTTAAATATTCATTTTCCAAGGTCTTATACCGTTCCTCTTCTAATGACCATTATTATTGTTACTATTATCCTTTTACTTTTCTTACCTCTTTCACTTTCTCTGGCCATAATTTTTTCCTTCAAGGGAACATGCAAAACAGCAAGGAAATAGAATAAGAGGAACAAAGTGTCACAGAAAAAAACTTAACACATACACAAAAACAGCAACTAAATAAAACCCTAAAGAGAAAAGCTAATCAACTGAATAAACACATCTAGATAAAAAGATGACCAGACAGCAACAAAAAAAATATAAGACACAAGAAGATATGGCCCAGTTCAACAAACTAAAAACCAGGAAGAGAAGCAGAACATTGAAAAACTAATCAAAGCTGTCCAAACGAATATCATGGACCAACTTAATAAAGTAAAGGAAGCAATTAAGGATATTAAGAAGACAATGGAGAACATACTGAAGAAATTTTAAACATATATAAAAAGATAACAGATATGATGGTGATGAATGGCACAATCCAAACATCAAAAAGACACTGGAAACATATAACGGCAGATTTGAACAGGCAGAGAAAGTATTAGCAATGTTGAAGACAGGACATCTGAAATCAGACAGATAAAAAGACAGAAAAAATCCAGGAAAGACTTAGGGATGTGAATGACAGCTCAAAAAGCACAAACATATGCATTATAGCCATCCCAGCATGAACAGAGAAGGGAAAGAGGACAGGAGTGTTGGAGGAAAGAATGGCTGAAAACTTCCCAACCCTATTGAGGGAGAAGGACGTACATGTCCAGGAAGTGCAGCATAACCCAAATAGTATAAATCCCAACAGGCCTACTCCAAGACATATACTCATCAAACTGTCCATGCTCAAGACAAAGAGAAAATACTGTAAGCAGCAAGAGAAAAGAGAACCAGTACATACAAGGGAAGCTCAATAAGATTAAATGCTGATTTCTCATCTGAAACCACGGAGGCAAGAAGGCAGTGATATGACATAGTTAAGGTACTAAAAGAAAAAAACTTTCAGCAAAGAATCCTCTATCCAGGAAAGCTGACATTCAAAAATGATGGAGAGCTCAAAATATTCACAAAAAAATGGGCGGCAGACTTGGCCCAGTGGATAGGGTGTCCGTCTACCACATGGGAGGTCCAAGGTTCAAATCCCAGGCCTCCTTGACCTGTGTGGAGCTGGCCCATGTGCAGTGCTGATGCGCGCAAGGAGTGCCCTGCCACGCAGTGGTGTCCCCCTCATAGGGTTGTCCCCCGTGAAGGGGTGTCCCCCGCGAAGGGGTGTCTCCCGAGTAGGAGAGCCCCACGCACAAGGAGTGCACCCCATAAGGAGAGCCGCCCAGCGCGAAAGAAAGTGCAGCCTGCCCAGGAATGGTGCCGCACACATGGAGAGCTGACCCAGCAAGATGATACAACAAAAAGAAACACAGATTCCCATGCCGCTGACAACAGAAGCGGGCAAAAACAAGAACACGCAGCAAATGGACACAAAGAACAGACAACTGGGGAGGGGGGAGAAATAAATAAAAATAAATCTTTTTTAAAAAATATTCACAAAAAAACAGAAATTAAGAGATCATGCCAATAAGAAACCTGCCCTTCAGGAAATACTAAAGGGAGTTCTGCAGGTTGAAAAGAAAATACAGGAGAGAGAGAGAGAGTTGGAGGAGAGTGTAAGAACAACTAAAAAGACAAAAAGAAATAAAATGACATGTCATACATAAACCCAAAGAAAATATGGCTAATGTAAGTAATTCCTTGAGAGTAATAACACTAAATGTTAATGTATTAAACTCACCAGTAAAGAGATACAGTTTGGCAGAAAAGATAAAGAAATATGACCCATCTATATGTTGTCTAAAAGAAACCCACCTTAGACCCAGGGATTCAAGGAGGCTGAAAGTGAATGACTACAAAGCAATCTTACAACCAAACAATTACCAAAAAAAGGCGGGAGTAGCAATACTAATAGCAGACAAAATAGACTTTAAATGCAAAACTATTTTAAGAGACAAACATGGACACTATATATAAGTTCTTTCAAGAACAAAGAACATCATAACCATTTATGCACCTAAACAGGGCACCTCAAAATACATGAGGTAAACACTGGAAAACCTAAGTGGAGAAACAGATTCCTCTACAAGACAGTGGGGGACTTTAATACACCATTATCACCATTTGATAGAACATCTCGACAGAGAATCAATAAAGAAACAAAGACTTTGAATAATATATTAGAGGATCTGGATCTAAAAGACATATACAGAATACTACACTCAAATACAGCAGGATATACATTCTTCTCAAGTACACATGGATCATTCTCCAAGACAGACCACATCCCAGGCCACAGAAAATTCTCAACAAATTCAAAAGATAGATTAAACAAAGTAATTTCTCTGACCACAATGAAATGAAGCTGGAAATCAGTAAGGGCCAGAGACCCAGATTGGGCATGAAGATACAGAAGTAAAACAACATGCTCTTAGACAAACAGTGGGTCAAGGAGGAAATCTCAAAAGAAATCAGTGGCTACTTTGAAACACATGAAAATGACAATACAACATGTCAAAAACTATGGGATGCAGCAAAAGTTGTAGAGAGAGGGAAATTCATAGCCATAAATGCATATATCAAAAAAGAAGAGCTAAAACCTAAGACCTAACTGCGCACCTAAAGGAATTATCAAAAGAACAACAAATTAAACCCAAAGGAAGTAGAAAGAAGGAACTAACAAAGATTAGAGTAGAACTAAATGAAATAGAAAATAAGAAAGCACTAGAAAAAACCCTTAGCTAGATTAACAAAGAGAAAAAGAGAGAAGATGCAAATACACAAAATAAGAAACAAGGAAGGGGATATCACCACTGACCCCACAAAAATAAAGGGCATCATAAAAGAAAACTTTGAAAAATTATATGCCAACAAGAAGGATAATATAGAGAAAATGGACAAATTCCTAGAAACTCACAAGTGGTCTACATTGACAAAAGAAGAAACTGATGAACTGAACAGACCAATCACAAGGAAAGAGGAAGAATCAGTTACTAAAAACCTCCCAACTAAGAAGAGCTCAGGACCAGATGACTTCATAGGTGAAATCTACCAGACATTTCAGAAAGAAGTAACACTAATCCCGCATAAATTCTTCCAAAAAATAGAAGTAGAAAGGACATTGCCTAACTCATTCTATGATGCCAACATTACCCTAGTACCAAAGCCAAACAAAGATGCCACAAGAAAGGAAAATTACAGACCAATCTCTCTAATGAAACTAGATGCTAAAATCCTCAACAAAATACTTGCTAATCGTATTCAACAACACATCAAACAAATTATACACTATAACCAAGTTGGTTTCATCCTGGGTATGCAAGGATGGTTCAACATAAGAAAATCAATCAACATAATACACCACACAAACAGATCGAAAAGAAAAAAATCACATGCTTATCTCTATAGACGCAGAGAAAGCATTCAACAAAAATACAGCACCCTTTCCTGATAAAAACACTGCAAAAGACAGGAATAGAAAGAAACTTTCTGACCATAATAAAGGGTATATATGAAAAACCCAGGATCTTCTGGGAAGATGGCAGACTAGACACAGGACTCTCTTCTCCTCCAGAAAAATAGCGAGAAGCAGGCTCAAACAGCCTAGAAAAAGATCTTCTAGGGTTTAGGAAACAAGGTGAAGGCTGAACACTACCCAAAGGAGAAAGGGACAAAGTAGGGAAATCGCAATGACAAACTGTGAGTTGAAACCAGTTGCTGCTGCTGCTGACACCATCCCCCACACTAAAGAAACTTAAGAACTCTCGGGCCTCTGGGCCTGTGACTACAAACAAAAGGATTTCCAGGGATCTTCCACCCTAGGAAAGGGGAGAGAGAGGGACTCAGTCTTAGGCTGCATCTAAACTCTACTAACCAGGACTGATTGTTGACGACAAAGAGGGGAGTGGAAATATATCCTACCAGGGAAAAGGGAAGGGACTGCCAATGAAGGCTAGAGAACTATCTCTAAAAAGGTTTGAATTACAAGGTTCTATAACCAATTACTGGGCCCAATGACCAGTTTTGAGCAACCAGTAGGACAATCCTAGCAATCCAGGTCAAGCCAAGAATCAAAGAGCAGTGGTGACACACAGCCTTCTGTCACTAAATCCCTACAAAAGAGAAAGAAATTGAGCATCTGAGTAAACCACACCCTAATCAGATGCCTAGATATCAGAAAAAATCACAAGCCATTCCAAGAAAATAGAAGATATGGCCCAAGAAAAGGAATATATCAAGGCCCCAGAAAAGACGCAGGATTTGAGAGAACTAACAGGCAAGATGAGTACAAATTTCCAAAATCAAATTAATTATCTGAAAGACAACATGATTAAAAAGATAAATGACATCAAGAAGACATTAAGTGCAAAGAAGAATTTGAAATCCTGAGCACAAAAATAACAGAGCTCATGAGAATGAAAGACACAATAGGTGAGACCATAAACACATTTGAGGCATACAAGAGCAGACTTGAAATGGTACAAGAAAAAATAAGGGATACCAAAGACAGAACAGCTAAAATTGAAGACAGAAAAGAATGAAAAAATTGATCAGGGGCTCAGAGAGTTGAATGGCAACACAAAACACAACAAGATATGTGTAATGGGAGTTCCAGAAGGAGAAGAGAAGGGAAATGGGGCAGAAAGAGTATTGAGGAAATCATAGCTGAAAATTGCCCAACTCTCACGAAAGAAATGAACTTATGTCCAAGAAGCACACCGTACCACAATCAGAATAAATCCGAACAGACCTACTCCAAGGTACATACTACTCAAAGAAAAAGAGAAAATTCTGAGAGAAGCATGAGAGGAGCAAAACATCACAGACAAGGGACACCCAATAAGACTTAGTGCAGATTTTTCATCAGAAACCATGGAGGAGAGAAGACAGTGGTATGACACAATTAGGATACTGAAGAGAAAAACTGCCAGCCCAGAATTCTTTTTCCAGCAAAACTGTCTTCAAATATGAAGGTAAGTATAAAATATTCACAAACAAACAGAAGAGAGTTTGGAAAAAAGAATCTACCTTTACAGGAAATATTAAAGCAAGTCTTAGAAACTGAAAGAAAAAAACAGGAGAGGCTTGGAGGAGAGTATAAAAGAAAGAATAGCAGAAAAGATAACCAAAGGAGTAAAAACACAGACAAAAATATGATATATGAAAAACAAGGAATAAAATGAAGTAAGTAAATAGTGCATTTACAATAATATCATTGAATGTGAATGGATTAAATGCTCCAATCAAAAGATACAGGCTGACAGAATAGATTAAAAAAACATGAGCCATCCATATGCTGCTTACAAGAAACTTGACTTAGACCCAGGGATACAAACCTGCTTAAAGTTAAAGGTTAGAAAAAGATACTCCACATGAATAGTAACCAGAAAAGAGCAGGGTAGCTATACTAATGTCAAACAAAACAGCTTTAAGTACAAAAAAGTTACAAGAGATGTAGAAGGCCATTATTTATTAATAAAAGAAACAATCCACCAGGAAGATATAACAGTCATAAATATCTATGCACCTAACCAGGGTGCCCCAAAATACAAGAGAGAGATTCTGGGAAAACTCAAAGGAGAAATAGACATCTCTACAATAATCACTGGAAACTTCAACACCCCATTAACATCATTAGATAGAAGAACTAGACAGAAGATCAACAAGGAAACAGAAAACTAAAACAATTTAATAAATGAATTAGACCTAACAGACATATACAGAACACTGCATCCAAACTAGCAGGTTATAATTTCTTCTCAAGTGCCCATGGATCTTTCTCCAGAATAGACCACATGTTAGGGCACAATGCAGCTCTCAATAAATATAAAAAGACTGAAATTATACAAAAGTACCTTCTCAGATCATAATGGAATGAAACTGGAAATGAATAATAGACAATAAAAAAGTAAATTCACAAATGTGTGAAGGCCAAACAACACTCCTAAATAATCAGTGGATCAGAGAAGAAAGTGCAAGTGAAATCAATAAATATATTGAAACAAATGAAAATGAGAACGCAACATATCAAAATTTATGGGATACAGTGAAGGCAGTCTTGAGAGGGAAATTTATACCTCTAAATGCCTATATTAAAAAAGAAGAAAGCCCTAAACTTAAAGATTTAAATGAACAACTAGAGAAACTAGAAAAAGAACAGCAAACCAAACCCAAAGCAAGCAGAAGATAAATAATAAAGATTAGGGCAGAAATAAATGAAATTGAGAACAACAACAATAAAAAAAAACAATAGAGAAAATCAACAAAACCAAAAGCTAGTTCTCTGAGAAGATAAATAAAATGACAAACCCCTAGCTAGACTAACAAAGAGAAAAATGAGAGAAGATACAATACAATCAGAAATTAAAGGGGGAGAGTTACAATTGACCCCACAGAAATAAAAAGAATCATAAGAAGATATCATGAGAAACTGTATGCCAACACACAAGACAACTTAAATGAAATGGAAAATTCCTAGAAATGCACAACGAATCTAGACTGATGGAACAAGAAATACAAGAACTTAACAAACCAATCACATTTAAGGAGATTGAATCAGTCATCAAAATCTCCCAGCAAAGAAAAGTTCAGGACCAGATTGCTTCACAGGTGAATTCTACCAAGTATTTCAAAAAAGAATCAACACAAATCCTGTTTAAACTGTTCCAAAAAATTGAAGAGGAAGGAAAATTACACACACATTTTTTGAAGCAACATCACCCTAATACCAAAGAGAGATAAAGATACTACGAGAAAAGAAAATTACAGACCAATCTCCCTAATGAACACAGATGCAAAAATTCTCAACAAAATACTTGCAAATCGAATCCAACAGCATATCAAAAGATTTCTACATCACAACTGTAGCAGTTTGATATAGTTATGAATTCCAAAAACAGATATTGGATTGTTTGTAAACTGATCTGGGCATGATTAAATTATGATTAGGGCTATAATTGGGCCACATCATTAGGGCAGATAAAAGGCACAGCAAAGGACAGAGTTGAGGGCTTTTAATGTTGGAGTTTTGATGTTGAAGTTTGATGCTGAAGTCTTTTTTTTTTTAACTTTTATCTTTTTTTTAAAAGATTTTATTTTATTTAATTCCACCACCCCCCGTTTGTCTGTTCTCTGTGTCTATTTGCTGCGTCTTGTTTCTTTTTTTTTTTTTTAAAGATTTATTTAATTTATTTAATCCTCCCCCCCCCCGCCCCCCGGTTGTCTGTTCTCTGTGTCTATTTGCTGTGTCTTGTTTCTTTGTCCGCTTCTGTTGTCGTCAGCGACGGGAAGTGTGGGTAGCGCTATTCCTGGGCAGGCTGCGCTTTCTTTCGCACTGGGCGGCTCTCCTCATGGGCGCACTCCTTGCGCGTGGGGCTCCCCAACGAGCAAGGCACTCCTTGCGCGCATCAGCACTGCGCATGGGCCAGCTCCACACGGGTCAAGGAGGCCCGGGGTTTGAACCGCGGACCTCCCATCTGGTAGACAGACGCCCTAACCACTGAGCCAAGTCCATTTCCCTATGCTGAAGTCTTAAGATGGAGCCCCACAGAAAGAGACAGACCCTTTCACCTGATAGTCTACAGCTGATCTTGTGGTGAAAACAGAGGAGCTGAGCCCATAAAGCATATGACAACATGGGTGAATCTGGAAGATATTATGTTGAGTGCAGCAAGCCAGACACAAAAGGACAAAAACTGTATGACTGCACTACTATGAACTAAATAAATTTTGTAACCTATTAATATGATTCCATTTATATAAAATATAAATATAAATCAATTTATGGAGATGAAATTAGGTTAGTGGTTATGTAGAGCTGGGGAAGGAATTCTAAGAGGTATGGAGGTTTTTTTTTTTTGATAAATGAAATTGTTCTAAAATTTTTTGTGGTGATGAATGCACAACACTATGATTATACTAAAAGCCAATGATTATACACTTTTCATAAATCATATGGTATATGAATATATCTCAATAAAACTGCTTAAAAATAAATCAATAATTGTGCAAAAATAGCCTGAAGTAGCAGCTATATACAGTGGGGGAAACATAGATTGAGAAATGAAAAATTTTCTTGTTTCTTTGTTTTTTGTTTATTACTATTATTGAAATAATGAAAATGCTCTAATAATGACTGAAGTGATGAATGCATAAGTTGAAGTTCAAAACCACTGATTGTGTACTTTGGATGACTTGTATGTTTTATTAATATGTATCAATAAAATTGATTTGTTAAAAAAAGTAATGATACATCAATGGTTTTGGTCTTATAATGTGTACATATGCAACCTGTGACAAGAACTACATAAAGATGGATGAATGGAGGGGTACAGGAACAAAGTTTGTATATACTATTGAAGTTAAGTTGGTATCAAAGCAAATGAGATTGTTATAGATTTAGGATGTTAAATTTAAACCCCATGGTAATCATTAAGAAAATATTGGGGAATATGCAAACTCAGAGAGGCAGAAAGTAGAGTGCAGGTTACTAGAGTGGGGGTAGGCGGTTAAGGGGAATGAGGAAACTAAAGCACATGGGTGTAGGGTTTCTGTTTGGGGTGATGGGAATGTTCTAATGGATGCTGGGGAGGATACCAGAATATTTTAAATGTGATTAATTCCACTGAATGATGTGCTTGGCAGTGGCTGAAATGGAAAAGTTTATGTAGTATATGTTTCCACAATTAAAAAAAAACAAAACTGCTGCTAAAAGGATAATAACAACTAAATGCTGAGAAGAATTTAGTTCAACTGACAGAGCATCCACTTACCATATGGAGGTCCAGGGTTCGATACTCAGGGCCACCTCACCCATGTGGTAAGCTGGCCCACACACAGTGCTACCACATGGAAGGAGTGCCATACCATGCAGGGGAGCCCCTGCGAAGGGGTGCCCCACACGCAAGGAGGGTGCCTCGCAAGGAGAGCCACCCCACGTGAAAAAAAGCGCAGCGGGCCCAGGAGTGGTGTCGCACACATGGAGAGCTGACGCAACCAAAAACAGATGGAGTTTCCCGGTGCCGCGTGATAATGCAAGCGGACACAGAAGAACACACAGCAAATGGACACAGAGCAGACAATCGGGGGTAAGGGGAGAGAAATAAATAAAATCTTAATTAAAAAAAAACAACTAAATACAATACTTAATCACAGAAGGGATCTAATAAAGGTAGAGAAAAGGTTCAAAAGGATATTATTGGGGCATATGAAAAAATGAGAATATAGATTATATGCTTTATATGAATTTTAAATTTCTTGAACTTGAACAATGTGCTTAAGGCAGTTATATGAGTGAATATCCTTGTTCTTAGGAAATGTACATGGCAGTATTAAGTGGTCACAGAGCATGCGGTACACAACCTACTCTCAAATGTTCAGAATATAGATTGATAAATACACAGATTGATAGATGATAGATAGACAGACAGATAAAATGATACAGCAAACATAGCCAAATGTTAAAAATGGTGGATCTAGATATCTAGAGAACTGGGGACACATTTGAATTCTCTATATGGGATTTGTATTATTTTTGCAACTGTACTATAAGTTTGAAATTATTTCAAAGTTAAAAATTTTAAAGAAAAGAAAGAGTCTCTAAATACCCGTATCATTGAAAGTCTGAGCTAGAAGAATCCATGGAATAAAACCAAGTCAAAGTTTTAGAGATGAAGATACTGAGGACCATAAAGAAACCTAAGGTTACACAGATAAGTGACAGAACTAGAACAAACCAGGGTCTCCTATTTCCCTAGCCATTAATCTTTGTCCTATACTGCACTAAATAACAAAGAAATATTTTTTTCAAAATGGGTATCTTTGTCACACATTTTAAAGTGCATCAGGGGGGAAGCGAACTTGGCCCAATGGATAGGGCATCCACCTACCACATGGGAGGTCCGCGGTTCAAACCCCAGGCCTCCTTGACCCGTGTGGAGCTGTCCCTTGAGCAACACTGATGCGTGCAAGGAGTGCCCTGCCACGCAGGGGTATCCCCTGCATAGGGAAGCCCCACATGCAAGAAGTGCGCCCCATAAGGAGAGCCGTCCAGCACAAAAGAAAGTTCAGCCTGCCCAGGAATGGTACCATACACATGGAGAGCTGACACAGCAAGATGATGAAACAAAAAGAAACACAGATTCTGGGTGCCGCTGATAAGGATAGAGGCAGTCACAGAAGAGCATACAGCAAATGGACACAGAGAGCAGACAACTGAGGGGAGTAGGGGAAGGGGAAAGAAATAAATAAAAAATAAATCTTGAGAAAAAAAGAAATAAAAAAGATTTAAAATAAATACATAATAAATTAATGAATTAATTAAGTGCATCAGGGGAAGCAGATGTAGTTCAAGTGACTGAGTTCCTGGCTGGGGGGTCCCAGCTTTGGTTTCCAGTGCCTCCTAAAGAGAAGATGGGCAGACACAGAGAATACACAGCAAATGGACCCACAGAGCAGACTGAGCACAAACAAAAGGGGGGGAGGGGAATAAACAAATAAAATAAATCTTTAAAAACACAGATATTTTTAAAATTAAATAAATAAAGTGAATCAGAAGTCTTTGCGTATGTCTTCTTCCATTAACTGTATCTGGGGAAACGGACTTTGGCCCAGTGGTTAGGGCGTCCGTCTACCACATGGGAGGCCCGCGGTTCAAGCCCCGGGCCTCCTTGACCCGTGTGGAGCTGGCCCATGTGCAGTGCTGATGCGCGCAAGGAGTGCCGTGCCACACAGGGGTGTCCCCCGCGTAGGGGAGCCCCACGCGCAAGGAGTGCACCCATAAGGAGAGCCGCCCAGCGCGAAGGAGGGAGCAGCCTGCCGAGGAATGGCGCCGCCCACACTTCCCGTGCCGCTGACGACAACAGAAGCGGACAAAGAAACAAGACGCAGCAAAAAGACACAGAAAACAGACAACCGGGGGAGGGGAAGGGAATTAAATAAATAAATAAATAAATCTTAAAAAAAAAAACAAAAAAACTGTATCTGCCATTAAAGCCATTACACAGATAATTCTTCAAGTCTACTCGCTTTTTCCCCCTATCAGTGTGCTTTCAAAAGCAGAATTTACTCAGGATACCTTTCACATATTGCTCAATAGTGTTTGAACTCCAAGTAGTACAGAAGAGACACTATAAATGAAAAATAAATTTCAATTATGAAACATAAAGGTATGATCTTTAAAAATGTGAAATAACTAAAATAAATAAAATAAAAAGATTTCCATAAAGAAAGCCTCATCACTAATGTCAGTCAATTTCAGGAGAAAACAGTGCCAGACAACTGAAACTAAAGAGAGGCTAATGTGAAGTATTTCAGCCATTCCTTATCAAATTTATTGCATTCATTCAACTTTTCCTAAGAACAAAAACTAGAGCTTGGAAACACAAATCCCAAAGGGGAAAAGTAATTATCAACCGATGGGAAAGCTTAGAACCAGAAAAAAGTTGACAGAGTGAGGTAAAACCTGACTGATGAACTTACTTTGAAGAAGTAAACATTTAAGCTCCTCTAAGGATGCTCTAAAGACACATCAGGAAATGGGGGGTGGGGGTGGGTGGGGGGGCTTGAACAAGTCCTTCTATCTCTAAAGCTGATCACAGACAAGCAGAGTCATCAATTTCCTAAGAACATTCTCAGCCATCTTAAGCAGAGAAAATTAAGAAGGCAGCATATTTTAAAGACTTCTTTGCTTAGGTTTAAAGTGGAAAATGTATAAAGTGAAGTACACACAATCTAGGAACAGTGTATTAATGATTAATCAAAAAAGTACAAAACTCCCAAGTCCAGAGACCACTTCAGTCATGGCTAAATGAAAGTAACACATTCAAATGATTTTTCTCATCAAATGAACTATATTATCTCTTAATTCTAACATTTGAAGGTGTGTGTTGTTATCTCCATTTGCTCGATAAGGAAATTTAGGCTCAGAACCTTTAACTATGGTCACAAAGGCAGGCAGTGTGACACAATGAGGATTCGAACCCAGGCTGTCCGAATCATTCTCATTAGGCGCTTCCTAGCGTATAAAACCACTGTCAACATGTCAACACGGCAGTTTAAGTTCACCCTTACCCAGGAGATGAGTTTTGAAGCGGGAGTAAAAAACGGGCATTTGAAACTATCTCTCTCTTGCTCGATCTCTCCAAGTAGAACAGACCTGGGCTGTCAAAAACAGAAAGAAGAAGAAAAAAAAGTGAGTGCTGCTGCCACCCGAGGTCTCCATCCCAGCGGTTCTGGTCAGCTCACGCAGCCCGAGCCACCCTCGGTCCTCCGCCAGGGGGACGACGGGGCTGCGGCTGTCAGACCTGTAGGCGCAAGAACGCGGCCCGAAAAAAGGGACAAAGAGGCTTCCCGGGCGGGGGCTGCCGGCCGGACCCGGAGCCGGGTTTCCGCGGCCCGGGTGGGCCCGGCGGCCAGAGGGGAGGTGAGGATGTAGCGGGGGAGGGGCGACCTCCCGGCCCAAGGGGATCCACTAGGAGCGCGAGCAAGGGCCACCAGGGACGTCTCCTCACCTTTACCTTGCCCGCGGACTTCTCGTCACGGTCGCCGCTGTCGCCAGGCTCTCGAGCCAGAGCGGCACAGGAAAAACTGATTAGCGCGCGTCAGCCGCGTCCCGCACTCGCAGAGCAGCCTCCGGGCTGGGATGGAGGAAAGCCGGGGGTTGGGAGTCAGGGACGAGGGTGCTTCCCGGCTAGGGGAGATCTTACTCTTCTGGTCCCTTGCACTCAGCTTCCGCTCCGCCTCCCAGCCCGGCCCTTCCCCCACTCCAGGGGCCCGCCAGCCACGGCGCGCGGCATTATGGGGAATGTAGTCCCGGATTGCCGAAGCGGTGACACGTGGTCGTAGCCTCCCAGCGAGTACTCCAGGTCTAGCAGAAGCCGTTGCGCCGCAACCAGAGAGGCTGGTCAGGTCCTTCTCCGGGATTGGAGGATGAGCTTGCCTTGGAGGATGAGCCTGTGGAAGGCGTACTCTGCCTTAACTCCGCAGGCCTAGAGAGGAGAGCGTGGGCCTCTCCGATCTTCCAGCAGAGTACCAACCTTCTCACTCCTGTTGAATCAAACAGCAGAGCCTGGTAGAGAATAAAAGTGTGTGGCAGACAAGAAAGCCTGTTATTGCCACTAAAGGTCCTTAGCCAGTGGATTAAGGCAAGAAAAATAAATGGAATGAAGGATTGCATAGGAAGAATCAAAATTGTCATTGTTCACAGATGAATTAGATATGTGGTAATCCAGTAGAATCTAGAGATAAATTATTACAATTAATAAGGAACTTTAGGCGGCGGACTTGGCCCAGTGGTTGGGGCATCCATCTGCCACGTGGGAGGTCCGAGTTGAGTTTCGGCTGGGGCCTCCTTGACCTCTGTGGAGCTGACCCAGGAACAGTGCTCTTGCCTGCGGGGAGTGCCGTGCCATGCCATGCAGGGGTGTCCCTGTGTAGGGGAGCCCCATGTGCAGGGAGTGGGCCCCATAGGGAGAGTCACCCAGCACAAAGGAGAGTGCAGCCTGCCCAGGAATGGCACCACACGCACGGAGAGCTGACACAGCAGGATGACCGGACAAAAAGAAACACAGATTCCCGTGCCATTGACAACAACAGAAGCGGACAAAGAAGGCGCAGCCAATGGACACAGAGAGCGGATGGGCGGGGGGAGTAAATACATAAATAAAATCTTTGAAAAAATAAAATAAGGAACTTTAAGAGGATTACTAGAAGGAGCAGGTGTGACTCAAGCTGTTGAGCACCTACTTCTCACATGGAAGGTCCCAGGTTGGATCCCCAGTGCCCCCTAAAAAACAACAACACGCAAACAAACAAACAAAAAATAGCTCAGGGGAGCCGATGTGACTCAGTGGTTGAGCTCTGGCTTCCCACATATGAGGTCCCAGTACCTCAATCCCCAGCCCCAGTACCTCAAAAAAAAAAGGGGGGGGGGGTATGGATTCACTAGATACAAAATCATGCTTTTAAAATCAATTATTTGGGAAGCAGATGTGGCTCAAGAGATTTGGCACCTCCCTCCCATATGGGAGGTCTCTGTTTGGTTCCTAGTGCCTCCTAAAATGAAGACAAGACAGGCACACAGCAAAGGGACACAAAGAGCAAACAGCAAGTGTAAACAATGAGGGGGGAGAATAAATAAAAGAAATTTTTAAAAGTAATTATCTCTATATCCCAGGAAAAAGTTAGAAAATTAAATTTTTGAAAAGATACAATTTAGCAATCAAAATCAACATGGTAGAGTAAAAAGATTCAGGGCTCCATCCTCCACAGAAGCTTTGAAGAATTTGCAAGAATTGGCAGAAGCATCATTCTTAATGCTCCAGAAAATAGTTGAAGGATTGGAGTTAACAGGACAAGCACAGAACCAAGAAAAAGTCCACTTAAAAGCAGCCTACTCCCCAGTCCTTCACTGGGCTCAGCACAAAGCCAAGCCATGCTTCCAGTGCAGATCCCTGGACCAGGTCCAGAGGGAGCAAAGTAACCATTGAGCATAAACTGGGAGCATAGATGTCTGGTGGAATCTGTCTGGTGGTGGCCCGAAGGACTTGCTCTGCATGGAGTTCTCAATTGATTGCTGTAGGAGAGCAGTCAAGTGGCTGCCTGGGACAGGGATTCATGGTTTTAGGATGAATTGTGGGTGCCTGGGACCATGAGGAAACTGTTTCTAGGATAAGAGGTGACATTTGAACCAAGCCAAACACAAAAGGACAAATAATCTATGATTGCATTCCTGTGAACCAAACATATTATTTAACACACTGTATGACTGAAAAAAAAAATTCATATGTATCTGGTAAATAAATAAATAAATAAATAAATAAAACCATCAATATAAAAAAAAAGGGTGACATTTGGAACAGTGTAAGCGAATAATACCCAAAACATGATGGATGAGCAGAAAGGACCAGGGAGGTACCTACACATTTGCCTGGGCTATTCTTTAAACTCATATGGGTAAGTCCTGAAGGAGAGCGCTCACAAGGTCAATCTGCAAAGACTGGAAAAGGCGTTTTGTTGTTGTTGCTAGCTCCTGGCTCTCAAGGAAAGCTCTGTTATAATACTAGCTGGGCACAAGCTTAGGAACATGATTCAGAGTTTAAATTCCAGTGAAAACTCATTAAAATATCAAAATGTCTAGATTTCAACAAATTGTTACAAAAAAAAACAATAAGCCATGGCCAAGGTAAGGGAGAAGATTAAAGCAGTAGAAACCATCAATGTGAAGGGCCACACCTGGCACGTTTCAGAGAGACTTGTTAAAAAATGACCTTAAATGTGCTCAATGAGCTAAAGGAAGACACGAAAAAAGAACTAAAGTAAATCAGAATGATAGATGAACACAAAGAGAATATCAGTAAAGAGAAGGAAATTATGAAAAGGAATCAAACAGAAATGAAGATCACAATAATAGAAGTTGAAAATTCCCTAGAGGGGTTCAACAGAAGATTGGAGTTGGCAAAGACAAATTAGTGAATTTGAACATAAGACAATTGAAATCATTGAGTCAGAGAAGGAGAAAAAATAATGAAGAGACATGAACAGAGCCCGAAAAACCACTAGGACACTATCAAGCATAATAATATATACATTGTCGTAGTCCCAGAAGGAAAAGAAAGAGAGAAAGGGGGAAATAAAATTTTCAGATAATGGCTGAAAACTTCCTTGAAGTTATATATTCCTTGAAAAACATAGCAAAAGACATGAATATACAAATCCAAGACACTCAACAAACTCCAAACAGGATAAATCCAAATAGATCCAAACCTATTGTAGGCTATTTTACTATTGATAGAAAATCAAACTATCAAATGCAAAAAAATAGAGAATTCTGCAAGTCAGAAAAGAGAAGCAACATGTTTTGTACAAAGGAACCGCAATAAGAGGGCCTCATCAGAAACTGTGGAGGCAAGAATACAGTGGTATAACATATTTAAAGTGCTGAAAGCAAAAAGTTGCCAACCAAGAATTCTATATCCAGCCAAACGGTCTTTCAAAAATGAGAGAAAGATTAAGACATTCCAAGATAAACAAAAGCTGAGGGAGCTTGTCATCACTAGAATGGTCCTACAGGAGATGCTAAACAGAATTACAGGTTGAAAGAAAAGAACAATAGACAATAAATCAAAACTACTTTAAAAAAAATAGATCTCTGGTGAGGGTAAAAACATGGATAAATAGAAATTTTATTTTTCATTTGTAACTCTGGTATCTACTTCCTACAAAATTCAAAAGGCAAAATATAATGATAAATAAGTAGTTCAGGACTCAAAATGTATAAGAATGTAATTTGTGATAAGAACAACATGGGAGGCAAAAGGGTATAGGAACACAATTTGTGTAGTCTATTGAAATTAAGTTGGTATCAAAGCAAATGAGATTGTTGTAGACTTAGAATATTAAATTTAAGCTCCATGGTGTCTACAAAGAACGTACTAGAGCAGGGGTTCTTAACCTTTTTTGTTCCTCAGACCCCTTTGCCAGTCAGGAGAAATGAATACTACTATAATTTATTTATTGCAGACATTCATAAGTGAAGGAAATGCTAGATTTCAGTTAGAGGTCAGAGAATATAAAGATAATAAGTTGATTTTTTTTCAATTCAAGCTCACAGACCCCCTGAAATCATTCTGTGGACCCCTGGTTAAGAACCCCTGTGCCAGAGAATATATAAGCTCCTTGAGACAGAAATTAGAATTCACATTTCCAGAGGTAGGAGTTAGGAAATGGGGCGTTAATGCATAATAGATGTAGAATTTCTGTTTGGAGATATGGAAAAGTTTTAGTAATGGAAGGTGGTAAGGAAACCACAATATTGAGAATATGATTAATTACATTGAATGTCATGCTTGGGAGTGTTTGAAATGGGAAAATTTATATTGTATATATGTTTCCACAACAAAAGGAAAAAGAAAAAGCAACTAAAGATACAATGCAACACATGATCCTGGATGGGATCTAGCAACAGAGAAGAAAAAGCTTAAAGGAATATTATTGAGATATATAAAATTTCAAAATATAGATTATAAGATTTATATCAACATTAAATTTTTAAACTTGATAATTGCACTTAAGGTGATTGCATAAGTGATTATCCTTGTTATAGGGATGGCAGTATTAAGTGTTCAAGGAGCATTATGTATGCAACCTATGCTCAATTGTTTAGAAATTGTATTAATGAATAAAGAGAGAATGATATGGCAAAGGCAGCAAAATGTTAAAATTGGTGGATCTGAACTTCTGTGGGTGATGTAGGTAGAGGAATGTTGGAGTTCTTTGTATGGGGTTTGGACTATTTTTGTAACTCTTCTGTAAGTTTGAATATATTTCAAAACAAAGTTAAAATATATGTATTTTTAAAGTTCTCTAGATGATTTCAACAGCACATTGGAGCTGGCAGAAGAAAAAAATCCATAAACTTGAAGATAAGATAACTGAAATCATCTAGTCTGAGGAGCAGAAAGAAAAAAGAATGCAGAAAAGTAAGCATAAGTGAGGAATCTGTGGGTCACCTTCAAGTATCCCAGGATACACATTGCAGGGGAGGTGGTCCCAGAAGGAGAGAAAAGAAAGGGACAGTGGGAATATTCAAAGAAACAATGGTTGAAAACTTCCCAAATTTAATGAAAGATATGAATTACACATCCAAGACACTCAATGATCTCCAAATAGGAAAAACCCAAATAGACCCACACCATGCTGTGTTAAAATCAATTTGTCAAATGCCAAAAGTAAGATAATTCTGAACGCCACAAGAGTGAAGCAATGTGTCATTTACAAGGGAGCCTCAATAAGATTAAGTGCCAAGATCTCATCGGAAACCACAGAGGCAAGAAAGCAGTAGGAAGATATACTTAAAGTGCTGAAAGCAAAAAGTTGCCACCCAAGAATTCCATAACCAGCAAAACTGCCTTCCAAAAAATGGAGAGATTAAGACATTCCTAGATAAACAAAAACTGTGAAAATTTGTTACCACTAGAGTAGACCTACAAGAAAGGGTAACAGGAGTTCTGCAAATAAACAAGAAAAATACACTAGACAATTGACTGAAGCCACATGAGGAAATAAAGATCCCCAGTAAAGATAATGATAATGGTAAATATAAATACCAGTACAATTGTTGTTGTTGTTGTTGTTGTTGTTTTGAGGTACCAGGGGCAGGGGATTGAACCTAGGGCCTCATATGTGGGAAGCTGGCACTCAACCACTGAGCCACACCAGCTTCCCTGAGTTGGTTTTATTGTTTGTTTTGCTTTTTGTTTGTTTTTGTTTTTTCAGAAGCCACTCGAAACTAAAGCTATGGGAGGTGGGCGCACAACTGCTTGAGCCACATTGGCTCCCTATTGTATTTTTACTTGTAACTCTACCTTTTACTTCCTACAGAATCTAAAAAAGGCAAATGTGTAAAACATAATGATAAATCAATGGTTTGGGGCTCATAATTATAAATATTTAACTTCTGACAAGACTACATAAAGATGGGGACAGAGGGGTGTAAGAACATAGTTTAGGTATACTTTTGAAGTTAATTTGGTGTTAAAGCAAATAAGATATTATACATTTAGGATATTAAATATAAGTCCATGGTAACCACAAAGAAAATATCAAGTAGTATGCAAAATCATAGAGACAGAAATAGAGTACAGGTTAACAATGATGAGGGGCAGGGACAATGGGGAGTTAATGCAAAATGAGTGTAGGGTTTCTGTTGTTTGGGAAAGTTCTAATAACAGATGGAGTGAGGGTACTGAAACACTGTTAATGTCATTAATTCCACTGAATGGTATGCTTGGGAAGGGTTGTATATATGTTTCCACTATTTGAGAAAAAAAAAGAAACTCAAGAAATTACAAATAAATGCAATATATGATACTGGATGGGATCTAAGAATGGAGGAAGAAAGCTCAAAAGACATTATTGGGACATTTTAAAAATTGGAAAATAGAATGTAAGCATTATATCAAAGTTAAATTTCTTGAACTTGATAACTGTACTTAAGGTGTATACATAAGTGAATATCTTTGAAGAAAATGTTCATGGAATTATTATATGTTCAAGGACTATGATGTGTGCCACCTACTCTCAAATATTCAGATGATTAGATAGATAGATAGATAGATAGATAGATAGATAGATAGATAGATAGATAGATATAGATGGATGATAGAATGATGTGGCAAATGTGGCAAAATGTTAAAATTAGTGGATCTGGGTATCTGGTTGGTGGGGGTTTGTTTTGAGTTCTCTGTGCAGGGTTTGTATCACTTTTGCATCTGTCCAGCAAGTTTGGTATTTTTTAAAAATCAAAAGTTTAAAAAAAAAAGAGACCATTTACAATAGCTTCAAAAATATATCAAGTACCTAGGAATAAATGAATAAAAGAAGTTCAAGGCCTATTTCAAAAACACTGAATGATATTAAAGACCTAAATAAGGAAGCAGATATGGCTCAACTGATAGAGCATCCACCTACTATATAGGAGGTCCAGGGTTCGATATCCAGGGCCTCCTGACCCATGTGGTAAGCTGGCCCATGCGCAGTGCTGCCACATGCAAGGAGTGCCGTGCCATGCAGGGACGCCCCCATGTAGGGGAGCCCCACACGCAAGGAGTGCATCCCGCAAGGAGTGCATCCTGCAAGGAGAGCCACCCTGCATGAAAAAAGCGCAGCCCACCCAGGAGTGGCACCACACACATGGAAAGCTGATGCAGCAAGATGATGCAACAACAGAAAAAAGAGATATGGTTTCCTGGTAGCACCTGACAATGCAAGTGGACACAGAAGAACACACAGCAAATGGACACAGAGAGCAGACAATGGGGGAGAAGGGGAGAGAAATAAATAAACTAAATCTAAAAAAACCCAAAAGACTTAAATAAATAAGAAATATAACATGTTCATGGATTTGAAAATTCAATAGTGAACCATCAAATCTACCCAAATTTATCTATTGATTCAGTGTGATTCCAGACAAAATCTAAATGTTTGTGGGTAAATGTGTGTGCACGTGTGTGTGAGTATGTGTGAGAAACTTGACAGGCTAATTTAAAATTTTGTGAAAGAGCAAAGACAAGAACTCATAAGGAGGAGGAACACTTGAACTAGGAGATATCAAACTTCATTATAAAACTATACTAATTAAGAAAGTGTGGTGTTGGGTTAAGGATAGACAAATAGAACAATGGAAATGGAATAGAGAGTCCAAAAAGTTTCACCCATACATGGGAATTTTTCTTTTTTTAAGATTTATTTTATTTATTCCCCGCCTCCCCTCCCCGTTGTCTGCTGTGTCCCTTCGCTGTGTGTTCTGCATCCACTTGCATTATCCAGATGGCACTGGGAAGCTGCATCTCTTTTTTGTTGCATCATCTTGCTGTGTCAGCAGTCCATGTATGCACTGCCACTCCAGCTGCGCTTTTTTCACGCAGGGCAGCTCTCCTTGCAGAGCACACTCCTTGCGCATGGGGGGACCCCTGCATGGCATGGCACAGCACTCCTTGCATATGGCAGCAGCACTGTGTGTGGGCCAGCTCACCATACGGGTCAGGAGGCCCTGGGGATCGAACCCTGGACCTCCTTCGTGGTAGGCAGATGCCCTATCAGTTGAGCCATGTCCGCTTCCCTTGAGCCATGTCTGCTTCCCCATACAAGGGAATTTGATTTATGTTGTCATGATAGCAATGCAGAGCAATGCCTACATGATGGTTTTCAATAATTGGTGCTGAAATGAATGTTTCCATTTGGAAAAAATGAAACTAGACTCTCTCTTCACTTCACACATAAAAATCAATAGCAGGCAG
Organism: Dasypus novemcinctus; assembly: GCF_030445035.2. Classification (NCBI taxonomy): domain Eukaryota; kingdom Metazoa; phylum Chordata; class Mammalia; order Cingulata; family Dasypodidae; genus Dasypus; species Dasypus novemcinctus. The sequence goes on from NC_080677.1 coordinate 35,786,640, forward strand.
ATACTAAACCTAAATTTGAAAGGAAAAGCAATAAGTCTTTTATAAGCAATGTAGGAACATATATACATGACCTTAAAGGTTAGACTTTTTTTTTTACTAAATCAAAAAGCACTAATTACAATGGAGAACTAATCAAGTTGACTAATAATAGAAACTTGGGTTCATCAAATGACACCATTAAAAGTGAAATGGCAAACCTCAGAGTTGAATAAAATATATGCAAACTGTATAACCAAGAAAGGTCTTGTATCCAGAATATATGAAGAACTGCACTCATAAGAAAAAGACTTAAAGAGGCACTTCACTAAAGAAGAAATCCAATGGCCAGTAAACATATGAAAAAATGTCAACCTCATATGAAAACAGAAATTCAAACTACAATGAGGGAACACCAGAATGGCTAAAGTGAAAAAAAGACAATTTCATGGGTTGACTAGGAATGAAGAAAGGACAGTTCTCATTCTTTTCTATAGAAAGAGTAAGTTAATATAGCACTCGAAAAAAATGGCCATAACTACTAAATTTGAATATAATCCCATGCATGACCTAGCATTTCACTTCCAGGCATAAACCCTATAGAAAGACATGTTCTTATGTACCAGGATACATGTGCAAGAATGTTAAGAGGAGTACTGTTTGTGAGAGACAAAAACTGGAAACAACCCAAAGTCCTGAAACAGTAAAATGGATCAATAAATTGTAGTATAGTTGTATAATGTAATTTAATATACCAGAAAAAAATGAACAAAATGCCTTCAACAGTATGGATTAATCTTAAATGCATACTGTTAAGAAAAGATGTCATTTTTCTTAAAAATTTTCATAAAGTTCAAAAACAGGAAAAAAGTATGCATACTTAGGTGTTAAAACTACAAAGAAAAACAGGGAAATGGTGACAATAAGAGGAAAGTTAATGGCTATCTCTAAGAAGGAGGGAGCTCTGTGAGGAGATGGTTGAGATGAGAAGGGGCAGTGGGTGGGGACTCTGTGAATTATCCATTTCTTGACATAGGAGGTATTTATACAGTTGTGGGCTTTAAAATAATTTATTATACCATATATTTATCATTTATTTATTCTTCCATGTGTTATATTTCCAAATTTAAAAATAAAAGAGCGTAAATCTGTAATCAGATTATATTTGTTCGATTCCAGGTACTGCAATTTATGATCTTGGGCAAGCTCCTTAACCTTTCTAAGCTTCAGTTTCCCTATCTGCAAAATGGTAGTCTTAGTTTTTCTAAATTATTATATGTTTTATTTCTTATGTTTAGACCTATCATTACTATCTCATTTTCCTATTAATTGAATTTGGCAATATTTTTGGCTTCATTTTTGAAGAAGTTTTGGATCACAGAGGGTTACAACTATGGCAAGGGAGGATAATTGGTGTGAGGTGTCATTGATGGGAGATACATGGGAGGAAGTTCACCTGGGCATACATATAAGGTATATAAATATGTTCAAACTTTCATGGGGCATTGAGGGCATGAGACTCATACAACAACTGAAAGAATACTGAATTCCCATCCTGGGGAGCTCTGCCACATTCTATAATGGAACAGCAACAATCCCCCAAATACAGAGGCAATGACTAGTGAAGAAGGATGGTTTATTGATGGGCCCTTGATGTTGATGACTATGCTTATGAGCTTTTTGCTCTTGAATTGCAACTTAGCTTAGTGTTGTAGGGTGCCTTAGAGTTATATCCTGAGAGCCTGCATGTTGCTCAAATGTGGCCACTCTCTAAGCCAAACTCAGCATGGGACATGATTCCTGGGGATGAGCCTCTCTGGCACCAAGGGATTACTACAAAGCAGTGGCTAGTGATGCAAATGGAAAAAGACCTTGAATAAAAGGGGGAAATGGTAAAGATAAATGAGCTTATATGGCTAAGAGACTTCAAAATGAGTCAGCATCTCACCAGGATCTCATAGCCAAAGTAGACACTACTCCCAATAGTGGGGCTCCTAAGGGTTCTGGCCCATGTCCTACAGTCATGGCAGACAGTCATGGCAGCATTGCCAGTAGGCTCTACTTTGGAGTCTGTGCTCCCAAGTGTGACAGAGTTGGACTCAGATGAGACTTCTCTACACATGCCTCTTCTGTCCCTTTTATTGAACCCATAGTTGGCTCTGGAGTTGGTAAGTATATGTCCAAGAGACTTAAATCTCTGGGCTGTCCATGTGCCAGCTGGACCCCGAGTCTCAGCAGAGTTGTAACACCTACTCTCCAGTTCACTGGACTCACCCAGGACAACTAACAAGGAGTTGAGGATGAACAACCACCACAGCAAGGAACCAAAAGAGTTTATAACTGCAAGCAAGAGAGTCCCATCCATCAGTCATATGGGACCGAAGTCCCCTCTCAATTAGAGGTGGAGTGGGTATCACCATCACAGAATCCTCAGGACTGGGGAATAAAATACAGACTAGAGTGGACTTACAGGTACTCTACTATAGACTTATTGTGATTCAAGCAATGAAATTATATCATTGATGTGGAGACAATGGTCACTGGAGTTGCCGAAGGCAGGGAGAAAAAAAGAGGTGTAATATGGGGGCATTTTGGGGACTTGGAATTTCCTGAATGGCTTTGCAAAGACAGAACAGGACATTATATATCCTGCCATAACCTACAGAGTGCAGTGGGAGAAAGGGTAGTGTAAACTATAATCCATGCTGTGTGGCAATGCTCCAAAATGTGTTCAATTGCAATGAATGTACAATACTAATGAAAGAAGTTGTTAATGTGGGGAAAAGTGGGAAGTGTGAGGAGTGGGGCACATGGGAATCCCTTATATTTTTCTGTTACATTTTACGTAATCTAAAAATAAATAAAAATATAAATAAAATTTAAAAAAACAAATTTAAAATAAATATATATATTTTAAAAAGCGTACTTCAGGGAGATTGTGGAGATTAAAATGACAATATGATTGATGTGAATAAAGTGCCTGTGGCAAGCCCTCAAAAAACTTTGGCTCTTATCATCATCACATGAAATGTTTTAAGACACTGAAGCAGGTAAAAAACTGATATGGTCCCTTATGGTAGAGAGTGGTGGAGAACAGATAAATACACAAATAGTCACATCAAAATATGATATCTGTGACATTGAGAGAAAAAATAAACTTCTCTATGAATGGGAAAAGTCTGTGTGGTGGCTAGATTACATAGGGTAATCTAGCTATAGATTATCTAGTATGCCCAATACAGTAACCACTAGCCACATGTGTTAGTGACTGAAGGGTAGGGGACAGACTTTTTAAAAAATCCAAAAAGCAGTCATTATAACTTGAAATGTGACTAGTTTGAATTGAGATATGCTATAAATGTAAGATGCACACCAAAATTTAAAGATATAGTATGAAAAAATGTAAAATATCTCTATTTTTTTTCTTTATTAGAAAAGTTGTGGGTTTACAGAACAACCATGCATAAATTACAGGATTCCCATATACCACCTTATTAGTAACACTTTGCATTGGTGTAGAACATTTGTTACAATTGATGAAAGCACAATTTATAATTGTACTATTAACAGCAGTCCCTGGTTTAACTTACGGTTTGCGGTTTGTGTACTGTGGTTCCACAGATGTTTTTAAAATTTTTTTATCTGTTACCATATATACAACCTAAGATCACCCTTTTTGACCACAATATTGTGCTACCATCACTACCATCCATTATCAAAACATTTCTATTGTTCCAAAAAGGAACCCTGTACATTTTAAGCCTTTAATTAGTATTTTTAATATTCCATGTTAAAATGAAAATATTTTGGATATATGGGAGGTAAATAAAATATACTATTAAAATTAATTTCACCTGTTTCCTTTTACTTTTTTTACGTAATTATGAAAAAAATAAAACTGGATATGTGGCTCATATTGCATTTTATTGGACAATGCTGTTATAGTGATACAATGGAGAAAAAAAGTGAAAAGATAGGGCAGAATGAGAACTTGGAGAGCCTTAAATGCCAAGCTGAGGAGATTCTACTTAATTTGGTAGGCTATGAGGAGCCATTGAAAGTTTTCAGATGGAGAGACGGTTGTGGCTTTGTATCTATGACCTATTTTGTTACTTAATTTTTATGTATGTTATGTCAATCTCCTATATTAGATTGTAAATGCTTCACTGTCCACTGTTTCCAGACACTGGTAGGCACCCAAGAAATAGACGGTGAGTGAATCTCTACACAAATCTCTAGGCACAGTGTACATTTAATAAATGCTGTTTGACTCTCTGACAGAGGTGTCCCTGGTCAAAAGATTCAAATAATCCCGTTTTCAAGATTTCCTGTCACCTCCATTCTACCCCACATCTTGGTAGACAAACAGTAAATTAATTGGAAGGTTCAAAAGATTATTATCATTACTATCTTTTATAGCACTTTACAACTTAGAAACCATTTTCTTAGATGTCATGGAATGTATTTCCAAATTCCTCTCACTCATCTGCCAATAAAAGACCTAGAATCAAAAGAATGTGATCAGTTGCTCAAATGAATTTCATAGAGTTGAAGCCCTTCCTTCTGGAATCAAAGTGAAAAACCACAGCCAACTTGCACCAAAACCCAGACAGAAAAATGTCAAATGTTTCTCAGCAGCATAACTGGGGAGAAGGTAATCTATTCCTAAAAGGCAGGGCTATTAATATCATGCTAATGAGAAAAATTGCCTTTCCAGAGGTTAATCTTGTCTCTGAGGAAGAGTTAGCTAAGAACTGAGAAGGAACTCAAGCTGGAGCAGCTACTTCTCTGTTTATGAGACAGAGCATAACAGGTCAGGCCTGAAGTACTGCGCACATTTGCTCAGACTGTGGAAAGAACGTGAGGCTAAATCTGTGGGGAACGGCAGCTCTCTCCTGGGAGCTAAAAGTGAGGAAGACGGGGAGAAGGGAGACAGGTGAGAAGCAAAGGAAGCCTCCCTAAAGGAGGCTGTTGCTGGTAGGCGTAAATCTGGAAGCATCTTCCACTAGGCTCTCAGGTGTGCATTCACGTTAACTGAATCTTTATTCCTCCTACATAATAATATGCTTCTGAGATTTGTGCAGCCTCCAGTGGACAGTTTCACTGGAACGGTCTAAAGGGTTTAGTATGGAGGAGTCTAACAGGCTAGGGGTCTGACCTGCCCCTCTTCTTTGGGGTTTAAGAATATGAGAGGGGTCATCTAACCACAGGAAAAGCCCATAATCAAAAGCATAATGAGTTTGGGCCAAGGAAGGTATTTTGATTCTCTGTCCCTTATGCTGGGAACACAGCATAGCTTACCACAATTCAAATTTGGTCTTCCTTAGTGAAAACAGATCTTATTAAAACTCCCCAGACATATTAAATTGCAAAAAGGCAAAGACAAACATCCAAATGATCAAGATCACGATGACCATGATGCTTTATAGCAAACTCAAGGTCATACACACACTTAGGGAAATGGATTTTAACCATAGAGAAGGCACAAATATGCATCTTTTCTTGCTAGCTTGCCTAACTACAAAAATGACCTATCTTGTGCTCTTATAAAATTCAGAGTAATTATACCACCTAAAGTAAATGAAGTGATGGATACTATTTGATTCAAAACTCTTCACTGTACACTTGTTGTCTTTAGGGATTTAGAAATAAAGGCTTCTAACTATTCCAAATTAGGGTAGATTCCATTTTTAATAACTGTATTTGGTAAATCCCAAGGACTAAGTTACTTTACTTGGCTATGACTTCATTTCCCCTTTTATAAAAAATTTGTAGGCACTGCTCTACTTACTATTTCTCAAATAGATTATGAGATCTAATCAATTAAGATTTATGACCCTGAGAATTTAGAGAAAAGGTGTTGCAGTCATACAGATTTTTTTTGTATTAATATTTTTGTCTATGCATTACCTAACTTACTGTATTTTACTTTTAAAAATCCAGAGAACTTTGTTAGTTATATGTTCCACCTTAACATGTTCTATAAAACTCATGCATTCCAATGCACTCCCAACTGTTCACTATGAGATCAATCCTGTAGCAGGACAGACAGACTCAGCCTTAAAGCTCTAGTCCTTGTTGGATCCATCTACTCCCACCCACAGCCTGTCAACCAGCTCTCTCAGATTCCACAAAAAAAAGTGAGAGGGTGGGAAAGAAGAGTAAGATTAGCAGGCACTAACTACACAGTTTCCACATCCTGGCTCCCTGCTTCTATGGCTGATGATAACAAACAGGGTACACACTGTCAGTTATCATTCAAACAAATTTATCCATTCAATTGTCCTGTTGACAAGTATTTTACGGAGTGCCAACTGCCCAGTTTTATGCCTGATGTCTTGGGGAACATATAGCAAGCAGAAAACAAGCCCACACTTGATTATTTCACAATGATGTTGGGAGAATATGCTCAACGAGGAAAGCAATTAAAGAGCAATACCAGGTATTACTAAATGGTCCAATACCAGTAATAATCACTGTAGACACTCAAGGTGACACAATGGCTATAACACACGTAAGTCAAACCAGATGAAGGATAGCTAAAGTTTTGTGGGTTTTTTTGAGGTACCAGGGCCAGGCATTGGAGGCACCAGGAACCAAACCTGGGACCTTCCATGTGGGAAGCGGGCACTCAATGGCTTGATCCACATCTGCTCCCATGGATGTTATTAAAATTTGGAACCCAATTTTTCTGTTAACATGACTGTTGGGAACTCATAATCAAAATGTTCTATACAATCTATAGAATCTATAGAAACAGCATAGTGACTGATATTTGCATAATTTTCAAAGAGTTTTTAAATTATCTCATTCATTGTTATAACACCCTGAGAGGTACACAGGGTAGATGTTATTATCTCAGGTTTTTGTTGGGTAAACCAAGGATCAGAGGAGGGAAATGCCTTGCCTAAGAAGCACAGTCTCTAGGTGGTAGAGGCAAGCCTAGGAACTAGGTCTTTTGACATCTAGGGTTCTATTCCAGCAATAATAGTACTAATCTGTTTTCTGGATACTTGCGAAATGGGATGGATAAAAAGGCTGTTTCCTTCCCTTTTCCTATGCATAGGTTCAACTGTAAAAATGTCAGCTGCATGAGATCAGAGATAGTTTTCTTCCCTACAGTCTCCCAGCACTAGATCAGGGCCTAGCTCTTAAGAGTTACTCTCAGTGAACATTTGCTAAAGAAGCCAATCCTACACAGTAGTATAGGAAAAAGTTGTTTAAAGCAGAGGTTCTTAAAAACCTATCTACAGTTCAGTGCCTGGCTGGCTAAAAATAGATTTTTAAATTATAGATTCCAGGGCCCTATCCACGAAAATTTTTATTCAGGGGTTCTTAAGTGGGACCCAGAATCAATATATTTTAACCTTTAAAATTTTGGAATAATTATAGATTCGCATGCCATTGTAATAAATATTGTGAAGAGATTCCATGTAGCCAGTTTCCCTCAATGGCAATATCTAGGAAAGCTTTAGTACAATAATACAACCAGGAAATGGACAATGATATCATCCACAGATCTTGGGAGTCAATAATTTTTAAATGATCCTGCTATAATTCCAATGAAACACCAGTTTTGAAAACTTCTGGTTTAAGGCATCTTTCTTCTTTTTATGCCTCTGTCCATCCATCTAAGCCTGTAGAGAGAAGGAAAAAAAAAAACAAAAAACAGATGGGAATAGAAAAATAGAGATGAGCAAACATGTGGCCCCAGAGACAGACCCTGGGGAGAGAACATGCATCCATCCTGAGGATTTCCCAGGTTTCAGTTTCATTCATACGTGTCAGCCACACTTCTGCCTTTGGAGTCATTTGCTTAAGTGTTCATTCAACAGTGTTACAGGTGCTGGGAAAACAGCAGTGAGCCAACAAAGTCCCTGCTCTCATGGAGCTGACAGGCCAGCAAAGGGAAACAGACAATAAACAAACAATTGTGTACTATGTCAGGAGATGATAAATGCCATAAAGAAAAGGAAAACAGGGTAAGAGGATGGAGAATAGTGGGGGGTGGTGGGTGGGATCTATTTTGTAAAGATATCAGGGGTTCAATGAATGGATGAGGCTGTAGAACCAGACTGGGGAGATGGGTAGGAACTAAGGCACCTGTGGATTGTCCAGCTGCCCAATAACTGTCTTAACAAGCATAGAGGGGAGAGGGAGCATGAGAGCAGGAGCCACAGGCAGGCAGATAGTGCCTGCCCTCTGGAGCCTGGATTCGTGCCTGTCCTCAGGCGCAGCGAGGGGCCTCTACTGTTTACTGTGAGACAGGCCGCTAGGAGTGGGGACCCCCACCCTGCGGTCCCCTCGCCATCCCAGGAGTGCAAGTGCAAGGTGGATGCAGGGCGCACCAAGTTCTTGCCAGTTGAATAAAAAGCATCAGCACAGCTCTCCACCAAAGACCCACACGGACCCCAGGGCAGGCAGGGTAGTGACGGAATCCTGCAGGAGGTGTCTGGTCATCGATCTGGAGAGACTGCAACAAAATTAGTGCTTCCTCAAGGTGCTGCAGGCAACATTTCTTATTTACTGTGCTTCCTCATCCTCAGTTTCCTCTTTTCTGTGTACTGATTTTAGCTAACAACACTATCCCCTTTCCTTTACATCTTCCTATCCTCCATCATTTATTGTTTCTCTTACATTCCACCTCTCTTTGTTTAGCCCCCAATATTTCTGACTTTTTATCCCTAATACCTCTATTCTGATTTCTATCTTTTATTCACTCTTTATACTATTGTCCTTTCTTTTCTCTTTCCCTCTCTCCTGACCATTCTGACCTTTTAATTCATGCTATATTCTTCCCCATATTCAGTTTACAATCCATTATAGGTACTCCACCTTTTCACTGCTATAACTCTACACAGCTTACTTGAGTTCAATATCCATTCTGCTAGATCTCACATGGTTTCTCTGCAAACATTCCTTATCAAGCCTACTATTATATTTTTCTTTTCTTACCCCTATTGCTTTTTCTGGCCCTAATATTTTCCTTAAAGGGAACTTAGCCAACAACAAGGAAGTAGAATAAGAAGAACAAAGTGGCAAAAAGACTTAATATGCACACAAAAATAACTAATTAAACCCCAAGATGAAGAAGCTAATCAACTGCATAAACCCAGCAAGATAAAATGATGACCAGACAGCAACAAAAAACTACAGACCATACCAATAATCAGGAAAACATGGCCCAATCCAATGAACAAACTAAAAACCAGGAAGAAGAGTGGAACATTGAACAACTAATTAAAGCTCTCAAAACATGTATCATGGACCAATTCAATGACATGAAGGAAGAGATTAAGCATATTAAGAAAACACTTGGAGAGCATACGGAAGAAATTTATAATCATACACAAAAAGATAACAGATATGATGGGGATCAACAGCACAATCCAAGAAATCAAAAACACTCTCAGCAAATAACAGCAGATTTGAAGAGGCAGAGGAAAGAATTAGTAATGTGGAAGACAGTACATCTGAAATCAAACAGATAGTAGAATTGATCAATAAAAAGATATAAAAAATCCAGAAGGGACTTAGGGACCTTAATGACAAGACAAAATGCACAAACATATGCATTATTGGCATCCCAGAAGGAGAAGAGAAGGGAAAGGGGACAAAAGGGGTTTTGGAGGAAATAATGGCTGAAAACTTCCCAAACCTATTGAGGGAGACACATGTACATGTCCAGGAAGCACAATGCACCCCAAACAGCATAAATCCCAGCAGGCCTACTCTAAGACATATAGTTGTCAAATTATCCAATGTGCAAGACAAAGAGAAAATACTAAAAGCAGCAAGAGAAAAGAGAACCATCACATACAAGGGAGGCTCCATAAGATTAAGTGCTGATTTCTCATCTGAAACCATGGAGGCAAGAAGGCAATGGTATGACATAGTCAAGGTACTACTCTATCCAGCAAAGCTAGCATTCAAAAGGAATGGAGAGTTCAATATATTCACAGATAAACAGAAACTAAGAGAGTATGCAACAAAATTAGTGTTGGCAGGTTGCCAACAAGAAACCTGCCTTTCAAGAAATACTAAAGGGAGTTTTGCAGGAGGAAAGAAAACAGGAGAGACAGAGTAGAAGGAGAGTGTGAGAACAACTAAAATGACAAAAAGAGAAAAAAAAGTAAACAACATATGACAAACACAAATCCAAAGACAATACGGCTAATATATGTAATTCCTTGAAAGTAATAACACTGAATGTCAATGGATTAAACCCACCTGTTAAGAGACACAGATTGAAAGACTGGATACAGAAATATGACCCATGTATATGCTGTCTACAAGAAACACATCTTAACACTGAGGGATTCAAGAAGATTGAAAGGGAATGGATAGAAAACAATCTTATAGGCAAACAATAACTAAAAAAGGGCAGGAGTAGCTATATTAATATCAGACAAAATAGACTTTAAATGCAAAACTATTGTGAGAGACAAAGACAGACACTACATATTAGTAAAAGATAATCTTTCAAGAAGAAAGAATAATCATAAACATTTATGTCCCTAACAAGGGCATCTCCAAATACATGAGGCAAACACTGGAAAAACTAAGGGAAGGAATAGATGCCTCTACAATTACAGTGGGGGACTTTAACACACCACTATTACCATTGGGCAGAACATCTCAAAAGAGAATCAATAAAGAAATGAAGACTTTGAACAATATATTAGAGGATCTGGACTTAATAGACATATACAGAAATTACACCCAAATACAGCAGGATATACATTCTTCTCAAGTGCACATGGATCATTCTCTAAGACAGACCCATGCTAGGCCACACAAAGTCTCAATGAATTCAGAAAGATTGAAATCATCCAAAATAATTTCTCTGACCACAGTGGAATGAAGCTGGAAATCTGCAAGGGCCAAAGACCCAGATTTGGCACCAAGATATGGAAATTAAACAACACACTCTTAGAAAAACAGTGGGTCAAGGAGGAAATTTCAACAGAAATCAATAACTACCTTGAAACTAATGAAAATGATAACATAACATATCAAAATCTATGGAATGCAGCAAAAGCTGTACTGAGAGGGAAATTCATAGCCATATATTCACACATCAAAAGAGAAGAGCTAAAATTGAAGAACTAACTGCACAATTGGAGGAATTAGTAAAAAAACAACAAACTAACCCAAAGAAAGAAGAAAGAAAGAAATAACAAAGATCAGAGGAGAACTAAATGAAATGGAAAGTAAGAAAGCACTTGAAAAATAAAACAAAGAGCTGGTTCTTTGAGAAGATCAATAAAATTGACAATCCCTTAGCTAGACTAACAAAGAAAAAAAGAGAAAGGTACAAATACACAAAATAAGAAATGAGAAAGGGGGAAACGGACTTTGGCCCAGTGGTTAGGGTGTCCGTCTACCATATGGGAGGTCCGCGGTTCAAACCCTGGGCCTCCTTGACCCGTGTGGAGCTGGCCATGCGCAGTGCTGATGCGCGCAAGGAGTGCCGTGCCACGCAAGGGTGTCCCCTGCGTGGGGGAGTCCCACACGCAAGGGGTGCGCCCGTGAGGAAAGCCGCCCAGCGTGAAAAGAAAGAGCAGCCTGCCCAAGAATGGCGCCGCCCACACTTCCCATGCCGCTGACGACAACAGAAGCGGACAAAGAAACAAGACGCAGCAAATAGACACCAAGAACAGACAACCAGGGGAGGGGGAGGAAATTAAATAAATAAATAAATCTTTAAAAAAAAGAAATGAGAAAGGGAATATCAACACTGACCCCACTGAAATAGAGACTATCATAAGAGGATACTTTGAAAAACTGTATTCCAACAAGAATGACAATTTAGAGAAAATGGACAAATTCCTAGAAACACAAAAGAAGCCTACCTTGATGAAAGACGAAATCAATGATCTCAACAAACCAATCACAAGTAAAGAGATAGAATCAGTCATTAAAAACCTCCTGGTATGCAAGGATGGTTCAACATAAGAAAATCAATTAATGTACTACACCACATAAACAGATTGAAGGAAAAAAATCACATGATCATATCTATAGATGCAGAAAAAGCATTTGACAAAATACAGCTCCCTTTCCTGATAAAAACACTGCAAAAGATAGGAGTAGAAGGAAACTTTCTGAATGTGATAAAGGGTACATATGAAAAACCCACAGCTAACATCATTTACAATGGTGAAATCCTAAAATCTTTCCTTCTAAGATCAGGAAGAAGACAAGGATGCCCACTATCACCCCTTCTGTTTAACATTCTGTTAGAAGTACTTGCTCAAGCACTGAGGCAAGAACCAGCTATAAAAGGGATCCAAATAGGAAAGGAAGGAGTCAAAATGTCACTTTTTGCAGATGACAGGATCCTATACATAGAAAGCCCTGAGAAGTTTACATCAAAGCTTCTAGAACTTATAAATGAGTTCAGAAAAGTCACAGGTTATAAGATAAATGTGCAAAAATCAGTAGCATTTCTGTACACCAAAAATGAGCAATCTAAGAAGGAAATCAAGAAACAAATACCTGAGTCTTAGCAGAGTTGCGACTCCTACTCTTTGATTCATTGCACTTACTCAGGTCAACTAACAGGGAGGTGAAGATGGTCAACCACCACACCAGGAAATCAAGAATACCAACAACTGCAAGCATAGGAATTGCATCCATCATCCATGTGGAATCTAAGCCCCTTCTTAATCTAGAGGTGGAATGAACATCACCATCCCAGGATCCACGGAATGGAGGAATAGAGTATGGATTAGCATGGACTTATTGATATTCTACTATAAAAATATTGTGAGTAGTAATAGAAGAAATTGTAGCATTGAGGTGGAGATAGTGGCCACAGTAGTTGTTGAGGGCAGGGAGAGGGAAGAAGAGATGTGATGTGGAGGCATTTTTTGGGACTTTGACTTGTCCCGAATGATGTAGCAGGGTCAGATGCTGGACTTTATGTATCCTGCCATAACCCGCTGAGTGTACTGGGGGAGACTGTGAACTACAGGGTAAACTATTGTCCATGTGGTGCAGTAGTGTTCCAAAGTGTGTTCACCAAGTGTAATGAGTGTGCCACAATGATGGGGGAGGTTGTTAGTGTGGGAAGAGTGGGGTGGGGAGGAGAGGGGTATATGGGAACCTCTTATATTTTCTAATGTAACATTTTGAGATGTAACATTTTGAGATGTAACATTTTGAGATGTAACATTTTTGAAATGTGTATATCTTCCAAAAAATACAATTTACAAAAAAGATGGGAGGGGGAGGTGGGGAGTGGGTTATATGGGAACCTCTTATGCTTTTTGGTGTAACATTCTTTGTGATTGTGATCTATTAACTTGAATTTTTAAAAAGTTAAAAAAAAAAAAACACACAGTATAGACAGGCCAGGACACCTTACCACTGCTATGAGACACTGCCAGCCTCTACAAGTACACATAATGAATCGTAAACATATCTTCACCATCCTATCATTTGCTCCAGACTCAAAGTCTCAGGTGGGAGAACCTGAAGGGTCAAGACTAGACCAGTGTCCTGCATGCACAGGGTGGAGAAGGAAGGAACTTCCTTCTGGAGCAACCAATGAGGGGAGCACAATGCAGCACATCTTCCCAAAAGCTGCCCTCTAAGGGGGATTCCACCATAGGAAGAACTTAAATGTTGGACTACCAAATCATGACAAATGTCTACTACAATTTGTTTCTTGCAACTAAATGAACCCTGACATAACCCTCAGGGAAAAGCCATAATCGAGAACAAATCTGAAAACAGAGTGCAATATTGTGTTCTGTCTCAGGCCATTTATTACACATCTGCTGGGCACAATGACAGACCCAAATGTGTGGGAAAATACATACACACAGACACAATTCCCTAATGATTCTTAAAGTTTAAAGGGGAAAACAAAATGAAAAATTTCAAAACATGATAGCATATACCTTGGACCAGATAAGTATTACTGCTGATGAAAAGCAGTTCAGCATAATGCTTAAAAACACTTACTCTAGAGCCAGATGGCCTGAGTTTTAATCCTGCCTTCATTTCTTATTAGGAATGAAACCCTGGGAACATTAATTTCTCTAAGTTCAATTTCCTCATTTGTAAAAATGTGGACAATAAAAGTACCCACCTTATAGAGTTGAGGTAAAGATGAAACTGAGATAGTTCATGTAAAACCCTCATACAGTGCCTGGCCTGCACATAGGAAGCATGACAACAGCTTAGCTAAAGTAATAGCTACTGTTTTATCATCACTATCTGTTGACATCATCAATTGGAAGATACCTCATTATTTGATGTAAGGCAATAAAAGAAAATCACTTCCAATTAAACTATGCTTTTCTACAACTTAGAATTTTTCTACATAATCTCGACCTCTGTGCCATTAAGAGTGTTAATGACATAGTGTTTCTTAGAAGAAGTATTTCTGAATACTTCTTGAAGTATTTGCTTCCAAGTTGCTTGCATCCATTCTGCAAGCTGTTCTGAACAGCAAGTACACTCACCACAAGCAGTGCCAATAATGCACTTAACTCAGTTGAATTAATGACATTTGAATGGTTATGACCATGTTTGCAGGTAATTACACCTATGCTATAACTGTCACTTGACTGACAGTGATTTTAAGACATGTCCTGATTTCAAAGATGTTAACATGTGGAAATATGTGTCTGGGAATTTATAAAATTATCCCAATTTATAAAATCCTTAGGAAATCAAAAGAAGACAGAACAGGGAATAGATATGGCTCAAGCAGTTGTGTGCCTGCCTCCTACATGGGAGGTCCTGGGTTCAGTTCCCAGTGCCTCCTAAAGAAAAACAGACAATGAGCAGACAACAAGCAAAAACAATGAACCAACAATGAAAGCAAATAAGCAAAAAACAAGAAAAAACAATGAGCAAACAGATGAGGGAGCCATGTGGCAGGGGCGGGGGGACATTCTTCAGGAGCTCTAATTCTGTGATTTTATACATCAAAAGGACAAAAAGCAATCGCTTTGACAGATATTTGCAGTGAATCATCTTTGTTGTTATAAACCTGTAGAAAACTGTTAAAAACCATTACTAAAAAGGGAGGTATTTTCAGAACTTCTAGGCCAAACTGATATGCAGAGAAATTTTCACAGAATTCAAGAACTGAAAGGCTGGGAGGGACCCATATAAGGCATGAATCCATCCTTTCTACATCATCCTTGACATCAAAAACTCAACCACCCTAATGTAAACTATCAGCAACTGAGATGGCAGCTGAGCATGTATTTGTGATTTCTCCAGCAGGTAGCAGGGGTGTGGGAGGCTAGTGGTATATGGGAGCTCTGTATTTTCTGCATGGTTTTTTTCTGTAAACCTATAATGTCTCTAATAAAAAATTTTTTAAAACCTATATTAAAGAAAAGAAGGGAAGCGAATTTGGCTCAAATGATAGAGCATCCACCTACCATATAGGAGGTACAGGGTTCAAACCCAGGGCCTCCTGACCCCTGTGTGGTGAGATGGCCCACGTGCCATGCTGATGTGTACAAGGAGTGCAAAAAAAGCGCAGCCTGCCCAGGAGTGGTGCTGCACACATGGAGAGCTGACGCAGCAAGATAATGCAACAAAAAGAGACACAGATTCCAAGTGCCACTGACAAGAATGCAAGCAGACATGGAAGAATGCACAGCAAATGGACAGAGCAGACAAATGGGGGGGGGGGTGGGGGGGAGAGAAATAAATAAATAATAATAAATAAAAGCACATCCAGCCTTTTTCTAGTTTTTATTTTATTTTTTTAGTAGGTACCGGGTTTGTTGTTGTTGTTGTTTTCAAAGGAGTCTTTCTTTTTTTTAGATTTATTTATTTATTTATTTCTCTTCCCCTCCCCCACCCCACCCCGGTTGTCTGTTCTCTGTGTCTATTGCTGCGTCGTCTTTGCTTCTGTTGTTGTCAGCGGCACGGGAATCTGTGTTTCTTTTTGTTGTGTCATCTTGCTGTGTCAGCTCTCCGTGTGTGCGGCACCATTCCTGGGCAGGCTGCACTTTCTTCACGCTGGGCAGCTCTCCTTACGGGGCGCACTCCTTGCGCACAGGGCTCCCCTACGCGGATGACACCCCTGCGTGGCATGGCACTCCTTGTGCGCATCAGCACTGTGTGTGGGCCAGCTGCACACGGGTCAAGGAAGCCTGGGGTTTGAATCGCGGACCTCCCATGTGGTAGACGGACGCCCGAACCACTGGGCCAAGTCCGCCACCCTAGGTACTGGGTTTGAACCCAGGACCTTGTACAGAGGAAGCAGGCACTCAACCATTGAGCTATACTTGTTCCCCTCATCCAGCCTTTTTTAAACCCAAGTGATTATAAATACATTACTTTCAAAGGAACTTTATTTCATCTCAGGGAAACAAATTTTTAAGGCTCTTTTGTATATTGAAAAGAAATCTTCTTGTACCATCCATCTCTTGGCCTTAATCCTACCTTTTAGGATGATACTTCCAAGTGTAATAACTCTTCATGCCTCTTCTGTGTCTTCTCTTTTCTAAGACTCGTTGGTTATCTCTATGTAACAAGCCACTCTAAAACTTAGGGATTTAAAACAATTGTTTTAATTGCTTCAATTTTGAGGGCCAACAACTTCAGCTGAGCTCAGCCATGTGGTTCTTCTGCTGGTCTTGTCTGCAGTCACCATGCAGCTGTAGTCACCTGGCGGCTTGACCGATGGCCTCACTCCCATGTCTGCTGGTTGGCACAGGCTGCTGGCTGGGCCTCTCTCTCCACATGGTCTCTCGCGCCCAAGGAGTCCACACTTTTGGCAAGTAAAGTAAAAGGGCCACCTCCTTGGGCATTGCCAGGAGGGACCCCTTTCTGAGAAAGGATTTTCCAGAAGACAAAAAACAATTGAACTTCTGGGGATTTCCTAGTAAATAGAACAAGAGGACACATTACCATGGTATCTCAGGACTCACCATTAATTGGTTCTGGGAGGCATGACACCAACAATGACGAGTACCAAAGACAATGCACATTTTTAAGGCAATATTAAAAAGATAGGGTTATATATAATTACTTTACATGACAAATAAACCTAAAAATTAATAAATACTTAGATTAAATAAAATAAAAACTTCACTTTGCGTGTACTGAGAAGAGTCCGTGGCCTAAGGGGCTGTGGGAGGAGAGCGGTGAGGAGAGGCTACATGGGGTGCTGCTGGGAAGGAGAGTCCCCTCCCCTAGCACATCGGGCACTTGAACTTCAGGGGCTCTTTCTCTTTTCTGCCTTTCTTTTTTCAATGTGCACCACAGGCCCTGACACACTTTTTTTCACCTTCACTAAAAACTTATCCAATGAGACTGCTTCTGTCTTCTTTTCAGAATTCCTCGAAAATGTGAAATTGTTTGGTCTTTCAATAAATTCTCATTTCTGCTTGTCAGAGCTTTGTCCAGATTGTGCTTCTCCACAAAGTTTTGAACTTCTGCCCACTTTGCACACATTTATTTTTTCAAGGAACTAGGGACATCCTCCCTTATCTCCTCCTCACCTGAAGAAATCTCTTCAGCCGCCTCTTGTTGCTGCTCCTTCTGCAGTTCCTCAGCTCCTCAGCGCTGAGCTCTCCACCATGCTCCTCCACTAACTCCTCCACATCAGCAGCATCAGCCTGCGGGCCCATGCATTGCCCCATAGATACAATATACTGCACAACTGTACCCTCTGTACCTGCAGGCTTGTCAGCCTCAAACCCTTCGAAGTCTCTCTGAGTCACAGCTTCTGGTCACAGATGCTTCCATGCTGAATTCATGGTCCTATGAGAGACTTTGTTCCAGGCCTTACCAATAAGGTTAAAGCAGTGCAGGATACTGAAATGCTCTTTCCAGAATTCTGTGAGGGTCAAGTGGGTGTCAGAAGTGATCCCAAAGCACCTCTGGAAAAGCGCCTTGGTGTACAACTTTTTGAAGTTTGAAACGACCTGCCAGTCCATTGGCTGGATGAGAGGAATAGTGTTGGGGGCAGGAACCTTACAGAGATGAAGCTCAACTCCTCCAGTTAGTCATCCTCCAAGCCTGAGGGTGGGCAAGCGCATTGTCCAAAAGCAGGAGAGTTCCAGAGGCAAAACTTTCTCCAGCAAATACTTTTCCACTGGGGGACCGAAAACTTCATTTATCCACTCAATGAAAAATTGCCTTGTGACTCAAGCTTTGCTGTTTGCCCTCCACATCACATGGAGTTTGCTTTTTATAACACTATGCTTCTCAAAAACTCACAGGTTTTCACTACGATAGACCAGCAGAGGCCTGAGATTTAAGTCCCACCAGCAATCCCACACGGCAGTAGAGGAGCCTGTCCTTTATTGGTCTGTGGCCTCGTAATGCCTTCTCCTCTTTTGTGATGTAGGTTCTACTTGGCATTTTTTTTTTCCAAAAGACTCTGGTCTCATCACAGTTAAAAACTTGGTGGGGAATAAAACCCTCGGCTTCTATGTAGACTTGAAATTCATCAGCAGCCTTTTATTGGCACTCGCTGCCTCCCCATGCCTCGTGACACTATGGACGCTGGTCCTCCTTTTAAAATGATCAAACCAGCCGTAGCTGGCCTTAAAAACTCCAACACTCTCATCACTCTGTTCAGGTTTGTTTTTGTTTTTTTCAAAAGATCAGCATACAACACTTTTGCTTTTTCTCCTATAAGGCTTCCAATACACTGTTACCAGCTAACTGCTTCTCATTTACCCAAATTAGTAACAGCTTTTCAAGCTCCTCAAGTGTTTGGGAATGCTGCTTTGTTATTGCTTTAACTCCTTTTACAACATCGGCCTTTTTTATTGTTTCGTTATTCTTAAGTATGGCAGAGACCCTTGTTCTAGATACACCATACTCCCTAGCAAGATTAGTAATGCAAATACCGCTCTCATATTTACCTATTTTTTTCCTCAATGGGTGCGAAGTAATTTTCTTTTCTGCTCAGCACTATCACTGCTCATTTCCTTACGACCCATGATAAGGGAAAAAAAACATTTGCTGCATATAAGCACCCCCTTTCACCCTCTCAGTGGAGCTTCTTTCCACATTTGGTGTGTATGCTGCCCGATTTATGAATTATAAATTGCTCATTAATACCTTATCAAGTATTCTTAACACTTCTTTACTGGTAGTGTCAGGGCATCAAGAGAAAAAGTGTAGAAGGTGTAAGGCCCCTTGAGGTCTAGAGTAAGAACTCCCACAATGACAGTTCTGCCACTGCCTATTGGTCAAAACAAAAACAAGGCAAGCCCAGAAAAAAAGTGTGTGGAAAATAGACTCCACCTCTTTTTGGAAAAAGCAGTGAGTTATAATGCAAAGAGTCACGCATACTGGAATGAGAAAAATGTGTGGCCATTTTTTGTAACTGTCACACACAGTAATAATCCTGTTTTCCCTTTGTGAAGAATGGTTTTAGATCCCCTCACCATCTGGTCACTGTCTTTTCAACATACTCCAGTTGTCTTTCTCCCTTTTAAAGTGAGAGGCGGAAAACGGACTTGGCCCAGTGGTTAGGGCGTCCGTCTACCATATGGGAGGTCCGCGCTTCAAACCCCGGGCCTCCTTGACCCGTGTGGAGCTGGCCATGCGCAGTGCTGATGCGCGCAAGGAGTGCCCTGCCACGCAGGGGTGTCCCCGGCGTGGGGGAGCCTTGCGCCCGGTAAAGAGAGCCGCCCAGCGCGAAAGAAAGTGCAGCCTGCCCAGGAATGGCGCCGCCCACACTTCCCGTGCCACTGACAACAACAGAAGCGGACAAAGAAACAAGACGCAGCAAATTGACACAGAGAACAGACAACCGGGGGGGGGGATTAAATAAATAAATAAATAAAAATCTTTAAAAAAAATAAAGTGAGAGGCAACCAGAAATGAAATGAATGCAAAATATCTACTGAATACATCTCTCTTTTTAGAACCATGTACACTATTGATTTTGTTAAACTTAAAGCCAACTAAAATTCCTAAATCCTTTTAGATATCTAGTGCTATAGACAAGGGATACCTCCTCTAACTTTTACTCATGAAGTTAATTTTTTGGTCTCAGTGATAAGAGTAATAACAGGAGCTAACATTCACTGAGCATTAATAATGTATTACACATTCTGCATAGCATTTTACTTGTGTCATCTCACTTTTTTCCCTCAGCAACCATGGGGTAGACAGTATTAATATGTCATATTAGATATGAGTATAGCTGATACACTGAGCAGATAGGACCCATAGGTGATGACTGAATACACAACGATCTTTCTTTTCTCCAAGAGTTTCCATTCAAATCTGTTATGTGGGGATAAATCTAAAGCAAGTCCTGTGACCTTTATGATCAATCTTAGATAATAAAAAACCTCCTTTTTAGGCTTCTGAAACTGTCTCAGTTCAGTAATTAAAATGCCCAGTCCATGGTAAACTTCCAGCTTCTCATTTTGCAGTCATCATAGCACTGATTGATTCAGGCAAGAATTATCAGTGGATTCTAAAACTAGTTGGTTAAAATTTGATGAGAAGGGGAAAGGGTGTAGCTCAGTGGTTAAGCACCTGCTCCCCAGGTATGAGGTCCCTGGGTTCAATCTCTGGCACCTGCTAACAACAACAACAAAAAATCTCCCTACAAGATATTTAGTAATTAAAGAGAGAACAGGGCAACTTTACACTGGAGAAACCTTGCCAGCAGCATCTTGTTCAAGTGGTCCGTGATGAAATAAACTGACACCATGTGCCTTCTGATGTGATAAACTAAAAAAAAAAAAAAAAAAAAAAAAATTCAGTTATGAAGCATTCCTGCTACAAATTCAAAACTTGAATCTACAGGGAAGGGATGTAGCTTAGGTTGTTAAGCGTCATTCCCCGGTAGAACAAAAAAATCCCCAAAACAAATAAACAAACAAAACCTAATCATGAGGAAACCTCCAGTAAACTCAAATTGAGGAACATTCTACAAGACCAATAGCCTGTACTCTTCAAGTGTCAAGGTCATAAAAGATAAAGAAAGGCTGAGGAACTGTCCAGATTAAAGGAGACTAAAGAGACATGAAACTGTATATAATGCATGATCCTGGATTGGATCATGCACCAGAAAAAACTACTATAACATTATTGATGTTGAACAGATGTGGCTGAAACAGATGAGTGCCTGCTTCCCATATGGGAGGTCGTGGGTCAGTTCCTGGTACCTCCTAAAAAAATGAACAACAAGCAAACAAATGAAAAAACCAACTCAAGGGAGCCGATGTGGCTCAGTAGTTGAGCACCAGCTTCCCAGATACAAGGTCCCTGGGTTCAATTCCTGGCCCCAGTACCTCAAAAAAAAAAAATTAATTGAGGTAATTGGCAAAATCTAAATAAGGTCTGAAGATTACATAATAGCATAATAATGTATATCCCAATTTTAATGATTGTATACTGGTTATATAAATGAACATCCTTTTCTTAGGAAATATATACAGAAGTGTCTAGCAGTGACAAGGCATGATGTCAGCAACTTACTTTTAAATAGTTCAGACAAAAGTGTGTGTAGAGATGAACATATATATCTATACATATATGATATATATGAGAGAATGATAAAGCAGATAGACCAGAATGAAAATGGGAGTTTTTTGTATTCTTTTTTGTATGTTTGCAATTATTTTCAAGTAAAGAGGTAAAAATAAATAGGTGAGACTTTCTACTTTCACTTTTAAAGTTGAACTTCTCTCCTCAGCGAGGGCCTATTCCCACGGTGGGAAGGGAGATGTGGTTGTCTGCCCTATTTCCCGCTTCCCCATGCCTGGACAGTTACTCCCCTTTCTCATGCCACAGACTGCCTCTGACCCCTCTGGAGTTGAAGTGGGAGGCGGGGCAGAGTTGAAGTGGGAGAAGGGGCAGATAGAAAAGGTCTCCTTTGACTTGATCCATCACAAAAGCTGTAATTGCATAGATTCTCCCCAGACTTGGTGAGGGTTTAATGTGCCTGTCTCATGGGTCATGTTTGTGCGCTCTTCAGAGACCCCACCCCACCAATCGAAGGGGGTCTCACCTGCAGTTCCCTTGTCTGGAGCAAGGCCACTTCTGTTTCCTCCCAGCCCCAGGCCCTGGGAATGTGGCGCCTGCTCTGTTTCCAGGTTGCTTCCCCATTTCACACCGCCCTCTAGGGCAGACTTGGAGGCCACATGTGGCCCTGGTGGATGGGTAGCAGGCCATCCTCAATGCTACAAAGCTCTTCCCTCCACTTCCAAAACATCTCCATCAGCCTGTCTCTGACCCATTAGACCTGTTCTTTACACCCCTCAACTCCAGGGAACACATATCAAGCTCTCCAAGGGGACCCACTGAAGCCCTGTTCCTGTGGCCTGAATTCAGCCTACTCCTCTCCCCTGCACCTCTTCCACTTTGGAGTCAGGGCCTCACAGCACGCTGGCAGCTGTCTCCAAAAATCCACTTCTGATTACCAGCCTTTCTCTGGGAGAAACAGGAGTGGCCAGGTAAGGGCTGGGAAAACAGTTTCCAGCCACCTTTCCCTCATCTCCTGCGTTGGTGATCTTGCCCACATCTTTGGGATTTGGGACTAGTTGATAATCATTTTTGAGGGCTCAGTCAATTGGGGACAAAAGGGGTCCTATTTTAATTTTCCATTACATGAGGCAACTAAGGCTTAAAAGTTTAAATAACTTGTCCTAAGTTCACAGAAAATAAAAAGAGTTGGGATTCAAAAAGTAAGGTCTTAAATTTATGCTTACTAATTTCACCCTGCTAGATTTAGGCCGTTGTTCCAGGCTGTTGTAACTTTTTAGATCCTGATAAAGTCCTTCAGGGAATTTGCTCTTCCTCTTAATAATTACTTATCAAGCACTCACCGTGATAAGTGCTGACATACATTAGCTGACTTTATTTCTATAAGTGTATCGTGTAGCCATTATTTCCATTTGACAGATGAAAAATTTGAGGTCCAGGGAAATTAAATGACATGCTGACGTTCTCACAGCTACTAAAGGGCAAAGCCAAGATTCACAGTCATATATATTTTAAACTCCAAATTTATTCTCGTATCCACAATGCTACTCACTTCCCTATATCATCAGATAAAATTTATCTCCAGCTTTTATTCTGCCTCTTTGAGAAGAGATTTGAAAAAATTTTCAATGAAATGTATGGATGTATATTAGCCTCAAAGTGCAAGGGAGCAAAACAGTCAACCCACAAGTGGGAGAGCAGTGGCCTGTTGAGATGATGCAGGTTAAGGAGAGGATAATTACACACACACACACACACAACCTCAAAGAAAGTACAAAAGGGCACTGAGTCCTGGAAGTAAAGGCACCACAAACCACACAGCCCTCATGTAGGTAGGGGAAGAAATGGCAGCATTCTTATCAGATCATAGCGGGGTGTGTCCATTAGCTACTGCTGCATAACAAACCACCACACAATTTAGCGGTTTTAAACAAGTGCTTTATTATTTCTTACGATTCTGTGGTTGACAGGGCTCACCCCGTGGTTCCTGTGCACCATGTTATGTTATCAATAACTGCGGCCGCTGTCATCAGGGGACTCGCTGGAGCTAAAGAGGTTCCAGATGAGTCATTCGCAATTCCGTAAGCCTGGCTGGAAGGACTGCTGGCCGGGGTGTGAGGAAGGCTGGGCATTGCTCTCTAGAGTGTCCAGGCCTCTGCCTCTCCCTCTCCACAAGGTTTCTCCAACAGAGGATCTAGACTTCTGACATCAAGGCCTCAGGGCTCCCAAAAGTAGACGTTCCAAAAAAGGAGAAGTGTAAGCTATTAGTCAACTTAAAGGTTAGGCCTGGAACAGATGCAGCGTCTCTTGGGTCACATTGTTTTGTTTAACGCAAGGCACTGGCCACCGCAACTCATTGAGGAACGGGACTTACAAAAGGCTGTGAATAGAGGAAGCATGGTTCACTGAAAGCTATTGTATTAGTCAGGGTTCTCTAGGGAAACAGAATCAAAAAGAGATATCTGTCAATAGTATGTGATTCTGTAAGGGTCTCTCACGTAGCCATGGGGATGCACAAATCCAGGTTCCATAGGCAGGCCGCAACCAGGAGCTGCAATGAAAGTCCAGTGAAGGTTCTTGACGCGTTCTGGGAGATGTTGGCTATCCAAAGACAAGCCAGGAAATTCTCTCCAAATGCTGGAATCACTTCTCCATTTAAGGCATTTGACTGATAGGGTTAAGCATCACTCATTGTTGATGGTAATCTCCCTGACAGATGTAATTGTAATCAGCTATCTATGATTTACCACTGCAGTAAAGTCAATGGTGACTAAAGTCCATAAATGCCCTGGTATTACAGTTAGCCCAGTGCTTGCTTGACCAAACAACTGGGCACAAATACCTGGCTGAGTTGACATAATAGCCTAACCATCACAGCTATCTTTGCAGACTAGCTACCCCTCACTGAGAGAGATTAATTTTTTCAAGCATTTAAATATAATAAGAAATAATTAGGTGTATTTTTATAGACATTTTATAAAACTACAAAGATAAACCACCTGCAATAATCTTTCATATTGACTCTTTTGTGAAAGTCAGAATATAATGTAAAATGAGGGTAAAGGTATTTCTGAGGGAACCAGAATAATACATACCAAGCATGTTGCTTTATGATAACTTGAATTGATATAGGGGTAAAATTTAGGGATTTTATAGAAATGGATGGTTAACATTTCTCTTAGATTATCATACTTGAATACCTATTGTGTCAATTGGGAATCATTTTTTGCAAGTACAATTTAGCCAACAATTTAAAAACTAGGATGTCTGTCAGTGTCCTCCAGTCAGGTCAGATCGTAGCAACATCAGGGTACAGCTGATAGTTACAGGCCAGCCCCCAGATGTCAGAGATCATTTTCACTTTTTCAACTGTACTAGCAAAACATTGGCATAATCTCTTCCTTCTTTCAACTTTTTTTTTTAGTAACGTATATAAACTTAAAATTTCCCACTTTACTTTCAACTGTACAGTTCAGTGGTAATTGATTACATTCACAGTTTTTTTGCACTACCATCACCAACTTTCATTACCCAAACTTTTTTATCACCTCAAACAAAAACTGCACCCTTTAAGGAAATAATCTTAATGTCTAATTATAAGGGAAGTGAGAAAATAAATCATTGTGATGACATACTATGCAACCATTAAAACGATGCAGTTGAAGAATACTGGATAATATAGAAAGATGTTCTCAATGCACTGTTAAGTGAAAAAGCTCATTACCAACCGGTATTTATGGTACAATTACATTTTGGGATATTATATATACAGATGTATAGAAAAAAGATTGATAGATCATAAACAGCAAACAACATATCTGATTATTGAGAATATGGGCGAATTTTCTTTTCTTTCTGCTGATCTATATTTTCAATGCAGGTGCATTACTTTTGCAATAGTGTTTGTGGTGGTGTTTTTTGTTTTTTGTTTTTGTTTTTGAGGTACCAGGTCTGGGAATTGAACCCAGGACCTTGTATGTGGGAAGCCGGCACTCAACCACTGAGCCACATCAGCTTCCCTGAGTAGGTTTTTTGGTTTGTTTTGCTTGTCACACGTTTTTGTTTTTCAGGAGGCACCAGGAACCAAAGTCAGGACCTCCCATGTGGGAGGCAGGTGATCAACCCCTTGAGCCACATCAGCCCTTGTTTTAACAAGACTCATTACATGAGTGAAAACTCAGGAGCTCAGGTTCACAGTGTGACTGAAAGGACATTCAAAGACTTCAGGCACAGGGAAGTAGACTTGGCCCAATGGATAGGATGTCCGCCTACAACATAGGAGGTCCACGGTTCAAACCCTGGGCCTCCTTGACCCGTGTGGAGCTGGCCCATGCACAGCGCTGATGTGTACAAGGAGTGCTGTGCCACGCAGGGGTGTCCCCCGCATAGGGGAGCCCCACGCACAAGGAGTGAGCCCCATAAGGAGAGCCGCCCAGTGCGAAAAAAAAGTGCAGCCTGCCCAAGAATGGCGTCACACACACAAAGAGCTGACACAGCAAGATGATGCAACAAAAAGAAACACAGATTCCCAGTGCTGTTGATAAGGATAGAAGCGGTCATAGAAGAACACAGAGAACGGACACAGAGAGCAGAAAACTGGGGGGGCGGGGGGGAGATGGGAGGGAAATAAATAAAAAATAAATCTTTAAAAAAAAAAGACTTCAAGCACAAACCTGTAGAAAGGAAGATTTACTTTCTATGACAATCAAAGTTACTGACTTGTATTTCTCTTCCAATTGGGGGTCAAGAAATAGCTTTGGATTTGCTTAAAAGGATTAGCCCAAAGTCCCAGATATCTGCATCATTAAGCCAAGAATAAGTGACCAATGTGTGCCAAGAACCATTCTAAGCACTTTACATGTATTAATTAAGTAATCTTCTCAATAACCTTAAGATGCAGATATTATCATTATTCCCACTTTACGGATAAGAAAACTGAAACACAGATCACATATCAGCAACTTTCCAAAAGTCCTATAGCTAACCAGCAAAAGAGTCAGGATTTGAATCCAGACCATCTGTTTCTATGAGCTGTACTCATAACTTCTGCTTAAAATATTATAAAGATGGGGACCATATGTGGATCAAGCAGTTGAACTCCTGATGAGCAAAACAAACAAAAACAAAAAAACCAACTCAGGGGAGTTTATGTGGCTCAGTGATTGAGCACCGGCTTCCTACATACAAAGTCCCAGGTTCAATCCCTGGTTCCTGGTACCTCAAAAAAAAAAAGAAAAAAAAGAAAAGAGAAATATTATGAAGATGGAATTTAAACAGAGTTGTCATATTCCTATACTTTCCTTAGATTTTTAAAAATCTCTACAGTGGGAAGCAGCTGTGGCTCAAGCAGTTGAGCTCCTATTTACCATATGGAGGACCTGGGTTCAATCCCCAGGACCTCCTGGTAAAAAGAGGAAAAAAGATGTCTCAGACCTACACAGAGAGGCAGGCAGAGGCCCCAGCACAGTGAAGCAACGCACCAAAAAGACAATGATGAAACTAGACAGAAAAAAAAAAATCTGTACAGAATCACAATGTGTCAGTCATAATTTTTTTTTTCAAGATTTGTTTTTTATTGATTTCTCTCCTCTGCCCCCTCCTCCCTGTTGTCTGCTTTCTGCGTCAATTCACTGTGTGTTCTTCTGTGTCCTCTTGCATTCTTGTCAGCGGTACCAGGAATCTGTGTCTCTTTTTGTTGTGTCATCTTGCTGTGTCAGCTCTCCGTGTGTGCAGTGCCACTCCTGGGTGGGCTGTGCTTTTTGTGCCGGTGGCTCTCCTTGCAGGGCACACTCCTTGCGCATGGGGAACACCTATGCAGGGGGCGTCCCTGTGTGGCACGGCTCTCCTTGCACACATCAGCACTGCACATGGGCCAGCTCACCACACAGGCCAGGAGGCCCTGGGTATTGGACCCTGGACCTCCTATATGGTACGTGGACACTATCAGTTGAGCTACATTCCGTTCCCATGTCAGTCATAATTTTTTTAAGTTAATTAACTGACAAAAATGTTAGGCAGCACCAAGGGCACAGCCTAGCCGACTTAGAATAGAAAACTTTTCCAGTACATTAGTTTCCTATATATATATGCTTGTATACATATACATATATATGTATGCAAGTACATGTATACACATATAAATGTGTATGTACAGAAGTACATGTATAAGAAGAGATAAAATGGGGGCAAGGGGTTGCCTATGGTTGGGGCTTTACGGGTTTGAGGGTGGCTGGGGTGGGACGGTTGGGTAACGTTGCCCAAAATGGGGGGAGGGAGGGGTAGCATACCAACATAGGAGAGGGACTGGAGGTGGTGGAGAGTAAAATGCCGAGAAATCATAACAAAATGTAATAAAGAGGGTTACCTGTTTAGAATGCGCGGAGAGGAGGGTCTGATGCAAGACGAGCTCCTGGAGAATGTCTAAATGCTCACTCTGCCAGAGTGGGTGACACCAAGGGGTAGAATCCCAAGTAGTGAGAGTGGGGGTGGACCCACATCCTGGGGAGGAATAATGCCACCAAATAGAGGGAACTCTATCCCTCGAGAGAAAGGGTGGCTCCCGGGGCGTTGGGGCAGTTGAGCAAATTAGGCCCTGAACACTATTCCATCTATCTCTGGAAATGGCTCCTCAGGAAACGGAGCTTGGCTGTCACTGTGGGCACCAAGGTGGAAGGGAAAATGGACGTTAAATGTGTGGAACCAAAGTAAATGGGGGGAAAGAGAGGAGTTTCTTGAGAGTACACAAGGATGGATATAAAACATGTAATATTACACCATAACATATAGGAGATGACAGACTGATAATGTAAACCATATTGTAAAACATAGGATAACTAAAAATGTAAAGAATTGTGTATCCTAAAGTATGCACCATAATGTAAGCACAGATATTACCTTGTTAGAAATCTAATATCTCAGACTCTGTACATCACCTTAAGTAAATATGATATGAATAGGGTGTAAGAGTATCGATGTGGAAGGAAAAAGGTTATATGGTGGATGTATGGGAATGCTGTATATTATATATATGCATTGCTGTGGTCTAGGACTCCTATGAAGAAATGCTGAATAATTAGGGGGGGGGGGGAAAAGGATAAGATGTGGAATTTTTTCAAGTCAACATTCCTTAAGTTCTATATCTAACTTTATCCAAGTTCTTTATCTATCCGTTAAACCCATCGCTATATGCCATTCCCTAGTAAGGGACCACGACATTATATTGGGCCTCAAATTTCGGGGAGTTCTGGATCACAGAGTGTTTCAACAATGGCAATGGAGAGATACTGGTATGGGATACCAATGACAAGTGATATATGGCTGACAGGGAGCTGTACAGAACATATGTCCAGGGTGCATGGCAATGATTGGATATACTCATAGCGGCAACAATTAAAAACCACAGCAGGGGGAGTACTGGGTTTCTGGCCAGTGGTGCTCTGTCGTGGCCCCCAGGGGAACAGCGACAGTCTCCCAGGTACAGCGGAGGGGACCGGGAGGAAATGAGGGTTCAACAGTGAGCCCCTGATGCTAATGACTATGTTTGTGAGCTGATAAACCTAAAATAAGAACAAGGCATAGAGCAACATTGTGCCTGGGAATTTCCTCCTGTCAGCCTTCATGTTACTCAAATGTGGCCAGTCTCGAAGCCAAACTCAGCATGTAAATGCAATGCCTTCCCTCCAGCGTGGGACATGACACCCGGGGATGAGCCTCCCTGGCAACAAGGGACCACTATCAAATACCAACTGATGATGCAACTGGAAAAGGACCTTATATGGAAGATTCAATGCGGATCAGCAGAATATCCATGTCTACATAAAATAACATGTCTTTAAAATGCTGTTTGACCTAAAGTAAGGGGGAAATGGAAAGGAGAAATGAGTTTATATGGCTACGAGTTTCTAAAAAAGAGTCTGGAGGCTGGCAGAAGGATTGCCCTCATGCACAACTGAGCAGAGTCAGAGAGACAGATAAAGCAGATACAACCCCCAGATATTGGCTCCTATGAAGACTAAAGAGACCCATGAGAGTTATGGTCATGGCCGATGGGGTTGACTAACAGGGCAGATGGCCCCTCTTTGGAAACGGTGTTTATGTGTGATGAATCTGGACTCAGATGGGATCTCCCTTCATAAGGCTTTCATGCTAATGTGATAGAGGTGCAGTTAATGTTGGGGTTTAAGATAGATTTAGGGGATTTGAATCTCTGGACCGACAATGTGACAACCAGGTCCTGAGCCTCAACAGACTCCAGCACCTACAATCTGATTTATTGGACTTATCACACTCAGCTAAGATGGAGTTGAAGAAGGACAATCACCACACCATGGAGCCTAAAGTGATTACAACCGAAAATGGGAGGATTGCATTCAGCATCCATGTGGAATCTGAGCCTCCTCTTGACATAGAGGTGCAATGGACACTACCAATCCAATGTCCACAAAGAAGAGGTGGCATTGGATTGGGAAAAGTGGACATGGTGGAAGATGGGTGTGGGGAAAGGCAGGAAGAGATGAGAGGTGGAGGCGTCTTTGGGTCATGGAGCTGCCCTGGATGGTGCCTCAGAGGTAATCACCGGACATTGTAAATCCTCACAGGGTCCACTGGATGGAATGGAGGCGAGTATGGACCATGATGTGGACCATTGTCTATGAGGTGCAGAGGTGCCCAAAGATGTACTTACCAAATCCGATGGATATGTCATGATGATGGGAACGAGTGTTGTTGGGGGGGGAGAGGGAGGGGGGGGTGGGGATGAATGGGACCTCAGATATATATTTTTAATGTAATATTATTACAAAGTCAATAATAAAATAAAATAAAATTAAAAAAAAAAAAAAAAAAAAAGAAGTACATGTATACAATATTTTTTATTATGAAGATAATACCTATACATTAAAAAAAATTCAAACATACAGAAATATAAACCATAGAAGTGAAAATCTTCCATAATCCCATTCTGCAAGAAAATTGCCTTTAACATTTCTAGGTCTATATGCTTTTATTTTTTTATTTTTTATTTTTTTAAAGATTTATTTTTTATTTATTTCACTCCCCTTCCCCGCCCCCCCCCCCCAGTCGTCTGCTCTCTGTGTCTATTCACTGTGTGTTCTTCTGTATCCACTTGTATTCTTGTCAGCGGCATGGGGAATCTGTGTCTTTTTTGGTTGCATCATCTTGCTGCGTCAGCTCTCTGCGTGTGCGGCAACTCTCTTGGGTGGGCTGCACTTTTTTCATGCTGGTGGCTCTCCTTATAGGGCGCACTCCTTGCACGTGGGACTCCCCTACATGGGGGACACCCTTGCGTGGCATGGCACTCCTTGCACACATCAGCACTGCACATGGGCCACCTCATCACACGGGTCAGGAGGCCCTGGGTTTGTTTGAACCCTGGTGGTAGGTGGATGCTCTGTCCATTGAGCCAAATCTGCTTCCCTACATGCTTTTAAAATCATCCAGGAGCATAGAATTGATATGATAATACCCTTCAAATCATGTCTTCAAATTATTTTTGGTCAGTGCAAGACTTCTCTTTTGCTGTTTTGTTTTAAGATTTATTTTATTTATTCCTCTCTCCTCCTTCCCCCCATTGTCTGCTGTGTCCATTTGCTGTGTGTTCTTCTGCATCCACTTGTATTATCCTGTGGCACTGGGAAACTGCATCTCTTTTCTTGCATCATCTTGCTGTGTCAGCTCTCCATGTATGCAGTGCCACTCCTGGGCGTGCCATGCTTTTTTCATGCAGGGTGGCTGTCCTTGCAGGGTGCACTCCTTGCACATGGGGGACCCTTACGCAGGGATGCCCCTGTGTGGCACAGCACTCCTTGCATGCGGCAGCAGCACTGCACGTGGGCCAGCTTACCACATGGGTCAGGAGGCCCTGAGGATCAAACCCCAGAGCCTCCATATGGCAGACAGACGCTCTATCAGTTGAGCCACATCCACTTTCCCTCTTTTGCTGTTATTTGTATTATTTATTCCTTCATCCTCAATCCTATTCTCCTCCCCCCACAGGAATCCACTCCATTGCAATTAATTGATTGTTCTTCTAATCCACTTTCCTACATTTACTTAGGTAAATACTATAGAGTACTGGTTAAGACCCTGGAGCAAGCCTTCCTGGGCTCGATCACAGCTCTGCCATTTACTAGCTATATTCCACGGGCAAGTCACAAAGCCTCTGTGTTCCCATCTATACCATGAAAAAAATAATAGTACTGACATCATCAGATTCTTATGAAGATTAAATGAGTTAGTATTTGTTAAGTGCTACAGTAGGTTGAATAATGTACCCCCAAGGTTATGTTCCTAATCTTAATCCATATTCCCATGGGTGTGAAACCATTTGTAAATAGGACCTTTTGAAGATGTTATTTTAGTTAAGGTGTGGCCCAACTAAAGGAGGGTGGGTCTTAATCCATATTACTATAGGCCTTATAGAAAGAAGACACCAGAAGCCAGGAGCCAGAGAAACACACCAGAACCAGAAGGCTGAAGTCAGAAGAAACTGAAAGAGCAGACATAAGGAAAGAGATCACCATGTAAGAGGAGGCAGAGGTGAAAGCTAAGGAGTCCCAAGGATTGTGACAAATCAGAACCAGCTTGCTAGTCTTTACAGAGAAAGCATGATCTTGCCAATGCCTTGATTTTAGACTTCTATGTTATAATACCAAGAACCAATAAATGCTTGTTGTGTAGTATTTGTTAGAGCAGCCTGGCAAACTATGACAAGCGTTTGAAACAGTGTCTGACAACTAGTAGCTAAACACGTATTAAATAAATAAATGTCAAATAAATCATCATTTGATTTTGGATTTGAAATACAAATTAATATATTTTTTAAAAACACATGTGGTATTATAATTCATATTGGGGACATACCGCAACTGGTTTCCGGGTCCTAGGTGAGGAAAGATTGCCCATGGACCAACTCAAAGGAGCTAAGCTGAAGTAGGTCTGAACCACCTCATTTGCTGTTTCCCTCCTGGTGGAAAATGCTTAGCTCTGGCAGGATGGCATGCGGGTTTGCCAGTCCTCCCCAGGATATGAGTGGGACAGGTTCTAGAACAGGGGCTAAGAGGGATACCTAGGTTGAGCAAGTCATTAACTACTTAGAAAATGAAATTTACCAGACATTTAACATGTTCAATGTTCTTTATATAGGATCTAGAATAGAAGATTGGGAAGTGGACGTGGCTCAATGGATAGAGCATCTGCCTACCACATGGGAGGTCCAAGTTTCAAACCCAGAACCTCCTTGACCCATGTGGAGCTGGCCCATGTGCAGTGCTGATGCCACCCAGCATGAAAGAAAGTCCAGCCTGCCCAGGAGTGGCACCACACACACACAGAGCTGATGCAGCAAGATAACGCAACAAAAAAGAGACACAGATTCCCGGGCCACTGATGAGAATAGAAATGGACACAGAAGAACACACAGTAAATGGACACAGAGAGGAGACAACTGGGGGGGAGGGGAAGGGGAGAGAAATAAATAAATAAATAAATCTTTTTTTTTTAAAAAAGATATCACCATAATCACCAGGTATAGATCTAGAATAGGATATAGGTACACTACTTAAAACTAATTAATTTACTACCCAATTCATAAGTTTCTCTTTTAGCTGCAATAGAGTTCAGTTTCAGATTTGCCATACTCTACATGTTACCTCTCCATGGGAGTAGGCCGTAATGCCAATTCTGTTTAAGTTCCACTCACAGTACTCTGGTACTCATTGCTCCAGTTGGTATGTCCTTCACTCAGCCAGCATGCTACTGTTGACCCTAGAGAGAAGCTAGGAAGATAGGCTCCAGTATTCCACCAGCGTGGTGCATAGCACCCTTCAGGACTATGAATTAGTGCCAGTCTAGAGGCGATGTCCATTGTACATCTGGCTGTATCAAGCCATCATTGGCTGTTGCAGGAGTTTGAAACTGCAACATAGTCTCCGTCAACTTCGCAGGAGCACAACAAGAGATGTAGAAGATTCCTTTATTGTTTTAGGGGTCAGTGACCAACCTAGCCAATAACTCAGATGGAGAGGCAATCTGCACTGTATTGAAGGTCTGGCTTGAATATGCAAGAGAGTTTGACAATGCTGAAGTCTATCTATTGATTTTTATACATTTGTTAAACACTTGCAATGCAAGGTGTAACATACCAAATGAATTTAACTTTTTAGTACTTTGCTTCTTACTTCTACACTTTTACCATGAAGACATTAATTAGCAGGTATTTTACTTTAGCAGTACAGGAAAAACTACTTTTTCCAATTTTTTAGAAATGAAAACTGAGGGTTCCCAATGGAATCAAAATAATTTTCATTACTAACACTTTTTTTCTCTCCCCTTTCCCCCACCCCCAGTTGTCTGCTCTCTGTGTCCATTCACTGTGTGTTCTTCTGGGTCTGCTTGTATTCTTGTCAGTGGCACCAAGAATCTGTCATCTTGCTGCATCAGCTCTCCATGTGTGTGGCCCCACTTCTGGGGATGCTGCACTTTTTTCATGTGGGGTGGCTCTCCTTACAAGGTGTACTCCTTGTACATGGGGCTCCCCTATGCAGGGGACACCCCTGTATGGCACGGCACTCCTAGGGTGCATCAGCACTGCACATGGGCCAGCTTCACCACACGGGTCAGGAGGCTATGGGTTTAAAACTTGGACCTCCCATGTGGTAGGGGGATGCTCTATCCATTGAGCCAAATCCACTTCCCTACCACCACTTTCATATGCAGATTGAGGTGGCATCCAGACAGGTTTCCTTCTTATAAAGTTACCTTTTGAACAACTTTGCAAAGTTTTTCTGCTTTTCTAGATGTTAAATCCATTCCATGTGTGATTTATACATTAAATCTACTTGCAAGACAGTACTGACATTTAAAGAGTTATTTTTAGATTTACCTTTCATCATTATCCAATTTTTAACAGGAAAACCCCAAATCTGATTTCCTACCTGACAAAGTTAAACTCAGGTTTCAAAGTTGAACACAAAGTTAAGCACAGACTAAAACAGAAGAGAGAATTTTATACCCTTAGCATTTCTAGGAACTCTTTGGTTTTTTTTTTAAGATTTATTTATTTTATTTTATTCCCCCCCCCCCCCCCGGTTGTCTGTTCTCTGTGTCTATTTGCTGCGTCTTGTTTCTTTGTCCACTTCTGTTGTGTCAGCGGCACGGGAAGTGTGGGTGGCGCCATTCCTGGGCAGGCTGCATTTTCTTTTGCGCTGGGCGGCTCTCCTTACGGGTGCACTCCTTGTGCGTGGGGCTCCCCTATGCGGGGGACACCCCTGCATGGCACGGTACTCCTTGCGCGCATCAGCACTGCGCGTGGGCCAGCTCCACATGGGTCAAGGAGGCCCGGGGTTTGAACCGCGGACCTCCCATGTGGTAGACGGATGCCCTAACCACTGGGCCAAGTCCGTCTCCCTCTAGGAACTCTTTGATTTTAATTGATGGGACATGAGGTTTCTTATTTTCCAGGAGAGGTATAGTAACCGGTCTGGATCTTGATCTCTAGTCACACCTTTTATAGGCACAACTGAGTTTAAACTAATGGAAGTTTGAGGTGTATTTCCTCATTTCTTTAAGGAGATATGACATGAGGTTTCTGGGCCTCAGACATATCTTTTCCTCTTTTCTTATACTGGTTTAACTGGAATTCAGGGTTTCATATAGAGGCTGCTCTTCGCTATACTGTGGCCATGTAGACCAGCAATAGGCAGAATTTCCTGATTCTTAAGAAGAGACTCCTATGGGGATTTGTTGTAGATGGGAGACAGGCCAAGTAGATTGAATGCCTTTCAAGCTGAATATTACTCCTTCCTGGGGAAGGGAGAGAAAGCTTCTTCCTCCTATTCTTCCAGAGGTCTTAGCCTCAGTCCTAGTTTTGACTTTACTGTCTGGTAGTTTCCAAGTTAGACCAGCCATGGAAAGGCCATTAAGTGATAGATAGCAGGGCCTTAGGGCCCTGAGGCAATCACTTCCTTGCTAGCAAAGGCATTTTCAGGTTTACAGTTTTTGAGACATTCCAAAGCATTTTAACATAAACCTGTAATGAGAAATTCAGTAGTAGGAAGTAGGAAGGTAAAACATGGGTAAAAATTAATTATGTGAGGGTGTCCTGGCCTGTGAATCCCCTGAGGAAGGGAACTGCCATGGCACCCATTTTGGCCCTGCCTGCTGCCATCCCACTTCATCCCAGACCAGGTAGCCAGGTGTGGTTGATAGGAAGGCACTCGCAAAGGCATGGACCCACTGGGAGGGGCAAGCCCCCTGCTCTCAATCATTTCCTTGTTGACACTGAGGAGAGAGGGTGGGAGAAGGCAACGGCAGCCAGACCCCTGGGCAGAGCAGATGGCTGCTAAAAGAAAAAGAAGAGTCGCAGGACCTGGCACACTGCCAGGAAAGCTCTGTCTTGGCAGGGCCATGATTTGAGCCACTGCTCTATGCCCAGCCATCCTGGCTGGGGTCAGAGCTCACAAGCCTGGGCGCACAGCGTGGATGTAGAGAGTTCCCATGCCCTGGCCTCTTCCCTCCCAGGATTACGTCCTGTGAGAGTTCCTAGGCAAACCCGTTTAGAATGGAGAACCAAAGGAAGGCATTAAACAGGCTGCAGGTCATTGTTTCACTCACCAATAAGCTCCTGGGCTGGCTCACCAAATACATAACCGGATTTTGTCTAGATTCTTGACTATGCTGCAGAAATGAATTTTAAGAGCACATCAGGTGAGTTAGGCCAATAATTTATTAAGGTAGGGAGGGAAGAGAAATGGGAGAAAATAACAGATCATGGGTCCCAGGTACAGAGAAAGGGGCTGAAAAGTGATAAAGAGGGCTGATTTACAGGCTATAATTTCTCATTATAGATTATAAATGCCTAGGTTTTACTTGCGTGTTCATCATGGAAAGGCGAGAGCAGTACACAGAAGGAAAGAACAGGGAAGCAGACTTGGCCCAGTGGTTAGAGCGTCCGTCTACCACATGGGAGGTCCGCGGTTCAAACCCCGGGCCTCCTTGACCCGTGTGGAGCTGGCCCATGTGCAGTGCTGATGGGCGCAAGGAGTGCCCTGCCACGCAGGGGTGTCCCCCGCATAGGGGAGCCCCACGCGTGAGGAGTGCGCCCCGTAAGGAGAGCCGCCCAGCACGAAAGAAAGTGCAGCCTGCCCAGGAGAAGGAAAGAACAGGGGTCCAAAGGCAAGAGAGATAGAGTTCAGACTTTGTGCTTGTTTTCTAAACCATTAATTATTCCACCCATCTGCTAATGGCAGAGGAAGAGTTCCAGCTGTTTGCTGTCTTGATTGATTACCCATCAATCCCCCAGGAAGAAGGCCCAATTATAAAGTTCTTGGAGACTATCTAAGGTTTCTCCTGGCTTCCAGAGGAAATCTTTTTCTGAATGGGAGATTTGGGGGTGGGGGGGTGTCTTCTAGCAGCCATCTTAGGTTATTGATGTCCCTGTGGACTCTTTACCAGGTTCCAGGACTGTCTATTGATTCCCTATCTTACTAGCCGGCTTCAATATTTCTCTCAATGTTATTTTTTAAAGATATATCCATGTTGTACTATATAAATCTAACTACACGCCACCTTTTACATGTCCATCCCTGAATCAGGCCTGCTCGTAACATTTGTGGGACTGAGGAAAGTGACCAGTGGAGGCTTCTGTCTCTTACTTCTTTGTCTCAATATTTAAAAGTCATAAGATAACACACTCTAAAATTAAATATTCTATCTTTCTCCTTGATAAATATTTCTTCATAAAGACAAACTTGAAAAATACTTGTAACACTCTTTTATAAGACTGAGAATTGGCAAAACTTCCAAGATGACTGAATTTAATCACTTTTGCCTATATCTGCTTATACTGCTGATGGACCAGTAATACCTGGAAGAGTAAAAAGATATATGTATGCTTCTCTCCCAGAAAAAAAGCTACAGCACAGGCTGAAATGGCCTGGAAAAAAATCTTCTCGGTTTTAGGACACCAGGTAAAGGCTGGACTCTGCCCAGAAGAGAGAGGGACTAGGTAAAAGAATTACGACAGCAAAACTGTGAGTTAAAATCATCTGCTGGTACCCTCGCCCACCCTAAAGATACTTGAATTCGCAGGCCTCTGGGCTGGCTACAGACAAAGGGGGTTCCAGGGATCCACTGCCCCAGGAAAGGGAAGAGAAAGGGACACAGCCTTCGGCTGACTCAGCTTTTGACCCACAAATTCAGACCACCGCATCCCATGAGCCCTTCCAGGCTGGGTGGGGTGGCACCATTGTTTGCCCTGGCAGCCAGCTTGGGACTAAAGAGATCAGACCCTCTCATTCTCTCTATCTTCTAACTGGGTGTATTAGTCAGCCAAAGGGATGCTGATGCAAAATACCAGAAATGGGTTGGTTTTTATAAAGGGTATTTATTTGGGGTAGGAGCTTACAAATACCAGTCCAAAAAGCATAAGTTACTCCCCTCACCAAAGTCTATTTTCACGAGTTAGACCAAGATGACTGCCGATGTCTGTGAGGGTTCAGGCTTCCTGGGTTCCTCTGGGCTCAGCTCCTGTTTTCTCCACAAGGTCAGCTGTAGACTATCAGGCAAATGGCTCTGTTTCTTTCCCCGGGGCTCCAGCTTTAGCATCAAACTCCAACATCAGAAACCCCCAACTCTGTCCTTTGCCATGTCTTTTATCTGTGAGACCTCACCCATCAAGGGGTGAGGACTCAATGCCCTAATCATAACTCAATCATGCCCAGGTATAGACCAGATTACAAACCTAATCCTATATCTATTTTTGGAATTCATAACCATATCAAACTGCTACACTGGGACTGGTTGTTAAGGACACAGCTCCAAAGGAAAAGGGAGAAAGACACAGACTAAAGCTGTCAGCTTTTGACGCACAAATTTGGTTGCTGTGTCCCACAAGCCCTTATGGGCCCGGTAGGGCCCCACCATTGTTTACCTTGGGTGCAGGCTCGAAACTAAAGAGATCTGGGACTAAAGAAGTCCAACCCTCCCAACCTCCCTCTCTGCTACCCAGCACTGATAAGGATGCAGAGGAAAGTGGAATTATTTCCACTTGGGAAAAGGCAGGGGGCTGCCAGCAAAGGCTGGAGAACTGTCTCTGAGAAAGTTTGAATTACAAGGTGCATAGCCTCCAGGAAGGAAACTCTATCACTGATCCTGTCCCTGTTGCAGCAAACACACTCAGAAAAGACATTGAACAGAGAAGTCTGCCAAACAGCAACATCTGCTGACAGACCAAGGAAATGAACATTAGGAAATTAAAAGTAAATAAGTGATATAGCTGGGGAACCAGTATGATGGCGAAAGAGTAAGGAGCTCCTAGAGTCAGCTTGTGCTACAGGGCAGTTGGTAATCATCCAGAGTCATCTAAAGTACCTGTCTGGGGGCTCCAGGAGACCAGAAGGCATCCTGCAACACCCTTGAAAGAATGGAAGGAGACTGCTCATCTGCAGAGAGGATTCCTAAGTAGAGTGCTCCACAGTTGGAGGTCAGTGCCCTTCCTCCCCTGGAGGCACAAGCTGCCTCAGGAGCTATTCTGGAATTGGAAGTCTCATTCCCTAAAAGAGAGGGAGGAAAAGACGGTTGGGCACCAACCTCGGCTACTGATTAGTAAATTTGGCTGTCAAAAGTATAATCCTAAGAACAGCTAAAATTTGAAACTCTCCAAGTCAGAAAGAGGCCAGCAGCTGGCGTTTTAACTCTACCCCCAGCATAAGGAGAAGCAGGGTGGACTGAAAATCACAGTACTGGTGGGAACTGGCTTCTTTCCATCCAGATCATATTGCTGCTGTAGCCTAAGCCCCAGCCCTACCCCTGGCAGGGAGGAAGCTGGGGGCCTGTGCCAGCTTCTCTAGGTAACTGCAGGTACAGTTGGCTGGCACAGACTGAATAGTCGGAAGTCTACCAGGGCAACTGTGGTCATTTTGGACCTGCAGGGAATACATTCCTGCCCACACCTGCAGCACCATCCCCACCCCAGGCAGGGGAGGAAGCAGCATGAAGCTTCATCAGTCTCTAGGGGCAACTACAGTCTAGCCCTGCACAACTTGAATTATTACACACCGCTGTGGCTCTGTTCCTACCCATGGCACAGGAGAAAGGTAAGAGAAGCTTCATCAGTCCCTGGGGCCATGCAAGCACCTTGAACCTCCACAGCTTATAGTACCAACTACATCCTTGGCTCCTACTACACAAACAGAAAGGGAGAAAGCGCAAGAAAGCCCTCAACTAAAGAGAGAAACTGCACCCAGAATAAATACTTCTAATAAGCCAGATGCCAAGACACCAACAAAAAATTACAATCCGCACCAAGAAACAGGAAGATATGGCCAAGTCAAAGGAACAAGATACACCTCCAGGTGACATAAAGGAGTTGAGACAACTAATTATAGATGTTCAAACAAACCTCCTTAATAAATTCAATGAGATTGCTAAAGAGATTAAGGGTATTAAGAAGATGTTGGAAGAGCACAAAGAAGAATTTGAAAGCATACATTAAAAAAAGCAGATCTTACAGAAATGAAAGGCACAATAAATGAAATGAAAAATACACTGGTATCATAGAAGAGCAGATTTGAGGAGGCAGAAGAAAGGATTGGTGAGCTTGAAGAAAGATACAAAAGAACAGAGGGAGAAAAGAATGGAAAAAATTGAACAAGTTCTCGGGGAATTAAATGACAGCAAGAGATATGCAACATATATGTCAACAATGTCCTAGAAGGAAAAGAGAAGGGAAAAGGGACAGACGGAATATTTTAAATGGTTGAAAATTTCCTGACCCTGTTGAAGGACATAGATATCCATATCCAAGAAGCACAACACACTCCCATCCAAATAAATACAAATAGACCAACCCAAGACACATAATAATCAAAATGCCAAATGTCAAAGACAAACAGAATTCTAAAAGCATCAAGAGAAAAGCAATGCATAATATATAAGGGACACCCAATAAGATTAAATGCTGATCTCTCATCAGAAATTAGGGAAGCAAGAAGACAGTGGTATGATATATTTAAGATACTGCAAGATGGAAACGGACTTTGGCCCAGTGGTTAGGGCGTCCGTCTACCACATGGGAGGTCCGCGGTTCAAGCCCCGGGCCTCCTTGACCCGTGTGGAGCTGGCCCATGCGCAGTGCTGATATGCGCAAGGAGTGCCGTGCTACACAAGGGTGTCCCCCGCGTAGGGGAGCCCCACGCACAAGGAGTGCACCCATAAGGAGAGCCGCCCAGCGCGAAGGAGGGAGCAGCCTGCCGAGGAATGGCGCCACCCACACTTCCCGTGCCGCTGACGACAACAGAAGCGGACAAAGAAACAAGACTCAGCAAAAAGACACAGAAAAACAGACAACTGGGGGAGGGGAGGGGAATTAAATAAATAAATAAATAAATAAATCTTTTTAAAAAAAAAGATACTGCAAGAGAAAAATTTCCAGCCAAGAGTCTTATATCAGGCAAGACTGTCTTTCAAAACTGAGGCCAAGTTTAGAATATTCACAGATAAACAGAAATCGAGAGAATCCATAACCAAGAGATTGATTGGCTTTGCAGAAAATACTAAAAGGTCAGCTACAGTACGAAAAAAAGACAGGAGAGAGAGGCTTGGGAGAGAGTCTAGAGAGAAGATTATATCAGTAAAAATAACTAAAAGTGTCAAAAGAGTGGAGAAAATGAAATATGACAGATAAAACCCAAAGATCAAAATGGATGAAATAAGAACTGCCTGTAAAGTAATAACATCAAATGTTAATGGAGTGAACTCCCCAATCAAAAGACACAGACTGGCAGAATGGATAAGAAAATATGAGCCACCTATACACTGTCTACAAGAGACTCACCTTAGATCCAAGAATACCAGTAGATTGAAAGCAAAAGGCTAGAAAAAGATATCCCATGCATGCAGTAACTAAAAAAAAAGCCAGAGTAACTATACTTATACAAGATGAAATAGACTATAGACTTTAAAAATCACTAGTAATATGCAATCTGAGAAGGAAGTCTGGAAAAAAATTCCATTTTACAATAGTGACTAAAAGAATCAAATATTTAGGAATAAACTTAACCAACTATGTAAAATACATGTATTCAGAAAACTACAATGCATTGTTAAAAGAAATAAAAAAGACCTAACTGGAAGAATATTCCATACTCATGGATGGAAGACTAATTATCATGAAGGTGTCAATTCTACCCAAATTGATATACAGATTCAGTGCAATCCTGATAAAAAATTCCACTAGCATTTTTTAAAATAAATGGAAAACACAATTATCAAATTTATTTGGAAGGGTAAGGGGTCCCAAATAGCCAGAAACATCTTAAAAAGGGAAAGCACAGTTGAAGGACTTTCACTTCTGACTTTAAATCATATTACCTAGGGAAGCAGATGTGGCTCAAGCTATTTGGTTCCTGTCTACCATATAGGAGATCCAGGGTTCAATTCCCAGGGCCCTCTGGTAAAGGCAAGTTGACCCTCATGGTGAGCTGGCCCAGGCAGAATGCTGACCTGCGCAGTGTGCTTACCCATGCAGGAGTGCTGGCCTGCACAGCATGCAGACCCACACAGGAGTGCTGGTCTGCACAGAGTGCTGGTCCACAAGGAAAGCTGGCATAGCAAGATGACACACAAAAAAGAGAAACAGAAGAGAGACAATAAAAGACACAGCAC
Source organism: Dasypus novemcinctus (assembly GCF_030445035.2). Classification (NCBI taxonomy): domain Eukaryota; kingdom Metazoa; phylum Chordata; class Mammalia; order Cingulata; family Dasypodidae; genus Dasypus; species Dasypus novemcinctus. Next base: position 35,828,745 of record NC_080677.1, read on the forward strand.
ACCAGGGAGCTGAGGTGGCACAAGAGATTGAACACTTCTATCCCACTCTGAAAGGTCCCAGGATAAGTTCTAGGTGCCACCTAAAGAGAAGACAAGCAGACACAGAAGAACATACAATGAATGGACACATAAAGCAGACATCAAGCATAAAAGAATGGGGGGGGGGGAATAAATATATTTTTTTAAATTTTTTATTTTTTAAAGATTTATTTATTTATTTCTCTCCCTTTCCCCTCCCCCACCCCGGTTGTCTGTTCTCTGTGTCTATTTGCTGTATCTTCTTTGTCCGCTTCTACTGTTGTCAGCGGCATGGGAATCTGTGTTTCCTTTTGTTGCATCATCTTGTTGTGTCAGTTCTCCATGTGTGTGGCACCATTCCTGGGCAGGCTGCACTTTCTTTCGTGCTGGGCGGCTCTCCTAATGGAGCGCACTCCTTGTACATGGGGCTCCCCTACGCAGGGACATCCCTGCGTGGCAGGGCACTCCTTGCACGCATCAGCACTGAGCATGGGCCAGCTCCACACAGGCCGAGGAGGTCCGGGGTTTGAACCATGGACCTCCCATGTGGTAGATGGACGCCCTAACCACTGGGCCATGTCCACTGCCAAATATATTTTTAAACAAATAAAAAAAATAAATCATATTACATAAAAACAGACACATAGATCAATAGAATGGAATTGATGGTTCAGAAACAGACCCTCACATGTATGCTCCAGTGATGTTTGACAAGCCTGTCAAACCCACCCAGCTCAGGTAGAACAGTCCATTCAATAAATGGTGCTGAGAGAACTGGATATTCATACCCGAAAGAAAGAGGACCCCTATCTCACAGTTTATACAAAAATTAACTCAAAATGGATCAAAGGCCTAAATATAAAAACAAGAACCATAAAGCTTCTGGAAGAAAATGTAGGAAAACATCTTCAAGACCTGGTGGTAGGTGATGGATTCTTAAAGGAGATAAGAGGAGGACTGAGATGGACTACTGAATCTTAATGTATGTAGAGATTTTAATTAATTTTACTGTAAAAGTGTGGAAATGTGTAGAGTTGATGGTAATAAATTACGTTAGTAGCAACTGGTTTATAAATGGGACTATGGCAGGAAAGGGTAGTCTAGGGATATAAACACCAATTGAGAAAGCTAGAAAATAATCTAGGGACTGAATAACACAGTAAACCCAGACATAGATGAGGATTGTGGTTGATGGTACAGACGCAAAGTGTCCTTTGTGAGCTAGAGCAGATGTGCATCACTATTGCAGAGTGGTGGGAATGTGGAGAAGCGTGGGAAAAATACAACTGGAGTGACCTATGGACTGTGGTTAACAGTAATAGAGTAATATTCATGCATCTGTGCCAAAGATGTACTGTTTTGATAATGGGGGAGTATGGAAATAATGTGCCAATGTACACTGTGGCCCATGGTTAGTGTTAAGTTCACAACTTCTAAAATTAAAAAATATCTAAAAAATAATAATACAGTAGGTTGGGGGGAAATATACCAAATGTAAAATATGAACTATAGTTAGTAGTAAGATTTTAATGATATTCTTTTATAATTTGTAACAAATGTCTCGCAACAATACAAGTTGTTGGTAGTGTATTAATGTAGGGAACCCCTGTCTGATGCTATGCTTGTTTGCTTAAATTAACAACTTTTACTATACACTTACTGTTTATGTATGTTCATGTATAAACGATATAAAAATCATCATCATAATAATAAGCTGGGTTGGAGGAAAAATATACCAAGTAAGATACAGTGCTTAGTAGTAATATTTTGAGGATGCTCTTTCATCATGAATTAACACTGTTTCATAATATCAAAAGGTATTATTGGTAAGGTGAGGTATGAGAGCCCTGTATGATTTTTTTTTTGCTAAGTTCAGAACTATTACTATACACTTACTGTTTATGTATGTTTATGTATGAGTGATTCCGTTCAATAAATTTTTTAAAACTTTTTTTTAAAAAGTAAATAAGCAAGAGAGGCTTTTTCCTGCCTTTATAGCCTCCCTCTCCAAGGTCCTAGGAAGCAAGTCTGCAACACATTATTGGGTCCAGGGCCCAGGTTTGAGCAACTATCAGCAGCAATCCTAAACACCCAAGTTGAAAAAGAAACAAAGAACAGGAGGGAAGCAGAATTGGCTCAACTGATAGAGCACCCGCCTACCACATCGGAGGTCCAGGGTTCAAACCCAGGGCCTCCTGACCCATGTGGTGAGCTGACCTACACACAGTGCTGATGCACACAAGGAGTGCCGTGCCATGCAGGGGTGTCCCCCATGTAGGGGAGCCCCATGTGTAAGGTGTGCACCCTGCAAGGACAGCCACCCCACACACAAAAAAGTGCAGTCTGCCCAGGAATGGCACCACACACAGAGAGAGCTAATGCAGCAAGATGATGCAACAAAAAGGAGACACAGATTCCCAGTGCCGCTGACCAGAATGCAAGCGGACACAGAAGAACACAGAGTGAAAGGACACAGAGAGCAGACAACAGGGGGAGGGGGAGAGGGAGATAAATAAATAAATAAAAAGGAAATCACTTTTTAAAAAAAGAACAGCAGGAACACGCAGCCTAAGTCCCATTGAAAGAAAAAGAAATTGAGCATCAAAGTAAACTTACCATCCTAATCAGATGCCTAGACAGCAGCAAAAAATGACAAACCACACTAAGAAAATAGAAGACATGGCCCAAGAAAAGGAATATATCAAAGCCCCAGAAAAGACACAGAATTTGAGACAACTAATTAATGAGATGCATGCAAATTTCCAAAATCAAATTAATGAGTTGAAAGGCAATATGGCTAAAGAGATAAATGACTTCAAAAAGACACAGAGCAAGCATAAAGAGAATTTGAAAACCTGAATACAAAAGTAACAGAGTTCATGGGAATGAAAGGCACAATAGGTGAGATCAAAAACACGTAAGAGGCATACAACAGCAGGCTTGAAATGATAGAAGAAAGAATGACTAATACAGAAGACAAAACAGCTGAAATTGAAGAAAGGAAAGAACAAAGAGAGAAAAGAACAGAAAAAAATTGACCAGGGGCTTAGAGAGTTGAATGACAACACAAAATGCAACAACATACAGGTCATGGGAGTTCCAGAAGAAGAGAAGGGAAAAGGGGCAGAAAGAGTATTTGAGGAAATAATAGCTGAAAATTTCACAACTCTCACAAAAGAAATGTACATACATGTCCAAGAATTGCACCATACCCCAATCAGAATAAATCGGAATAGACCTCCTCCAAGACATATACTACTCAGAATGTCAAATGTCGAAGATAAAAAGAAAATACTGAGAGCAGCAAGGGAGAAGCAAACCATCACACACAAGAGATGCCCAGTAAGATTTAGTGCCAAATTCTCTTCAGAAACCACGGAGGTGAGAAGACAGTGCAATTATACAATTAGGATACTGAAAGAGGAAAATTGCCAGTCAAGAATTCTTTATCCAGCAAGATTGCCCTTCAAATATGAACATGAGTATAAAATAGTCACAAACAAATAGAAACTAAGAGAATTCATTTTAAAAAAAGAATCCACATTTGCAGGAAATATTAAAGGAAGCCTTAGAGCATAAAAGAAAAAGATAGGAGAGAGGGGCCTGGAAGATAGAATAGAAGAAAGAATAACAGAAGGGATAACCCAAAGAGCAAAATGACAGAGAAAAATATATGACATATGAAAACCAAAGAATAAAATGGTGGATGTAATTAATGCATTTACAGTAATATTATTGAATGTAAATGGAATAAACTCCCCAATCAAAAGATAGACTGACAAAATGGATTTTAAAAAAACAAAACACACGAGCCATCCATTTGCTGCCTAAAAGATACTCACCTTAGACACAGGGATTTAAACCAGTTGAAAGTAAAATGTTGGAAGAGGATACTCCACACAAATAGTAACCAAAAGAGAACAGGGGAAACTACACTAATATCAGAAAATACAGACTTTAAATACAAAAATGTTATAAGATTATAGAATGTTATTTTATATTAATAAAAGGGACAATCCACAAGGAAGATATAAGAGTCATAAATATCTATGCACCTAACCTGGATGCCCCAACATACATGAGAAAAACTCTGGAAACACTAAAGGGAGAAATAGACTTCTTTACAACAATTGTTGGAAACCTTAACATGCCACTCACATCATTAGAAAAGATAAGGTTTACCTAACAGACATATACAGAACATTGCATCCAAACTCAGCAGATTATACATTCTTCTCGAATGTCCATGGGTCCTTCTCCAGGATGGTCCACGTTAGGTCACAATGCAGCTCTCAATAAATATAAAAAGATTGAAATTATAAAGCACCTTCTCAGATCATAATTGAATAAAACTGGAAATCTATAATAGACAGGAAAAAGGTAAATTCGCAAATGTGTGGAGGCCAAACAACACACTCTTAAATAATCAGTGGGTCAAAGAAGATATTGGAGGGAAATGGATTTGGCCCAACAGATAGGGCGTCCGTCTACCACATGGGAGGTTCGTAGTTCAAACCCCGGGCCTCCGTGACCCGTGTGGAGCTGGCCCATGCTCAGTGCTGATGCACACAAGGAGTGCCCTGCCACGCAGGGGTGTCCCCCGCGTAGGGGAGCCCCACATGCAAGGAGAGCCGCCCAGCGTGAAAAAAGTGCAGCCTGCCCAGGAATGGCGCTGCACACACAGAGAGCTGATGCAGCAAGATGACACAACAAAAACAGACACAGATTCCAGGTGCCACTGACAAGAATACAAGTGGACACAGAAAGATGACACAGCAAATGGACACAGAGAGCAAGAACTGGGAGGGGGGGGAATAAATTTAAAAATAAATAAATAAATAAAAATAAAAATAAAAATCAAGACTTTCCGAAGAAGGAATAAACTGTTAAAAAAAAAAAAGATACTGGAATGAAATCAGTAAATACATTTAGACAAATGAAAACAAGAACACAACTTATCAAAGCTTATGGGATACAGCAAAGGCAATCTTGAGAGGGAAATTTATAGACCTAATTGCCTATTTTTAAAAAAAAAAAGAGCTATACTCAAAGATTTAACTGAACTACTAGAAAAACTAGAAAAAGAACAGCAAACAATTCCCCAAACTAGCAGAAGGGAAGAAATAATAAAGATTAGAGCAGAAATAAATGAAATTGAGACCAAAAAAAAAAAAAAATAGATTGAATTAACAAAAGCAAAAGCTGGTTCTTTGAGAAGATCAATAAAGTTGAAAAACCCCTACCTATACTAATGAAGAAAAAAAGAGAGAAGATGCAAATAAATACAATAAAAAATGAATGGGGAAAGTCACGATTGACCCCACAGAAATAAAAAGGATCATAAAAGGATTGCCAGGAACTGTATGCCAACAAACTAGACAACCTAGAGGAAATGGACAAATTCCTACAAATGCACAAACAACCTACACTAACACTACAAGAAATATAAGAACTTAACAAACCAATCACATTGAAAGAGATTGAATCCATCATCAAAAATCTCCCAACAAGGAAAAGTACAGGACCAGATGGCTTCACAGTGAATTCTATGAAACATTTTGAAAAGTATTAACACCAATTCTATTTAAACCCTTCCAAAAAACTGAGGAAGTAAAATTACCCACACATTTTATGAAAGCCAACATCACCCTAATACCAAAACCAGATAAAGACACAAGAAAAGAAAATTACAGACCTATCTCTCTAATGAACATAGATACAAAAATTCTCAACAAAATGCTGGCAAACAGAATCCAAAAGCATATCAAAAGACTTATACATCATGACCAAGTGGGATTTATTCCTGGTATGTAAGACTTGTTCAACATAAGAAAATCAATCAACATAATACACCACAATAACAAATTGAAGGAAAAAAAAAATGATCATCTCAAATGATAGAGAAAAGGCATTTGACAAAATCCAGCATCATTTCTTGAAAAAAAAAAAAAACACTTTGAAGGTTAAGAACAGAAGGAAAATGCCTCAATATGATAAAAGGCATATATGAAAAACCCACAGTCATCACTGTATACAATGGCGAAAGGTTGAAAGCTTTTTCTCTAAGATCAGGAACAAGACAAGGATGCCCACTGTCACCATTGTTATTCAACACTGTACTAGAAGTTCTTGCTAGAGCAATTAGACAAGAACAAGAAATAAAAGGCATCCAAAGTGGAAAAGAGGAAGTAAAACTCTCACTATTTGCAGACAACATGATCCTATATTTAGAAAATTCTGAAATGTCTACAACAAAGCTACTTGAGTTAATTAGTTCAGCAAAGTGGCAGGATACAAGACCAACATGCAAAAATCAGTAATATTTCTCTACACTAGTATTGAACAATCTGAGGAGAAAATTGGGGAGGGGGGGAAACTCCTTTTAAATAACAACAAAAAGACTTAAATTCCTAGGAATCAATTTAACCAAAGTACAGGTCCTATATGCATAAAATATAAAACAATGCTAAAAGAAATCAATGCAGACCTAAACAAATGGAAAGACATTCCAGGTTCATGGATTGAAAGACTAAATATTGTGGAGATGTCAATCCTACCCAAATCTATACATAGATTCAATGCAATACCAATCAAAATTCCAACAACCTACTTTACAGAAACAGAAAAGGCATTTATTAAATTTATTTGGAATGAAAAGTGTACCTTAATAGCCAAAAGCTATTTTAGAATAAAAAAAGAAGAGCTACAGGGGAAGAATTCTACTGTCTGACCTTGAAACATACTACAAAGCTGCAGTGGTCAAAACAGCATGGCACTGGCATAAAGACAGACACATCAGTGGACTAGAATTGAGAGTCCAGAAAGAAACCCACACCTCTATGGTCAACTGGTTTTTTGTTTGCTTGTTTTTATGATGTATTTTATTTATTTATTTCCCCACTTCCCCTATTGCTTGCACTTGATGTGTCTGTTCATCTTCCTTGTTTCTTTAGGAGGTACTGGGAACTGAACCCAGGACCTCTGATAGGGGAGTGAGGGGCCTAATTACTTGAGCCACCTCCCTTCCCTGCTTTGTTGTGTCTCTCACTATGTTTTTCTTCTTGTGTCTCTTGTTTCATGAGCTCACCACACCTGCCCATTGCACCAGCTTGCTGTCCTCTCTAGGAGGCACAAGGAACAGAACCAAGGACCTCCCATGTGGTAGGCCCAATCATTTGAGCCACATCCACCTCCCAGTTAACTAGTTTTTGAAAAACCTACTAAGTCCATGTTAACAGGACAAAACAGTCTCTTCAACAAATGTTGCTAGGAGAACTGGGTATCTATAACCAAAAGAACGAAAGAGGAGGGAAACAGATGTGGCTCAAGTGACTGGGCTCCCATCTACCATATAGTAGGTCCACGGTTCAGTTCCCAGGGCCTCCTGGTGAAGGCAAGCTAGCCCATATGGCAAGCTGGCCCCTGCAGGGTGCTGGCCCACATGGAAAGCTGGTGCAGCAAGATGATGCAACAAAAAGAATCCAGAAGAGAGACAATAAGAGACGCAGCAGACCAGGGAGCTGAGGTGGAACAAGAGATTAAGCGCCTCTCTCCCACTCTGGAAGGTCGCAAGATCAGTTCCCAGTGCTGCCTAAAGAGAATGACAAGTGGACACAGAAGAACACACAGCGAATGGACACAGAGAGCAGACAGCAAGCGCAAAAACAACAGGGAGGGGGGAAATAAATAAATAAATCTGTATTAGTGTATAGTACTAGAAGAAAATGTAGGGGAATGGGAAGCAGATGTGGCTCAAACGGTTGAGCTCCCACCTACCACGCAGGAGGTCCTGGGTTTGGCTCCTGGTGCCTCCTAAAAAAAAGAAGAAAAGCACACAATAAACAGACCTGGCAAATGCAAACGATGAGGGGGTAAGGAGAAATAAATTATAAAAATAAAAGTACCATAAATCTTTTCAAGAATGCCTCCGGATTTTCCACTGAAATCATGGTGTGTATACTCTTATCTTTTTTGCAGGCTTTGTCACACAGGGCCACAGGTGGGGTGTTACAGAGTCACAGACAAACTACCAGCACCACGTGGTGCATCTATAGCTTGGGGCTTCCTGGTGAGGCATACACAGTCCCGTGACCTCTCTCGCACTAACCCCTAACGCAGGCCTGCCACACATGTTCTGAATGCACACTGACCTAAGTTTTAGGGATCTGCATGTGGCAATGGGCCAGACATACCACAAACAGCACTGGAGGAGGAAGGACTCTGCCCCTTCACCATGTAACATATTTATCAGCCGGACTGAGAGGGTAGGGAAGGCATAGCTTCTCTAAGTAAAAAAAGAAATATATTGAGAGGTTAGGTCCAGGAAGAACATTAAGAAATGTACAAATCAAGGGTTGAGGTCTGCATATCAAGCGCCTAGAAAACACCCTTTAAGAACTTCTACCTGCCAGGAGCACTGGCCTCAGTCCACAGCTTGTCTGTCCCTCTGCGCCAGGCTCAGTCCAGCTGAGCCAGCTATCTGCTCTGCAAACAAAGGAGGGAAGGAAACGTGCTTCCAGGCCATCCAGACGTACTTCTAAGCAGCCTTGCCTTTGACAGTCTTTCGAAACAACGCCTAAAATTGGAAAACGTTTTCACAGTTCTTCACTTCAGCCAAAAATCTGTACTTTTTTTTTCCAACACAGGTGTAAAACCAGTGAAACATTCATTAATTTTCCACTTTCTTGTTTTCTTCTAGTTGTTCAAATGCAGATACAGGTGTGTGTATAATTAGTCATCATGACTATGTACAATGTAAATTGAAGTGAATAACATAAATAATTTTTATTTTCAGTATGATTTCTTCTCTTTATTAACCATTAAATTAATCATCTTATTTTGAATATTACATCCTAGATAGTGATCATGTGTTTCATTACTGTCTTAAATGTTTCAAGATTCCAATATCAAAATCATTTTCTTCTAAATCTAGAAACATTCCAGTGTTTTCTATAAACATTGTGCTGTTAATATTATTTTATTTTCAGAGTATCACAGTAATATCTTACATCAGCATTTACTTGTATTTGTTGAATACTATCATTATTTGCTGTTTATTCAACCTTTTTTTTTTCCTGTTCCAATAACAGCATGTGTGCTTTTTTGTATACCAGTGAACTTTTTTTTTAGGAGACACCAGGGACCTTGTACCTACAAGGCAGGCATTCAACCACTGAACTATACCTGCTCTGCAACATTTCATTTCTTTGCATCAGGAACCTAAATGTTTCCAGTCCCAAAAACCTTCATTGATCAAAGACGACCTTGAAGGCTGGTTGTGAGACATTTAAAAGTATAAGAAAATACATGGCCTTTAAACCTAAAATATTAAAGCCAATTTCTATAGTTTTTTATGCCATTTGCAAAAATATTGATGTAAAATGAAATACATTTTCTGCTAAGTGAAAATGGAAATGAAAACTTCTAATCAACTTCTAGTTTCCAGTCCAGCAAGTAAAGATCTTGGAAGTTGTCAGTCGCATCCTCACAACATGAAAAAAAGCTGAAAACTGAAAATAACTCTTCTTAGATCCAACAGAGAATTAAGCTCATAGAGCAAACTACCAGCCCAAAATCCAGAAAGAGCCAGATACAGAGAATAACAGCTTACCTGGGGGAGAAGCCACATCTGGAGCAAGCATCAGGTGCAAATATATAAAGGTACTTGACTAATTGCTGCAGGCTGAGCACAGGCTAGCTTAAGAGGGAATAAATCTAAAGCAGACCCCCACACTTTTGTGAGTTTCACTTCCAGGAACTGCAGAAGGTTCTTACAATGCAAATCAGAGAAAAATCCCCTAGTGTTTCTGGCTAGGAGAGGGAAAACATAACCATTTTGAAATATATCATAAGTTTCTGTTCTCCTTAACAAATGCCTGCCCTCATGGGAAAGTATTTTACCAGAGCCTAACTGATATGGGGGTAAGGAAATAGCTAACTCCATCCCCCTCTAGCCTTCCTTTCTCACCTAAGATGTGAAAAGAAAAAGCTGAGAAGCATTATGAAGGTCATAGCCCAGGGGCACAGTCTCACTAAAAAACAGATCTAATCATAAATTTATAGGACACTTTCTCTCTCCCACATCTTACCAATACATCAATACCAATATGGAAGCAGATGTGGCTCAAACAATTGGGCTCCCATTTACCATATGGGAGGTATAGGGTTTGATTCCTGGGGCCTCCTGGTGAAGGCAAGCCGGCCCAAGTGGAGAGCTGACCCATGCAGGAGTACTGGCACAGCAAGATGATGCAACAAAAAGAAACACAGAGGAGAGACAGTAAGAGACACAGCAGACCAGGGAGCTGAGGTTGTGCAAAAGATTAAGCACCTCTCTACCACTCTGGAAGGTCCCAGGATCAGTTACCGGTACTACCTAAAGAGAAGACAAGCAGACACAGAAGAACGCACAGCAAATGGACACAGAGAGCTGACAGTGAGCTCAAAAACAACGAGGGGGGAATAAATAAATACATCTTTTTTTAAAAATACCAATGTGGTTCCTGAATGATAATGAGAATACAACTGAAAAAAACTGCAAAGCTGAGACCCTGTATAAGAAGGAGTCTCTAGGGAAGCAAATTTGGCTCAACTGACAGAGCATCTGCCTACCACATGGGAGGTCCAAGGTTTAAACCCTGGGCCTCCTGACTGGTGTGATGAGTTGGCCCACACATAGTGCTGATGCGCGCAAGGAGTGCCGTGCCTTGCAGGGGTGTCCCCCGTGTAGAGGAGCTCCATGTGCAAGAAGTGCACCCCATAAGGAGAGCTGCCCCATGCAAAAAAAAGCACAGCCTGCCCAGGAGTGGCACCACACACACGGAGAGCTGATGCAGCAAGATGACACAATAAAAAGAGACACAGATTCCCAGTGCTGCTGATAAGAATACAAGTGGACACAGAAGAACACACAGTGAATGGACACAGAGAGCAGATAACTGGGACAGGGGAAGGGGAAAGAAAGAAATAAAAATAAATCTTAAAAAAAAAAAAAAGGAGTCTCTAGGGAAATCCAAAGCAACAGAAGACAAAAACTAAGATACCAGAGGAAATTTTAGCCTCTGATGACTACAGCTACAGTAAATACAGTAAATATAACCTTAACCCCTAGACAGATAAACATAAAACTTCAGGCTAAAGGCCTATTTACTTCAGTTTCTTTTACCCCATATTCCATGTCTGGCTTTAGCATGCAAAAAATACAGTCTGAAAAGACAAAGCAAGCATCACAACCAGACACAGATATAGCAGAAATTTTGGAATCATCAGACTAGGGTTTTAAAATAACTATAATCAGAATGCTAAGGACATTAATGGAAAAGAGGACAATAGGCAAAAACAGGTAACATAAGCAGAGAGATAGAAACTCTAAGAATCAAAAGGAAATGCTGAGAAAATACACAAAAATTTTAAAAAGAGCAAAAAAAAAAAAAGGAAATGCTGGGGAGCAAATGTGGCTCAAGCAGTTGGTTGCCCGCCTCTCACATGGGAGGTTCCAGCTTCAGTTCCTGATGCCATCTCTAAAGAAGACAAACAGAGACAATGAGCAGACAGAGGAGGGAGCCATCTTGGGGGGGAAATTATAAGAATATAAAACACTAACAGAAATCAAGAATGTTTTCGATGGCTCATTAGTAGATGGGACATGACAGAGGAAAGAAGCAGTGAATTTGAAGATATGTTGATAGAAACTTCAAAAACTGAACTACAAAGAGAAAAAGAATGAAAAATAAAACCAGAACAGAATATCCAAAAACTGTGGGACAATTACAAAAGTATACCATACACATAATGGGAATCCCAGAAGGAGAAGAGAGAAAGGAACAGAAGAAATATTTGCAGTAATAGTGACTGATAATTTCCCAACAATTAATGACATACACCAAACCACAGATCCAGAAAGCTCAGAACATCAAATAGGATTAATACCCAAAAATCTACCCTTAGGCATAACATATTCAAACTGCAGAAAATCAAAGACAAAGAGAAGATCTCAAGATGGGGGGCGGGGGACTTATTTACAGAGGAACAAGAGTAAGAATTATATCTTTCCATCAGAAACCATACAAGCAAGGAAAGTATAGAGGAAGATATTTAAAGAGTTGAAAGAATATCACCAGGGAAGCGGGTGTGGCTCAGGTGATAGAGCTTCCGCCTACCATATGGGAGGACCTGGGTTCAATCCCTGGGGACCCCTGAAAAAAAGCATGTCTGGGTGGTGAACCAGTGGCTGCACAAGTGCCCGCATGGTGAGCCAGTGCCCCGCGCAAGTGAGTCATGCAGTAAGATGATGATGCAAAAAAAAAAGAGAGTGACAAGGGAAGAGTCAAGGTGAAATGCAGCAGAAACCATGAACTGAAGTGGCACAATTGACAGGGAATCTCTCTCTGCATCAGAGGTCTCCAGGATCAAATCCCGGTGAATCCTAGAAGAGAGAAAATGAGAAGACAACATAGACAGCAAAACAGCAGGGTAGGAGGAGGGGAAGGGGGGAAATAAATTAAATAAATCTTTAAAAAAAAAAAGAAAAAATATCACCAACCTAAAAGTCTATATCTAGAAAAATGATCCTTCAAAAGTGAAGGAGAAGGAAGCGGCTATGGCTGAAGAAGTTTGGCACCCACCTACCACATGGGAGGTCCTGAGTTTGATTCTCAGTGCCTCCTAAATAAGACAAGCAATACAGTGAGCTGACACAATGGGCTGGCACAGCAAACTGATGCAACAAGATGACACAATGAGATGATGCAACAAGGAGACCCGATAAGGAAACACAATGAGAGACCCAATGAGCAGGGAATGGAGGTGGCTCAAGCAATTGGACGCCTCTTTCCCACATGAGAAGTCCCAGGTTTGGTTCCCAGTGCCTCCTAAAAAGAAGACGAGCAGACATAGAGAGCACTCAACAAACAGACACAGAAAGCAGACTGCAAGGTGGTTGTGGGGGGGGGGAGGGGAGATAAATAAATCTTTTCAAAAGAAGGTGAAGGAGAGGAAAGCAGATATGGCTCAAGTAATTGAGTGCCCACTTCCCACAGGGGAGGTCCCAGGTTCGGTTTCTGGTGCCTCCTAAAGAAAAAAAGACAATGAGCAGAAAATGAGCAAAAAAACAACAAGCAGACAATGGGGAATGACAGACAATGAGGGAAGCATCTTGTGGGGGGTGGGAGGAAGTGAAGAAGAAATACTTTCTCAGACAAGCAAAAATTGAGGGAATTTGTCACCAGTAAATCTGCGTTGCAAGAAATGTTAAAAGAAGATTGTCAGAGAGAATAAACTCAGATCTATATAATGAAAGGAAGAGCACTGGGGCAGGAATAGATGAAGGTAAATAGAATCTTTTCTTTTCTGTATTCTTAATTGACCTAACAGATAGTAGTTTGTTCAAAATAATAATAGCAACAATGTAATTAATGATTATAGTGTATGGATGAATGAAATGAATGACAACAATGCTATAAGGGATGGAAGGGAAGAAGTGGGAATACTTTATTATAAGGTACCTGCAATATCCATGAAACTGTATAGTGTTATCAGAACATGGATTTAGATTAGTTGTAATTGTATTTTGCAAACTCTAGGGCAATCAGTAAAAGGATTTTTTAAAAGTATAAAATATGCTAAGAGAGAAAATGGAATCATATAAACTACTCAAAACCAGAGAAGCCAAAAAAAGAGGGGGAGACAAAAAACAAAGCAAAGAACAAGGGCAATGAATGGAAAACAGTTACAAATATGGGAGATATTAATCCAATTATATCCGTAATAACTCTAAATTGAGTGGTCTAAATATAATTAAAAGACAGAGACTATTAGAGTGGATAAGAAACAAGACCCAACTCCATGTTGTCTACAAGAAACCCATTTTAAACATAAAAACACAGATAGACTAAAAGAAAAGGAAGAATGGCGGCAGACTTGGCCCAGTGGTTAGGGCATCCGTCTACCACATGGAAGGCCCGCGGTTCAAACCCCGGGCCTCCTTGACCTGTGTGGAGCTGGCCCATGTGCAGTGCTGATGCGCGCAAGGAGTGCCCTGCCACACAGGGGTGCGCCCTGTGTAGGGGAGCCCCACGCACAAGGAGTGTGCCCCATAAGGAGAGCCACCCAGCGCGAAAGAAAGTGCAGCCTGCCCAGGAATGATGCCACACACACGGAGAGCTGACACAACAAGATGACGCAACAAAAAGAAACACAGATTCCCGTGCCGCTGACAACAACAGAAGCAGACAAAGAAGATGCAGCAAATAGACATACAGAGAACAGACAAACGGGGGACAGGGGGCGGGGGGCGGGGGGGGAGAGGGAAGAAAGAAAGAAAGAAATCTTTTAAAAAAAGAAAAAAGAAAAGGAGGAGCAGATGTGGCTCAAGCGGTTGAGTGCCCACCTCCCACATGGGAGGTCTGGGGTTCTGTTCCCTGTGCCTCCTGAAAAAAAAAAAAAAAACGAAAAAAAAAACTCAGGGAAGCCAGTGTGGCCTAGTGTTTGAGCACCATCTTCCCACATATGAGGTGTTGGGTTCAATCCCTTGTCACCAGTACCACAAAAAAAGTAAAAGGGAAAAATAATATTTTAAAATTTTAAAAATAGAGAAGATGTGGAGAAATAGGAACACTCATTCATTGTTTATGGGAATGTAAAATGGTGCAGCCACTGTGGAAGATGATTTGACCATTCCTCAGAAAGTTGAGTCTAAAATTACCAGATGACCCAGCAATCTCATTTCTAGATATGTACCAAAAAGAATTGAAATCAGAGACTTGAACAGAAAATTTCACACCAATGTTCATAGAGGCATTATCACAGTTGCCAAAAGATGGAAGCAACCTAACTGTCCACCAGCAAATGAACGGACAAACAAAATGTGGTATATACATGCAATGAAATACTATTCAGCTTCTTCACGGTTTTTTTGTAAATCTATAACTTCACGTTTTTAACTGTCTTTCAATGGGTAGAAGTTGTAATTTTGATAAAAGCCATTTCAAAGAGAATGAGAAAATGCACAGTTCTGTGATTTTACCAAATACCATTGATTGTACATTTGGATGAATTGTATGTTTTAGTAAAATGCATCAATAAAATTAATTTTTTTTTAAAAAAGGAAGTCATTTCATCACTTTTTTCTCTTACAGTGTTATTTTTTTGTCCTATTAAAGAACTCTTTTCCTAACCAAGGTCACTAAGATTTTCTCCTATTTACATGCACAAATTTTATAATTTGGGGTTCTCTATTGGAGTCTATGATCCATTTTGAGTTATTTTCTGTACATGATGAGATTAATTTTTTTCTACGCAGATGTCTAATTGTTCCAGTATCATTTGTTAAAAAGACTATCATTTCTCCACTGAATTGCCTTGGCACCGTTGTTCAAAATCAACTGACCATACGTATAGGGTATTTCTTAGTTTCTAATCCTTTCCATTGATCTATTTGTCAATCCTTACAGGAGTGCCACAATCTTAATTACTGTAACTGTAGAGTAAGTCTTGAAATCAGGTATTGTTAATTCTGCAACTTTGTCAAAATCATTTTGGCTATTCTAGATCCTTTGGTTTTCCATATAAATTTTAGAATCACCTTGTAAATTTCTAATGAAAAAGACTGATAAGAAAAAAAAAATTTTAAGTAAAAGGATAGAGACTGCCTGTATCATATATGTATGACTTTGCAATTTTTCCCACAACTCTTCCAGTTCTTTCCTCTTTAGTCAGCATTTCACTTCTTAGTAGCTACACAGCAAGCCTTGAGAAATAATTGCTTGTGAGCTTGTGACTAATAAGGTATGCTTAGACTCCTTTCCCAGGAAACACGAAGAATAATCTATTATGTGAGCTGTTTAACCCCCTTCATAGCAATAGAAAGACGTAACTTCAGCCTTACTGACAAAACATTGTAAATGCTCGTTTTATGTAGTTACTGTGAAAGTGTAACTTCTGCCCTGCTGGGAAACACTGTGAATGGCCAGTCCTAGAGCATGTGTCCTGAGCACTGTATGTTTAAATCATGCTCCCTCCTCACATGCCCTCCCCATCCACACAGAGAGATGTAGTTTAAAAGAATCCTCTTGCTCTGTGGCAAGTGCAGCTCAAACCTCAGAAGCACTACACTTTTTGCCCATCCCCATGGAGAGAATTTAGGTCACGACCAGGTCTGGACTATTCAAGAGAAAGAGAGAGAGACAGAGACAGAGAGAGAGACAAAGAGACTCAAGCCTCAGAAGTACCATGCTGTCTGCCACTAGAGAGAGAATTTAAACCATGACCAGGCTTGGAGCCACCACCACGTGAAGAGCTTCCCACAAAAGTCCCCTATTACATGCTCTTTTGCGTGCCAAACTGGACTTGTCCAAGTCTTTCTTTGGTCTGATGTGTTCCTCTCAGTTTGGTCGGAAGCTCTCATTTTACACAGCTCCTTGCTATATTCAAAACAGTGCCCCATTCAATATGGCAGAGTGAAATGCTACAAGCTCTATGCTGCCACAGAAGCTTTTGGACAACAGGCAAGAAGTGACATAATATCTTTCTCAAAGTTCCTGAAAACAGTTAAAGGACCGTAACAACACAGTGAGGGCCAAATCAACAAAAAGGCTATTTAAAAGAGATAGGAGGAAGCAGATGTGGCTCAGGTGATAGGGCCTCTGCCTACCATATGGGAGGAACTGGGTTAGATCCTTAGGGCCTCCTGGTGAAAAAGAAGAGAAAGCATGCCTGCACAGTGAGCCAGTGCCCATGTGGCAAGCCGAGTCCCTGCATGGTTAGCCGAATGCCTATGTGGGCGCCTGAGTGGTGAGCCAAGTGCCCATGTAAGTGCCTGCATAGCAAACCAAGTGCCCATGTGGCAAGCCAAGTACCACATGGTGAAGCAAGTGCCCACATGATGGGCTGAGTGCCCATGCAAGTGCCCGTGCAGTGAGCCAGTGCCTGCGCAAGTGAGTCACACAGCAAGATTATGATGTAACAAAAGAGAGACAAAGGGGAGAGTCAAGGTGAAGCACAGCAGAGACCAGGAACTGAGGTAGTGCAATTAACAGGGAAACTTTCTCCACATCAAAGGTCCCCAGGATCGAATCCTGGTAAATCCTAGAGGAGAAAGATGAGAAGACAAAAAAGAGAACAGATACAAAAGATCACATAGCAAATGGACACAGACAGCAAGAACAGCATGGTGGGAAGAGGGAGGGGGAAGGGAAGAAAAAAATAATAGTGGTAGGATCACACATTACACATTATAATGAATGTAACAAATACTGTTGATTAACGGATGTGATAGTGGCTGAAACAAGTAGTCTAGGAAGATTAATGTTACTTGGAGGACAACTGGAAGATAATACTGGGAATGTATAACAATGATTTTGGAAGTGAATGAGGATGTTTTATTCTAAATACAAGAATATTCTGCTACAGGGTATTAAGAATGTGGTGATACATGGGAAAATATAACTAATATAATTTAAGGATATAGTAAACAACAACATAGTAATATTTTTATAGCAAAAGCAAAGTTGGTACAATATTAATTCTAAAGAAAAAGAGTATGGGATTTGGTTTTGTGAGATTAATATGATTAAACATTTTTTTCTCTTCATTTTTTTTCACTAATAAGGAGATTTTGACTATGTCATTTAATTAATCTGTGTTAATCTGTGTATCTTTCTGAATACTAGAGGAACTGAATTAGCAATTGAATTAGACCAGATAAAAGTGCCTGAAAAAGAATCATTTAAGAATAATGTTTCCATTATTTATTGAGCTGCCTTTTTCTATTCTTTTATTTTTGTGAATTTGAAATAAAGTTGGGGAAAAAAGTGGTAGAATCTTGTGGCACCCTGGGTAACCCCTCACCCTCCCCTCACCAGCTGGGTGCAGGGCTGGCCCATGCTCCCAGAGCAGATCCCTGGTCCCAGTTCCAGAGGGACCAAAGAAACCCTGGTGTACATACCGGGGGCATGTATGTCTGGCCCAGTCTGTCTGCTGGTGGCCTGAGGGAACCTCCATCTCAGCAGTTGCCCTGCATATAGAAGGCAGCTCACAGAATTCCCCCATAGAACACAATGGGAGAGCCATCAAGTCACGCTGTCTGGGACAAGGGATTGCTGGCCATAGGACATGCAGTGCAATGCCCAGAGCCATGAGGAAACTGTTTCCTAGGGAAGAAGTGACATTGGAATAATGCAAATGGGGTACACATTGGGCCACACATGCATGCCCAAGATATAACATGCATGCACAGAAAGGGTCAGGGAGGCCCTCATGCTCTGGCCTGGAGCTCTTCTCACACAATCCATTGTATGTATAGCCCTGAAGGAGAACACCCTGCAGGTCAATCTGCAAAAGGTATTTCCTTTTTTCCTTCTTCCTTTTTTGTCAGCTTCTGGCAATCAAGGAAAACTCTTATAATAACTGGATACAAGCTTAAGGAGCAGATGCCTCAGAGTTTAAATTTCAGCAATAACACATTAAAATGTCAAAATGCCCAGGTTTTGTCAAAAGATTACAAAACATACAAAGAAACAAGAAGTGATGGCCCAGGCAAAGAAGACGATTAGAGCATTAGAAACCATCAACAAGGAGGACCAGACCAAGGACACACCAAAGATTTTTTTTAAATGGTCATAAATATACTCAAAGAGCTAAACTAAAACATGTACAAAGAACAAAAAGAAATCTAGAAAACAACCTATTAACACAAAGAGACTATCAATAGAGAGATGAAATAGTGAAAAGGAACCAAACAGCTAAGACCACAGTACAGAAATTTTTTAAAATTCCTTAGAAGGGTTTAACAGCAGATTGGAACTGGCAGAAGAAAAAATCAGAGACCTTAAAGATTAGACCATTGAAATCATTTAGTCAAAGAAGAAAGAAAGAATGAAGACAGCCAACAGAGCCTGAGGGACATGTGGTATACCCTCAAGGAGAAAAAAGAGAAAGGGACAGAGAGAATTTTCAAAGAAAGCATGGCTGAAAAACTTCCTAAATTTAACAACAAAAATTTAACCAAAAATTTAAAAATAAAAGACATGAATATACAAACATGGAAAAGCTCCTCAGGGTTCCTCTTTCTCTGGCACTTTGCTGACTTCATAAACATACTTTTCTTCACTTTCTAACAGGCTAGACAGAATTGGATTTGTTGCTTCTGAATTGTGAATTTGGTATGCGTAATTCTCTTTTTTAATTCTAATTGTTTTGCTCAGTTATTAAATCTTCATTTCATTAAAAAATGTGAAATAGCAAGGATTCATTTGCTCAAATTTTGGATTTGAAGAATATTTTCTTCCTTGTTTTCATTTTTTGATTAGTTATTAAAGAAAGAATTTTAAATCTCTTGAACTCTTAAGTAAGCCATGCTCAGTAGAAGTCTAGTTGTTTTCATTGTTTCCAATTTTCAAAAATTGAAGCAGACTGCCTACTTTGAGGACTTTTTCTTTTATTTACAGCTTTTTTCCTTTTTGATTTCAACTTTTATATTTTCTATATCTATAATGACCTTGACTTGAATTCATTCTCAGTGAGCCAGATTAAAAAATGCAATGAAAACAATAAAAGCTCAAACAACTTAAATATATTTTCATTTAAAAGGCAAATTAAAATAGATGTAAAAGTAAAAAATTAATACAAATCTTCATATATATTTTTCAAATATTTATCTTCTAAAATATTAAAAATTATTTATTAAAAAACAATATATAATTACAATTAGTGAAGAGCAGACTATTGAATCAAAATTGTTTAAATAAAGCTGAATTTTAAATTTAGCTTTTTGAAAACTAAATCTTTAAGAATATTTTTATAAAAATAAAATTCTCACTTCCAGCATTTAGTTTCTATTTTTTTTTTTTAAGATTTATTATTTTATTTCTGTCCCCTTCCCCCCCCCCCCCGCCCACCCCAGTTGTCTGTTCCCTGTGCCTATTTGCTGCGTGTTCTTCTTTGTCTGCTTCTGTTGTTGTCAGGGGCACGTGAATCTGTGTTTCTTTTTGTTGCGTTATCTTGCTGCGGCAGCTCTCCGCATGTGTGGTGGCATTCCTGGGCAGGCTGTACCTTCTTTCACACTGGGCGGCTCTCCTTACAGGGCACACTCCTTGCGCACGCGGCTCCCCTATGTGGGGACACCCCTGCGTGGCAGGACACTCCTTGCACACATCAGCACTGTGCATGGGCCAGCTCCACACGGGTCAAGGAGGCCCCGGGTTTGAACCACAGACCTCCCATGTGGTAGGCGGACGCCCTAACCACTGGGCCAAGTCTGCTTCCCTAGTTTCTATTTAGATACCAATATAAAGAATCAGTTTTACATTTTAAACATATTATGTCTAAACTACACATAGACACATTTAATATGAATGTTTCACTGTTGCAAACGTTCCTCCGCTTTTTTGTTTATCTGTTGCAAGTATAGTGCTAATTTGTGAGTACCATGAATTGGAACACAAAGAGAAGTCGAGAAATGGTTGTTCAACACTACTAGGAAAGGACACTTCATCATGCAAGAGTCTACTGTTTTCATACCATCTGGAGAGGAAGGATTTGTCAAGTAATCAATTTGTTTCCTCCCTCACCTAAGTAGTTTTGTCACTCAAATGCTTTTTGTACCCTAAAGCAGAGTCCATCTCCAAGGTTGGGAGCAGCACAGACCTCAAAAGATTCTAATTCAGTCCCCTTTTGTTTTAAGGATATAGGACAAGATAAGTGGATGCATCTCCCGGAGCCAGCCAGAACAGCATTAGTCTCAACGTGGCTCTTTAGGGTTGCAAGTCAGGCTGTATCAGCCCTAAGAATCAGGTCAGGGGCCCAGGCACCCACGTGTACTTTAATTAATGTACTTTGTGCATCCCTGTGATATTCAGAGACCTCTAAAGTGCCAGCCCCAGTGCAGAGGCCCCAGTTCTAAGGCCCTAAATATAGGACCTATGTTGCTTCTTGCTCTTTGCTATAAACAAAACCATGACGGACCCTCTCAGGTCTGTCTACTTGTGAACTTGTGAAGGGTTTCTCTGGAATATATAAATAGGAGTCAAATTGTTTGGGATATAGAGCATACACTTTTCAAGTTTCACTAAGCATGGCCTTCCAGAATGACTATACTAGTTTACGTTCTGCCAGTAATACCTAAAGATTCTATTTTTTCATGCAAAGATGTCATTTCTCAAAACCAAAGTGATATTGTCCTATACCTATTGTCTTACAATTTGAAATTTTCATCTGCTTGATTTTGATCCACTGGTTGGTCCCTTTAGGCAAGGTTGTCTAACCAGTAACTATTCAATGGTACTAACATCTGAGCCAAAATTCTGCATCCTTCATTCAATTAATATATTTGCTTTTCCAGAAAACATACTTCAACAAACAAAGACAAATGAAGCATAAT
This sequence comes from Dasypus novemcinctus, assembly GCF_030445035.2. NCBI lineage: Eukaryota > Metazoa > Chordata > Mammalia > Cingulata > Dasypodidae > Dasypus > Dasypus novemcinctus. Next base: position 35,850,136 of record NC_080677.1, read on the forward strand.
TCCTTACACTCAAGGACCTAGAAGATATAATGAGAAACCTATTCCAATGCCTTACTGAAGTCAAGATTTATTGCCATTTGCATTTCTTCTTTACGAATTCATTAATCCTTTCTTTTTTTTTAAGTTAGGTTAAACTGAAAATGCATATCCCTAGAAAACTCTCACATCTAATAATGAGTGTCCTTTGTAGGGGCATATAAACGATACTTTAAACAACACCTTTTTTTATTTCCTGAGGAATCTGGGGCCAAGGACTGTACCTGGAATCTTGTATGTGTGAAGCCGGTGCCACATCAGCTTCCTTGAGCTGGGATTTTCTGTCTGTTTTGCTCGGTATTTGCTTCTGCATTTTCTAGGAGGCACTGGGAACTGAGCCAGGGGAAGGCAGGTGCTCAGCTGCTTTGAGCCACATCCACTCCCAATAATCCCTTCTTGAATTTGTCAGGATCAATATCCATTTTGCCAGTACAATTTGGGTAATCCACCTTCTCCTTTTCAAAAAATAACCACCATATTTGCCAATATCCAATCTTTCTTTTGTTTTTCCTTTTTAAGTCTCAAGTCTACTCTCCTACATAAGACAGACTTAAAGATTTCTGCTTACTCTTTGTCACTTGTCCATATTATACAGTCAGCCCCAAGCCTCAGGACTAATTCTTTCTTAATCTTCATTCCTTCAAATTTTCTGTTAAAATAGGAACCAACCAGAAAATACTCTGTACTGTCACACTGCCTTCTTCATTGGGATCATTTTCAGTTATGTGATCAGAATTTAATATTTGAGGGCAACTCAATCCTCTTGATTATGGTATGTGTAGTACAGTACAAGGCAAATAACAGGCCTTTAGAAAGTATTTTGTGAATGACAGTAAATGAATGAAAATTTCATTTCCTGTAATTATGCCTGTCCTTTCTTTGAATTTTTTTAATTTTTATTTTTTAAAAGATATTTAGATTACATAACTGTTATATAAATATAGGGGATTTCCATATGCCCTGCTCCCTATACTGCCCACATTTATCCCCACTAACAACATCCTTCATTAGTGTGGTACATTTTTTTTTTAAGATTTATTTATTTATTTCTCTCCCTTCCCCCGCCCCCGCCCCAGTTGTCTGTTCTCTGTGTCTATTTGCTGCGTGTTCTTCTTTGTCCGCTTCTGTTGTTGTCAGCGGCACGGGAATCTATGTTTCTTTTTGTTGTGTCATCTTGCTGTGTCAGCTCTCCATATGTGCAGCGTCATTCCTGGGCAGGCTGCACTTTCTTTCGCGCTGGGCGGCTCTCCTTACGGGGCGCACTCCTTGCACGTGGGGCTCCCCTACACGGGGGACACCCCTGAGTGGCAGGCACTCCTTGCGCGCATCAGCACTGCGCATGGACCAGCTCCACACGGGTCAAGGAGGCCCAGGATTTGAAGCACGGACCTCCCATGTGGTAGACGGATGCCTTAACCACTGGGTCAAGTCCGCTTCCCAGTGTGGTACATTTATTGCGATTGATGAACACATTTTAGAGCATTGCCACTAAAACACGGATTATAGTTACATTGTAGTTTACACTCTCTCCCACACAATTCTATAGGTTTTGGCAGGATATATAATGGCCTGTATCTGTCATTGCAATGTCATTCAGGACAATTCCCAAATCCCAAAAATGCCCCTGTATTACATCTGTTTTCCCTCTCCCTGACCTCAGAACCTCCAGTGGCCACTGCCTCCGTATCAATGCTATAAGTTCTTCCATTGTTAGAATCACAGTAAGTCTATAGTAGAATACCATTAAGTTCACTCTAGCCTATAGTTCATTCCCCATTCCTGAGGATTCTGGGATGGTGATGTCCACTCTACCTCTAATTGAGAGGGAGTTTCAGTCCTATACAGCCAATGGATGGGACTCTCTTGCTTGCGGTTGTAGACTCTCTTGGTTCCTTGGTATGGTGGTTGTCCATTATCACCTCCTTGTTAGTTGTCCTGAGTGAGTCTGAATCTTTTTAAAGTCCCAATTTTTTTGTAATTTTCAAGACTTATGTGGTTATTCCTATGCTACAAAAATTACTGCTTAAGTATAGTCACTCTTCCTTCAATTAATTTCAATTTTTAAAGCACTACATCTTTTAGTGTTTGTGAAGATGTTAATTCATTGTTGTGGGGGGCCCTCAGGAAAATTCTCTCTGGCCTGACATCCCCTCACACCTACATATAATGATTTTCTTTTTTATGAGCAACAGAGGACTTTACTGCCACTAAGTGAAAACTCCTTTGAGGACAGACCTGGATCCTTAACAAAATGAGAAACTGCTCTTCAAAATTAGGGAGAATTTGAAATATCTTCAAACCCCTTGCTTAATTTCCTTTGGTTTTGAAATTCTGTTTGCTTTTTGTTCTTGATGTGGTTGCTTATATAAATACAACTGGAAGAATCTAGTTTCTGTGTATCACAAATAGAAAGTTGTGGCTAGATGTTACCCTTGGGAAAGTTATAAAAGAGGGACAGATAAACCACTCTCCCAGCTTCCCACAACTTTTGCTGGCCCTAACCCAGCTGTCCCCAAAGATGCTCACATTGTGGGAAAAATCCATCAGGGGGAAGCAGATGTGGCTCAAGGGATTGGGCTCTGCCTACATGGAGGTCCTGGGTTCGGTTCCCAGTGCCACCTGGAGAAGGCGAGCTGGCGCTGTGGGCAGGTGCGGCAAGCTGATGCAACAAAATGATGCAACAAAAGAGACACAAAGAGGAAAGACAAGGAGAGACACAACCGACCTGGGAGCTGAAATGGCTCAGGTAGCTGAGTGCCTCTCTTCCTTGTGGGATGTCCCAGGTTTGTTTCCTGATGCCTCCTAAAGAGAAGACAAGCAGACACAGAGCACACAGCAAAAGGACACAGGGAGCAGAGAGCAACCTCAAACACTGAGGAGGGGGATAAATAAAATAAAATAAATCTTGAAAAAAAAAATAGAAAATCCATCAGGGACCACTTGCAGCCAGGTCCAGGGCCCAGGACCATGAAAACTATGAAAGAATCCTGCTTTGGCAGGGGCCTAAACATGGGTACTGTCTTACTATTGCTTTGCTTTTCATTTTCTAGGGAAATAAGGGGACATGGACCCTGTTAATCAGTCTCCATTGAGTCCATCTTTCAACTTCTGTCTCATAGTAATCAAAAGAACCTGAGAAGCAGACTTGGCCCAGTGGTTAGGCATCCATCTACCACACGGGAGGCCCACTGTTCAAACCCCGGGCCTCCTTGACCCGTGTGGAGCTGGCCCACGTGCACTGCTGATGCAAGCAAGAAGTGCCGCCCCACGCAGGGGTGCCCCCCGCGTAGGGGAGCCCCACGCGCAAGGAGTGCGCCCCGTAAGGAGAGATGCCCAGCGCGAAAGAAAGTGCAGCCTGCCCAGAAATGGTGCCGCACATACGGAGAGCTGACACACAAGATGATGCAACAAAAAGAAACACAGATTCCCGGTGCCACTGATAAGGATAGAAGAGGTCACAAAAGAACACACAGTGAATGGACACAGAGAGCAAACAATGGGGCGGGAGGAGGGGGGATAAATAAATAAATCTTAAAAGAAACTATAATATTTTAGATGAAACTCTTGAAATGTAGCCTTATTTTGACACCAGAGATAAATATTTACATTTAAAAAATCTATGCTGCCATGTCATATGATTCTATTTATGTGAAATGTCTGAAATAGTATCCATAGAAACAGAAAGTAGATTAGCAGTTGCCAGGGAATGGGGACAAGGGGAAATAGGGAGTGACTATTTAATGGGTACAGGGTTTCTTTTGGGGTGATACAGATGTTATTAGATAGTGGTGATGGTTGCACAACATTGGAAATATACCAAAAACCACTGATTCGTATACTTTAAAATGACGAAAATAGTGAATTTTATCACAATGATTTTTTTAAGTCTGTGCTGCTCCAAAATTTTTAGTATTGAATAAGTTACCATTGAGTAAGAGAAAACATAAAGCAGCGACTTATATGAAGCTTTAGAACAAAAGAGGTGTTGGCCAAATGAAAAAATAAAGCAGAAAGTGTGTTTGTTTCTGCAGAGACCCCTGTAACCAGGACTCCTGACCCGAGTTTCCAGCGTGCTCATGCTGCCACCTGCTGGCCCTGGGTCCCCAACCAGCAGGGCCCCTCATTTAGGACTCATTTCCATCTTTTATCTGTTTCTTCTTCCCTCAGAGTTTGCCCTCTTCTGGTTGGAAAGGCCATGCAAACCTGTTATATAGGGTTTAAACCTTTTTTTTTTTTTTGAGTTTAAATGCATTTTTATTTTTAGACAACCTACATGACATGTTTTTCTTAAAAACAATGCCTCCGCTCCAAATAAATCAGGATCAAAATAAAGGATGAGTTCAAGATGGCATCAGTCCATCCAAGTCCTGTTGTGTGGATGAAAAGCAGCAGCCATTATGACGACGGGTGATAGATCCAAAGCAATTACTGAATTTGTTAACATTTCTCCATTTCTAAACCATCCTTAAAGAAAATCATGTATGGGGTCACACCATCCTCACGGTAGTCCAGGAGAGCAACCATACCATCTGGATTCATGTTTTCACCAATAAAGAACTGATAGTTGTTGAAATTAGCAAGGATGTGCTTGATTTGTTCTGCAGCCCCTGTCATAAAAGATTTTACTCTTTCTGGTCTCTGTTCTTCAAGTTTGCCTTTGATTGATTTCATGTAATCTTTGATGTACTTCTTGTAAGCTTCCTTTGTGAAGCTGGTTTCCTGCAAGTGATGGTTCATGACAATATCTACACCAGTGATGACTGTACTTTCGGTACCTTCGCCCTCGGGGCCTTCAGCGGAGGCATTTCCACCAATGAGCGAATCATCAACGCTACCCTCTGTCCTACTGACCATCTTCCCTTCCACCTCCAGGCACCGCCCGTCCGCGATCTCCCGAATCTTGTAAATGTCGGAGAACATCTCACCATGGCTGGCGCGGTCCGGGTAGACGATCCTGATGGCGGCTGGAGGGCGGCGGCGGCGCCGTGGCGGGAGCCCGGAGCATGCCGGAGCGGCCGGAGCGGCGCTGGGGGAGCGGGGAGAGGGCGGAAAAAGCTTAAACCTTCTATACAGGGTTTTTAAACACGCCCAACAAAATTATATATATTGCTTAAAAAATATAATCGCATGAATAAGCAAGGGGTAAATGTTTAACAATTGGCTCTCTGAAAGAGAGGGAGAGCTCTAATTTGTAGCATTTGCTGTTTCCATAGTATAGGCTCCAGCATCAATGCTAGCCTGACTAACTCCCATTGTGGCTCATTCTGTCCTACTAATATTTAATAACCAGCTCACAAAATTCCTGAAATTTTAAAAGTCAGCTCTAGTAAGCCCGTATGAGCCAGCTCCTGCACAACACTGCTGGAGGAGTTGACCCTCCCTGGGAGCATGGACGATTCATCCATAGTAAGAGGCAGGAAGACTGTTGTTAGGTAGGCTGCCGGTGGGTGAGGAAATGGGGTGGTGGGAACCTGTGGATGTTCTCTTCTGTTTGCCTAAGCAGGAAGCAAGGGGAGCAGATGTGGCTCAGGCAGTTGGGTGCCCACCTCCCTCATGGGAGGTCCCAGTTTCGGTTCCTAGTGTCTCCTAAAGAAGACAAGCAAACAACAAGCAGACATTGAGCAAAAGCAATGAGCAGACAATGAGCAAAAACAAAACAAGCAGGGAGCAGATGTGGCCAAAGCAGGTGGGCCCCCACCTCCCACATGAGAGGTCCCGGGTTCAGTTCCTAAAGAACCTGAACTGGGTTCATTTGCTAAAGGAAAAGCAAAACAGTGAGCAAAAACAACAAGCAGACAATGAGCAAAGACAGCAAGCAAACATACGAGGTTGCCATCTGGGGGATGGGAATAAAACAGGAAGCAACGTCAGCAGCCGTGCTTGAGTTTCAATGAAGAGAGGTTTGAAATTTGAAGAGAGAGAAGAAAAGAAATAAAAGAGTTGTCCAGGAGAATAGAAGAGAAAGTACATTAAGGAAGTATATTGGGAAGCGGATTTGGACCATTGGATAGGGTGTCCACCTACCACATGGGAGGTCTGCGGTTCAAACCCAGGGCCTCCTTGACCCGTGTGCAGCTGGCCCATGCGCAGTGCTAATGCACGCAAGGAGTGCCCATGCGACACTGGGTGTCCCCCGCGTAGGGGAGCCCCACGAGCAAGGAGTGCACCCCGTAAGGAGAGCTGCCCAGCGTGAAAAAAAGTGCAGCCTGCCCAAGAATGGTGCCACGCAAACGGAGAGCTGATACAACAAGATGACGCAACAGAAAGAAACACAGATTCCTGGTGCCGCTGATAAGGATAGAAGCAGTCACAGAACACACAGCGAATGGACACAGGGAGCAGACAACTGGGGGCGGGGGAAAGGGGAGAGAAATAAATAAAAAATAATAAAACTTTAAAAAAAAAAGAAAGGAAGTATATTGTTGGGCAGCATTAACTGTCTACTTAAGGTGAGTAGTCATGAACTTGGAGAACAGTTAGCAGAACTGAATGGTTTCCTCAGCCACATTCGGCTGCACCGGTGCAGGCTCTGAGTAGATGGAAAGTTGGATTTTACCAGAGAAAGTGAAAAGTTGGGAAAAGCAATGGATTGATTCTCCTAGTCAGGTCTTCAGGTCAAAGTTTTGTTGAAATCAGATTACTAGAGGGAATGGGCTAAAAAGACAGGAGTTAGTGGCCGTAAGGTGGAACACTTGAGCTGAGAGGGTGGAGGGGTTGCCCTTACTAGCCAAGACAAGCTTAATGACAAGTGAGCCAGTGTCTGAAGTTGGGTGGAAAAGGGATGTTGGAATGATCATGTACATGGATTTTGAAATCACAAAGATTTGAGACAGTGATAGTATTGAGAGAATGACAGTGAAGGAGGAACTAAAATCAGTCAATGATTACAATGAGGAAAGCTAGGGAGTAATAAAGTCTGATGACATGAAATTCAAAGCCAAGCTGGTTTTCATTTTGTTTTGTATTGCTTTGAGGGTTTAAGAAGAAGAATGGTTTGGAAGCAGCACTAAGAAGGAACGAAGTGCCATCCCCTACCCCCCCCACCCCCAAGCCCAGTGGTATGAAAAAACACAGCCACTGTTTGAGAGGGCTGCAGGGGAGCAATGCCTTCAGGGCAGAGTCAGGTTTTCTCAACTTCACTAGTGACGTTCCAGGTCTGACAAGTCTTTGTCTTGGGGAGGCCATTCTGTGTATTAGAGCATACACAGCAGTATCCCGGGCCTCTGTCCCCTAGATGCCGTAGCACCATCCAGTTGTAACAATCAACAACTCCAGACATAGTCAAACAAATCCTGGAGGGAGGGGGATACAGTGTAGAGGGGGAGCAGGAATCACTATTAAGAACTATTAGGCTAGAAGACGTAGGTGAGGAAAACATTTCAAAAAGAAATTTAGAACATAGGGGATTTTGTAGATGATTAATCATGAGCCCCACAAGGCAAAAGGGAAAAGTTAGGGATGAATTTACAGAGAGGTCTTCTCTGCACCTCTCAAATTATACCACTTTGGCAGCTGACAGGTCAGGGTCAGTCCTATCAAAGAGTTTAAATGTGCTGTGTTCTCTGTTTTCTGCAAGAGTCTCTTGCTCTTCAAGATGCTTTCCTTGGGAAAAATATGTGGCTCCACCAATTGGGCTCCCGTCTACCATATAGGAGGTCCAGGGTTCAATGCCCAGGGCCTCCTGGTGAGGGCAAGCTGGCCCACACAGAGTGCCAGCCCCCTTGGGAATGCCGCCCTGCACAGGAGTGCCAGCTGACGCAGAAAACTGGCGCAGCAAGATGATGCAACAAGAGACACAGAGGAGAGAAAGTAAGAAGACGTAGCAGAAGAGGGGAGCTGAGGTGGCACAAGAGAGTAATCACCTCTCTCCTACTCTGGAAGCTCCCAGGATCAATTCTAGGAGCTGCCTAATGAGAATACAAGCAGACACAGAAGAAAACACAGCAAATGGACTCAGAGAGCAGACAACGGTGGTGGGCGGCGGGGGGGGGGGGAATGACAAATAAAATAAATCTTTTAAAAAATAAATTTTAAGAAGATGCTTTCCTTGGTACCATCCCCCATCAGCCTATGGTGGTCACATTCATGTTCTCACGTGGCATGGACAATAAATTAACAGACCTGACTATTGTTGCAGCACTGAAGATTTAAGCTCCAGCATCAATGCCCGTCTGACCAACAGGGATAAAACTCCATGGTGAATCAAGGTTGAAATATTCAAGAACATAATCTTAGGATGTTCTGAAAACTGGAAAGTGAGCCATAAAGTTAGGCCTAATCTGATTATCCTGTAAAAATAATGAGAGCAGTTTAAGTTATTTTTGAGTAATAAATACATTCACATTGCTCAAAATTCAGAAAGTACTTGTTTTAGTTTCCTTTGGCTACATAAGCAAATACAATATAATGGGCTGGCTTAAACAATGGAAATTTATTACCTCATGGATTTGAAACTGGGAAAAAGTCCAAATCAAGGTATCATCAAAGCCATGTGTTCTTCCTGAAAACTGACATTCTAGAATTGGCTGCCACCAATTCTTGGTCCTTGATTCTCTGTCACATGGCAATGAACATGGAGACCTCTCCTGGCCTCTCAGTTCTCTTCCAGGTAATGCTGAATTTCAGCTTCTTATTTCCCATGGATTTCTACCTATTTGTCTGTGTTTCATCCTGCTTTTAAAGGCCTCCTGTAATAGGATTAATCCTGGGACACACTTTAACTGAAATAACCTCATCAAAAGGTCATATTTACAATGCGTTCACATCCACAGGAATGCATTAGGTTTAAAAACATTCCTTTCTAGGGTACATAGCTACAAACCACCCCAGTACTGAAATATTTACAAAACAATTCCCTCCACCTTCAGCCTTTCAGTTCTCCTCCCCCAGGTAAAGAATAATACCAGCTTTTTTAATATATCCTTTCAGAGATACACTGCATGTTCACAAGCTAATATAAATTTAATTTTTATTGCATTATCTTTCTAGACATGACGATTACCATATTCAAACAATTTCAAATGATATTGTCATATACTGCACAGTTTAAAACTTACTTATGCTTTATATCTATATTATCAGTTTGTATAATCAATTATATATTATTTAATATAATATCACAATATATTTTTTGTACAGGGTTCTTCTTTTCCTTGTTCATAACTCCTTTTTTTTTTTTAAGATTTATTTATTTAGTTATTTCTCTGTCCTTCTTCCCACCACCACCCCCCGGCCCAGTTGTCTATTCTCTGTGTCTATTTGCTGCATGTTCTTCTTTGTCCACTTCTGTTGTTGTCAGCGGCACGGGAATCTGTGTCTCTTTTTGTTGTGTCATCTTGCTGCATCAGCTCTGCATGTGTGCGGTGCCATTCCTGGGCAGGCTGTACTTTCTTTTGCACTGGGCGGCTCTCCTTACTGGGTGCACTCCTTGCGCGTGGGGCTCCCCTACACAGAGGACACCCCTGCATGGCATGGCACTCCCTGCGCACATCAGCACTGCGCGTGGGCCAGCTCCACACGGGTCAAGGAGGCCCGGGGTTTGAACCGCGGACCTCCCATGTGGTAGACGGATGCCCTAACCACTGGGCCAAGTCCGCTTCCCATGTTCATAACTCTTGACTAAGTTTTACTGTCACAACAATTGGACAGTAGAACAAATGCCATCAACATCATGGATTCATGACTGCTTCACTGAAGCAATTTTGTCTGGTATCATTTTGGAACCATACAAAGAGATTAAGGGTCAATATAATGGTTTCATATTCCAGGTAAAATGTTTTGATGCTCTCTTTGTCTTTGTTGATCTTGTTTTCAATTTATAACATTTTAAATTGAGATATACATCATAGAACATAAAATTCACCCTTTTAATGTGTACAGTTCAGTGATTTTTAGGATATTCACTATGTTATGCAACTATCACCATTACCCCCAAAAGAAACCCTGTGCCTATTGGCAGTTAGTTCTAATTCTCTCCTTCCCCTCTTTCCTGGAAACCACTTCTGGTCTCTATGAATTTGCCTATTCTGGACATTTCATTAAATGGAGTCATACAATATGTAGCCTTTGCGTCTGGCTTCTTGCACTTGGCATAATGTTTTCAAGGTGCATCCATGTTATAGCATGCATCAGCACTTCATTTCTGAGTAATATTCCATTGTCTAGTTATACCACTTTTGTTTTTCCATTCACCAGTTGATGGACACTTGGGCTGTTTCCAATTTTTGACTAATTTGAACAATGCTATGAACATTAGTGAACAAATTTTTGTGGAAATATGTTTTCAGTACTCAATACTTAACTTTTTGAGATACTGCCAAACTTTCTCTACAGGGGCTACACCACTTTATATTCCACCAGCAATTCATAAGAGTTTCCACTTTCCCTCATCCTCATCAACACTTCTTATTGTCTTTTTATTATTATTATTTTTTTTTTTTAAGATTTATTTTTATTTATTTAATTCCCCTCCCCTCCCCCGGTTGTCTGTTTTCTGTGTCTTTTTGCTGCGTCTTGTTTCTTGTTTCTTTGTCCGCTTCTGTTGTCGTCAGAGGCACGGGAAGTGTGGGCGGCGCCATTCCTGGGCAGGCTGCTCCCTCCTTCACGCTGGGCGGCTCTCCTTATGGGTGCATTCATTGCGCGTGGGGCTCCCCTACGCGGGGGACACCCTGCATGGCGCGGCACTCCTTGCGCGCATCAGCACTGCGCATGGGCCAGCTCCACACGGGTCAAGGAGGCCCGGGGCCTGAACCGCGGGCTTCCCATGTGGTAGACGGATGCCCTAACCACTGGGCCAAAGTCCGTTTCCCTGTCTTTTTATTATTATTATTCTAGCTATCCTACTGGGTATGAGGTAGTATCTAATTGTGGTTTTGGTTTGCATTTCCCTAATGACTAATAATGTGGAGCATCTTTTCATATGTGTGATGGTGTGAAGCTGCATGTACCCCCAGAAAAACATGTTCTTAAATCTAATTCATTCCTGTGGATGTAAACCCATTATAAGTAGGGGTTATATGATGAGGTTACTTCAGTTAAGGTGTGTCCCACCTCAATCAAGATGGGTCTTAGTCCTATTACTGGAGTCCTTTATAAGAAAATGAAATTCAGACAAAGAGAGAGAAAACCACCAAAACAAGAAGCTGAAATCAACAAAACCCAAAAGAGAAGACAGACACCAGCAGATGTCACCATGTGCCTTGTCATGTGACAGAGGAGTCAAGGATTGCTCATAGCCAGTCTTTGGGAGGAAAGCATTGCCTTGATGGTGCCTTGATTTGGATGTATTCCTTGCCTCAAAACCATGAGTTGAGGGAGATGGGACAAGATGGCATTGGAGTAAGTGCACCTTCATCATCTCTCCTGCAAAAAATCGGCTGAATGGGGTTAAAAGCTGCCTGGGTGAGCGGTTTTGGGAACTCACAAAGCAGGAGGCTTCTGGACATCTATCTTGAGAGAGTGCAACAAAAAGAGTGATTGCTCTCTGGTAAAACCGTGGGTTTCTGGTGCTTGTGCCCAAAGTTGTGAGAAGGCTAAGCCCTTCCCTTAGGGCTGGTAGCTGCAGCATTTCCCAAACACTGCCAGTCACACAACGGTGTTCCCTGAACCCCGCGTTCCCCAAAACCTGCATTCCCTGAACCCAGTGCTCCCTGAACCCCAGCACTGCCAAACCCACTGGTCTCAGACAAACTCCATGAGTGGGACAGTTCTGGTGAAGGGTGCAGAGGGGCCCAAGGAGTGTGGGTTCAATTGTCTGGTCCCCCTATTATGAGCTTTGAGGAGCATACCAGCTGACTCGAGGAGAAACTAGGAAGAGGTGAGAGATGAATCTGCTGAGGAAGCCCAATTTACCTAAATGCCCTGGGATAGGGAAAATTGGTCTGAGAGAAGGTGGAGTCAGGCAATTAACTAGCTCTGTGCAACACACCTAAGGGAAGGGGTAGGAAGTGCTCGGTAGGCTTCCAATAGCATATTGAAGGTTCCTAGCAAAGTGTGGGTGCTCTCTCTCAAAGAGACTGAGAGTCGTTATTTTCTGTGGTTAGTTGGTTCACCAGGGTCCCATTTGAATCTCAGAGGGGAGCTCTCATACAGGCTTCCTGCTGCCCTGGGAGAGAGGGAAGTGATGAAAGGAAAAAGGGGGAAGGACAGATTCCTAATCAGTTTATGCAATTGCAAAGTGGAGTCCTTGCTTGAGGGCTTGTTTGGCCTTTTGTTGTTGTTGTTCATTTTCTTGTCTTTCCTTCTTCTTTATGCCCCCACCCCCCTTTTTTTTTTCTTTTTTTCTATTAGGTGCTGCTGGCAGTGTTTCTTGTTTGCTGTGCTTCCTCATTCTCAATTTCCTCTTTTCTGTGTGTACTGATTTTGGCTACAAATGCTATCTCCTTTTCTTTACATCTTTCTATCTTCCATCTTCTGTTGTTGCTCTTACATTCCACATCTCTTTCTTTAGCCAATTTTTCTAGCTTTTTTCCCTAACAGCTCTATTCTGTTTTCTTTTATTCACTCTTTACATTATTATCCTTTCTTTTCTCTTTCCACTCTCCTGATCACAATGACTTTAAATTCTTACTATATTCTTCTCCATATTCTGATTCCCATATCATTGTAGGTACTACAATTTTTTATTCCTGTAACTCTACGCAGCTTACACGAGTTTAATAGTCATTCTTCTAGGTCATATATGGTTCTTCTGCTAATATTTATATCAATACTACTATTATGCTTTTCTTTTTTCACCTCTTTTGCTTTCCCTGGCCTTAATCTTTTTCCTTCAAGGGAACTTAGACAACAACAAGGAAACAGATTAAAAGGAACAAAGTGTCAAAGAGAACACTTAATAGACACACAAAAATAGCATCTAAATAAAACCTGAGACTAGACAGAGGGAGAAGCTAATCAACTGAACAAGCCCATCAGGATAAAATGATGACCAGACAACAACAAAAAATTATAAATCATACCAATAATCAGGAAGACATGGCCCAATCCAATGAAGAAACTAAAAATCAGGAAGAGGACAGAACATCAAACAACTAATCAAAGCTCTCCAAACAAATATCATGGGCCAACTTAATGAAGTGAAGGAAGAAATTAAGGATATTAAGAAAACACTTGGACAGCATACAGAAGAAATTGTAAACACACACAAAAAGATAATGGATATGATGGTGATGAATGGCACAATCTAAGAAATCAAAAATACACTCTCAGCAAATAACAGCAGCAAATTTAAAGAGGCAGAGGGAAAAATCAGTGATGAGGAAGACAACAGCTGAAATCAAACAGATAGTAGAATTGACAGATAAAAAGATAGGAAAAATCCAGCAGGGACTTAGGGATTTGAATAACAACACAAAACACACAAACATATGCATTATAGGCATCCCAGAAGGAAAAGAGAAGGTAAAAGGGAAAGAAGGGGTGTTGGAGAAAATAATGGCTGAAAACTTCCCAAACCTATTGAGGGAGATGGATGTACATGTCCAGGAAGCACAACATACCCCAAACAGCATAAATCCCAACAGGCCCACCCCAAGACATATACTTGTCAAATTATCCAATGCTCAAGACTAAGAGAAAATACTGAAGGCAGCTAAAGAAAAGAGAACCATCATATACAAGGGAAGTTAAATAAGATTAAGTACTGATTTCTCATCTGAAACCATGGAGGCAAGAAGGCAGTGGTATGACATAGTCAAAGCACTAAAAGAAAAAAATTTCCAACCAAGAATACTCTATCCAACAAAGCTGACATTCAAAAATGATGGAGAGTTCAAAATATTCACAGATAAATAGAAACTAAGAGAGTATGCCAACAAGAAACCTGCCCTTCAAGAAATACTAAAAGGAGATGAGTAATAAATATAATTTTGTTAAAAAAAAAAAAAAAGAAATACTAAAAGGAGTTCTGAAGGATGAAAGAAAAAAACAGGAGAGAAAAAGTTGGAGAAGAGTATAAGAACAACTAAAAATACAAAAAGAAATAAAAACGTATGACATACACAAATCCAAAGAAAACATGGCTAATGTAAGTAATTCCTTGCGAGAATAACACTGAAAGTTAATGGATTAAACTCACCAGAAGATCCCACAGCAAATGGACACAAACAGCAAAAACAGCAGGGAGGGGGAGGGAGAGGGGAAGAAAAAATAAGTGTTTTAAAAAAAAAGAAGTACTTGCTCAAGCACTGAGGCAAGAATCAGATATAAAAGGCATCCAAATTGGAAAGGAAGAAGTAAATATTTCACTATTTGCAGATGACATGATCCTAACACAGAAAGCCCTGAGAAATCAACAATAAAGCTTCCAGAATATATAAATGAGTTCAGTAAAGTCGCAGGTTATAAGATCAGTGCACAAAAATCAGTAGCATTTCTGTACACCAATTATGAGCAATCTGAGGAGGAAATCAAGAAAAAATACCATTAACAATAGCAAATTTAAAAATCAAATACCTAGGAATAAATTTAACTAAAGATGTAAAAATAAATTTAACTAAAGATGTACATAGAAAACTACACAACACTGTTAAAGGAAATCAAAGAAGACTTAAATAAATGGAAGAATATTCCCTGTTCATGGATAGGAAGACTAAATATCATTAAGATGTCTACCCTACCCAAATTGATCTACATATTCAATGCAATCCGAACAAAAATCAACACAGCATTTTTCAATGAACTGGAGAAACTATGAAATTTATTTGGAAGGGAAAGAGGCCCCGAATAGCCAAAGACATACTGAAAAAGAAAAACGAAATTAGAGGAATCACATTACCTGACTTTAAAACATACTACAGAGAATCAGACTTGGCTCAAGGGATAAAGCGTCTGCCTGCCACATGGGAGGTCTGCAGTTCAAACCCAGGACCTCCTTGACCTGTGTGGAGCTGGCCCATGTGCAGTGCTGATGTGTGCAAGGAGTGCCCTGCCACACACGGGTGTCCCCCACGTAGGGGAGCCCCACACACAAGGAGTGTGCCCCATAAGGAGAGCCGCCCAGCGCGAAAGAAGTTACGGCCAGACCAGGAATGGCACCACACACATGGAGAGCTGACACAGCAAGATGACACAACAAAAAGAGACACAGATTCTCCGTGCCGCTGATAAGGATAGAAGCGGTCACAGAAGAATACACAGTGAATGGACACAGAGAGCAAACTGGGGAGGTGGGGGGAGGGAATAAATAAATAAATCGTTTTTTAAAAAAGGCATGGTATTGGCACAGGATAGACCTAGTGACCAATGGAACTGAATTAAGAGTTCTGATATAGATCCTCACATAGTCATCTGACATTCGCCAAGGCCACCAAGCCCACTCAACTGGGAGAGAATGGCATCTTCAACAAATGGTGCTTGGAGAATTGGATATCCATATGCAAAAGAATGAGACATTCCATCTCACACCTTATACAAAAATCAACTTGAGATGGATCAAAGATCTAAATATACGAGCCAAGACCATAAAGACCTTGGAAGACAATGTAGGGAAACATCTACAGGACCTTGTAATAGGAAACGGCATCATGAATCTTATACCCAAAGCACAAGCAGTTAAAGAAAAAATAGTTAAATGGGACCTCTTCAAAATTAAAGCCTTTTGCACCTCAAAGGAGTTTACCAAGAAAGTGAAAAGACAGCCTACCCAATGGGAGAAAATACTGGGTAACCATATATCTGATAGGAGCCTAATATCCAATATATATAAAGAATTCCTATATCTTGAAAATAAAAAGACAACTCGTTCAAAAACTGGGCAAGAGATTTGATCAGACACTTCTCCAAAGAAGAAAAATAAATGGCTAAAAAGCACATGAAAAGATGATCGACATTACTAGCTACTAGGGAAATGAAAATCAAAACTACAATGAGATACCATCTTATACCCATTAGACTGGTGGCTATTGAAAAAACATAGGACTACAAGTATTGGAGAGGATGTGAAGGATTAGGAACCCTCATCCACTGTTGGTGGGAATGTAGAAGGATCCAGCCATTCTGGAGGACAGTTTGGAAGTTCCTCAAAAAACTAGCTATAGGGAAGCGGATTTGGTCCAACGGATAGGGTGTCCACCTACCACATGGGAGGTCCAAGGTTCAAACCCAGGGCCACCTGACCCACGTGATGAGCTGGCCCACGTGCAGTGCTGATGCACACAAGGAGTCCCGTGCCACGCAGGGGTGTCCCCTGTGTAGGGGAGCCCCACACACAAGGAGTACACCCCGTAAGGAGGACCGCCTAGAGCGAAAAAAGTGCAGCTTGCCCAGGAGTGGCACCACACCCATGAAGAGCTGATGCAACAAGATGATGCAACAAAACAAGGCACAGATTCCAGGTGCCACTGACAAGAATACAAGTGGACACAGAAGAACACACAGCAAATGGACACAGAGAGCAGACAACCGGGGGCACGGGAGGACAGAGGAAGGGAAGAGAAATTAATTTTTAAAAATTAATTTTAAATACAAAAAACAAAAAAACTAGCTACAGGTTTGCTGTATGAGCCAGCAATTCCGCTGCTGGGTATATACCCAGAAGAACTGAAAATAAGGACATGAACCGATATATGAGCACTAATGTTCAGAGTGGCATTATTCACTATTGCCAAAAGTTGAAATCAACCCAAATGCCCATCAACAGATGAATGGATAAACAAAATGTGATATATACATACAATGCAATACTACTCAGCTGTAAGAAGGAATATAGTACTAACACATGGGATAACGTGGATGAATCTTGAGGACCTTATGTTGAGTGAAGCAAGCCAGGCATTGAAGGACAAATACTACATGACCTTTCTGACATGAATTAAGCAAATCAAGCTGTGTCAGAGAGCTAGAGACTGGATGATAGGCTTACAGGAAATAGGGGGGAGAAGAAGGTTGTCAGCTTACACCTACACAGGCAAAATCTATGATAAAGTGAAGGTAAGTAGTTGGGCAGTGCAGGGATAAGATGGGGGCACAGGGATACTATTGGGTGGGGCTTTGCAGGCTTGAGGGGGGCTAGGGTCAGATGGTCCATGGAATTGGGGGGATGGTTTGGGGGTAGCAGGTGAACACGGGAGATTGTCAGGTACATGGTTGAAACTATAATGTTGAGAAAACTCTTTAGAAAATATAATAAGAGTTACTGGTTTAAGGTGATTGATGGGGAGGAGCATCTGGCACAGGGTGCACCTTTGTCAGGCTTCTAGGGAGTATGTGCGTGCTCATCTTGTCATAATGTGTTATATCAGTGGGTGGAGACCCATACGATGAGCGGAAAGGTGTTATACCCCCATCTTGGGGAGGCCTGATGTTCTCAAACAGAGGGGAGGGTGTCTCTCGACAGCATGGGTGGCTCCCAATGGAGGAGAACAGACTAGTGTGTCAAGCCCTCAGCATTGTTGCAAGTATCTGTGAATCTTGTCCTTCAAGCAGTGAAGCTTGGTTGTCACTGTGGGCCCTGAGGGGAGGGCGAGAGAGGAATAGAATAGATGGAGGAGGGGGTAACTAGAGCACAATGGAAGTGTTCCACTAGATTGTGCAATGATGGATATAGGCCATGTTAAATTTCACCAAAAATGTATAAAAATGTATACTGTAAAATTTTTATTGTCTTTTTTTAAAAAGATACATAGATTACACAAAATGTTACATTAAAAAATATAAGAGATTCCCCTATACCCCACTCCCCACCTTCCCACATCAACAACCTCTTTCATCAGGGTGGCACACTCATTGCATTTGATGAATACATTTTGGAGCACTGCCACACTGCATGGGTTATAGTTTACATTGTAGTTTACAGTCTTCCCCAGTCCATTCAGTGGGTTATGGTAGGATATATAATACCCTGCATCTGTCCCTGCAATATCATTCAGGACAACTCAAGTGCTGAAAATGCCCTCATAACACACCTCTTCTTCCCTCTTCCTGCCCTCAGCAACTCCCGTGGCTATTGTATCCATATCAATGATAGTTTCTTCCATTGCTACAGTCACAATAGTTCTATAGTAGTATACCAGTAAGTCCACTCTAATCCATGTTTTATTTCTCCATCCTGCAGACCCTGGGATGGCAATGTCCACTCCACCTCTAAATCAAGAGGGGGTTTAGATCCCACATGGCTGATGGATACAATTCTCCTGCTTGCAGTTTTAAAAAACCATGAGTTAATAAATTTCCATGCTTAAGCTAAACCATTCATGCTATCCGCTCAGAGAAGCCTAGGAAACTAAAACAATATGCTTAATGGCCATTTGTATACCTTCTTTAGAGAAATGTTTATTTAAATCTTCTGCTCATTTTTAAATTTATTTTTCTTTTTTGTTTTCTTTGATTGCTGTTGATCTTTCTTTTATAAATACTTTTAGTGTCGAACTAGCTATATATTACAGGTTCAATGGGTGCAGCCTACTATGAGTACTCCAGGGAATGAAAAGTATCTAAGTACTAAAGCAGTGTATGTGGGAGCCCCTTTCAACTTTATCACTGATACCACCTTTGGAGGTGACATTATATCAACCCCTTACTCTGAAAGTTGATAAAAGGAATGAATTAAGCATTTAATTTTTTGCTTATATTGTTCCAGTAGGAACTATATCTCAAAATAATGAAATAGCCTCTAATTGATGAAGAAGTTATCTTTTCTAAAAGATAAACAACTGACTTCCAGGAAGATGGCTGACTAGAAAAACACAAGACTCCCTTCTCCTCCAGAAAAATAGCTAAATGACAGGCTGAAACAGCCTAGAAAAAGATTTTCTGGCATTTAAGTTACCAGGCAAAGGCTGGACACTGCCCAGAGAAGAGAGGGACAAAAGGAAGGAAAACTCGACTACAGCACTGTGAGTTGAAACCAGCGGCTGCTGCTGCTGGCACCCTCCCCCACGCTAAAGACACTTGAGAATTCTCAAACCTCTGAGCTGCTACAAACAAAGGGGGCTCCAGGGATCTACCATCCCAGGAAAAGGGAGAAAAAGGGACACAGCCTAAGGCTGACTCAGCTTCTAACCCACAAATTTGGACTGCTGTGTCCCACAAGCCCTTCCAGACCAGTTGGGACCACATGATGGTTTGCCCTGGGAGCCAGCTCAGGACTAGAGAAATCCAACCCTTGCAATCTCCCTCTTCTAACCAGGACTGATTGTTGAGGACACCTCTCTCCAGGAAAGGGGAGAGAGAGGGACACAGCCTAAGGATGACTCAGCTTTTGACTCACAGATTTTATCTGCTGTATCCCAGGCTGGGTAGGGCCCCATGATTGTATGCCTTGGGAGCCAGCAAGGGGCTTAAAATATATGACCCTCCCAATCTCCTTCCCTACTAATGGGGACTGATTGTTGAGGACACAGAAGGGAGTAGAAATATTTCCTAAATGGGAAAAGGGAGAGGGTTACCAGTGAAGGCTGGAGAACTGTCTCAGAAAAAGTTTGAATTACAAGGCTCTTAGGCTCCAGGCAAAAGCTCAATCATATTCATCCCATCTGTGTTGTAACAAATACACTCTGTCTAGCCATTGAACTAAAAGCTGCCAAAGAAAGCCATCTGCTGGAAGAAAAGGAAGTGCATGCAAGAAAACTAAAAATAAGTAGGAGAGACTTTGCCCACCCTCCATAGCCTCCCTCCCCAAGGCCCTAGGAAGCAAGTCTACAACCAATAACTGGTTCTAGTGTCCATTTTGAGTAACGAGCAAGGACAAATGTAACAATCCAGGTCAAGCCAAGAATCAAAGAGCAGTCGTAACATACAGCCTCCTACCACTAAATCCCTACAAAAGAGAAAGAAATTGAGCATCTGTGTAAATTACATCCTAATCAGATGCCTAGACATCAGCAAAAAATTATGAGCCATACTAAGAAAATAGAAGACATGGCTCAAGGAAATGAATATATCAAAGCCCCAGAAGAGATGCAAGAGTTGAGAAAACTAATCAGTGAGATGCACACGAATTCCAAAATCAAATTAATGAGTTGAAAGACAATATGGTTAAAGAGATAAATGACATCAGGAAGACATTGAGCAAGTGAAAATAAAAATTTGAAATCCTGAACAGAAAAGTAACAGAGCTCATGGGAATGAAAAGCACAATAGGTGAGATTAAAGACACTTTGGAGGCATACAACAGCAGACTCAAAATGATAGAAGAAGGAATAAGTGATACAGAAAACAGAAGAGCTGAAATTGAAGAGAGGAAAGAATGGAAAAAATTGAACAGGGGCTCAGAGTTGAATGACAACATGAAATGCAACAACATATTTGTCAGAGGAGTTCCAGAAGGAGAAGAGAAGAGAAAAGGGGTAGAGAGAGTATTTGAGGAAATAATAGCTGAAAATTGCCCAAAAACTAACATGTCCAAGAAATGCACTATACCCCAATCAGAATAAATCTGAACAGACCAACTCCAAGACACATACTACTCAGAACGTCAAACGTCAAGTATAAACAGAAAATTCTCAGAGCACCAAGGCAGAAGCAAATGATCACATACAAGTAACATCCAGTAAGACTTAGCAGGAATATCTCAGCATAAACCCTGGGGGCAAGAAGACAGTGGTATGATACAATTAAAATACTGAAAGAGAAAAACTGCCAACTCAGAATTCTTTTTCCAGCAAAATTGTCCTTTAAATATGAAGGTGAGTATAAAATATTCACAAACAAACAGAAAGTGAGAGAGTTTGCAAAAAAGAATCCATCATTGCAGGAAATAAAAAGACAGGAGAGAGTGTCTTGGAGGAGAGTATAACAGAAAGAATAACCAAAGAGTAAAAAGACAGACAAAAGTATGATATGACTTATGAAAACCAAACAATAAAATGGTGGAAGTAAATAGTGCATTTACAGTACTATCATGGAATGTGAATGGATTAAACTGCCCAATCAAAAGATACAGGCTGACAGAATGGATAAAAAAACCTGAGCTATCCACTTGCTGCTTATGAGAAACTCACCTTAGACCCAGGGATGGAAACCAGCTTAAAGTGAAATGTTGGAAAAGATACTCCACACAAATAGTAACTAAAAAAGAGCAGGGGTAGCTATACTAATATTGGAGAAAACAGACTTTAAATGCAAAAGAAAAGACTTTAAATGCAATAAGAAATATAAAAGGTCATTATATATTAATAAAAGGGACAATCCAAGAGAAAGCTATAAGTCATAAATATCTATGCACATAACCATGGTGCCCCAAAATACATGAGGCAAACTCTGGCAAAACTGAAGGAAGAAATAGACATCTCTACAATAATCAAGACTTCAAAACCCCACTCACATCATTAGATAGAACAACTAGACAGAAGATCAACAAGGAAACTGAAAACTTGAACAATATGATAAATGAATTAGAACTAACAGACAAATACAGAACACTACATCCAAATTCAGTGGGTTTTACATTCTTCTCAGGTGCCCACGGCTCTTTCTCCAGGATAGACCTCATATTAGGGCACAATGCAACTCTCAATAAATATAAAAAGATTGAGGAAAGTGGACGTGGCTCAAGCAATTGGGCTCCCATCTACTATATGGGATGTCCAGGGTTCAATTCCTGGAGCCTCCTGGTGAAGGAAAGCTGGACCATATGGTGAGCTGGCCTGAGCAGAGAGTTGGCCCACATGGAGTGCTGGCATACATGGCAAGCTGGCCCCAGCATTGTGCTGGCCCATGCAGGAGTGCTGGCCAGCACAGCAAGCCAGCCCAAGCATAGAGCTGGTGCAGGAAGATAATGCAATGAAAAGAGACACAGCAGACCAGGGAGCTGAGGTGGCACAAGAGATTGAGCACCTCTCTCCCACTCTGCAAGGTCTCAGAAGAGGTTTCCAGTGCCGCCTAAAGAGAAGACAAGTAGATACACAGAAGAACACACAGCAGGGAAGCGGACTTGGCCCAGTGGTTAGGGTGTCCATTAACCACATGGGAGGCCTGCAGTTCAAACCCCAGGCCTCCTTGACCCGTGTGGAGCTGGCCCATGCACAGTGCTGATGCGCGCAAGGAATGCCGTGCCACGCAGGGGTGTCCCCTGCGTAGGTGAGCCCCACGCGCAAGGAGTGCGCCCTGTAAGGAGAGCTGCCCAGTGCGAAAGAAAGTGCAGCCTGCCTAAGAATGGTGCCTCCCACACAGAGAGCTGACACAACAAGGTGACACAACAAAAAGAAACACAGATTCCCATGCCACTGACAACAACAGAAGCAGACAAAAGAAGAAGACACAGCAAATAGACACAGAGAACAGACAACCGGGGTGGGGAGAAGGTGAGAGAAATAAATAAATAAATAAATCTTCGGGGGGGGGGGAAGAACACACAGAGACCAGACAATGGGGGGGGGGGGTTGGGGGGAGAAATAATAAATAAATATTTTTTTAAGAAAAGATTGAAGGAAGTGGATGTGGCTCAAGCGACTGAGCTCTTGCCTACCACATGGAGGTCCCAGTTCAGTTCCCAATGCCTCCTGGAGAAGACAAAACAGCAAGCAGGCACGATGGGCAGGTGCAGTGAGCTGACACACAAGATGACACAATAAGGAGATACAAAGAGGAAAGACAATGAAAGACACAACAAAGCAGGGAACTGACATGGCTCAAGCGATTGGGCACCTCTCTCCCACATGGGAAGTCCCAGGTTCGGTTCCCAGTGCTTCCTAAAGAGAAGACAAGCAGACACAGAGAGCACACATTGAATGGACACAGAGAGCAGGCAGCAAGTACAAGGTAGGGGGCAATAAATAAATAAAATAAATCTTTTTAAAAATATGTATGTAAAGGTTGAAATTATACAAAGCACCTTCTCAGATCATAATGGAATGAAACTGGAAATCTATAATTGTAGCAGTTTTATATGGTTCATGAATTCCAAAAATAGATATTGGATTATGTTTGTAAACTCGTCTGAACCTGAGCATGGTTAATTATGATTAGAGTTTTAATTGGGCCACATCAGTAGGATGACCAAGGGGTGGGACTCACAGATAAAAGACATGACAAAGGACAGAGTTGGAGTTTTGATGTCAGAGCCTTGACGTGGGATTCTTGAGCTGAAGCCCTGGGAAATAAGGACACAAAGGAGCTTTGTGAGGAAAGAGAGAAGGCCCTGGGAAGAGAAACAAGCCATTCACCTAGCCTACAGCTAGCCTTGTGGAGATAACTGAGCAGCTGAGCCCAGAGAGGGGAAAGCCCTGAGAAGAGAGGAACCCAGGAAGCCTGAACCCTGGCAGACATCAGCAGCCACCTGGCTCCAACACATGGCAAAAGATTTTGGTGAGGGAAGTAACTTACACTCCATGGCCTGGTAACTGAAGTCTTCTACCCCAAATAAACACCTTTATAAAAACCAACTGATTTCTGATATTTTGCTTCAGCACCCCTTTGGCTAACTAATACAATAATAGACAGGAAGAAAGTAAATTCGCAAATGTGTGGAGGCTAAACAACACACTCCTAAATAATCAGTGAGTCAAAGAAGAAATTGCTGGTGAAATCAGTAAATACATTGAGACAAATGAAAATGAGAATATAACTTTTCAAAAGTTATGGGATACAGTAAAGGCAGTCTTGAGAGTGAAATTTATAGTCCTAAATGCCTTTATTAAAAAAAAAAGAAGACAAAAAGAAAAGAAAAAAGAAAAAAAGAAGAAAGAGCTAAACTCAAAGATTTAATTGAACAACTAGAGAAACTAGGAAAAGGGCAGCAATCCAATCCCAAACAAGCAGAAGGAAAGAAATAACAAAGATTAAAGCAGAAATAAACAAATTGAGAACAAAAAAAAATAGAGAAAAATGAACAAAACCAAAGCTTTGAGAAGATTGATGAAATTGACAACCCCCTAGATAGACTTACAAAAAAAAAAAAAAAGAAGATGCAAATAAATACGATCAGAAATGAAATGGGGGGAATTACGACTGACCCCACAGAAATGAAAAGGAACATAAGAGGATATTAAGAGAAACTGTATGCCAAGAAACTAGACAACCTAGACAAAATGGAGAAATTCCCTATAAATGCATAAACTACACTGACTCTACAAGATACACAAGAACTTAACAAACTGATCACATTTAAAGGGATTTAATCCATCATCAAAAATCTCTCAGCAGAGAAAAGTCCAGGACCAGATGGAATCACAGGTGAATTCAAAAAGAATTAACACCAATCCTGTATAAATTCTTCCAAAAAATTGAAGAGGAGGGAAAATTACCCAATACATTTTATGAAGCCAACATCACCCTAACACCAAAGCCAGATAAAGATACTACAAGAAAAGAAACTTACACACCCATCCTTCTAATGAACATAGTTGCAAAAATTCTCAACAAAATATCTGCAAATCGAATCCAACAGCATATCAAAAGACTTACACATCACGGACCAAGTGGAATTTATTCCTGGTATGCAAGTTTGGTTCAACATAAGAAAATCAATCAACATAATACACCACATTAACAAATTGAAGGAAAAAAGACACATGATCATCTCAATGGATGCAGAAAAGGCATTTGACAAAATCCACCATCCTTTTTTGATAAAGACATTTCAAAAGATAGGAATAGAAGTAAAATTCCTCAATATGACAAAAGGCATATATGAAAAACCCACAGCCAACATTATACTCAATGGGGAAAGGTTGAAAGCTTTCCCTCTAAGATTGGTAACAACACAAGGATGCCCATTGTCACCGCTGTTACTCAATACTGTACTAGAAGTTCTAGCTAGGGCAATTAGACAAGAAAAAAAAATTAATGGCATACAAACAGGAAAAGAGAAAGTAAAACCCTCACTGTTTGTAGATGACACGATCCTATATTTAGAAAATTCTGAAATGTCTACAACAAAGCTATTTGAGCTAATAAATGAGTTCAGCAAAGTGGCAGGATACAAGATCAGCATACAAAAATCAGTAATGTTTTTGTACACTAGTGCTGAACAATCTAAGGAGGAAATCAGGGAAAATTCCTTTTTCAATAGCAACAAAAATACTCAAATACCTAGGAATTGATTTAACCAAAGAAGTGCAGCCCTGGCCGGGCTTGGTGCCCCCGGGGAGAAGCAGGCCTTCGGGCCTCCAGGGAAAACAAAAACAATGGGCGGCGCCGCGGGGACAGCCGATCGCTGCTAGCGGGGCCGGGACGCGGGGGTCCGAGCCCCGCGCCAGGGCGGGCACCGGCTGCTCCGGGCTGTCCCACGCCCGGGCTAGCGCGCCCGCCGCCCGCCTCAGCGCTTCCACCGCGCGCCGGGGGCCGGGCAGCCGGACGCCGCTGCCGCAGGCGTGGGCCAGGGCAGTGCCTGCGGAGCCCGAGCTGGAGAAGACGCTGCCCAAGTTCTCGGGCCACGGGCAGCTGTGCGAGCGCCGCCCGGAGGAGCTCATCGACTACACAAACTGTATTTTATTAGCCTGTTAATGGGTGGAACTACAAATCAGCGAGAAGCGTTACAATATGCTAAAAATTTTCAGCCATTTGCCCTAAATCATCAGAAAGATATTCAAGTTTTGATGGGAAGCCTCGTGTATCTGAGACAAGGGATTGAGAACTCACCTTATGTTCACCTGCTCGATGCAAACCAGTGGACTGACATCTGTGACATCTTCGCACGGGACGCCTGTGCCCTCCTGGGGCTTTCCGTGGAGTCCCCTCTCAGGGTCAGTTTCTCAACAGGTTGTGTGGCGCTGCCAGCTTTAATTAATATCAAAGCCGTGATTGAACAGAGGCAGTGCACTGGAGTTTGGAACCAGAAAGATGAATTACCTACTGAAGTGGACCTTGGTAAAAAGTGCGGGTATCACTCTATATTTGCCTGTCCCGTTCTTCGTCAGCAAACAGCAGAGAGCAATCCACCCACGAAGTTGGTCTGTGGTCATATTCTCAAGAGATGCCCTGAGTAAAATGTTTAATGGGAGCAAATTAAAATGTCCATATTGTCCAATGGAAAAAAGTCCAGGAGATGCCAAACAGATATTTTTCTGAAGGAGTAACTTTAGTATTGTAAGTGAAACAATTGTGGGTGCATTTCAGAAGAGAACGTTCCATTTAACGCAGCTAACCAAGGGCTCCCGTGTTTATATAAGCTGATGCTCTAGGAATGGTGCCAACATTTTAGTATCTACACACTGAGGAGAGTATGCCAGATGAATATTATCATAGGGCTTTATTATATTCTTGGTCTTCACTTCTGATAAAATAAATACACCAGCAGTTGTCATTCAGTGTAGGTTTTTGTACTTAACTATATGGCGATTTTTCTTTCACTTTTTAAGAGCAGAAACAGAAATTGACCTTCCTGCCATGTATTCAATATCTCTCCTGCTATTACTTTTGTCATTTTCCTGATAATTGTAAGCCTTGAGAATGCTTGTGAAAAAGTTTTATTTCGTGTTATGTGTACATAATTAAATGAAAATTCTTCAGAAAAAGTTTGGTAAATTGAATTGTGGTTATAAACTAATTTGCTTTTTTTTTCCTTAAGGAAGAAAGCTGTGATAAATTTCAAATTTGCTTTTGAATGTTTTCCTCTACTCCAGCTCTCATTGAGAAGTCAGCACACTTGCATTTGAACTTTTTGTAGCCATGGGCTGCCTGTTTAAAATTCCATCATGAATTTGCCAGACTGGTGTGACAAGTATTCTGCCAGAGCAGAGTGGAATGAGTACTATTGTTTCTTTGCTTTCATTGCCAAGAGGTGCTTGTTTTAAAGGTGTGTGAGATAAAATGAAATTCTGAAGTTAAAAAAAAAAAGTACAGGACTTATATGCAGAAGACTACAAAACAATGCTAAAAGGAATCAGTGAAGACCTAAACACATGGAAAGACATTCTGTGTGCATGGATTGGAAGATTAAATATCATGAAGATGTCAATTTAACTCAAACTGATGTGTAGATTGAATGTAATACCAATCAAAATTCCAACAGCCTACTTTACAGAATAAGAAAAGGCAACTACCAAATTCATTTGAAAGGAAAAGTGCATCCAAATAGCCAAAAGCACTCTAAAAAAGAAGAGCAACAGAGGAGGAATTCCACTGCCTGACCTTGAAACATATTCAAAGCTACAATGGTCAAAACAGCATGGTACTGGCATAAAGATAGACACATAGATCAGTGGAATAGAATTGAGAATCCACAAATAAACCCTCACCTATACAGTCAACTGGTTTTTGACAAACCTACCAAACCCATGTTAATGGGACAAAACAGTCTCTTCAACAAATGGTCCTGGGAGAACTGGATATCTGCAAACAAAAGAATGAAAGAGGACCCCTATTTCACTCCCTATACAAGAATCATCTCAATTTATTTTTTTCAAAAAGATTTCTTTCTCTCCCCTTCCCCCCGGCACCGCACCCTGGTTATCTATTCTCTGTGTCTATTTGCTGCGTCTTCTTCTTTGTCTGCTTCTGTTGTTGTCAGCGGCACAGGAATCTGTGTTTCTTTTTGTTGCATCATCTCATTGTGTCAGCTCTGTGTGGGCGGCGCCATTCCTGGGCAGGCTGCACTTTCTTTCGAGCTGGGCGGCTCTCCTTACGGGGTGCACTCCTTGCACGTGGGGCTTCCCTACGCGGGGGACACCCCTGCATGGCACGACACTCCTTGCGCGCATCAGCACTGTGCATGGACCAGCTGCACATGGGTCAAGGAGACCCAGGTTTGAACCACGTACCTCCCATGTGGTAGATGGATGCCCTAACCACTGGGCCAAGTGCACTTCCCTGTAACATCTCTTTATATATCCTGAATATTAAGCCCTTATCAGAATATAAGTAAATAAATAAACTCTTATCATATATGTGATTTCCAAATATTTTCTCCCATTGAGTAGGCTGCCTTTTCACCCTTTTGACAAAGTTTTGGCAGGTGCAAAAGTTTAATTTTGAGGAGGTCCCATTTACCTTTTCTTTTGTTGCATGTTTTGGGTGTAAGGAGAACCCCACGCGCAAGGAGTGCACCCCGTAAGGAGAGCCGCCCAGGGCGAAAAAAGAGCAGCCTGCCCAGGAATGGCGCCGCACACACGGAGAGCTGACAAAACAAGATGATGCAACAAAAGGCAACGCAGATTCTGGGTGCCGCTGACAAGAATGTAAGCGCAAACAGAAGAACACACAGCGAATGGACACAGAGAGCAGACAACTAGGGTGGGGAGGGCGGGGAAGGGAAGAGAAATAAATAAAAAATAAATCTTTAAAAAATAAAATAAAAATGATATGTATCTAGTACCTTTAGTTGGAAAATGTATGTTTTTATTCAATTTTTTAAAAATAAAATTTAAAAAACAAAACATGAAAGCCTTTGTAAAAAAAAATTTTTTTAATTACCAGGCCAGGAGATTGAACCCAAGACCTTGAAAGTGTGAGGTCAGTACTTAATCACTGAACCATCTCAGCTTTTGTAATAAAACAGGGTGGTACATGTGCATAAATAGACAAACAGGTGGGGGAATAAAATAGAAAAACCCAGAAATAAACCCAAGCCCATAAGGAAATTTAGTACATGATGAAGGTGGAATCTCACATCAATGGGGCAAAGGTGGACCTTTTAATAAATGGGGCTAGGGCAACTGGATAAAGTTAAAATTAGGTACAATGTCACATCATACACAAGAAAAGACTCCAAATGGATCAAGAACATAAATGTAAAATACAAAACTATACAAGAAACAAGAAGAAAACGACTGAATTCTTTAATTTAGTGTAGAGAAAGTCTTTCTAACTATGCCTCAAAATCCAGAGGCAATAAAAGAACAGCTTAATTACCCTGAAAAAAAAATAGTATGCAAAAAGAAATACCATTATTATGCTAGAAAAATAAAGTTACATAACATTGTGAGAAAGGGTTACGTTTAATTTTCACAAAGTGGAAGCCAGAGCCGGCTCTGCCACTCCAGGAGGGAGGGAAAGGGAGTCTAGATGCTTTGGGCGCCAGGAATTTGAAAAGTGGCGCCAAAACAAGAGGGGGCCAATGGTGCGTGCTGGGGGTGGGGCCAGAGTGAGAAGGTCCAATGGTAAGAAGTGGGGTCGGGGCCAGTAGTGAAAATAGTCCCAAATTTGAAAAGCGGGACAGGATTGAAAGGGGAGCCCAGGTCTGTGTGTGGTGGTTGGGGAGCGGGGGTTGGGTAGAGAGCCGGGTAACAGGAATGGAGAGCAGGAAGCACGGAATTTAGACAATTCCGATAGGCTGTAACCCCTGAAGTACCCAATCATTAGCGGACAGGGGAGGGACCTGCATGTTAGGTTTAGGGTATAAATGTCAGTGTTTCTTGCTGTTTGGTGATCGAGCCATTTTATCCAGGTCCTGTGCCTATTCTTACAAGATCATTAATAAAATTCTTCTCTTCTCCACAATCTGCTGAACTTTTGTTTTTTTTATTGGTGCAGCTTTCTTTCAACCACCATGCAGTAGGGAAAAAAAAAAAGTTTCACATGAAAGACAAAGATTAAAAAAACTATCCAGATTAAAGGGAGGCATTATGATTGAATGCGCTGTTCACTTCTGGATTGGATCCTAGTCCAGAAAAAGGGTATTAGTGGGACAATTGATGATTAGTCACTAGTATGTTGATTTCCTGGCTTTGATCGTTTACTGTAGTTATGTAAGACATTAAATTGGGGGAAGCTGGGTGAAGTGAACTCTGTGTACCTATATTTACAATTTTTTTTCTTATAAGCCTGAAATTATTTCAGAATGAAGAGGAAAAAAATAGAACTTATCCATTCAAATAATTATTGTCCTTCAAAGTACTGCTTTAGATATTTTTTATAAAGTTGTATCAAACAAGTTGTTGGCCTTCTCTTTTTTTTTTTTTTAATTAAAATTATTTATTTTTACAAATTACATTAAAAAAATACGAGGTCCCAATCAACCCCACCGCCCCCACCCCCCGGCCTTCTCTTTTGAAAGTGCTTTCAGCATCCGTTTTTTTGTTTGTTTTGTTTTTAGGAGGCATCAGGAACCCAACCTGGTGCCTCCCATGTGCGCAGCAGGCACTCAACTGCTTGAGCCACATGCATTCCCTCAGCATCAGTTTAATGTGATGCGAGAAAAGTTGTCTCTTGCTGCAACAGTTTTTTAAAAAATTCTTTATGATGAAAATTTTCAAACACAATTTAAAGAGAATAAAATGAACTATGAAACCCATTGCCCAATTTTAATAAATAGCTTCCCCCTTCCTCCCTCCCTCCCTTCCTTCCTTTCTACTTATTCATTTTGTTCATTCATTCATCCATCTCTTTTTCTGGAATATTTTAAGGCAAACCTCAATATTGTGTCATACCATGGTAAAGACTTCTTTTCTTTAAAATATCTACCATACCATTATCACCTGAATATTATCTTATTCCCAGACTTATTCGAATTTGCCAAATGTCTCAAAGAGTTGGTTTGTTTTAAACATGATCCAAACAGGGTATATACATGAAGATTATATCTCTTAAGTCTCTTTTAGTCTGTAACAGCCCACCCTCTACCCACATTTTTAAAATTTAATTTGTTGGGGGAAATTGGGTTATTTATCCTGTGGAAGCTGATTACTTTCCTCTTGATTTTTTAAAAATATATTCTTCTATATCCTGTAAACTAAAGTTAGATCTAAGATTTGTTTAGATTTGGTTTAATTTTAATTGGGTTTAATTTTAAGGGACCAGGAATACTTCACAGAAGGCTCTTCTCTTTTTTGTTTTTGTTTCTCTTTTCTTTTTTCTTTTTTCTCTTTTTTTTCTCCTGTGTATTTTCTATTGCATCACACCATAAGGTATGTCTTGTCTGGTTATCCTACTTTTAATAATGCTAAGATTACTTGGGAAGTTATCAGCCTCATTACAAAGTCCTACATCTTTTTTAGAAGGCAGATGTCGTGTATCAATCTTCATGATAATGTTGCACTAACTTTCCTAACAGAACTGTCAAATGCCTATATTGGCCTTTTTATGACCAAGTAGTGCGGGGGAAAAACGTTCAGAGAGGGACATTTTTTGCCCACACTACTAATTTTAATATTGTATTTACAAGTAAAAGTTCAAAGTCACTTCAGAAATTACCATGATTAGGAACCAGTCGGCAGATTTGGTAAGTCTTGGCTATGAGGATATAAGGAAATATCTAAGTCAAAAAGACTAGAAGGAAGGTAAGCCCTTAAAAAAAAAAAAAAAAAATTGACACGATTGTGTCTGGGACAGTGCTGGAGGAAGGGAGGGTTTGGCAGGGGACGTGGTTTTTCATTGTAAGTTCATCTTTGCATGTATTATTTTGATAACATTACAAGAGTAAATGTCGACATAAAAAAAGAATGCTAAAAACATCCCACAATTAAAACCTTTTAATTATATATGAGTCCAGTTTTCTTTCTGTTACCTTACATCAGAAACCACCTGTAAAATGTTTAAAGGGGCTAGGTCAATAGAAACTCAGCTGGTGACTTAAGAAACGGGTTTGAAGGGCAGGGCCGGGAAGGGAGGGTCCAGCGCGTGGAGACTCCGAACACAAGCTACTCGCGCGGGGGGCGGGGCCTCGTGACATCATAGAGACGCCCCGCCCCCTTACGTCGCGCACCGGGGAGGCTAGAAGGGGCTGGCGGCGCCGGCGCCATTTTGCCGGAGCCTGCGACCGAGTGGGAGTGGAGTAGGGCGGCCGCTGTTGCCGACTCTTTCCTTCTCCCCACGGTCCAGTCAGCGAATTGATTAGGCCATCGGCCCTCAAGCCGAGACCTGTCTCTTATTTAGTTCCGGAGTGCGCCTGTCCGACATGAGTGATGTAGAGGAGAACAACTTCGAGGGCAGAGTGAGTACAAAGCCGCGGGAGCCGTCTTCGGCGGCGGCCCAATGGTCCGGGACGAGCGCGGGCGGGCGGGTTTGTGGGAAGTCCTGCGGGGTCCCGCGGGCAGCAACCTCAGGAGCCATCGCCGTTGCTTCCTTGCATCCTAAGATGGCTACTGGGTTTCTCTCCTTCCCCCAAACACTGCGGATAACCCCCTCCCCCTTTTTGGAGACTGATACCTGGACTCCTGGGTCCTATTTCCCATCCGCATTGCTTCCTTCCTTCTCCCCGCTCCTGAGACTTCCTTTTCTCTTCCGAGGTGTAGGTCCCGGTCGCGGTGGGGCGGGAGGAGGCGGCGGGGAGTTCCCCTCCGGCCGGATAGTGGTAGGTGCTTCCTGCGGTGGCATTTTTGACGACCCCCGCCATCGTAGAGGGTCTCGGGGTCCAAAGTGCGCGGGGCTGTCGTCCGGGCGGGAAGAAGCTGGCGTGGGACTAGTGGGGCCTGTGTCTCCTTGGCTCTCTATTGCAGTGTGCGGCCGCGTCTCTGTCGGAACCGGCGGCGTTGCGTCTATTAAGGCGAAAGCCTTGAGGTTGAAGGTGGGACGAGCCTAATGAAGTGGTTAGTCAACGACCGCACCGACCCTTAAGCGTTCTTAAGAGGAAAGCTGTGAGGGGAAAACTACGCAAGGAGCCCTTTTCCCTTAATGTCCCTTTTACTTTCCTTTCACTTCAGAATGAATGTGGAAATGCTATAACGCCTTTTCAATTCCTCGATAACGGTTTTTTTTTCTCTTCTTTATATATCAACTTCTAATGTCTCTTTTCTTCCTTTGACCTTTCCTCTAAAAACTAACCGCTTTACAGGTTTTTACGGTAAAAACAAAAAAAAAGAGGAGTCTTCTGTCTGACTTTAATCTTACATAACTGAACGAATTTCATGGCTCGGTATTTTAAAAAGAACTAGTGGGTTTATACTGTTATCTAATTCAAAATTTTACCGGTAAATTATAGGTCCTCTCCATTTCTCTTCTCAGAAGTTTTCTTTATTTGGGGTCGGATGAATATAAACACCGCAGAGAATAAAGTGTTTATCTCCGGCTTAATGTACCAAAACATTTTATCAATGTTTGAATTATATTTCCGAAATTATCCTCGTAGTGGAAATAGATGTGAGTTAATGCGGACCCTAAGAAAACAAAATCCCCGGGCAACCTGTTCCCGGCGGTTGTGTTGGTTTTCATTCTTGTCACTAGGGGAAACACATAAACAGTTGAGTTGTGTGCTGGAGGCACTGAGTTTTTGTCATATTTTGGAAGCTCATATACTTAAACACCTGGAACCTTGTCAGTGAGATGAAGTCAAGTGAGGCTTTTGTTCTTTTTGGAGAAATTTAAAGCGGTAGATGAGACACTAAAAAAGCTAATTTAATTCCTTTAATATTGGATTTTTAAAAATAAAATTTGGGGCATAGATATACGTGAGTAGTTGAACCTGCTTACTTTTTAGGATGTTGAATTTTATTTTCCCCACAAAACTTTTAAAAGTCATGCAATAAAAATATTTGTTGGTAGTTGTAAGGTGCTACTTGTTTTGACAGTGCTGGGTAATTGTAGGAAGAAATTTTGCTGTCCGTTCATCTTTTGTTTTCTCAGATTAACTTTAATCTCTTTAAAAAAAATTTTGGTTGATGTTTGATTTGGTTTGTGCAGATAGGAGAAGGACTATCTAGGACATGGTTTCCTTTAGTTCTAAGATTCTTCCCCAAATTTAATATATATATAGATAGATATACTTTTAATAGAAAAGGGGACTTAGTTTTTCCTCTTATGACCATTTGTAGTCATAAATATTTTTCACAGCTGGTACCCTGATATATTTTAGTGTAAGTGAATTCAGTAGATTGAATAATTAATACTACAGAGCTTACCTGTCATATCTTTTTATGGCCTTTTTGTTTTGTTTTTTAAGGTTGAGGTAATTGTCTTTATTTGTGGCTGGTTAAGAAAGAAAACTGCCAGCACTTTTTTTTGTTAGTTTCTTAAAGCAATTTGATACTCACTAGAGCTTTTGGTTTTTAAACCATCATCCATCACGACCCTTTTTTTTTTTTTAAATCATCTTACCACAAACCAACAGTTTTAAAATTTTCACATAATAATTGTTGTGTTCTTATTTTTGTGCCTAGTTTTAATGTAGCAACCATTCAGAAAGACGCAAAATAGGATTTTCAAATGATGTGTGTTGAGGTGTTTAAGTGGTTATACTTCAGGCTTCTCTTTGACCACAGTAAATTAGGGAAGACACTGATGGTCGGTATTCAAATGTAAGGTTATTGAAACATTTGTGAAGATTGTTATAACTCTAGTTTATGGGTTAAATCAATGTTTTCCTTTGTGTAGGAATTTCATTAGTGAAAAGTATGCTTCTAATACTTTAAAAAGAGATTTCATTTGCTTTATTTACAGAATAAATGGGACACATGTAAATCTGTTTTATATAGAGAGAATTAGAGGGTGTTTTTTTCCTGGTGACTATTGTATGTGTTTTAGAATCAAAAAATCTTTGACATGTTTTCTAATTTACTACCCCGGATAATCTTGCAAGGGCTGGAGTATTGTTACCATTTTAGAGTTTAAAAACTGAGGCCTAGAAGACGGTGCAGCCAGGAGTCTGAGACAAGTCCAGTCCACTCCTTACATACATACACTGTGCTGTATGTATGTTGTACTTTTTCAAAAAGAGTACCCTGTGTACTTGAGTGTCTCAAAGCCGTTAGTGGAGTTTGCTGAAAGCAGTTACTGAAACTTAATTTTCTAGTATAGGTTAATATTGGTTCCATTTTAAAGAATGAGAGTAAAGGAACTTTAGAAAAGAAAATATAATTGGCTGGGTTCTGTTATAATTTTCCCTATCAGTTAACCAAAATTCTCTTCTGCCTGAGGTGTGAAGCTCATTGAGAATCTGCTGTTTTTCTAATAAGGACTAGGTGTTCTTGAGGGAAAGAAAACTTGAAGTCTAGTTTAAGATGACCAGCCACTCAGATCTGGGTAAGAGTAAGGTCTTTAAAATCTCAAGTGCTAAAAAACTATGTGATAGAGTTAAGATGTTCAGACAACAGTTGAGCAGCTTTGTGAACTAGGAGAAAGGATTAAGATTTATCTAGGCTGTAAAGATTTCACTGAATTTTAGGATTGGGAAAATGAATGTTGCATGGATTCCACAGTGAGAAGTTTGTGCTGAAACAGAGAGATTTGACCAAATATGCCATCGGTCAATGGAGGACTTTGAATCCTGATTTAGGAATTGGGACTTAATTCAGTATGCAGTAAAGAGGCATATGTGGGTTCTTAATTCTGAGAGGGTCATAAGAATAAGTTTAGCAAAGATGAGAGAGACTGGTACAGGAGGAGCAGTACAAAGCACTTGAAATATTTAAGGAAGGAAAAAAGTTAACAGACATTTAAAGTGGAAATGTCTTGGAATTGGGGGTGAAGTTGACACTTGAGCTGTGTGGCTTTTCTAGGTCATCTTAAAAGTAATGAGTTCACACAGCTTCACCTAAAATTAGGGTTTTGATCGGGAAGATTTTAGTGACCTTTCTAGATATTAAAAAGGAGGGAAATTAAGCTTTTCTTCATTTTGCCTATTTTATTCTCCCTTTACCCCTACATTTTCTTTTTTAAAAAAGAGCTGTCTGAAGAAGAGAATATGTTTTTGTTTTTTTTTGTTTTTAAGATTTCTTTCCTCATTAGCACTTGCTGTCTGCTCATTTTCTCTTTAGGAGGCACCAGGAACCAAACCTGGGACAACCTCCCCTATGGGGGAGAGGAGCTCAATTGCTTGAGCCACCTAGTTCATTACCCCTAAATTTTTTAACTAAATTTCAAAAAATATTGTGGCCGTTTTTTTTTCCATATGTGATGTCCTATTGTTTTTAACAGAAGTTAATGATTTCTTTATTGTTTAAGGGTCTATCTTATAATTCCAAAAATATTTATAATGTACTTTGTAGTACAGTTAAAGAGGAAAGATAACTGCTTATTCTTTGCTCTTGTTCAGGGTTGGTTCTGACTTGAGTAGCTGGAATGTTTTTAAGAGGCTTCTAGAGTCCCCTTTCTTTAAAGTATTAGATGATTGTTGATGAAATTTTAAAATAGGAGATGTGTGAATACTAGTGAGGTTTGCTTCTTTTCCCTTTTTCCTAGGAAGAAAATACAAATAAAATTAGTCTTTTACAGAAAAGGGAAAATGTCTTAGCACTTTAGTTTTAAAAAGATTTAATTTGGCTTCTTCAGTTTAATTTCGTATATTTCATCAAGTCAATCCATTATAAAATGTCAAAGCTCCTTTTCTCATTAGTAAGGATAGAATTAAACCTGAGAGAGTCTTCTTTGTCTTGGGTGTAGTTTATTTTCATAGGTTATGTACTATCATTTTCAACTTTAATGCTTTTTTAAAATTCTAATTTCCCTTACTCTTCAAAGAATTTATAAACTTAGGAAACATCTTCAGTTCAAAAAATGTATTTGAAATTGTTTCACTGCGGAATGTCAGTTTAATTTGCTTGATGTGAATAGAGAGGGCAGGATTTTTTTTTTTTAAGTTTTGGAAGTAATTATACCCATGGTGTATAAGTTACGATTTGTCACAGACGCTTCTTATGTTTTGCACCATTCCTACAATGAGAATAAATAGTCTTGAGATCTGAAAGAATATCAAGGGATTTATATATTAAGGATGAGAGTCATACCGAAGGACAAATGAACTTAATTTCTTTAATGAACCCGAATTGTTTATGTATGGTATAACGGGTAATATAGCAAGTGTGACAGGCCATGAATAGTTAGAATATTTTCTAGTACTTGCCTGACAGTGTGAAAATCATCTCCTCGATAGTATCAGTGAGTATGCAGGTATGAAATAATTAAAACTGATTATTTGTTCATATGTCCTAACAGATTTAGCAGGGCAAAAATTTAGCCAGAGGTGAGAAAATAGTAAAAATCATATGGGGAAAAGAAATGGTAAACACTGAAGAAAAGTTGAAAGGGTAGCAGTGAAAGAGAATGTGGCTCCCCCTCCTTTGCTTTAAGTTTTTGCCATATATAGTTGTGTATAATTCTTACTGTCTCATGATTTTCATCAAAGATATGTGATTAGGTGTGACTGAGCTGAGGTGAAAGAAAAGTTACCATTTTCCCTTGAAACTAGGGCCCTGTAAGTCTGACTTATTTGAGACTCTTAAATACTCTGTGACACTAGAAGATAAGATTGTAAGTGGAGTGTGTTGTACCAGGTTCTTAATAGTTAGGTTATAATTGCTGTGTATTGGTTTTTAATATAGCTAAACCACGTTTGTCCTTATAAACTTGTTTTGTACGTATTTTGAAATTGCCACATTCACACCAGCTTTTTGAACATTAAAATTGATTATCATAGAGAAGCTGGCAGGTTTATGAGCCATGCTTAAAATGTGTACAAGAATATAAATTTTACAGATCATTTCACAATTGTGACATGAATTTAAATATAAATTACATATGTATAGGTGCCAATTCCTGAGTAATTTCTATATAATAGAAGTTCCCCAAATAATTCAAAATTTGGAGACTATGCTTATGTATAGCATTAAAATATCTGTGGACCTTTGCAGGTCCAGGCACCACATTAACCTCATTTAAAATGTAGCATACAGGTATGACCCTAAAAGAAGGGAAATTATTCATATAGTTAATAACTTGGGAAATTATCACTTAGAAGTAGCTAAATTATGTAAATTATGAGCAATCATTTAAAATATTGTTCTAATAGCCATTAGGGATTAAGGAGAGACCGGAAGTGTTTCTTTCATACGCCAAAAGGTATCCTCTCATATCCAACAAGAAAGAGGCAGAAGTATTTCTGTAGACTAAAATTAAAGAACTGGGTAAATGCAGAAGTATCTTAAGTTCTAACAATTGACGTTCTTGGTACAATAAATAT
Organism: Dasypus novemcinctus; assembly: GCF_030445035.2. Lineage (NCBI taxonomy): Eukaryota > Metazoa > Chordata > Mammalia > Cingulata > Dasypodidae > Dasypus > Dasypus novemcinctus. The sequence goes on from NC_080677.1 coordinate 35,887,877, forward strand.
AGTGTATTATTTGGGTACCTTTAAAAACATCATTCCCCTCTGGACATTTTGCTGAAATTTTTTTTAGTTAAATACATGATGATTTCTATGGAGTTGGAACTAGATCTCCAGTTTATAAAGTTGTGAAAAAATATTTTGGGAAAGTTTTTTTTGTTTGTTTGTTTTTAACACTAGCTTATACTGTAACAGTGGTTCTTAACCTTTTTGTTCCATGGACCCCTTTGCCAGTCAGGTAAAAACCACAGACCCTTCTCAGGATGTAGCATCAGATCGGGTTGGATCTAACAACTACCATAATTTTGAAGTATGAATGAGCCAGAAGTGATTTTTTTTGTGGTATGCAGCAACTATAATGTGATATGAAATGAGTACTACTGTAACTTATTGCATACACTCATAAGTGAAGGAAATGATAGATTTCAGTTAGAGGTCAGAGAAAAGAAAGGTAATAAGTTGTGGGGTTTTTTTTGTTTTTTGTTTTTTGTTTTTTGTTTTCAACTCAAGCTCACAACCCCCTTAAATCTCTCCGTGGACCCCTGGTTAAGAACCCTTGTACTATACTCTTAGAGATTTGAATTTATGAACATTTGGTGCTATTTCATGGCAATGGATTTGCCTTGCCTTAATATTGGAAGGGATTACAGTGTAGTATTTATATTGGTTTATGTGTTTATTTAAAGTGGTATTAAGTAGGAATCATGTGTTTTCCTTTCATCTGTAGTGTACTAGTAACTATTAAGATATTACAGTTATTGCTTGTTTAGGAATGGTTTGTGTTCTGCAGCAATGTGCAAGGTATATGTAGGTACCCTTTTCTTGATGAAAGAATAGTAAATAGTTATTGTGAAAAACTGTTTTAACACAGAAAAGAAAGGTGGCTCTTAAGATTGTTTTAGATACACTATTGTCCTTTCTTAGTATTCGTTGTTTGTTAGTTCTCCACCCTTTTTACTCTTTTTGACTATTCTTCAGCTACCAGCAAAGGTGCCTTGCTAGTAAATAATAGTTGAAAAACTGAATAAATTAAAAAAAAAAAAAAAAGCAGGTAGATTATGCTTTTAGAATTTTCTACCTCGCTTCTTGTTTATACTAGATAAGATATTCTGGAGGCCTATTAAAGATTTCTGTTAAAATCTGCAGCATGATTTAGTTAAGTCATTGGATATTGGATCCAGGGCCAGGTTACTGAAAAATTTGTGGAATTACTTTACCTGTAGAGTATTATGAGCAGGTTAAGTGAAGTCTAGTGAAATATGGCGGCTACCACCCCTCCCCAGCATTTAATTTTCTTTTCTATTTTCAGTTTCAATTCAGTTTACAAATCCTGAATCGTCTCATAATGAAGACAAGTACAGGGTAGAAAAGGATTATCTAGTATTTATCCATAAAAGGCTAGTTGTAGCCTGGTTTTCTGAAGCACAGTTGAGTGAAAATGATATTTATTTGGTAACATCTTTTGAGAAATTAGTTACTTAAAGATAGTAAATACTGATATGTTTTTCTGTGTGAAGACTATTAAACACAATGAGATGCCACCTTTTTTGGTATTATAGTAAAAATATTTAAAGTTTATTTTGTACTTTGTTTATTTTTCAGTTAGGTTGGTTTACTGGTAGATCTTGATTTACTTTCTAGATGAGTCAGAATTGTTTTGTAAGTTAAAATGAGAGTGACAGCTTCCTAGCTAGGAGTTAGAAGAAAGTTAAGAGGACTGTTTTCCATGAAGAAAATTGAAGATTTCGATTTCCCTGAGATTAAAAAAGAGAAGAGCAGGTGATCTCGGTGTGAGGCTAACAGAGGTTAGGTATTTGTGGCATCTTGGAAATAAAAAGCAAGGCTTCTAAATATGCAACTATTAAAGTTATGTTAAAGAAGAGAGACTTGAAACTTTTAAAATGCACGTATATTTGGCCATAAAATTTTATCATGTACTAGGGAGAGATTGTGTCAAATATACATTTTAAGAATAAATTTTGAGATTTACAGTAAGATTTTGATTTATTTCCTAGTAAAAATTTATTAAAAGTTACAGTATCTCAAAAAGCAGAGCCTGCTATACATATGTGTAACGAGGCCGTGGTAGTGTTTATAGATACTATTCCATCTATTGCTGTTCAGCAGTAGCTTAAATGAATGTTATGCCAGAGAATCCGTTTTAGAGAAGTGAAAGTCAAAGAGGAAAATACTCTTTTATCAGTTTAATGAACCAGCCGATTAGGCTTCATTTACAACAAAATTAGCCGTACTTTTTTTTTTCATACAGCACTGAGTATGCCACTTTTACAGTGTTTCAATGAATGGAAAACGCTAAATTGCTATCATTCATACTCCGAGAATCTGTCCAGGAATTTAAGAGAATATCTGAGATGTAGTGAAGGCATTATTGTATAGGTAGCTATATGGGAAAGGTTGGTATTCAACAGAAAGGTAGCAATTTATTTCAAGTTGTTTTTCATCTGAGAAAATGGATGGACTAGAGAGTCTTTTAACATTAAACTTGAAGTAGAAGGGAAAGTTTTAAGAAAGTTGACGAAAGAAATGCTACATAATCATATAGCACAATAGAAAAACTGGTGTGAAGTTACTGTTGTGAAATTGAAGTGATTACACTGAAATCCAGGCTTAAGTGGACAGGGAAACCAAACTGTCCATAACACTCTGGTCATGAGTGCCTCTTATCTGTCAGATCACTAAGAAGCTATCAAAACATGTAGATGATATATACTCTGTTACCAATAAATATACGCATTAATCTTTGCAGACTAGTAAACTATGAGTACAGATTTAGCTTTATAGTTCATTACAATTATTTGCAAAATGCAAAAGGTGACTTTTTTCCCCTTGTTACAAAATCTTTGATCTTTAATAATTTGCATAGAATTTATTTTAAAAGCAAGCTTTTAGATTCTAAATTATTTCATTCGGAAAGTTTTGATTTATAGTCACCTTTTTCAGAAACTGGTTTTCTGATGCAGGATATCAGAAAAAAGGGAGCATAGTATGCGTAAGTGCATAAAATATGCAAAAACTGAACAAGAGGTGCAAACACAGATAAAGGCCATCATATTAATTTGTAACTTCTTGTATGTTATGACATTCATGGATAATAAAATATTTTGAAATGGCACCGTTATGAAAATACATAAATAATATGGGGAAATTTTAACAATTTCATGTTTCCTTTTCCCCTTAGTTTTTTCAGTATGTTCGTTTGCCTTCGGAACATATCTTTCTGATTAAGTTAGAGTGAGCAAAGATAATGTTCAAACAAAATTGGAGGAGGATGTTAAATTTTAGACTTTTTTGGCCGTTAGCATGTTTTCTATAATGAATGTGTCTCCTTATTTAGGCATATACAAATAATTTAGCCTGGGGTGCTTTGCTTTAGTAACTATATCTTGATTTCTTGACATGGCTTAGTGAAAGTTTATTCTTACATCACTAAGACTCTTCAGGTTTATAAAATAGTGGAATCATAGCATTTAGGTGGGGGGAATTACAGTTCATATTAGATTTGTGCCTGAATTAATTTATATTAAAATTGTTCTCTTAGGAATTAGGATGAAACATGAAAGGGGAGGAGGGTGAAGAGTATGGTAAAAAAAAACATTTAGAGAAATTCAGTAAATTCTCTTTAATTGTTAGAATCTAGACTTTCGAACAATTTTAAATATTATAAAATTGGGTTTTTTGTTTTTGTTTTTGTTTTTTTAAATAAACTAGTTATTTGCACTTTACCTGCTGGCTTTTCCATTTGATAGATAACATTCTGAACTCCAGCAGAGTTTTATAATCCCCACGTGCTTAAATATACTAAATGTTCTTTTTCCATTAAGGTTAATGTTCGTGAAGAAATTGAAGAGTTTTTTCCAAGAATGTGGAAGATAAATCAAGATAAAAGAAGGCTAATGAAAAGTATTAAAGATCAGAAAATTAAAATTGAATGGGGGAAAAAATTGAACAGAAGATTGGTCAGATAGAAGCACTTGAATATTTTTTTAAGGCTATTTTGAATTGTTTGAATTGGGGAAGAATACACGAAGTATGAAAAATGAAAAACTCAATGAAGAATGAAGAGAAGTAGAAAGCAAGAGTGAAGTAGAATTAAAAGAATCTGGAAGAATGAATGGGTCCTAGGTTAAGTAAATGTATGGTTTATGTTCCAGTGTCTGTATGATCAAGTTGTAGATGAATTTGCATGATTACTTAGTTAATAGAGAATTGGTGATCTGGTTCAAGTAGGGAATTATTGAGGACAGTTAGCAGTATTAACAATGGGTTATTAATGAGCTGAAATTTTTTCTGGAGGGTGTTGCCTAACCGTTTGTTTTTCAGGAGCAATCAATATAAAATAATTACGGTACTTTAAATGTTAGGTGGTAGGCATCTACGTGACCAGTGCCATTTGTAATACTGTCTTCTTTGTTAGGAGTCTCGCTCTCAGTCAAAATCTCCAACTGGAACTCCTGCTCGTGTAAAATCGGAGAGCAGGTCAGGATCTCGTAGTCCTTCAAGGGTTTCCAAACACTCTGAATCCCATTCTCGATCAAGATCAAAATCCAGGTAAGTCTGTTTAAATATTTAAACACTTAAAATGCTTTCTTTGGGTTCTTCAGGACCGAGGGGTTTTTGCCAGATCTTTCATTTCTGCTGCTTTTTGTGTAGAGGTTTCAACCAAAGGCTGAAGCTACTGAATTTATTAAGTAGCTTTTTCTTAGATTGTGCTCTATGAAAATTAAAAATATAAGGACTTATATAAGCCAGAATCATCTCTTGGACTAGTTAATCTATTGGATATTAGCTATTAATACAAATTATATAGACATAGATAATAGATTGACTTTGGTGTGCTTGGCATTTGGCATTGGATAATTAGCGTTTGGTTTTATAACAAGATTTGCACAATAAAAAAGATAATTTTTTCTGTTGGAGACTTGCATGCAATTTTAGTGGAGAAGGTTAATATATATTGTACTCTGGCTATCAGTGGCTTGGGATGCTTTTTCAAAATTCACGTTCCAGCCATATTCTTTACGTGAAGATTTTTATTTTCAGTAGACTCAGGGTGGGGCTCTGGTCAGATATAATTTGAATAAAAACATCTCCAGATGATTGAGAAGCCTCTGCCACCAGCAGAAGCAAGACCTGCTGTTTGCAAGGTTCATTGTATCCAATGTCCCAGGTGTATTGGGGTGGGGAAAAAAGATTAAAAAACAGCTTGGACAAGACGGTTTGTCATTGTAATTTCTTGAGTAGAAACATAACTTTTAATAAAGTCTACTTGTATGAAAACAATCCGTTGAAAGGCTCTCCTTTTTCTGAGGTCTACAGCCATGTCTTTTTCTTTGTGGCATTCAGGAATCCCACACAGTGCTCAGTTTTTACTACCAAGTACTCAGTAATGATTTAATTAAATGTCCACATTAGAAGAATAGCACAAAATAGAATTAAGATGTATAAATAGAAATGAGCATATTTTCACTTCAGGATCTTGTCCTTGCTGCCCTGAGCCTAGAATTCTCTTCACTTAGATATTCTTGTATATCACAAGCTCTCTGCTCATGGGTCATCCATGAACACTAAATATTAGTGTGTACTCTCTCTTTTTTCTCTTACTTTTCATTTTTTCATAATACTTGTCACTGATTCTTAAAAAAATAATTGGTATGGACTTATTTTTTAAGCAGATATAATCTGTGTTCTGTATTAATCACCACAAAAAATTTTAGAACAATTTTATTACTCCAAAGAGAAAAATTCCACACCCCTTAGAAGGTGCCTCTCCATCCCTCTATCCTTCACCAGCCCTGCATAACCAATCTAATTCTATCTTTATAAATTGGTTTATATTTATATTATATATAAATGGAATCATACAATGTATAGAACTTTGTGTCTGGTTTCTTTGACTTAGTGTAATTTTTTTTTTTTTTGCCTATATTAACATCTTGTAACATTAACATGCATTTGTTCAGTTTCAAAGAAAAAAAAACAGTTTCATAAATGCATTACTGGGAAGCAGATGTGGCTCAACTGATATGGCATCTGCCTACCACATGGGAGGTACAGAGTTCAAACCCAGGACCTCCTGACCAATGTGGTGAGCTGGCCCGTGCACAGTGCTGCTGCACGCGAGGAGTGCTGTCCCACACGTGTATCCCCTGCGTAGGGGAGCCCCATGTGCAAGGAGTGTACCCCTCAAGGAGAGCCGCCCTGTGCGAAAAAAAGCGCAGCCTGCCCAGGAGTGGTGCCACACACATGGAGAGTTAATGCAGCAAGATGATGCAACAAAAAGAGACACAGATTCCTGGTGCCACCTGATGAGAATGCAAGTGGACACAGAACACACAGCGAATGGACACAGAGAGCTCTAGACAACTGGGGAGGGGAAGGGGAGAGGAATAAGTAAAAAATCTTTTTTAAAAAAAATTTGCATTAAAAAAATATATATTATATTAAATAAATGCATTATTACCCATATTCATATTTCACATGAGGTTTTACTGTGTATACACTTCCATTTAGGTATGGACTCTTAATGGGTTTTTAATGTCTCATATTTCATGATTACTGAAAAGTAACAGTTGCTATTCGAAATGATGGTTTCTTCTTATTACTGTTTTTTGTTTTTAAAACCGAGGCTCTAACTTAGCAGTGCTAAAAAAAATTAAGGAATTTCCTGTTTAGTATCTTTTTTTTTTTTTTAATCTGGTTGTGTCATCTTCTCAGTGCGTTGCTTCACCACGAAGGGCCTATATCTCTCTGTGCAGCACAGGTCTGGGACACCTTTTTTTACTTTTTTTACTTTTACTTTTTTTTCCTGGGATCAAACCCAGGTCCTCTGTATGGTAAAGGGGAGCTCAATTGCTTGAGCCACAGCTGCTTCCCTGTTTGGTTCTTGCGCAAATTTTCTTTACATGCACTCAACCCCCACCCAATGATTACTTTTCTTTTCAACAGTAGTTGAGAGTAGAAACTCGTATTCTGTTTTCTTTCCTTCTTGGGGGACTTTATAACTTACTTACCCTTCAATAAATCTTTACTCTCAGTCTGGTATTCAAGGTTTTACGCAATGTTGCCTTCTTTCCTATCTTCATTCTCGTTACTTCTTTCACAAATATCCTAATTCTTAGCAGATTGTACTGTTTTGCTATTCGTTAAAGTTTCTTTCCAAGAAAACTTTGCTCTTGCTTCTCCTAGAATACTTTTCGCCTTTCTACTTAGCAACATTTTAACTATTAAGTCTTCCAGCCTTCCTTTCATAAAATCTTCCCTAATCAGTTTTATTCCTTCACCTACATGACCTCTCTTTTTAAACATTCTGGCCCTTAGCACTTCTAAAATGTATTGAATGCCTCATAGAATAATTATTTTGTATGACTGTCATCCCCACTATGGGTCAGGGTAAGTTTACTTAAGTATGGGTAATATGGATGGCAAATAAGAATTTGTTGAGCTAAAGAAACTTAAAGGCAGAAAAAAGGCTGTCTGACAGCTACTGGGAATAATAGAAGTAGGATGAACAGCAGTGGACAGATGTGTGAGATTCTAAAGAAAGCTTGAAGAAATGAAGACTAAAATCCTCTAATAGGTATGATGGGCATTTTAGGTTGTTGATGAACTAATTTAGCAGGTGCTAGATTGCAGTAGACTAGAAAGGTTGGAACGTAAGGAAGTGTGATACTTGACAGTGAGAAGAATATAAAACCATAATGACAAGAATAAAAGGATTTTTGGTGGTGGTAGTTGAATTTTTGCTTTCATTTTTCTTTTTTTAAAAAGGTAAGTACCTTCCTTTTTATAGGTTAGGTGAAAAGATGAATGTAGAAGAAGACTAAACAGAAGGTGGTTGTAGTGATCAAGAGGAGGAATACCTATTCCTCAGGAGAAAAGAACTGAGAATGGGCAGGAATTTACATGAATGTCCTTAGAGGAAGGAAGCTAGGCATTTTGTTTCAGTATGTTTAAATTATTTCTCTCAAAGGTCGAGATCAAGGAGACATTCTCATAGACGTTACTCTCGATCCAGATCCCACTCTCATTCTCATAGGAGACGATCTCGAAGTAGATCATATACACCGGAATACCGGCGTCGAAGGAGCAGAAGTCATTCTCCAATGTCTAACCGGAGAAGACACACAGGCAGCAGGGTATGTGGGGTTTTTTTTTTTGTTGTTGTTGTTGTTTTCTGTTTTTTAATTAGAGGAGATTTTCTTTCGAGTAGTTAAGAACATGTGGAAAGAAATGATATTCCAAGACTGGGTTGAGAATATTGCGGTACATTCAAGGTTTTTACCATAGTTGGGAGGTAAATAAGGAATTAACAAAACTCTTATTAGTAGTTAATACCTATATTAAGCACTGTGGAAAGTTCTTTAAATAGGAATGTTTTTATTCAGCTGTAACATAGCCTGAAGGGTGCGCCAAAGAAAATCTGCGTGTACCATGAACTATAAAATTATAGCTTGCGTGTATTAGTTTTTAAAGACTCCTCTCCAAATAACTTGAAACAAGGTAGTGTTGGTGTATTGGGGAGGTATTCTAAAAGTATTTGCATGTATTTTAATTTGGATTTTTTAAATTAACATCCTTATTCAATAGGCGAATCCAGATCCCAACACTTGTCTTGGAGTGTTTGGCCTTAGTTTGTACACAACAGAAAGAGATCTTCGTGAAGTATTTTCTCGATATGGACCTTTGAGTGGTGTGAATGTGGTTTATGATCAGCGAACTGGGCGATCACGAGGATTTGCTTTTGTTTATTTTGAGAGAATAGATGACTCAAAAGAGGTAAATAGTTTATAATTGCTGAAAATATTTTCTATGGCAATAAAAATACCATTTAGTTTTTTAAAAATAAAGGTGTTGGATGCTATTTAAAAATTGTCAATTTGAAACATTTTTGATATGCATATTATACATAATTATTATATTTGTTAAAAATTGAAGTGTTCTCTTTACAGTAGGCCATATTTATCCTCCATGCAAATGACTAAACTGACTTTAAAATTAGTTACGTGATGTTTAAATTTAATGTATTTTGTAAATTACCTCCCTGTGTAGAGATACAAAGCTTGCTTTTTCTAGTCTCAATATTTGTCATTCTGTTCTATTATTGAAAAAATGTACATGGAGAGAATTAGCCCTTCATTTTTTGTTTAGTGTCATTCTGATTTGCCTAACAAAATAATTCTAATTGGTGTTAATGATTTGAAATACTGCTCTTCTAATAGTGTAGGCATTGAATTGTAAAGGAAGTGATATATAATAAGCAAGTTCCTAGTGATTGAGTTAGAAAATTCCATTATAAGAAATTTAAAACTAAATATTTAAGTTTTATAAGACCTTAATAATTAGTGAAGATTAGTGATGTTTCTTTGAGTGGGGTGTGTACCATTTTTCATTTGACAGCAGTTGGGTATAGATCAGTGCTGTACGCATCAAAGCTTGTAAGTTATTTACATAATAGGCATTCTAAAATGTTAGTATTAGGGCTTTTTTCTGTTTTTATATATTTGTGGTTTGTTTATTCCCATTCTCAAGTAAGGACTAAAGGTATAGATTTGGAAATACCAGGATATTTGACCTGAAGAGACATTTTATTCTTTTAAGTGCCTAAGGGCGAAGTGATGGGAATGAATTTAGTTGTGAGACCTGGGAGGACTTGGTGGCAGGTTTAAAGGTTCCTTTATTTTGGAGCTCACTAGGTGGCAGTGTGGTACGTAAATAACGGCTTGACTTGCTGAGATTTGCTAACTGGATTGCACTTTCTGCCTTGAGTTACCCAGACAGACTGAAACTAATTACTGCCATCCTCAGTGTTATGCAGGTTTCCTTGAGTTGTGTGCTTCCTACTCTCACGGCTATAGCTTACCCCAGTCCTTGAGCACAGGCTTCCTAAACCGATTAAGCGGCCCTGTCTGGGTGCGTTAGAAAAATCACTACTAATGGTGTGAATATAGAGAGGATTACTATATAAAATCATAGTCTCAGAAATTTAGGGTAGAAAGTCTTAGAGAATTTTATTTTTAAAATTTTAAATGGAAAATATGTTGAACTTGTTGCTGTTTCGGTTTTTCTAACACTTTTTTGTATTTATATGATAGAAATTTAAGTCAGGTTTTTTTTTAATTAGGGAAACAATTATTTTTTTAAAACTGAGATCAAAAGAGATATTTTGCTCTTCTAGAAGTTAGAGTATGTTAGAGTATGTAGGTTTTAATTAAAACAAAAGAATTGGCTTTTTGGGGGACTTTTAAGGTGAAATGTTTGTGAATTACCTTAAAATTAGATTTTTGTTGATTCAGTATCAATGAGTGCTATGTCCTTTGGATACTGAATCCTATCAGTATACTGGACTGTAAACTTAAAATCGAAGTTACTAGAACCTTACATCACCCTTTTCAGTGTTTTAAATTCACTCTTTGTAAGTGAAATGTCAAAAGACCAGGTAGTGAGCAAGAAATGGCAGCCTACCTGTGCAACTTAGTTTAGGCTGAAAAGACTTTTCACCCCCACCCCCAGCCATTGTCAATCTTATAGAGTTAGGGAACTAGAAAGTGAACTAGAGTTAGAACTGGAATATTTCTTAGAATGTTTATTGACTGCTCTTTTTTTTCTTTTTCTTTTTCTTTTTTTTTTAGATTTATTTTCTTTATTTATTCCACACACACACAACCTCGTTTGCACTCGCTTTCTGCTGTATCTACTCGTCTTCTCTTTAGGAAGCACCGGTAACCAAACCTGGGACCTTACATGTGGGAGAAAGGCTCTTAATCACTTGAGCCATCTACACTCCCTACTTTGTTACGTCTCTCATTGTTTCCCTTTGTGTCCCCTTGTTGTATCAGCTCACCGCGACATCTGCTTCCCTGACTGCTCTTTAGACTGAGTATTTTACAGTGTGTTCTTATTACTTAAGGGCTAGGGGATTATGCATGACTTCCTGTGTCTCTTCTCCCTTATAGGCTATGGAAAGAGCAAATGGAATGGAGCTGGACGGTAGAAGAATTCGTGTGGATTATTCTATCACCAAAAGAGCACACACTCCTACACCAGGCATCTACATGGGCAGACCAACTCAGTAAGATTTTTTCAATTTCCTAAGATATTCCTAAACTATAGGAGGCCAGAAATGTGTGCAAATTTTTGGTTAATCAGAAAATGATTTTTTTCTCTTAGAGTTGAAAATTATTTAACTTGTATAAATTCTTTGAATCTATATATAAATTGAACCTGGGGGCCTAATTAAAACTATCAAAGTGGATTCTTGGCTCTTCTTTTAGTACTATACAAGTGGAGAATTATTAAATACTAGAAAAGTATGTGCTTTTTAACAATTTCTGGTCATGTATGACCTTGGAAACCTCCATATCAGGGAGGATTTTACCTATTAGCTTTTTAAAAAAAAAAAAAAGCCACAGTTGTCACATTGACTAAAACATGAATGGGGGATTTTATAATGTTTAAATATAGTTACAGCCAAAGAAGTATTCACAGAAGTATTAGTATTTCTTGGGAGTGAAAGAAGGAATATGGGCTTCCATTTAATTTGAAAGCTTAATGGGAAGAAAACATGGGGTTGACTAGGAGAGCATACAGAAAACTGAAGTGAAAAATAGGATTAAGTTTGGAAAACAGCAGGAGAAAGGGCTAAGAGTTTAAATTCACTGTCAAAGGTTTAGATACCAGACCTTAAAATTTTTTTAGTGCTGACCCTCAATGTAAGGTAGTCAGTCACTGTGGTGTTCAAGGTTGGTTACTTTTTAATTCCTGAAATGGTTTTTAAGCTAGTCATAGGGATATACGTGTTAAAATTTGGTACTGCTTTCCAACACAGTGCTTCCTTTCACTTTGAAGTTAATGATTTTATTAAACAGTCTTGGAAAATAACTGTCTACAGTAATATAAAATATTGGCATTTTTATGTTTTATAGTAGTGGTGGCGGCGGCGGAGGTGGCGGTGGAGGTGGAGGTGGAGGTGGCGGCAGGCGTCGAGATTCTTACTATGATAGAGGATATGATCGTGGATATGACAGATATGAAGACTATGATTACCGGTACAGGTAATGTTTTAGCTTGTGATTTTTGTTCTAAATTAGTTGATAATAGTGTTTAAATTTCTATTTGATATGTATTTATAAAAACTTGATTTTTAAAATAGATTGTATATCTCTATTGGGAAATGATTTTCCTTAAGGCGGAGCTGAGTTAACGGATCTGTATTGGCCAATATTTTGCTGTGCCATGTGCTTACTGTTCTTTTCTACAATCATGAGCACATGGAACTTAATAGTTATCCTCTTGGAGAGTTCATTATTATTTTGATAAAGAATTTTTATTTTCATCTGCTTGTGGTATGCTATATATAGTCTTATTTCCTACAGAAGAAGATCACCTTCTCCTTATTATAGTCGATACAGATCACGATCAAGATCTCGTTCCTACAGTCCAAGTATGTAACCTTTTCTTTTTAAGAACCTCATTTCTAAATGTTTCCATTTAGGAAATTAGAGTATATGGTGGCTGTTAATAGTTGTGAAAATATTGGGCAGGTCAAGTTATAATTGTTCATGTTTTAACATTTCTTTTCCTTTTTTTCTTTCAGGACGTTATTGATATACTGAATGGTTTGCAGTTTGAGACGTGTTTCTTCTTCTTTTGTTTTTGTTTTCTTTTTTTCTTTCTTTTTTTTTTTTTCTTTTTTTTCTTTTGTTTAATTCTGGGTTTCCCCAAGCTTTTTAATCCTTCCTACTCCTTAAAAAGAACTCTTCTTAAAAATCTTTGGTTTATTTAGCATCTATATTTTGTCAATTGTATTGCTCTTTTCCACCCCTCTTATTATACTCTTGAAGATGTAATTGTCATTTTGAGTAGTTAAACATCTTGGATAAAAAAGGAACCCCAGTGTTATGTTTTGTAAATGGTTTTTCATTGCTTTAACAGCAAATTATCTCTTAATCAAATGAGAAAAGAAATTGACCGTTTTAAAGCTTCTTTTGTGCTAGACTTTGTTATTAGACATTGTATTAGAGATCTGCATTTATGACAAACGTTTCTTTTTAAACTTTGTTTTGGGTATGATAGTAACACACACAGTTCAGTCATGTTTGTCTGGGGTGGCATGGAACAGTCAAATAGTTGAGAGTAGAAAAGTTTGAAGCTATTATAGAAGAAAACACTTGGTCATTTCTTTTGAAGAATGGAATTTTTGAACCCTAAAATTAAGTCTTTGTTTTTAGAGATGAAAAGCTTGTGGACTCCTCCATGACATGTTGTATTTTAAATACATCTGTTAAACCTTACAAACTTATAAAGTGTGATTTTTGTGTTAAACTTATCGAAGTTTGAATATTCCCTTAATCAGTGAAGGACAACCCTTATTTATTAACTAGAGCAATTTGTATAATTTGCTGTTAGAAATTTTGGTATTGACAATGGTTATGCAGGCTATTGTATAATATAAAGTTCTTAGAAGATAGGTGTGGGGGAAAGTAGTGTCCTTTCAAATAAAAGTCAATTTCTTTGAAAATGGTATTGTCTCTTTATTCTGGTACAGTAGAATGATATAAATGAACTGATTAGGGAACCAGTCCTTTCCCTCCTCCCCCCCCCCCCCCCACATTCCCCCAGTGTGTAGTTAAATGTTTTTCCAATCCTGAGTTAATTTCCTAACTTTTCTGACATTTTTATTTGTACCTGATGATATAATCGTTGTCTCTTCAGTATTTTTGTGTGTGTGGACAAATTTTTAAGTATTGAGAGTATTTGGTACCACCACCTGTGCTGAAGGAAAAATAAGTACTATGGCTCATGTTTTTAAGGAGCCTCATTCTAGTAAGAAGCAACTTAATGACTAATAAATGTGGAATTAGCTCCTTTGTTTTCTCCCTCAATGGGAATAAAATGAGATCATTTTAATCTTTGATTGATAAGTGGATCAAAGGATTTTATAAATCTGTGAGGTTGAAGTTTCTTAGCCATTTTTTACTAAAAAGCTAAATTTTCAAATGATCTGTCCTTTTTATATTTTACCAATAAAGGATGTCCAAAGAACAAAGTTGGCCCTGTTTGAGTTGGTCCCTAGAAAGTCTTTATTGTGTGGTTAAAATGAAGAGCCATAAGGATTAAATGTGTAATATATGTAAATGTTTTATGTTATGAAGAAAAATGAGGGAGGATACAAGTTTAAATAAGTAGTCATGGTAACCAGATATGGCTCAAGCAATTGGGCTCCCCTGTACCATATAGGAGTTTCAGGGTTCAATGCCCAGGGTCTTCTGGGGAAGGCAAGCTGGCCCACATGGTGTGCTGGCCCATGCAGGAGTGCTGCACCATGCACTGAGTTGCTGGTACAGCAAGGTGACCCAACGGGGAGATGCATCGCTGAGAGACCATAAGAGAAGGCATATCAGTGAGCTGAGGGTGGTGCAAGAGAATGATCACCTCTCTTCCACTTGGAAAAGTCCCGGGATCAGTTCCCAGAGCTGCCTAATGTGAATACAAGGAGACAGAGGAACACACAGTGAATGGACAAAGAAAGCAGACAAAAGGGGGAGGGGGAGATAAATCTTAAAAAAAAAAAAAATACAGTAGTCTAAAGGCCTCCCTGAGAAGGTAGAATTTGAGTAAAAGATCTGAAGGGGACTGAGGGAGGGAACTTTGCAAATAATCCAGAGGAAGAGCATGTTAGATATAGGAAACAGCACGTGTGTGTATATAGATAGGTTTAATGCCAGCTGTGTTAAGATTGCCTGAATGTTTGATAAGAAACAAGTTTAGGTATTTATGGACCTCTTTACTTTTTCTGTTACCTATAGTATTAATCTAAGGCAATTTTTTTTCCCCCCCAAAAAATAAGGGTAAGAAAAACCTTCCTTTTGGTTCTAAATCCTTAACAACAGTGGTTCCTAATTAATTTTATTTGGGTTTTGAAGGCCTGAAAAATCTAAGGGGAAGCCCTGTCCAACCTGTCTTCTTCAAAAAAGGGTATATAGATATAAGACAATATTTGTATATAAATTAATCTTTTTTAAAAAAATACTGCTTTAAAAAAAAAACTAATGGGTAACATGAAGTAGAAAAGTTAGGTTTGGGTAATGCATTCACTCGAGTCTACTTCATTAATCCTCAGGGTTTACCAACACATCCCTGCAAAGAGATGACATCCTAATTTTACCGATATTTAACGATCACTTTCCTTAGAGATAAAAAATACACTTAACTCTTGCCAGCTCCAGTCTTAACTGTAAAGAAAAAATTTTGTTATTAAAACCCAATCTTAGGTGCCCCAGCTACATGTTACCACAAATAGCTATCCATGTTTCTCCAGAGGGGTATTTTTGGCATTGTGAGTGGAATAATCCTTAGCTGTATGGGACTGTCCCAAACACTGCAGAACATTTAAGCCAGCAGTCATTCTCTTGCAACAGCTCTATGTATAGCTTCCAAGGTTCCTGGAAGACATGCCTACTTACATCACTGCATTCAGGGAAGCTTCAAAGTATGTTGTTAACATCAGGTATTTATGGTATCTCCCAGTCCAGATGTAACTTACCAGTCAAGTCATTTTGACCATAAGCAATGTTGTGTTGTAACACAGTTGACATACCATCCTTATCAGTGCCAGAGAAAAGTTTAATGAAAGATCAAATTATCATACAAGAGGGTGAAAGTTTTTTTTTAAACCCTTGTGTAGCTGTTTGATATGGTTATGAATTCTAAAAATAGATAATTGGATTAGGTTTGTAATCTGGTCTGTACCTGGGTGTGATTAAGTTATGATTAGGGCTTTGGGCTACATCATTAGGGCATTGAGTCCCCATCCCTTGGTGGGTGGGGACTCACAGATAAAAGACCTGGCAAACAGCTGGGCCCTGAGCCTCAGCAGAGTTGCAACTCCTACTTTCTGGTTCGTTAGACTTAACACAGGTCAGCTAACAGGGAGATGAAGATGGTCAGTCACCAGGGAACTGAGAGTACCTACATCTGCAAGCAGAATTGCATCCATCATCCATGTGGAATCTAAGCCCCCTCTTGATAGACAGGTGGAGTGGACATCACTATCCCAGGGCCCACAGAATGGAGGAATAAAATATGGATTAGAGTGGACTTACTGATATTCTACTATAAAACTTTTGTGACTACTAAAAGAAATTGTATCATTGACGGGGCAAAGTTACCACAGTAGTTGCTGAGGGCAACTTCTCACTCCATAGTGGGAAGAAGAGATGTCATGAGGGGGCATTTTTGGGGGGACTTTGGAGTTGTCATAAATGATATTTCAGGGTTAGGTGCTGGATATTATATATCCTGCCATAACCCACTGAATGTACTGGCGGGGGGAGAGAGAACTACAGAGTAAACTATTATCCACATGGTGCAGCAGTGCTTCAAAATGTGTTCGTCAGAGTGCAATGAGTGCACCACAATGATGGGGGAGGTTGTTAGTGTGGGAGGAGTGGGGTGGGGGGTGGGGGTATAGGGGAACCTCTTATGTTTTTTTATAATGTAATCTTTTTTGTGATGTATCTTCAAAAAAATACAATTTACAAAAATGATGGTGGGGGTGGGTTATATGGGAACCTTATGTTTTTTTAAATTTAACATTCTTAGTGATATATTAACGTAAAAAAGACATGGCAAAGGACAGAGTTTGCGGGGTTTTGATGTTGGAGTTTGATGCTGAAGCCTTAAGCTGGAGCCCAGGGAAGTAAGCACACAGGAAAGAAAGAAGCCCCAGGAAGAGAGGAACCCTGAACCTAGAGAAGCAAGACCCTGGAAGACAGAAACCCAGGAGGCCTGAACCCTCACAGCCATTGGCAGCCATCTTGCTCCAACACATGAAAATAGACTTTGGTGAGGGAAGTAACTTAGGCTTTATGGCCTTATGCTTTATGATCTGCAAGCTCCTACCCCAAATAAATACCCATTATAAAAACCAACCAATTTTTGATATTTTGCATCAGCACCCCTTTGACTGACTAATACACCTTGTGGTTATCCCTGCAGGATTTGAGAGAATGGGAAGGGATTGGATAAATTTGTTGCAAAGATTATATGGATAGGCATGAATCAAGGGAATAAAATAGAGTCCATAATAGATCCAAGTACATCCATGGGAATTGCATGATAAACATGGCATTTCAATTTGGTGGAAAAGGAAAAGTCAGTCAAAGGTGTTGGTATAATTGGCTATTTGGAAAAAAATGTAGATGCTTACCTCATAATACTAAAAGTATAAATTATAGATGGATTAAAAATCTAAGTGTAAAAGAAAGCTATAAATCACCATTTGGCAACCAACATAGTTAAGGCAAGATTCTTAGATGGGTGCTGAAATTAGTGGTTAAATTTTCAGGAATAACAAAGTTACATTGTCTGAAAGTATCTTAATAAGATGTATTAATTACAAAGGGAAAAACAGTATCTTTACACTGGAGAAACCTCAGATACCCCCTTAATTGAGTGATCAAAGTTAAAAATCACTGCTAATGGACTAATATGCAAATGAAGTATCTCCATGCACTAAGAACATTTCTATGATATTACACCAAAAATATATAACTTGAATTTAATTATGGGGAAACATCAGATCCCAATTGAGAGGCAACCAATAAAATAACTGACTTGTACGCTTAAAAATTTTCAATGTCTTGAAAGATGAAGTTTGAGGAATATTCAGGTTAAAGGAAAATGGAGAGGCATGAAAAATGAAAGCAAGCCCTGATGTGGAATTCTTTCGGTCAATCTTATAAAACTTGATTTTAAAGTGGCTTTCCTGTTTCAAAGCATAGGGAATCATATCATCATTATTACTCTAGCTCTTTTTAAAATATTGAGTTATAGTTTACATACAATAAGGTTCACGTGGGAAATGGACTTGGCCCAGTGGTTAGGGCGTCTGTCCTCCACATGGGAGGTCCACGGTTCAAACCCCAGGCCTCCTTGACCGGTGTGCAGCTGGCCCATGCACAGTGCTGATGCGCGCAAGGAGTGCCGCGCCACGCAGCGGTGTCCCTCGTGTAGGGGAGCCCCATGGGCAAGGGGTGCGCCCCGTAAGGAGAGCTGCCCAGTGCAGCCTGCCCAGGAA
This sequence comes from Dasypus novemcinctus, assembly GCF_030445035.2. NCBI lineage: Eukaryota > Metazoa > Chordata > Mammalia > Cingulata > Dasypodidae > Dasypus > Dasypus novemcinctus. The sequence goes on from NC_080677.1 coordinate 35,905,968, forward strand.
TGGCGCCGCCCACACTTCCGGTGCCACTGACGACAACAGAAGCGGACAAAGAAGACACAGCAAATAGACACAGCAGACAACCGGGGGAGGGGGGGAATTAAATAAATAAATCTTTAAAAAAAAAGGATTCACGTTTTAAGTGGACCATGTGAGTTTTGAGTTAATATACCCAGTCGAGGATTATATTTGTTTTTTCATCTACTTTGACAGTTACGAGAGCAGAAATATTTTCATACAATGGTCTGAAAATTATTCTTAGTACTTCTTTGGTATCAAGAGTATTAGAGCAGATGTGATTTAAGCAGTTGAGTGCCTACCTCCCACATGGAAAACCTGGGTTCAGTTCACCATGCCTCCCAAAGAAGACAATGAGGGAAGCAGATGTGGCTCAAGTGATACAGTGCCCACCTGCCATAGGGGAGGACCTGGCTTCCATCCCTGAGGACTCCTGGTAAAAAAAAAGCATGCCTGGGTGGCGAGCCAGTGCCTGTGCAAGTAAGTCATGCAGCAAGATCATGATGCATCAGAAGAAAGACAAGGGGAGAAGGAAGGGGAAGCACAGCAGAGACCAGGAACAGAGGTGGTGCAATTGACAGGGAACCTCTTTCCACATCAGGGGTCTCCAGGGCTGTCCTGGTAAATCCTAGAGGAGAGAAAATAAGACAACAGCAAGAACAGCAGGGTAGGAGAAGGGAAAGGAGGGAAAATAAATCTTTTAAAAAACAATGAGTAGACAACAAGCAGCCAATTGGGGGGGAGGGCGGCCGGTGGTAGAATATTAGAGGTTTAATCCCGTGAAATGACTTTCTAGACTGAATACGTGTGAAAAAAATCTTAAATTCTAACTTACTGAAGGATTATTCTACTTTCACATCACAGGAGCCATGAGAGCAAGATCCTCACTGATATTCAATGAAACATTTCATTCTATGGCCTTTAGCCTGTAGAGATTTAATAAAAGACCTATACTTTCCACGATAAAGTACAATTATTAATCTTTATGTGTATGAAGATTGTTAAAAGTTATTACAATTAACAAGAAAAATATTTTTTAAAAGTTTATTAAAGACAGGAAGATAAGACTAAAAATTACTAAATAGGGTGGCAGACTTGGCCCAATGGTTAGGGCGTCCGTCTACCACACGGGAGGTCCGCGGTTCAAACCTCGGGCCTCCTTGACCCGTGTGGAGCTGGCTCATGCGCAGTGCTGAAGCGCACAAGGAGTGCTGTGCCATGCAGGGGTGTCCCCTGCGTAGGGGAGCCCCACACGCAAGGAGTGCGCCCCTAAGGAGAGCTGCCCAGTGCAAAAGAAAGCGTAGCCTGCCCAGGAATGGCGCCGCACACACGGAGAGCTGACGCAGCAAGATGACGCAACCAAAAGAAACAGATTCACATGCCGCTGACAACAACAGAAGTGGACAAAGAAGAACATGCAGCAAATAGACACAGAACAGACAACCGGGGTGGGAGGGGAAAGGGGAGATAAATAAATGAATAAATAAATCTTTTTTAAAAAATTACTAAATCACTTTCTGACTAAGTCAATTGATGAGAAAATCCAATTAACCATATAATTCAAATAGATGATCAAAACTTTTAACATGAATTTGCAAAGAAGTGGTCCTAAATTTGAATTAAATGTATGTCATACTATATAATACACTAAATTTGAATTGGACATTTAATTTTAGAATTCTCAGTCACCCTTTGAGCATCATACCACTAGTATGTTTTAAAAATCTAATTGGCAATTTAATAGATGTTTATATTTTAGGCTATCTCGAGGTATACTTTTTTTTTTTTAAGGTACGGGGCTGAGGATTGAACTTCAGAACTTATATGTGGGAAGCCGGCCCTTAACCATTAAGCCACATTGGCTCTCCTAAGTTGGTTTTTTCAGTTGGTCGGTCGGTCAGTTTTTAGAAGGCACCAGGACCTCCCATGTGGAAGCAGGCACTCAACTGCTTGAGCCACATCTGTTTCCACCCTTATTTTTCTTAATTGCCAAACAAATATCAAAGAGTTATTCTAAATTGTCACTTTTCCAGGAATATACTTTAAGTATACATGAACAGGGGACAAAAAATTTATGTATTAATTATTGCTACAACTTAAATGTCCATCAACAGGAGACTAGCAAAATAGATATGGTAATCCATTTAATGGAATAGTGTATAGTCATTTAAAAATGAAAAATATTTTTCAATGGGACAATCTAGATGTACTAATATAAAATTATCTCCAAAGAAATGTTGATAAAAAATAAGATGTAAAACAATATGTATCTTATGCTGCCATTTTTGTTGTATTTGTATGTGTGTATGTGGTTTGTATCTCATAAAGGAGATATGTACATATTTGCTTGTCAATACTTTGGAAAAATATGTGAAAAGTATAATCATAGTTGTTTTACTCAGTATCATGTATGAAAAGGAGACTTAATTTTCATGGTGTAGTCATTAGTACTGATTGACTTTTTTAAAAAAATAGTTGTTTATTGATATTTGATGTATTTATATTTGATAATACATTTTTTAGGAGGTACCAGGAATTGAACCCTGGAACTTGTACATGGGAAGCAGGTGCTCAACTATTGAGGTACATCTGCTTCCTAGTAGTGTTTGACTTTTTAAGAACCATATGTATTTATCTCCTATTTATTTATTTTTAAAGATTTATTTATTTTTCTCCCCTTCCTTGCCACCCCCCCCCCAGTTGTCTGCTCTCTGTGTCCACTTGCTGTGTGTTCTTCTGTGTCCGTTTGTATTCTTGTCAGCTGCACTGGGAATCTGTGTCTCTTTTTGTTGCATCATCTTGCTGTGTCAGCTCTCCATGTGAGCAGTGCCACTCCTGGGCGGGCTGCATTTTTTTCACGCTGGGCAGCTCTCCTTACATGATGCAATCCTTGAGCGTGGCGCTCCCCTACACTGGGGACACCCCTGCGTGGCAGAACACTCCTTGTATGCTTCAGCACTGCATGTGGGCCAGCTCATCACATGGGTCAGGAGGCCCTGGGTTTGACCCCTGAACTTCCCATGTGGTAGGCAGACGCTCTATCCATTGGGCCAAATCTGCTTCCCTATCACCTATGTAAAAGAATGTTAACAAATTGTGATTTTTTTTATTTCCAAAGATAAAATTTATAACTTGTAAATAAGAAGTGATAGGTATGCTTCATTTGACTCACTGAAAACTAATTCTCAAATCAATCTATGATAATGTGAAACTTTTGGAAAAAATTCATTAAAATAAAAAAGTACCAGGAAGGTCCTCTTAATTATCATTCCTTAATTCATGTAGTTCTTTAAAGTTGAGGACTTTGCGAAGTAGTTCCTAAATGCTTAGTCCATTTTTTATGCTGGTTTTCTTTTTAATCATTTAAACATTTTAGAAATATGGAATCTCCATATTCCGTAAATTTTGAAATCCAACTCACCATCTTATGATTGAGTCTGTCTGGAACAAGACACTCCTTTAAGTAGGTGGCTTACTTTCAGGAAATGGGTTTTAACCTAGGGTCCATGCCTAGGGGATAATGGATGAACTTCAGGATAGCCATTAACCCTTCAATTATATATTTAGAACTTGGTATGTTTAATGTTTGAGTATATTGTTTGTTAAAATCAGATAAAGAATTAAGAAATAAAATTTTAAAAATTTTTAATTAAAAAATAAATTTTAAAAATGAGATAAGAGCTCCCAACTAATTCTGAAAGACATTCCTGTACACTTGAAAAATAAGCATTGTCTTTAGGTCAAATAGAATTTAACTGAATCATATATGAGAATAAGTAGATATATTGATGTTGTTGGGAACCAATATTTTTCACTGTGAGAGAAGGAAAATATACATATAGAATAAGAGAAGGTGAAGAAGAGTGTCATGTTAGATTTGAATTGGAGTATCAGCAAGAACTTAATCATCTTAAAATGTTTCCTTTTATCAGTATTGCCCTCAATAGAGAGAGAAAACTTAGACCAATTTCTAGAAGAAATAAATGAATTAAAGAACTACCTGGGGGAAGTGGATTTGGCTCAACTGATAGAGCATCCACCTACAACATGGGAGGTCCAGGGTTATAGCCCAGGGCCTCCCAACCCGTGTGGTAAGCTGGCCCATATGCAGTGCTGATACACACAAGGAGTGCCCTGCCACGCAGGGGGTGTCCCCCGCGTAGGGGAGCCCCACGCGCAGGGAGTGCGCCCTGTAAAGAGAGTCGCCCCACACATAAAAAGCACAGCCTGTCCAGGAGTGGTGCCGCACACAGAGAGCTGACACAGCAAGATGATGCAACCAAAAGAGACACAGATTCCCAGTGCCACTGGCAAGAATGCAAGCGGACACAGAAGAACACACAGTGAATGGACTCAGCAGACAATGCAGGGTGTGGGGGGGGAGAGAAATAGATAAATCTTAAAAAAAAAAATACACTGCTGTGACTATTTAAAAAAAAACAAAACAAAACCTGGGAAGCGGATTTGGCTCAACTGAGAGAGAATCTGCCTACCACATGGGAGGTCCAGGGCTTCCTGACCCATGTGGTGAGCTGGCCCACACGCAGTGCTGATGCGCTCAAGGAGTGCTGTGCCACGCAGAGGTGTCTCCTAAGTAAGGGAGACCCACACGCAAGGAGTGCGTCCCATAAGGAGAGGCACCCCTTGGGAAAAAAGTGCAGCCTGCTCAGGAGTGGCGCCACACACACTCAGAGCTGATGCAGCAAGATGACGCAACAAAAAGAAACACGGATTCCCAGGGCCGCTGACAAGAATACAAGCAGACACAGAAGGACACACAGCAAATGGACACAGAGAACAGACAATTGGGGCAAGGGGGAAGGGGGGAGAAATAAATAATAAATCTTAAAAAAAAAAAAAAAACCTACCCCAGGAAATAGCACAAAACCCACATGATTTCAAAGGGCAATTCTACCAAACCTTCAAAAAACATACCTGCCACAAAAAACAAAACTACAGACAAATTTCACTTACGAATATCAGTATAAAAAGACTGCATGAAATATAAGCAAATGGAATCAAACAGTACGTTAAAAACAAATACAGGGAAGTGAATGTGACTCAAGTGATTGGGCTTCCAGCTAACATATGGGAAGCCCTGGGTTTGATTCCTGGGGCCTCCAGGTGAAGGCAAGCTGGCCTGCACCACGGAAGGCTGATGGCCAGCACCGTGGAGAGCTGCTGGCGCATGCTGCAGAGAGCTGGCATAGCAAGATGACACACAAAAAAGGAAATGCAGAGAACAGACAGACGCAGCAGACCAGGGAGCTGAGCTGGCTTAAGTGATTGAGTGCCTCTCTCCCACGTCAGAGGTCCCAGTATTGGTTCCTGGTGCTTCCTCAAGAGAAGAGGAGAAGACAAGCAGACACAGAAGAACGCATAGTGAATGGACACAAAGCAGAAGTGAGCACAGGTGGCAAGGGAGAGGAATAAAAAATCAGTCTTTGGAAATAGATGTCACACAGGTAGTTGGGCTCCCGTCTACCATACAGAAGGCCATGGTCTGTGTGGCAAGCTAGCCCACACAGAGTGCCAGTCCACACGGGAATGCCGCCCCACATGGGAGGGCCACACCGCATGGGAGTGCCGGCTGACATGGAGAGCTGGCACAGCAAGATGACCCAACAAGAGACACAGAGGAGAGAAAAGAAGACATAGCAGAACAGGGAGCTGAGGTGGCGCAAGAGAGTAATCATCTCTCTCCCCACTCCAGAAGGTCCCAGGATCGGTTCCCAGAACTGCCTAATGAGAATACAAGCAGACACAGAAGAACACACAGTGAAAGGACATAGCAGACAAGACAGAGTAATAAATCTTTTTTAAAAAAGGAAATGGTTAACATTAAAAAAAATCAATCTTAAAAAAAAAATACAGGGAAGGAGATGTGGCTCAGGCAGTTTGGTGCATGCCTACCACATGGGAGGTCCTGAGTTCAGTTCCCATTGCCTCCTAAAAAGGACAAGACAGCAAGCTGACGCAACAAGGAGACACAACAAGGAAACACAAGCAGGGAGTGGAGGTGGCTCAACGATTTGGTGCCTCCCTTCCACATGGGAGGTCCAGGGTTCAGTTAACAGCACAAACAACAGGGGTAGGAGGGGAGTTAAAAAAAATAAATCTTTTTTAAAAAAGCAAACATACCAAGACTGGTTTATTCTAGAGATAGAAGGATGGCTCAGTATTAGGAAATCTATTAAGGATTCACCATACAATAGTCTAAGTAGAAGAATCATGATTTCCACAGTTGCTTAAAAGGCTATTGACAAAAATCAACACCTATTACTATTTAAAAACAATAAAATAGGAATTGACACTTTCTTAAAACAATTATGTATATGTAGAATATACTGGCTATGTATATATATAAATGCATTCACACACACACTACAGTTTTAAAGCTAGCATCTTTAGTAGGGAAGACATTTCCACTAAAGTCAGGAACAAGGTAAAATGTCCACTATTTCCATTACTATTTGATATTGTATTGAAGGTATTAGCTAATACAATTAAGCAAGAGGAAACAATTAAAGGCATAAAGATTGGACAGAAAATGAAGTAAAACTATCTCTATTAGCAGATGATATGACAGTGTACCTAGAAAACCAAAAAGCATCAATGATAAAACTAACAAAAGAATTCATCAGGGTAACAACATATAAAATCAACATGCAAAAAAGCAGTAGTCTTCAAATATACAAACAAAACCAGTTAGAAAATATAATGGAAACAACATCCAATTTACACAGCAACAATAAAGATTAAATAGGAACACTTTAGAGAACTTGAGGGGATTGGATGTCGCTCAGGAGACTGGGCTACTGGCTACCACATGAAAGTCCTAGGTTTGGTTTCTGGTGCCTCCTGGAAAAGACAAGCAAGACAGCAAGTTGGCATGGTGAGCTGGCACAACAAGATGACACAAGAAAGAGACACAATGAGCACAGACAATGAGAGACACAACAAACCAGGGAGCTGAGGTGGCTCAAACAATTAAGCGCCTCTCTCCCACGTGGGACGTCCCAGGTTTGGTTCCCAGTGCCTCCTAAAGAGAAGATGAGCACACAACAAAATGCAGAGAGCAGAGAGCGAGCACAAACAACAAGGAGCAGGGGATAAATAAGTGTAAAAAAAAAAAGAGAGAACTTGAAAACACTCCTGAAAGACAAAGAGGTAGGAAAAGATATGCTTTATTTTTGGATAGAACTTAAACATCATGAAGATGATAATCTTCCCTAAGTAATATAAAAATTTAACATGAAATCCTCCCATTCTAACAAGTGTTTTTTTCCTAGAGATAGATATGACTCTGCATTTATATGGGAAAAAAACTCTGCTAGAATAGTAGGAAAAAATTGTGGGGGGGGGGGGGAAAGCTACATGGAGTATCCTTACCAGATATTAAAAGTTCCCTAGGGAAGCAGATGTGCCTCAACCAGTTGGGTGCCTGCCTACCACACGGGAGGACCCGGGTTCAGTCCCGTGCCTCCTTAAGAAGATGAGCAGACACAGCAAGCAAAACAACGAGGAGACAGACAAGGGAACCATGGGGTGGGGGGATGAATTAAATAAACAAATCTTAAAAAAAAAAACTCTAAAACAGTGGAGTATTATGAATAGTCAGGAGGTAAGTGGAACACAATAGAAAGTCTAGAAATAGACCAATCTACATATGGAAAATTAGTACATAATACATAATAAAGATAGCCTTTTGAAATTATTGGAAAACTAAAGGACTTTTTAAGAAATTGTGTATGAACATCTATACTATACATTTAAACACAGAATGAAGCAGAGATTTGAATACAATTAATGAAAACATGCCATCATGAGAAGAAACTGTAAGTGAAAATTCTTATAACCTTGGTGTGGGAAAAGCCTTTCTAATTACGACTTTAAAAATCTGGTTGCAATAAAAGAGATTGATAAATTCAACTATGTAGAAATAAAAATTGCACAATGAAAAACAATCTGCCTTGAAAAATTCAGAAGATAAATGATAACAGAAAAAGAACACATGAACCAGAAGGCATCTATGATAAACTACAGAAATATTAATATTTGTAAACATATATCAAATAAAGGGCAAATCTCCATATACAAATAAGCGCTTAAAAATAAAGGAGGGGGAAGCAGATGTGGGTCGGGAGACTGGACTCCCACCTACCACCTGGGAGGTCACTGGTTCTGATCCCAGTGACTCCTAAGGAAGACAGCGAGCTGGTGCAACAACATGACACAACAATAGATGGGAGGAAAAACAGAATGAGAGACCAACCAAGTAGGGAGCAGAGGTGGCTCAAGCGATTAGGCGCCTCCCTCCCACATCAGAGGTCCTGGGTTTGGCTAGCAGTGCCTCCTAAAGAAACAAGGAAGATGAACAGATACAGCAAGTGAAAAGCAACAAGGGGGTGGGGAGAAATAAATAAAATAAATCTTTTAAAAAAAGAGGAAAAAATACATAGAGAATGAGAAAGAAATGGGGAAAGGTTTTTACAGGTGAATGCCAGATAATAAACGTAAAAGGCATATTAATTTCCAGCCCCCGAGATGGCTCCCTCGTCTGTCTGCTCTTTGTTTCTGCTCACTGTTTGTGAGCTGTGTCGGCTCATCTTCTTTAGGAAGCACTGGGAACCAAACCAGGACCTCCCATGTGGGAGACTGGTGCTCTACTACCTGAGCCACAACCGCTCCCAAGGCATATTGTGTACCCATTATATTATAGCTTCAGACAAAGATAATCAATTGACTCTAAAACCATCAAGTGAATGGTGGTTAGATAAGAGGACATTCTGGGAAGCAGATGTGGCTCAAGTGCTTGAGCTCCTGTCTACCAAATGGGAGGTCCAGGGTTCAATTCCTGGGGCTTCCTGGTGAAGGCAAGCTGGCCTGCACAGAGAGCTGGCCCATGCAGAGTGCTGGCCTGTAGGCAAGCTGGCCCGGTAGAGAACTGGCCCATGTGGAGTGTGGCCCACGCAGCGAGCTGGCCCAAGCAGAGTGTTGCCCCTGTGCAGCAAGATGACACAACAAAAAGAGACACAGAGCAGAGACAATAAGAATTGCAGCAGACCAGGGAGCTGAGGTGGTACAAGAGATCGAATGCCTCTCTCCCACTCTGGAAGGTCCCAGGATCGGTTCCCAGAGCCGCCTAGAGAGAATACAAGCAGACACAGAAGAACACACAGTGAATGGACACAGAGAGCAGACAATAAGGAGGGGAACAATAAATAAATAAGTAAATCTTAAAAAAAAAAGAGGACTTTCTTATGGTCTCAAAGTCTCATGTTACAAATTACTTATTAATTATAAATGTACCTTCATATGGAGAGATCTCACAGTCACTACATTAACTAAGTAATCAAACTGAGCAGTAGCAATAGTAGGACAACCTGACATGTGCCTCGCAATGTGACACGACATAAGGTTTACAACTTGGTTGATGGATATTATTGCCAAAAATACTTAACCTGAATCTAATCCAGAGGAAATTATCTGGCCAATTCAGAACATAACCCTCAGCTTTCCATTCTCTACCCTCATTCTATTTTCTGGTGACCTCTATTCTATTAACTCCATGAGTTTACACAATATATTTAGTTCATAATAGCACAACCATATAGTTTTTGTCCTTTTGTGTCTGGCTTGCTTCACTGAACATAATGTCCTCCAGGTTTATCCATGTTGTCATATGCTTCAAGACTTCATTTCTTCTTGCAGCTGCATAATATTTCATCATGTATATACACCACAATTTATTTGTCCATTCATCAGTTCATGGACACTTGGGTTGTTTCCAATTTATGACAACTGTGCATAACACTGCTATATAGGGAAACAGATCTGGCTCAATTGATAGAGCATCTGCCTACCACGTGGGAGGTCCAGGGTTCAAACCCAGGGCCTCCTGACCCGTGTGGTGAGCTGGCCCACGTGCAGCACTGATGTGCGCAAGGAGTGCCGTGCCACGCAGGGGTGTTCCCCATGTAGGGGAGCCCCACACGCAAGGAGTGCGCCCTGTTAGGAGAGCGGCCCCTGCACAAAAAAAGCGCAGCCTGCCCAGGAGTGGTGCTGCACACACTGAGAGCTGATGTAGTAAGGTGATGCAACAAAAAGAGACACAGATTCCCAGTGCTGCTGACAAGAATACAAGTGAACACAGAAGAACACACAACGAATGGACACAGAGAGCAGACAACCGGGGTGGGGTGGGGGTGGGGGGAAGGAGAGAGAAACAAATAAAAATAAATCTTTAAAAAACAAAACAAAAAAACACCGCTATGAACATCAGTGTGAAATACCTGTTCTTGTCACTGCTCTCAGTTCTTCTGGGTTTATACCCAGTAGTGGTATTGTTGGGTCACGTGGCAAGTCTACATTTAACTTCCTTAGGAACTTCCAAATAATCCATCACAGTGTCTGTACCATTCTACCGTTCCATCAAGACTGAATAAGTGTTCCTATCTCTCCACACCCTCTCCAACGCTTTTGCAGTTCTTTGTCCTTTTTAAAAAAACAAATCAATTTTATGGCTACATATTAATAAAGCATACATTCATCCAAAGTGTACAATCAATGGTATTTGGTATAATCACATAGTTGCACATTCATCACTTCAATAATTAATAGAGCATTTTCATTATTTCAATAACAACAATAATAAACAAAAAACAGACCAACAAGAAAATTCTTCATCTCTCAATCTCTCTATGCTTCCCCTGCTGTACATAGCTGCTATTTCTGGCTATTCTTGCACAATTATTTATTTATTAAGCAGTTTTATTGAACTATATTCACATACCATATGATCTATCCAAAGTGTATAATCAATGGCTTTTAGTATAATCATAATGTTGTACATTCATCATCTCAAAAATGTTATAACAATTTCATTACTCTGAAAAGAAAGACCCCACACCCCTTAGCACTCTTTCCTCAGCTCTACATAACCACTAATTTAATTTCATCTTTATAAATTGATTTATATTTATATTTTATATAAATAGAATCATACAATACATAGTACTCTGCATCTGGTCTCCTTCACTTGGTATAATGTTTGTTGTTGTTTTTTTGTCTGATATTAACGTTTTATAGTACTAACCTACATTTGTTCAGCTTCAAAGAAAAATATTCAATTTTACCCATATTCATATTCATATGTGGCTTTACCATGTTATACAGCTCCATGTTACATTTTTTTAGCTTTCCTTCTAATAATATACATGACCTTAGACTTCCCCTTTAAACCACTTTCATACCCACATAATAGTACTACTAGTTACAGACATTTTGTTATTGTACTTTCACCTTTTCTATTCATTTTCAAAGATTTACAAACATCCTTTTTACCAATTCTGCACAAGTTAACCCTCAGTTTTCCATTCTCTAACCTCTTTTTATTTTGGGGTGACTTATATTCAAGTTAATAACTCCATAGATTAAGTAACATATTTAGTTCATAATAGTGCAAACATATAGTATTTGTCCTTTTGTGTCTGGCTTGCTTCACTCAACATAAAATCCTCCAAGTTTATCCAAGTTGTCATACGCTTTATGACTTCATTTCTTCTTGCAGCTGCATAATATTCCATCATGTGAATACACCACAGTTTGTTTATCCATTCATCAGCTGATGGACACCAGGGTTGTTTCCAACGTTTGCCTATTGTGAATAACACTGCAATGAATATTGGCGTGCAGATGTCTGTGTCACTGCTCAACTTCTTTAGGAACTTCCAAACAATCCTCCACTGTTGCTGCACCATTCTACATTCCCACCAACTGGGAATAAGTGTTCCTATCTCTCCACATTCTCTCCAACACTTGTAGTTCTCTTTTAATAGTTGCCATTTCGATAGGTGTGAAATGACATCTCATTGTAGTTTTGATTTGCATTTCTCTAATTGCTAGTGATGTTGAACATTTTTTTGTGTGTTTTTCACCATTTGTATTTTTTCTTTGGAAAGAAATACAATCTATTTTATTTTTTCTTTCGTTGTTCATGCTTTGGGTGTATGTGCTTCAATTTTGATTGCATCCTGGATCCAACTAAACAAAACATCTATAAAAGACATTTTGAGATTAATTAGGGAAATTGAATTTGGATTAGATAATATTATATTGAATGAATGCTAATTTTAAGTGTGAAAATGACCTTACGATTCTATGGGAAAATGTCATCCTTAGAAGATGCAGGCTGAAGTGTTTAGCAGGGACATGTCATTGTGACAGCAGTCTTCTTTCAAATAGTTCAAACAAACAGTATATATGCCTACATAAAGATAACTCAAAAAGGTATATAGGTATTTATTGTACTACTCTTTCAGTCTTTCAGAAAGTATACATTTATTTAAATAAAAATTAAAATATCCCAACTTTTTAATTTACAAAAGGGGACTACTGTGACTAAAGCATATTTAATTATGATAAACATAAAAACTAAATCTTACATTTAAAAGTAAGAATCAAAGGTCAATGAGTGACAATTCCTCAGAGATCACTTCTATAGTACATGTGGCAAGAATTATTATTTCTGCTTTCCTAGCACATAGAATTTCACTTAGCTAAAAACAAAGTGAGTTTAGAACCTTTTGTTATCAGATTGATCACTTGGAAAACAAATAATGATCTCATATTTTAGAAAATGCAACTAGCAACTAGTAGCATATTGTCTACTATATAAAGAGAAAACTGGGAAGCGGACTTGGCCCAGTGGTTAGGGCGTCCGTCTACCACATGGGAGGTCTGCGGTTCAAACCCCGGGCCTCCTTGACCCGTGTGGAGCTGGCCCACGCGTAGTGCTGATGCGCGCAAGGAGTGCCCTGCCACGCAGGGGTGTCCCCCGCGTAGGGGAGCCCCATGTGCAAGGAATGCGCTCCGTAAGGAGAGCTGAGCCGCCCAGTGCGAAAGAAAGTGCAACCTGCCCAAGAATGGCGCTGCACACACGGAGAGCTGACACAGCAAGATGATGCAACAAAAGAAACAGTGGGGGGGGGAGGGGGGATGTGGGAAATAAATAAATAAATCTTTTAAAAGAGAGAGAAAAGTAAAAAGATTTAAAAATATTACATATGAGGCAAAACCATAAAGTAATGGACTACTGAATACATTAATCTTAGAAAGAACTGTATCTCATTATTCGATAGTTACTTTATATATTTTTAAGGTATAAGTTTAATTAGCTTTCTTTTTTAAAAAAATTGAGCAATTGTAGTTTTAATTTCTTCAATCTTAATGGTTTCAGCCTACATGCAGATGAAAATGAGAACAAATAATTTGAGTAGAATTCAATTATAATCTTTAAACAGTAGAATCAAGACAGTGAATGATGTCCAGGGGTCCATAAAATATGTTTGCTTCCCCTCTCCTTACAAGTGATGCTAGATGGGATTTCCTCTTGGGATTATGAACATGTTTTGGAGCTAGACAGTGGTGATGGTTGCATGAAATTGTAATATATACTCAATGAAATTGACTTGTGCACTTTAAAATTACTTAAATTGTGAATTTAAAACATAAGAGATGCTAGAATTTCTAGAAGCTGGTGTCTGGGGACAAAAGTTCCCTCCCCTTCTCACCCTTTTTAAAAAATGAGGTTTTTAAAAGATGAATTATTCTACAATTATAACTCTCTAAAGTGAAAATGATGATCTCTTAACATATTCTGCATTTCTTCCCAGCAGAATCAATCTAATTATAATACAAATCTCCATGTTGGTTTTGATATGTGTACTTTCAGGCAAAATTTAAATACTTGATGGCGAAAACTAAGCTATAAAGAAAGTAATCCTGAAAAGCTTCCTTTTTCAGGAAAATCAGTACAATTTTAGAGCTGGAAAGGTCTTAAAGATCCCTTAACCCAACTCCCTCAATTTCAAATTAAGGAAACGCCAGTTAAAATGTACAGGGGGAGTGGATGTGACTTAAGCGACTGGGTGTCTGTCTACCACATGGCAAGCCCTGGCTTTGCTTCCTGGTGCCTCCTGCAGAAGGCAAGCTGGCGCGGTGGGTAGGCACAGTGACCTCACGCAACAAGATGACACAACAAAAGAGACACAAAGAGGAAAGGCAATGAGAGACAAAACAAATCAGTTTGCTGAGGTGGTTCAGGCGATTGAGCACCTCTCTTCCACCTGGGAGATCCCAGGTTTGGATCCCCGTGCCTCCTAAAGAGAAGATGAGCAGACACAGAGAGCACACAGCAAATGGACACAGAGAGCAGACAGCGACTGTAAACAAGGAGGGAGGGGGAAGATAAAATAAATCTTAAAAAAATATATACAAGGCAAAACTTGTGATGTGTGTGACATGATTTAGGTGATTATTTGAATTAGTAGATAAGAATATCCTGCTTTTGGGAATACAACGGTTGAAATAATAATTTCTACTTACTGCTTCTTTAATACACTGGTTAAGAATTATCTATTTTTTTCCACCAATATGCCTAAGAACATTGTAAAACAAGCTTCAACTTAAGAAAGGGTGAAGAGGGAAAAATGAGGGACTCAGCGCTGAGTTACAACCACTATGCTGGAGAAGGATCAAGGAGTCATTGTGTACAGTTTCATTTAAGCACTAGCTTGAAATATTGTGGCTCCCAAAAGCCTGAAAACTATGCACCCTGTGTGATACAAATTGCTGTAACAAGACAGAAAACAGAACTTTTACTTTTACAATATTATGGCAAATCCATGCTTGGATGCTGAATATTGCTCCAAAACAACATAAGGAAGACAGACGTCTGGGAAAAGGTAACAAAGGACCAAAGGTGTCCATCCAAAGAGGATCATAAGAGACTAGATTAAGAAAACCCGGAAAGTACAAGAATAAGAGGATATGTGATTGAGTTTCAAAAATTGCTTTAAAAAACCAGTGGGACGAGTGTGAACTTGTTCACCAAATCCTGGTATTCAGAATTCAAAAGTGTGTTTTGAATCTTGAGAGATGTTTGGGGGTAGTGGGTGGTGACAAAAAGTCCTTTGGATGGTAGTTAGTAAACTTCTTGTGGCCCCTCACTGCCAGTCTCCTCTAGGATGCAATGAACCAAGAGGCCCCTGGTCAAAATTAAAAAAAAAAATATATATATATATATATATATATTTTGATAGAACTGTTGTTTTCTGAAAGCAACTTTGATATTTTCATATCAACCACCCCATATAGATATCTTCAAGAGTTTAGATAGACCCTGAAAAAAAAAGTTTTGATATGGGTCATATAAAATCGTTCCATCACTGACATATTAAAGAATTATGTAAGTGACGTTTATTTGCTGCCTGTCTCTTCAGGGTGGTGGGAAAGGACCACACCTTATATCTTGATCTCCATCCTCCATAATGCCCTGTACCTTTTTTTCCCATACAGCAAATGAACTTTATTGCCACCTTTTTGGGTACAAATACTTGCTGAATAAAGAAGTGAACATTTCATTACCAAATGTTCTTCAATGATACCAGAGAATTCCAGGCTTGAACACATCCCATTCAAATTATAACCAATAAATGCAGAGGCTTTACAGCAAAATGTATCTGGTTATACCCATCATTTTCAGAATCTAGGGGTTTTATAAATGTTTTCGTTAGCAAACCACACAATGAAGCCTTATAACATTATATCAAATTTCAGACAGTGCTGTTTTTTTTGTTCATCATAAAATAAGACATGTAAAAATTAAGGATTCCACAAAAATCAAAAGATGTTTTGCTATCCGAAAATAATAGCTATTTTGAAGTGGAAGGTTAATTGAGTTAACTGTAACTTCTTATAATTCCATTTGAGAGTTACCTATGGTTCTCAGCAACTTTACCTTCTTAAACCTGAGAATTGTTTAAGGTTCACAAACAGGCTCTTTTTCAGTCTAATTTTGCCATTTCTTCTCTTAAACTAAGACATGTTAGGACTATATCACAAAAACTTAACGTTTACTTGGTACGTTTTGCCAAATATGACAAAAATTTAAAAATTCCTTTAAATGCAGTTCTGCTCTGAATTCTTAAAAGGTAGTTTGCATATGAAGTGATGAAAATTGATGATGCTGTATCTGACATGATTGCACTGATATCGAATTATGACTAAAGATTTTTAGTCACACTCAGTAAACTGAAAAACCTAAACTTTCTTTATATTTTGGTTTAGAAAAATTAGTCTATACTCTTAATCTAAAAGTAACTCATATATTCTTTGAAACAGGGTCACCACATCCCTTTTTCTGGGATGGGGTAAAGTGTGTGTTGGCACAAAAGAACCCTGCATTTGTAGGTTCAGCAACTTTTATTGAGGACTTGTTATATAGAAGGCTAGATGCTAGATGGTGTCATGCATTCATTCAATGGAAGGTCCTTGAGCATACACCATGTGTCAGGCATTATTTTAGGTATTGGAAAGATAGCAGTGAAAAAACTGAAAAGACCAAAAGAACAAGAAAATAACACTGCCCTCCTGGAGTTTACATACAAAGATAGATCAGGCCTTGCTAATAGAGAAAATTAGAAAATTGTAAACAAGTGTTTTAAATAATAAATGTCTTGTGATACAGTGCTGTGGTAAATCCACACTTTAAAATTCTGAAATAAGAGAAGGGAAAGATTATTTAGATGCAGGGATCAAGGAAGCCTATGGAAAATAATGACTCAATGAGATTATCCTACAAGTATATGCTACCCTATGGAATACTTGATAGATGACTATATTTAGTTAAGTTCATTATATTATAAAACAAAAAGAAAAAAAGAAAATGTGGTGGGTTTAAAATTTAAAGTGCAAAATGTGTCTACTTTTAAATATGTCATGGACATATTTTAAACATGAAAAAGATTTTAAACATGAAAAACAGAACAGTTCAGGAAGTAAAAGGACAAATACACCTAGGTTTGTTTACTTTTCTCTATTTCAAAAAAATTATTAGTTCTGATTTTAACACATAATGACTTTTCTCATTTCAAAAAAATATTTTAGGGAGTGGTGGTGGCTCAAGCGATTGGATCCCTCCCTCCCACATGGGAGATCCCAGGTTTGATTCCTAGTACCTCCTAAAAAAAAAGCAGACAGACAGAACAGACAGGGAGAACAAACAAAGATGGGGGTGGGGAGGAATAAATAAAAATAAATCCTAAAAGGTTTAAAATTTTCAGTATAATAACAGTTTTATAAAATAAAAATTTCTTACCTTATATTTGCATTATTAGTTACTACAAAGCAGTGGGGTCAGATTAAATGGCTTTAATTTTATATGCACTTAGGGCTATAAACTAAATAAGCTTTTCTGTTAACATATCACAGAAGGTCTTCATTTACTTTTACATAATAAAATTTGTGTTAACGAAATTCCCTCTCAATTTGCCTTGATTCAGAAAATTTTAGTCTCTGCATAATCTTGAAATATCATAGATGAAAGAACTAGCCAAATCTCTTTCAATAAATTCCAATGAACTGCATTTTTTCTTTGTTATTTAAATAAGCAAAAAATAAGATATAGCTTCTAAATCATTCAACCTGACCCATCAAGCTTATCTCCATCATTTTGAGAATGAATTAAACAGATAAAATACATAGGGATATTTATAATCAGAATGTTGAAGACTGAGTCAGTCCTATAAGTGCTTCTTTCAAATATTTTAAATAAAGATTCATGTGCAGAATGTTCTTTTTCCCACTTTAAAGCCCTGCTATTCCCACTATAAATTTACATTGAGAAATAGTTTTAACACAGGTATTTGCTAAGGAACTGAAATAAATTTTCATTAGCTTTTCAGGTACACCACTGCTAAAGTTGTTTTTGCAAGAAGTAGCAACTATTTTGAAGTTCTTTAATTCTATAGGAAAGTTTCTCTTAATGTTGCTCAAATTAAGATTTCAACTCTGAGAGGAAAAATTTCAAACCAGGGGTAGGTAGTCACTGCATGAAAAATGAAATTTTATATCTGTCTTCTTTCTAAATAATTCTCACAGACTATTTCAAGAAACTATCAGGAATAAAAGTAAATATAGACATTTGAAGTGAACAGTTTTAATTCTTTAAATACAATATACATGGTCGAAATTTAATGATACTTTGTTTATCTTTATTAGGTCTAGAGTATCTTCCAATTGGTCTCAAAGAGCTCCAGTTTTTCTTCTAACCACCTATAATTACTCTCTACAAAATTAAAATATCCAGGTTGATATATTTTTCAGAATACTAAGGAAAGCAGTTGGAGAACTATTTTAAAAGGCCAAATGTAATGATTAGTAAACACACTGACAGATCATCTTGAAATTGGACATTTGACTCATCAGATTTGAATTTTTTATATTTTCACGTTTTTCTTTTTCATTCTCTTCTACTCATATATTGCGATAATACTTTCTTATCTAAGTCCATATGAAGCACAAGAGTCTGATTCCAACAGAAAGAAACCTTTTAACTATGAAAGTTATTTGCTTTACTTGGAGAGTAGAGAAAAATATCTCCTAACTTTTGGTCTGCTGGCATCAGTAAGGGATTCTTACAGGAGATAGATTTTTCTTTTTTATACTGCCTTCCCCATAAACTGTTACTTAGCTGTGACATCTGAATAAACTTTCTTTTTCTGATGCTAGTTGTACATACTCAAAATATCCCTCCCTGCATCATTTTACAGTGCCAAGCAGCAATCTCTCCCCCTTCCATTTTATAGAACTTTCTGAAGTGATCCAATAATTTCATTGATATTCCCATTGCCTTTTTTCTGAAAACGAAATTCCACAAATATTTGCTGAAAGTCTACTCAGTGTGTTAGTGCTGTGAAAAAGGTAAAAGGTGGTATAAATAGTACAGCTCCTTTTACAGCTGTGGAAACAAAGGGTGAGGCGGTGGAAATACTGACCCAGGGTCAAAGCAGGGTCAGCCACACACAATAGAAAACAGGCGCCACTGCGGCATCCGCAGTTAATGAAGATCAACTGATTCACAGGTAAACAACTACAGGACTACAGCCTTTAATTCAATGGCACAGCTAAGGACTTCGAGTCCTTAACTGAGAGCCCCTTTTACTTCTCATTGGAACAGGCTGTGGATCATTTATCTAGTTAGGAGTGGGAAGCTAGCAGGATTTATGGCCAGTGGCCACCACTCCTTACTGGTGTGAGCAAATAAGAGAAGACTGGTGTTAAGGTGAGTTTCTGCTGGTTGTCCAAATCTCCGGGAAGACAGGAGAGGAGGGAAATGTTTGAATTACACCAGGGGAATATATGTTTTCATCAAAATGGAAAAAACAATACACAGTACCTGCGCCCCCTGTAATTTCACTAAAGCGAAAAGAATATAAAATTCAACATTGTTAGTTTGGAATCAATCATCATTTAAAAAGTTTTATATGAGGAGAGCTTTCTTAGTTTACCACCAAGAGTATGTGAGGTGTTTGCTAATGCAGATTCCTTGGCTCCTAAGGGTTCCGATGTGGCTGGGGCCTCGAGTCAAGCTTTTGAGAGACATAGCGGGAAATCATGGGTTAAAGACATCATGGGACCTTCTTCCATATGATCCTTTCACACTGACCTGATTTTACATGTTTGGGATAATTTAAATGAGATTCTGACTAAAGTCACTGAGAAGAAACATATTTTTGTCAATGGCTCTTCTACCCTCAAGGATTTCCATTTTAGCTTTCAATGACATGCAGAACTTCTCGTCGGAAAAATGTCAGTGCTTTCATATTTTTATTTTTTTAAGTAATGATATTGGATCTGGGCAAACCTTATCTCAGGTCTGTTTTCTTATCGAAAATAGAAAAGTTTATTACTATCTCCAGCTCAGGGATGTTATATGAATTCATTCAGTGGTAGACACATCTCAGCCCTGCTGCTGAACTAACTGTGTGTCTGACTGTATTGAACTTTCTAGACTTCATTTCCTAAAAAAAAGGAAAATGGGAATCCAACAGACCCTTAATAATCCTTCTAGCCTTCAAATCATCTTACTGTGAAACAGGTTCAACAGAAAGTCATATAAGAGAAGATACTCCGTACAATCCCCTCATTAAAAAAAAAACTTTATAAAAAGTATCTAAAAAATTTAATATAATTAAAGGGGGGTAGATATTTTCCCACTTAGAGTCTTCCAGTACTAGGTTATCATACATAATAATACATTGCCTCAATTGCTCTATTAAATAAAAAGTGCTAACTGCTTCCATTTCCAAAGATAAAATCTTAACTACCAAAATTACATTTTAAAGAAATCGTGACTATTTACTATAATGAATCTAGATGCCTTCCGGTTCATGTGTTCTTTTCCTGTTACAAGTGCTTTAAACACTTTACTTCCCTTTTCATCAGAGGCTCTGGTTTCTTGACTCTATATCCACTGGAGCCTAGGCTTTTGAAAATAAGAATTTATTTACACATTTATATTGGTATATCCACAGCAGGATTCAAAATCCAGAGTCCCTAATATCATATCATATTGTCAAATCACTTTGATAGCACCAAACTATAGCAATTTGTTTGGAATTTATTGTTTTGAAATGAATTTGTTAAAATACCTAAGCTATAATCAGCTACATATACATAAAATTAAAAATTTCCAATGTTCTTAAATTGCCTGTAAGTTTATACAAAAAAAGCAGCAAAATTTGTTTTATGGGCTTATAAATGTTAGTGAATTTGTTTTTTTTTTTTTTAAATAGGTTGTATTAGAAGTTTTCATGAATAAAGTTAGCATTCTAATCCAGAGAACAGATTTTTAAAATACATGAACTCTAAGTCTACTTAATTTCCATGTTTTTAAATTTACTGTAAAGAAACACAAAAAAGCCTTTTTAAAACAAAGTAAATGTTTTTTTATAACACATAAAGTAACATTAAATGAAATTATAAGTTATTAAAGACATTAAAGAGATTCTTTCCATTACAACTAGTAGTAACTGCATACTAAGTTACATTTAAGTTTTAACTCTGCTACAGATTTTAAACAATAAAGACTTTAAGCCTGATCATTGGATTTGGTTGTGGGATGATATTTTCATTTTTAGTTTCATTCAGAGTTCCAGAAACATGCTGATTTTGATCTTTTGTCTTGCTTTACATCCCTGTGCTGGGATATAATGTATTTATTTCCATTAATAGCCACATCCAGAGAGTACTCAATCTATTATTTTATTAGAAGAACATTGCTAAAGATAAGGAAAAAAGATAAATGTATCACTTGGTCTAACCAAAACAAGGTGTTTCATTTATTCAGAAAGCAATTGCCAGTCTAAACCTTCTTGATAAACACATTGCAAAGCATTCTCTGGGAGGCTCAGCCTCCTTGTGTGTCCTGTATTGCGCAGACATGAAAAAGTAAATCCATTTACTGTGTATGTGTAAATAGCCTGATCATCAGGCCTTTTTCTGTCAATAGTTACATCCAAAGCAACTTGGCACAGAAAACTTAGGGTGTGGTTTGTAAGTATATACTGTAAAATGACTGGGATGAATTCCCATGTATACCCATGTAAATATCTTTGCCAATTAAAGTGTGCTTTAAGAAAAGATAAAATCTATAAATAAGCTGATTTATAAATAATAATTAAAAAAAAGCAATTCCCATTCCTCATTTGTTTAAAGGCTCAAAGTGTTAAAAGGTTTGGTTATCCTAATGTAACATTACCCCACCCTTCGTTTGTAATGAAATAAGTTAGGGATAGTTAGTAACCAAGCAAAAAAGAATCTTTTGCAGGAACAGTAATAGGAAGAGGCTATCATTTGGCTGAAACATTTATACCCACTAAAATTTTACTGTTGGCCATTCTTGAAACAGCATCACAGTTTAGTCCCAGCTCCCCTGCTCTCCAGTAAATAAAGGAAAGCCACTAAATAATGGGACCCAGCTTTCACTTAAAATCTGGGTTTCCTCACCAGATTTAAATTTCAAAGAACATTTTTGTTTTCACAGAAACAGCAGACCAGTATGTTCCAGCTCTTTCTTTTATAGGGAAATTTTCTCAAATAATGCTGCTTACTTTGTTTAAAATAAAATATCCACATATGGATCATGTGAAAAAACAGAAGTGGTAGAACAATTCAGCAGAAAGGATTTGTGATAACTCATGTTTTGTAGATCAACTTGATGCAACATTAAAAAAAACTGATTACATTTATATTTTAATAATGTTGCTGGGTATTTTATTTTATGTGTAATATACTACCTAACTATAATAATTCTCTAAAAATAGGAAGTACAGCACAGAAAAATATAAAATTGAAAATTCATTTACATTATTTAAATTGCAATAGTAACAGCATCCTAATGCCAGTTCTGTTTTAAAGTTAATCTTATCTCCCAAGTTTTAAAAACAGCATATTGAAGTGTTCTGATGATAGGGGAAAAAAATTAATAAAATTGTGCTTCCTTTGCTTGTTTTAATTTGAAACCTCAGAATTTGAACACAAGTTCTATCTTGCTTTACTCTCACAAATCTCCACTTGACAGGAATATGTGTATAGTGAGAGTCTACTGACTTGACTGCAAACCAGACAAAACTGCCTTCTGTTGGAAGATTTGTTGTTGAGGGAAAAGAGTAAAGTTTCTTTTAACTCTATTGTCTATTTATTTTCCTGGATAAAAACATCCAGTCAACTTTTTTTGTTATTGTTTTATTAATATTTAAAACAAAACTCAATTTAATCTGTTTTTAAAAAAAATCATACTATTGGCTCTGGATTAAAATAATATTTGACTGTAACTCTATGGTTACCAGAGATAAGAACCTATACTGTCCTACACTAAAATTCTTTATTTTATTTTCTCCTTGGTTTATTATAGATGCCCATTCATTTAAATGAAAATCAAAGATATCATTTGAATCTTGGTACCAAAGAAATATGAGATATAGTAATAGAATCAAGGAGCAAAATTCCAGGCAATTTTCTACAAACAAAAACAAAAGATGGTGCCATCATTCTGTACTTAATTGTCCCATAACAAAATGTTGACAATATAACAGAAAACATACCTATCTCTGATGTAACAACATTGATGTTTTGCCTTGCTTTTATGACCTATATTACTTTTTTAGTGTCCTTTTTAGGAATTAGATTTTTAATAGATGGATTATAATTAGAATGTTTATAAAAGAGAGACCATGTATTTATTTTAGCTTAATGGATAATATTCAATAGGTAATATTTTTCATATTTGTTTACATCAAATTGTATACATTTTAAGTCTTTATTCATATTTTACATTGTAAAGATTTATTTCCTTTAAAATCATTCTCTAAGTCTTCAAGAATGTTAGGAAACATTTTTTTTTTTAAGATTACAAATGAAATATGAATAGTTTACCCTACAAAGAAAATAATTATAAAAAATAGAAAATTTCCTTCAATTGACACAGGACCCTCAATAAGCAAAATAAAGAATTGGAAATTTTCAGTTTCAATTACTGATATTAAATGAAACCTAACAGCAAAACAAAATTT
Organism: Dasypus novemcinctus; assembly: GCF_030445035.2. Lineage (NCBI taxonomy): Eukaryota > Metazoa > Chordata > Mammalia > Cingulata > Dasypodidae > Dasypus > Dasypus novemcinctus. The sequence continues at coordinate 35,929,400 of NC_080677.1, forward strand.
TGTATTTATTGACTTAAAAAATAACTGATCAACATTAAGTGAATTGAAAAAAGAGCAAAAAATACTACCAACTTTTATATTTCTAAGCAACATACTCTAAAAAAAGAAGTAAATGTGTCAGTTTAATTTTAGGACAAATCTTTATATCTATCAATTTTGATAAAGATTTCAGATTTTGTTTTTCCTGCTAAATCTATGTCCTCAGAGTCTTTTCTGAACATCAGCTGAGATTTTTTTCTGTTAGCTGAGATATTCTGAAAGACTATAAAAACAAAAACCTTACCAAAGCCAGCTGCTTTCCTCTTTAAAGTTGGGAGCTCACTACCAAAAAGTAAACTGAGCTCAAGAAGGAATGAATTTTAATGAGTCTAAGTGGATGGTTCTGATCTACCATTATTCTTGCAAGTTGGAAATTTCCAAATATATTCTACCTTATTAAATCTGAAAATAAACTTTACATTTATAGACAGCATGAGAAATTCATGACTTTACCTCAGAGATAATCTTGAAGGAGATGATTTGTAGTACATATGAAGTCTGCTGTTTCATTAAGGGAACTTTAGTTTTTAAGTCTTTTCTAGACCACATTTATTCTTTTGATTATGAAAGGGATTCTGAAGAATTGGTCAGAAAAACAAAGGGTCTACAAATGAAAACAGTAACCTAAGATGTGTCTTTTAAACGTGTTAGAAAATGCTGAAAACTAGCTATAACCTCAGCATGTGCTTTTTTTTCTGATTATTTTAGAGAGGAGAGTAGGTTCTTATTGTTCTTTCCAGTGGGATTTCATGCTTGGATTACTGTCCCATTTTACTCCATTAGTTAATACATTCTCTCTCTACTTCCTTCCCTCCACCCTTGGCAAGGAAACCTGGAAGATAAATGAGCTGCAATCGAGAAACATTTAAATACCCAGGTCTCCCCAGACTTCCCATCCCCCTAGCTCCACCCTCCAACCCCCCACAGCCCATGCCTACCTTCTTTGTTTTCTGAGGCTAGTCAGCAAATACACATGTACACACCAATTACCACACAGCCTTCTCACTAAAGGTAACTTTCCACTCCACCCCCAGAAGAATTGTAACAATAAATAGTATTTTAAGATTTTAGCCCAGTGAAGAAGTGTAATTAAAGATATAATTGCAATAGAAGGAATCATGTATAAAGTTTACCAGATAAGTTAAAAGTCCCACTCCTGACTTAGTATTTGAAAATTTAAAATTTCAATTCCCCCCAACTAGAATAGAGTTTAAGAAAAAAATACTGCTTATAAATCTTTGAATTTAAGAAAACATTTGGAAGGATCCCATGTTTTAGAGTTTTGACTTGTGGAGATTATATCTTAAACTTTTTAAAAATAGAAATCTGAAAAAATGCTTTTTTTCCTACTTTATTTTCAAATGTAAAAATTATAGAATATATAATCCCTAGCCTGGAGTCATTTTACAAGTAATCATGTCTTTGCATTTAACATTTCCTAGATGTTAGTTTTCTAAATTAACTCTGTATAATCTTCCAGCATTTATACTATAAATTCAATCTAAGTTTTTATTAATTTGTCCAACTCAAAAAAAAATGTGCAAGTTACTTTGGTGATTCTGAGGAATAACTATCTGAAAACTTCTAAAATGTTATCTATTTACCATATTAGTTGGATGTAGTTGAATTAAACACAATATAAACAAAATATTGTCTGTAATGCTTAGTTTTACTTGAAAACAATTTTTCTTTACTAATCAATTCAGTATTTAAGATTTGTTTTCAAAGGCTGCTCAAATAACTGTTTTAGATAGATGGCTATATTATTTGAATTAGTTGGTTTTGGAGACTAAAACTAGTAACAGAACTAAAGAAAGCATGTTTTTCTAAAAGAAACTTAAAAAAGGGTGATATAATTGCACTACTAGCTAAAAGTTAACAATAAAGGGAGTATTTCTGAATTCACTGATTTAAACAAATTTTCTCAAGTTTCTAATATTTGCTTGGGCATTATTTTCCAGTTTTAACCAAATCAAGTATTTTGTCAGGATATTAAAAAATAAGCAATTAAATTACCTTCGAACAAATTGTTTTATTGCAAATTGGGACATTTCCTTTCCTCCAGATAATGAAAGAACGAGAAAGCTTATTGTTATGAACTTAGATATATCAAATAAATGTGCACTTCTTTCTTTTCTACCATGGCCATAGAGTTCTGATTTTTAATTTATTTTGGAAAAGATCAGTAGCAACTGACTTAAGTAATTATAAACCCACCCAAAACACCAGTATCTAGAATACATCACTGTGGCTGTTTACTTTTTCACTTAACCAATTTAAATACTATTATTTCGTTTATATTGGATTTTCCAAGCTAAATTCTTTTTTTTTTCCTCACCGTCTCCACCAAACGTCAGTAAAAATATTTCAGCCACAGAAAGTATTAATCCTTGAAGTTCACTTTCAGCTTCATTTGTTCTAGGGCAGCTTCAACGAAAACGTGGTCCCAGCATAGTTGATTTTATCCGAAAATTTTCGTTTGCTTTTCTTCCCGAGGGGTTGTTTAGTTTTGCTTAAAAACAAACCCTGGGACCACAAAAAGAATTAGAAAGGGAGGGGCCAGTACAAGTCGATTTCTCTAGAAGCCCAGGAAAGTCCAGGTACCTGGAAACGTTTACTTCTGTCGGTTTTTTTTTTTTTAATTAAAAAAGTGTAATTTCTAAGATGTTAGAAACGAGCCCGGAAACGAAGCTGTGACTCCGGCTGCCGAGCAAGGCGCACACCCACGACCTCCGAGGACTGGACGCTGGGGGAAGCGTGGGGCGGGGGGCGTCTGCGTGCGCCACGCGGTCAGCCCAGGGGGCGGGCTCCGCACCCCGCACTCCTGTCTACATCCCCTTCCAGTTCCTTCCTTCTTTTCTCCTTAGGGGTTGGGGTTGAAGGCGAGCAGTTAAAGTGTAAAGAAAAACGGGAGCAAGAAGAGGGAGACCTAATTCACCCCTCCACAACAACAGAACCCTCGAGAGGGAGCAAAGGGTTATTTTCGCGCCACAAAGGATGGAAATGCAGGGACGGCTCGGGGACCAATGAATGGAAACCAGCAAACGAATCCAGCGGCGGCATCCGGCGGTGATTGGCCGCCCTTCCACCAATGGGGCGAGAGGGAGGCCACCCTCCGCCCCCTCCCCTGCCAGGGGCGGTGTCTTTCTCGACGCCGGTTGCTCAACTAGGGCCCGGCGAGCCCGCCCCCGGGAGAGCGGGAGCCCCGCCCCGGGGCCGCGTTTGCGCGCGGGGCGGCCCCGCCCCAGGCAGAGGCGCAGGGTTTAGCCAGGGCTTCGTGTCCGTTCTCCGTGGGTACCGAGCATCCTGCAGCGCCGGGGCTCCTCTCGCACGCGCACAGCCGCGGCCGGAGGTGCGGGAGGCTCGTCCAGCCCCCGCCGCCCCGCGTGTCCCGGCGGCCCGCGGGCGGGCGGAGGGGGCGGCAGGACTCGAGGTGGGTCGTGCCGCCGCGAGAACGCTGGAAACTTCCCTCGGCCCGCGCACCTACCCCGGTCGCGGAGGGCCAGAAGCCGAGGCCGAGCCCGAGGCCGGCTGTCGTGCGGCAGGAGGGCCGCCCAGCGGTCAAGGCCCCCCGAGCGGAGCGCGCGGCGGAGGACCTTCCCCAGTGTCTGCTGCAAGGATCCCGCCCTCTTTCTTCGGGCAGAGCCAGAAGAAAAGGGAAACAACCCCATCTGCTCATCTCCTGGGGCACCATTTTTTAAAAAAAAAAATTCAAACAAAAATAAATGGAGGCAGATTCCGGAGGGAGGGCAGAGCCACGGTATCACTTATCACGCCTCCTGGTTTAAACAGATCAGAGTCCAGGAAAGCTGTGGGAAGGAGAAAAGTGTGTTCAGATACCTCCTCTGAGGCCCAGGCGACGCGGCGGGCTTTGTGCGCCCCTCCGCGCGCAGGGCTCCGGCTCGAGGATTGTCTCAAGGCAAACAGGAGGAAGGTGGTGTAGGAACAGCAGCGCACTTTCCTCTTTCTTTGCCTGCTCAGCCTTCACCGATAACCTGTGACTAAAGCAACGGTGACCGACCTTCTAACTTACTTTTTCTCCTTTAATATTACACTGACCCATAAGAAACCTTTTTTATTGTCCCCAGGTCAGCAGATAAGGAGGAGGTGCAGCTGTCCAAAGAGTAAAGAGGCTGCAGTTGGAAAAACTCAGCAGCATTTGAGAGTGGAGACCACGGGTGCGGGTCCTTTCTTCCAGGAATTAACATTAATTAGGAGCCACAACTGTTTCAGGAAGTACCTGGACTAGCCCATAGACGGTTAATTTCTTGTGTGAAACTCATTAAAAGGCTGTAAGTTAGATTGATTTTATATTCAGTCTTAGTCTACCAGAAATATTGTTGCACTTGAAATGCCAATAAAAACAATTACCTATTCTCTTTTTACTCAGCCCTTCAGTTTGTACTTATCCCCCGAATGCTTGGAAGATTTTAAGTGGCGTGGATTGTCACCCACCTCCTTTTTTGGTGTCTGAGCTTATGTAACTAGTGTATGTTTTTAAGGTCCTACACGGAGTATCCAGTTTGTTAGAATAATACACAGACTAAGTTCACAAGTGTCCCAGGACCATATTTCATCCAAATAGCACACACTTATTTTAAGTTCCAGCTGTTACATGTGTCTGATAGTGACAGACAAGCATGGGCTAGTATTTATGGAAAATAAACAATTTATACCTGGGTTTAGAAGCAGATATTTCCTTAGTTCTCAATTTTAATAAGAACAAATAGTTTGCAATCCAGAAGCCAACTGACGTTGGAAGCAAGCTGAACATAGATTTGTTCTTACGAAAAACTAGTAGAAGACTTAAATGGTTAGTTTATAAAACTTAAGTGTAACTTAGAAAAGCAAATATTACTAAATGAATGAAGAGCATATTTCTCCAAATAGCTTTTGATCACATGCAACAGGTACATGAAAATTTATAGTTTGATAGTATTTATGCTTTGCATAAGTCATAAGAAAGCTACATGTATATATATTTTAGAAACAAGGTTCTCTTTAAAAAAACATGAAATAAGTATGAAAACTCTTGTAAAAAGTTAAACCTAATCATAAACTTAAAAAGAAATTTCACCACTAAAATGTTCTTTCAAGATAGAGGACATTAGCACATTTATAAACACACAACATTTGTGCTCCAAATCTCATAAAGTAAAAATATCTCACTGAATTAAATGTGAACGAAAATACTGTGAAAGTGAGTTTACGTTTAAAAAGTTATATTTGCTTGGCAGGAAAGAAAAGGCTTAGAATTGCATTTAAAATGGATGATCTGACACCTTCCGGTTACTTAAGACAATATTATAAAATAAGCTCCTTTAAAAAGACAAACGTAAAAACTTTACATCATGCACTACATTCTCCCCCACTCCCAAAGAAATAATCTATCATCTTTTATCTCTGGAAAATACATACTTTTAAATGTCTTACACTGTTTTGTTCAACAAAGAAACGAACTCCATTAACGGCTGTAATTGTTTCTAGAGTAAATCACAATATTTTCTCTATTACACAATACATATTCTACAGTAAGAATACTAAGTCATGAAATGATTCTTGTTTACATTTCCATGCTATACAGAATTTCATTCACTTTTTAAAAAGTAACATTTTATAAGTTTTCTATGGAATACCTGTAAAAAATATACAAGGAAGGATCTGGTACCAATTAAACCTTTAAGTGGAGTATACAATTATTAATCGACACTTGGAGATTTCTCACTCTGCCTTCGTTTCCGTAGTCATCCTCTCCAGTCCACAGTTCGTCGGCTCCAGAAGGCTCCACCGGGCCCAGACCCTCCCCCACAGACCCACCATTGTACTCGTTACACACAGGGAAAATTATGAATGGCTCTCAGAGCGAAATGCGGGCAGAAAAAGAGGCAGAAAGAGACGCGGGACAATTTCTCAAGCACAACTACCACCTCGGGGTAACGTTAACACAGAGCTGTTTTCCTGTTTTAAGAGTCCCAAGTTCTCCAACTAAAATTATTTAAATGGAAGTACCAGCCTGCCCACCGCCCTCCCCCTCCATGACCTACAGGAAGAGATGGTTTCCCTTTAAGTGCCGACTTTTCCCACTTTGACTTCGCTGCTCCGGCCACCCCCTCACCGCGCCTGAAGTCTCCGCCCCTCGGCCTCCCCCTCCCCCACCAGTAGCCGCGCCCGCCCCCGGCCTCATTTATCCCGGAGCCTGCTCGGAGCGCGCAGCCAATAGCGGGCGCGCGGCGCAGGGCCCCCGCGAGCAGAGGCGGAGGAGGGGTCTCCCCGACCCCGGCCCCGGGCGCCGAGGCTCCCATCCCCCACCCGGCTGCGCGGCCCGGGGCCCGCGCCCCCACCTCCCGGGTGCCCTGTCCCGGGAAGGGTGGAGAAAGCGGGGCGCCTCTGCCAGTTTCTCCCATCCCCATCCGCCTACCCCTCGCTGCGTTTCCGCCCCTACCAACCCAGGAAACGTGCTCGCGGCTGGGCCGAGGCTACTCTCCTACTGTCATCAAAGCCACGGGGCGAGTTCGGGAGCCTGACTCTGGTGTGGTTAATTTCCTATTTTAGGAAATCGAATGATTAAGACCCCTGTATCTAGAGCTGAGGAATCGCCTACTTAGCACTCCCACCCCTTTTCTCATTAAAAAAAAAAATGTAATATTCTGGCCCTCCCCCTCCCCCAAGGACCCGCCCCGAGGAGATAACCCTTTCCAAACTCGCCGAGTGACAGTCCGCTCCCTTCGGCTCCCCGGCTGCGGCTCCTCGAGCGATTTTTTTTCCTCTTCCTCCTCCCCCTTCTCAGGGTCCTCCGCCTAATCTCGTTTCCCCTCCCCCTCTCTCCTTTTTCCCCCGAAACCCACTCTAATTGAGGCGCTGGGATTCCTCACGTGAGACGTTGATTTGTAGTTTGAACACGTGGCTCATTCAAAAAGCCGGACACTCGGAGCGGATTTTTTCCGCCTCCTGCTCTTTCCTCCCTCCTCCCCCTCTCCCCTCCCTCCTGCCCGTCACCCTTCTGGGTGTTTTTTACCGGGAGGCGACGCTTACCCTCACGTAGTGTGATATTTTCACAGTTCGCTGGCCGAAGCCAAAAGGGTTGGGGAGGAAGAGACAAAAAGTAGTTTCCACCTCCCCCCCCCCGCCCGCCTCCTTTCTCTCGCTAATCCCGCCTCCTCCTCAGAGTTAGAGGACTCGATACGTTTGGGTTGTAGCAAGGCTTTTTCTTTTCCTTTCTTTTTTTTTTTTTTTTTGGTAATACTTAGAAAAGAAGAAACAAGAACCTTCGGATCTGCTTTTTTCGCTCCTCGTTCTTGACCTTGGTTTTTTTTTTTTTTTTTTTTACAGTTTTTGCGTATTTTAAAGGCGAGAAAACGACAAGAACAAAAACAGCCGGATCCATCCATTGCCGTGGGTGGTTTTAATTTTTCGTTTTTCTCTTAAATTTTTTAAACCATCGATCTTTACCATGAACAAACTGTATATTGGAAACCTCAGCGAGAACGCCGTCCCCTCGGACCTAGAAAGTATCTTCAAGGACGCCAAGATTCCGGCGTCGGGACCCTTCCTGGTGAAGACCGGCTACGCGTTCGTGGACTGCCCGGACGAGAGCTGGGCCCTCAAGGCCATCGAGACGCTTTCAGGTGGGCCCTGACCGCGGCCCCGGCCTGGCCCCGCCGGGGCGCCTTCCCCAGCCCTGCGCTGCGGGCCTGGACCCGCGGAGCTCGGGCGCTCGGAGCCAGGCCCGCGGCGGCTGCCCGGGCGCAGGCCCAGCGAGGGCGGGGAGCGGGCGGCGCGGGGTGTGAGGCCCGAGCGCCGTCACGCGTGGGGTCCGGGGTGCTTTCTGAAAATTGGACTCCAACTCCGCTCCCCCCGCGGCTGCTCCTCCCCTCTGCCTGGGGTTTGCCGGGGGAAGGACAACGCGCTGTCAAGAAAGCCCAGGCCGGGGCTAGGAGGGGTGCAGGGACTGGGTGCGGAGTTGGTGAGCGAGGGTGGGGGCGCCCGGCCGCCGGCACCGGGCCCCCCTCGGGGCTCCCGCTGCGCCCTGCTCGGCCCAGGCGCGTTCCTAGGCTCCGGCTTGCCGGGCCTTGGGGGGCGAGTGTGAACGCCTGCTTCTCCTTCCTCCTTCTGGTGGGTGATTTATGGAGCTGGGTTCGCCGTCCGCAGCGGGTCCCTCGCCTCAGACCCTGGGAGTGGGAGAAAGGAGAGGGGCCTGGACCCGGTTGCCGAGGGAGGCCGCGGCGCCTGAGCTTCGCACCGGCTTCCCCGCGCTTGCTCTCGACCCTGCGGGAGAGCGTGTGCGACCTGGTTTCCATTTTCAACCTCACTCCGTCCGAAGTGCGAGAGGGGCAGGTGGGCGGGGGCGGCCGGTTGTCGCCAGGGAGGGAGCCCCCACGACTTCGCGGCCATCCGCGGCTCTCCCGGACCTGGCGCGGGGCTGCGGCCTTCGAGGGTGGCGGAGCGGCGAGGGCGGAAGACTGCGTGGCGGGGCGTGGGGCGGGGGGCGCCCGCTGGGGAGGCTGCGCTGGGGTCCCCCCGTGAGCCCGGGGCCTTTCACTTTCCCCTTAATCCAGGCGGGTGGCGAGCGCGGCGCTCAGCCCGGGCTGAGCTGCAACTCTGAGCGTTCGCTCTTTCTTCTCCGGTCCTGCGGCCCCCGACCCTTTCCCGCCGCTCGCTGTCCTCCCCGACCCCACCGCGGAGTGCTCCCCGGCGGCCTCAGGTGGAGCCCGGTGCCCTCACCTCCTGATGCGAGCCTGTGCAGCCGACCCCCTGCCCCCGACTTTGTCCTGTGGGAGACTTCAGGGGCGGGAGGAGGGGCCGCGTCCATCTTGCGGGGCTGAGGTGGGCGGGGGCGGCCTGGGCGTGGGGGTCCAGCCGGTCGAGCCCCCCTCCCCAACCATCTGTAAGTTTAAAATACAGAACACAGCCGAGTGGGGCGGCGGGCCTTCGCCCCGCGCCGTGGCCGCCTTCCCTCCGGGCCTGAAGCCGCGTCCAGGGCGTGTGGTCATTGGGGCCCTCCCGAGGCCATCCTGCCGCCGCTTGGGCTGTGCGGGTCCCCCGCGCCCGGCGAGCCACCGCGCCCCCCAACTGTCTCCCACCGCTTGTTTGTCCGCAGGTAAAGTGGAACTGCATGGGAAACTCCTAGAAGTTGAACACTCAGTCCCAAAAAGGCAAAGGTGAGTTTGTTTATTCTCGTCTCACCCGTTCTTGGGAGGAAAGACTGCCACACAGCTGAGAACAACTTCTTTTTCTCCTTTTCCTCCTGTGCTCATCGGGCTGCTCAGGGGCTCGCGTTTCTCGTCTTTTCCCCTTGCACTGAGTGTATGGCAGCTGTGTGTGTGTGTGTAATGCAGGGAAGGAATGCAGGAACAGAGGGGTGTCTCCATCCCCTGCACTTGGACTATTGTGACTGAGTACAGAAGCCTCTCAAGGAAGCTCTACAGCTGAATGTTATCCGGCAGGGTAGGCCAAGATAGTTCAGCGGGAAACGAAGGACGTGAGGGGGAGTTTTTTGGGAACCTGCAGAATTTAGGAATCGAGGGGTGACTCCGTTGCCTTTAGGTGCAGGATAGGCAAAGCAGCTGCCGAAACGCGCGGGTGTGGCGCCCCTTCCTGCTCCCGCCGAGCCGGCGACTCGGAGCCAGGAGGCCGCCTGCAGGTCTGAGGCTTGCCTTTCCCTGGTCAGCCGGGGGTGCAACACGTGAGTGCACGCCTCGGCTTCTCCCGTCCAGAAGCGCCTTTCGGTCACTCCAAAGTTGTACCGGCTTCTGCAGACACTTCTTTTGTTTTCCTGCTTTCCTTTTGATTGATACATTTTGCCCACAGACACCCATCAAGAGATCGTGAAAATCGAATCTTTGTTCTCCTTAAAAGCTGGGGATTTATTTTCTCCGAGATCTACAGTGTTGTAGCCTCTGGAGTATTGGGAGAAATTGCTCCTTTCTCTAGAGCAGGCCAGGCTCTGGAACCTACCGGAAAGGTGCTGCACAGTGGTGCTGGGGTCGGCCTGTGCTTTTCTGGGTTTTCTGTCTTCCCCACTCCCGTTCTTCACTCTTCATCAGAGTTAATCTTCAAATTAATTTAAACCAGGGCTGCAGTGAGTATCTGGTTAGTTATTGATGGTGAGGGGTATGTGTGCTGGAAGGCAGGCAGGAAGGGTTGCTGTGCTTTTCCCTGGTGCCTCAAGAGATGGCTACTCAAAATGTTTATCTGTATACCTTTGTGTTTCTAGAGACTGGAATCTCTTCCATGAAAAGCATTTTCATTAGTAATGTTTTGGTAGAGAGCTGGTTCAGATTTTTATGGGTTTCTCGTTCATGGACTTAATTTTCATTAGGATTTGTGAGACGTGATAGATCTAGTTCTGGTTGGGAGTTTTGGGAGGGGTCAAGTTATTTCATGTAATAGAATGTAATTTTTTTTTTAACCTTCTAAAATAGTAGGATGGGCGCTAAAAAGTGTCTAAATTGATCTCAGCTTACGGGAATTGAAAAATTGAAGTCATATCTCCTTAAAGAGTTGTTTCTTTTGAAAGCATTGTGCGTAAATTGGTTACCTAGAAAAAAAATGTAAGCACGTTCTGCAAATTCTAATTGGTTTCATGTTTAGCTACTATGTCTTAATTTTCTGCAAATGTTGAATAAAAAATGGTTGTATTGGACTGGCCTTTTAACATTTGGGAGAACTTCTAAATGTAAACATTAAGTGTCTTGTTTCATATACAGTTTATCGGCCTACATGTAAATATAGATTACTTTGTTTTCCCCTCTTGCTTATTCTTTCCAATGAGGTGTGAATTTCTCCACACTTGCAGGGAATTAAATTAACATTCTCTGGCAACACCTTTCTGTTGTCGTCTTAAGGCTCTTGCTGGGCCTAAAACATACTTAGTTACTTGTTATTTTTCTCTTATGGAAGCACGTAAGGTAAAATTATTACTACTACCAGCAGAGTATTAATGGAAGCTTCCTCAGTTTAACAATTACATGACAGTTTCTAACTTAGTTTCACTAGCATTAAAATGCTCAGGATTTTAAATGATGGGCCCTACTATCTTTCTAGTGAAGTAAACAGGTAAGTACATTAGAAACAACTTTTTACTGATTGATGAGAACAAAGTAAGTTTGCTGGTATTGAGATGACTAAAAACAAAAGTACGAAAGTAGTAAGAGTCTTCTTTCTCTGTCCAGGGAAATTTACTGAAAATCTATCTTAAAATTCTATTTTAACTGAGCTTGGGACCCCTGATGGCATTTCACTTATCTGGAATGTTCCACTGTCTGCAGAATCTCTCAGAGAGGGAGAAAAGGAGGACTGGTGACCCACATGCCTTGCGCTTATGGGAAGGTCAAGAGATGGTACATAGGTCAGGGTTGCCATGACAGCAGCTTGAATGCTGCAGACCAATCCTTGCCAAGTGACCCCGCTGGACTTTAGTCACTGCATTTCATCCCATCGTCCTGTGAGTATCTGAGGCAGGCACACCTACAGCAATGACCTTTATACTTGCTGGGCAAGGCATGTTGGGAACCTGGTGCTAGAGAATGCTTATGACAGCATTCCGAGATGGATGAATGGACTTGCAGGGACTACACAGGAGGCGATTAGATGGTTGACAGGCTGGCTGGTCTGGCTCTTACTGCTAGAGAGCTGGGCGGGACCCTTTCAGGCAGGGGCATTGTTGAGTTTGGTTCAGACTGAGCTTAGTTCCTGATTACCAGAGTCTCCAGGGAATGTGGAAGGAATGTTGCTTTTCTGCATTCAGATACCCTTCAGTTGGGGGAAAGAGTATAGCAATTTTCTGCAGAGCTTGAGGTTTCCTGCATTTATAATGGAGAAGATTGGATTGGAGATCTTTGATAGTGTTGCACTTTCTGTTGCAAATATAAAAGATGTAACACATGAAGACTTGGCTTCACTCTAAGGTATAGGCTCAAGAAATCCCTCCTCCCACCCCTTAGGGGTAAGGCTGGGAGTGGAAAAGTTGTGGCTTTGAAAGACTAGTTGAGTTTGATTGGGAGAGCGACTGGACAGTGATCTTGTATGTGCCCCTATGTGGTTATGTAAATAGTGCTGATGTCTTTTTTGTTATGTTGTGGGCAGTTGGGCATGGGAGAGGGGAAAAGTTGCTGACATTGGGGAATTGAGATGATGGTGGTTTTAATTCTTCAGGACTTTTTAAAATTATGAAAATTTTCATATTTTCAAATTTTTTTATTATAGCTTAACCATTTTTATTAAGCTACTTCCATATTTAGCTGTTAGAATTTATTGGGTTTATTTGTAGCCATAATATGTTTGAATAAAGGTAAACATAATAGGGCATTTTAGTTATTAATGTTTTTCCAGCAAGGAGCCTCTAAAACAGATGTGGTACCTAAGCTCAAATGTCCTTGTTTTTTGTTTTCTTAAAAACAGATTAAGCAAACTGTTATTTCCATGTTAAAATCTTGTTTTTAACATGTAAATTGGATAGAGCATTAATAAAATCACTGGGGTTTTAATACATATCTTTAAGTGGCTGTTTAAAGATTAGTGTTGTGTTTTAATAGCTGTTAAGTTTAGAGTGGAATGGCATCCCCTGGCTGGACAGCCTTTAAAGTTTCAGGACCACAAAAGGTGTTTTTAATGATAAACATTTAAACACAGCTACAACTAACTGTATTGCTCCTTTTTTATCAGTGTGGTACAGGTGACTCTTGTGAATGAGGGGGATTTCTCTCACACGCAGAGACTTACTGTTCTGAATGCTAGGGCACTTTCATGGCTGGAAAGGAATTATAAGCAGGGTTATCTTTGGAGCGCTCAGTATAAGGTGCGTAAGTGGTTTTAGCCGGAGAACTTTTTCCAAATTTTCTATCATTTCCTTAATACTGTTTGAGAGAGTGAGGCAGGCTTAAGGATTTCTTACTTTGGTCTTATTAGGCTTTTTAAGAAATGGAATTATTGTTGGTAAGTAGCTTCTACTGTGTTACTGTCCACAGAAACCGGGAGGAAGATGTTATGGAAATGTGACATGTGTTTGGAGCAAAAGCCAGTGGGAATTGAGAATCTTGGCTTCTGTTTCTGGCTTTCCTGTGGAATTGTGTGATCACTTACCTTGTCTGTTCAGACCAAATCCCATGATAATAAACTACAAGGGGCATATTTTATTTTGAAGTTTTGCCATTCTGCTTGAAGTAAAGGGGTTATCAGCTAGGACTGAAAAATATCTTTTGGAATTACAGAGATCTGGTATTTTTTCCTGTAAGGAACTTGACTTGAATATCTTTTTTTGTCGTATGGTAGTTGAGTTGTCTTTTCATGGCTACCTCATTTGGACCATTAGCAAGGGGAAATGCTCTATGCCATGCTTTGAAATCCTTTTATGAGCCACACCACTGCAGTTAATGTGTCGTTATAGGACTGGAGCTTTGTATTAAAGTGAAGCTGCGTAGCTGTGTTCATATGTGTGAAGTGACTTCATTGTAATTGTCTTTAGCAGCATTCAGGCAGTAATTTTTCTAGCAGTAACTAATTTTTGAGAGGCATGAATTATCCATTCAGTAACTTTGGCAGTTGGTTTGGGTTAGGAGGAAGAGAGAGGCGGAAAGAGGAGATGGTTAGCTGTGCTATTCTTAGCCAGGTTTCCTTTATCGACTGTTGCCTCTGATTCAAGCCTCCAGAGTCATAAGACGGGAGGTGGCAGTGTGGTAGCAGTGACCAAGGGGTAGGATTGATGTTGCTACTTGGCCACTTCACCCCATGGCGTTTCCAGATTGGCTTGGACTGCCAGGATTTTGCTTGAAGGCTGGTGGCAAGCTTAGTTTTTGGTTCTCTATTAAAATTGAGGCTGTGATTTATCATGGCTTGAAGTTGTGTTTGGCAGGCATTCTATATTGGTAAATAATTACTGTTAAAACTATTAATATAGTTCATGAATTTTATTGCCCTAAAAGGGGACACATAGTTCATAAACTACACGTGTTGAAGAACTATCCTGAGACCACTTAACTTGATTAGGAAACAGTTTGAAAGTACTGTAGAATTATTCTTTGAGGACTCTAGTGGAATTATAAGTTGGAAGAATACTTGGCATTATCACTTAATTGTTCAGGGAGTTGATTCTATTGAAATTTTGGCATTTCAGTTATTTGTTGCTACTTAACAAATCACCCCCAAACTTGAAACAACAAAAACTTATGCTTTCTCATGATTCTATGGGTCTGGTAGGTGGTTGGTTCTGTTCCACCTGGTGTCTTTTAAAATCATACACAAAGTGGGCTAAAAGGTCCATGAAAATTTTACTTACATGACTGGCACCTTGATGCTCATACATGGCCTTTTTAAAAATTTCATTTTTATCCCCCCTCCCACCCTTGCGGCTTGCTTGCTCTCTGCTCTCTGCTCTCTGTGTCCGTTTGCTGTGCGCTCTTCTGTGTTTTTTGCTTATCTCCCTTATTGTTGTGTCTCCTTGCTGAGTCTGCTCTCCACGGCATGCGGGCGAGCCTGCCTTCACAATGAGACCCCGGGACGTGAACCCAGGGCCTCCCTCATGGTAGGTGGGAGCCCATCTGATCGAGCCACATCCTCTTCCCCTACATGGCCTTTTTTAAAATTTATTTTTTGTTATATTAATTAAATTTTGTTAGAGCATTTGTAGGTTTATAGAATAGACGAATCATTCAGAAAATACGGAGTTCCCATGTCCTCCCATCTCCATTATTAACACTTTGCATTAGTGTGGTACTTTTGTAACAATTGATGAAAGGCTATTAATATAATTGTATCAATAAATACAGTCAATAGTTTATGTTAGAATTCACTGTTTTGTTTTTTTTTTAAAAAGATATTTCTCTCCCCTTCCCCCATCCCACCCAGTTGTCTGCTCCCTGTGTCCATTCGCTGTGTGTTCTTCGGTGTCCTCTTGTATTCTTGTCAGCGGCACTTGGAACCTGTGTCTCTTTTTGTTGCGTCATCTTGCTGTGACTGCTCTCCATGTGTGCAGCACCACTCCTGGGTAGGCTGCGCTTTTGTCACGTGGGGTGGCTCTCCTCATGAGGCGCACTCCTTGTGCGTGGGGCTTGCCTATGCGGGGGACACCCCTGCGTGGCAGGGCACTCCTTATGTGCATCAGCACTGCACACGGGCCAGCTCCACATAGGTCAGAAGGCCCTGGGTTTGAATCCTGGTAGGCGGACGCTCTTATCAGTTGAGCCAAATCCGCTTTCCTGGGATTCACTGTTGAATGTATATTGTCCTATAGTTAAAAAAAAATTTTTTTTCTAATTATTTACATATAACCTAAAATTTCCCCTTTTAACCACATTCAACTATATAATTCAGTGGTGGTGGTAATTATTCATAATGCTGTGCTTCCATCATCTCAAAGAGAAATTCTGTATCAAGTAGTAACTCCACATTCCCTACCCTCATCCTGGCCTCTAATAACCATATTCTAGTTTTTTGTTTGCTTGTTTTTCGGAGGTACCAGGTTTGAACCTAGGAACTCTTACATGAGAAGCAGGCTCTTAACTACTGAACTACATCTGCTCCCATGTATTCTAGTTTTGACCATGAATTTGCTTATTCTAATTATAAAATATCAGTGAGAGCATACAATATTTGTCCTTTTGTGTCTGGCTTCAAGGTTCACCCATGTTGCATGTATCAGAACTTCAATCCTTTTTTTTCTAAAGATTTATTTTTATTTATTCCCATCCTCCCTCCTATTGTTTGTACTCATTCTCTGCTCTCTGTGTCCATTTGCTGTCTCTCTGCGTCTGTTCATCTTCTCCCTAGGAGGCATGGGAACTGAACCCAGGACCTTCCATGTAGGAGAGAGGAGCTCAATTGCTTAAGCCACCTCTGCTCCCTGCTTTGCTATGTCTCTATCATTGTGTGTCCTCTTTGTGTCTCTTTGTTGTGTCAGCTTGTCATGTCAGCTCCCTGTGCCAGCCTGTCATGCCAGTTCACTGTCTTGCTCATCTTTTCCAGGAGGCACCAGTAACCGAATCTGGGACCTCTCGTGGTAGTTGGGAGCTCAGTTGCTTGAGCCACGTCTGCTTCCCCTTCATTCCTTTTTTGTTTGTTTTCTTTTTCTCTACATTCCTTTTAATGGCAGAATAATAAAACATTACATGGATATACCACTTTTTGTTTTATCCTTTCATCTGCTGAGGGACACTTAAGTTGCTTCCATCTTTTGGTAATTGTGAATAATGCTGCTATGCTTTCATTTCTTTTGATAATATACCTAGATGTGGGACTGCCCAGTCATATGGTAATTCTGTATTTAATTTTCTGAGAGACCACCAAACTGTCTTCCACAGTGGCTGAACCATTTTCCATTCCCATAAACAAAGTATAAGTGTTCCCATTTCTGCATATCCTCTTCAACACTTATTTCCTTTTTTTAATACTAGCCATTCTAGTGTTGTGGATTGGTATTTCATTGTGGTTTTGATTCACATTTCCCTAAAAGATAATGATGTTGAACATCTTTTCATGTGATTTTTAGCCATTTGTGTATCCTTTTTTGTGTGTGAAATATCTAGTCAAGTCTTTTGCCTATTTTTTAATTGGGTTGTTGGTCTTTTTGTATTGAGTTGTAGGATTTCTTTATATATTCTGGATATTATACCCTTATTAGATATGTGTTTTCCAAATACTATATCCCATTCTGTAGGTTGTCTTTTTACTTTCACAATAGAGTACTTACCCAAAAGTTTTATATTTTGAGCAGGTCCCATTTTTTTCTTTTGTTGCTTGTGCTTTTAATGTCAGGTTTAAGAAATCATTGCCTATATAGCTTTGCTTCTTATATTTATGTCTTTCATCCACTCTTAGTAATTTTTATATATGGTATGTTCCTCCTTCACTTATTTAGGTCATCTTTGATTTCTTTTAGCAATGTTTTGTAATTTTCCAGGTATGTGTGTCCTTTACATCCTTGGTTAAATTTATTCCTAGTTATTTGATCATTTTAGTTGCCATTGTAAGTGGAATTTTCCCCTTAATTTTATCTTCAGATTGTTCATTACTATTGTATACTAGTAATTTTTGTATATTGCTCCTGTACCTTGCCCCTTTGCTGAATTCGTTTTATTAGCTCTAGTAGCTTTGTTGGGGACAAGTGGCCTTTCTTCACATGCTATCTCATCACTGAATAGTAGCCCAAGCTTCTTTTTAGCACGGTGACTGGCTGCCCCAAGTGGAAGCAGAAGCTGCTAAGCCCTTTAAAGGTTAGGCTTAGAATTGGTACGTTGTTAACTTCTGTCCAAGGCAAGTCACAAGACCACCTTAGATTCAAGAGGGTGTGTGGATGCAGACTCCATTTCTTGGTAGTAGAATGACTTGAATGTATAAAGAGGGAGGAATGGATGATAACCATCTTTGTAGATTATTTCCAGACATTGGGGAGAGGAGTAATGGATTTGAGATTCTTGGAACATAAAACAATTGAAAATTGCATTTAGCTCTAGAAATGGGGAGTCAGACCCCATGATAATATCCAGGCAAGAGATGATGATATTAGCTTTGGAAGTGTGTTAGGGGTCCCCAGGATTACCCCTAAATTTGATAATTCTTTAAGCTCATATAGCTGTGGTTTACTATAGTAAAAGGATGTCGAGCATAATCTGCAAGAGAAAGGGCACATGGGATGAAGTCTGGGGGAAACCAGGCATGAGCTTCAAAGGGTCTGCTCCCAGTGGAATCACATAGGACACGACTAATTTGGCCAACAACAAGTTGTCACAACCTGTGTGAAATGTTGCCAGTCGGGGAGCTCATTATAACCTCAGTGCCCAGGTATTTGTTTTGTTTTTGTTTTATTTCTTTTTTGCCCACTTCAAAAAAAAAAAATCAATTTATTTATTTCTCTCCCCTCCCCCCCCCCCACCCCCCACCCCGATTGTCTCTTCTCTCTATTTGCTGCATCTTCTTTGTCCACTTCTGTTGTCAGCGGCACTGGAATCTGGGTTTCTTTTTGTTGCATCATCTTGTTGTGTCAGCTCTCCGTGTGTGCAGCACCATTCCTGGGCAGGCTGCACTTTCTTTCGCGTTGGGTGGCTCTCCTTACGGGGTGCACTCCTTGCGCATGGGGCTCCCCTACACGGGGGACACCCCTGCATGGCATGGCACTCCTTGTGTGCATCAGCACTGCGCATGGGCCAGCTCCACACGAGTCAGGGAGGCCTGGGGTTTGAACCGTGGACCTCCCATGTGGTAGACGGACGCCCTAACCACTGGGCCACACTGCCTCTTGCCCATGGTTTTTAATGGAAGTTGATCACATAGGCACCCTGCCCAGCATGTCCCAAAATTCTGGACTTCCATGGTGAAAGCAGGTATTAAACATAAACCATAGTGTTTGGTACAGGCTTAGGCACAGAGAACCACTCTTGTCCTTAATGGTGGGAACCCTTCTAAAATCTTAGTTTCCAGATGCAGGGCTAACCTTGTCAGCAGGATTTTCAGAATATAGGGGTTTGAAAGTAACTTCTGCATAAGAAGTAATGAAAAGTTGTTATTCTCTACAAATTTTGAAGGAAGAGCCAAAAGGATTTGTCTGTGGATTAGATGAAAGTTATAAGATTCGAGGATGACAGCAGGTTTTTTTTTGGCCAGAGCAATTGGGTGAAAGGTGGTTTCATTTACTAGGATGGGGGAAGAGTTTTGGGGAAGGAGCAGGTACTTAGATGGAAATTGGGAGCTTTGCTTTTGGCATGTTATGCTTCTAATACTTAATAGAAAGTTAAATGAAAAAGTTGAGTGGGCCAGTGGATGTATCTGCCTGGAACTCAGGGAAAATGGTAGGGAGTGTGAGTAAAAATTAGGGGCTTCCTATTTGGATCCAAGGCTAATTTTATTTTATTAGATTTTTTATTTCTCTTCACTTCCCCCCCAACCCCCCAAATTGTCTGCTCTCTGTGTGTTCCTCTGTGACTGCTGCACCGGAAATCTGTGTTTCTTCTTGTTGCGTCATCTTTTGTCAGCTCTCTGTGTGTGCAGCACCATTCTTGGGCAGGCTGCCATTTCTTTCGGCCTGTGCGGCTTTCCTTACGGGGCACACTCCTTGTACATGGGGCTCCCCTACGTGGGGGACACCCCTGCGTGGCAGGGCACTCCTTGCACCCATCAGTACTGTGCATGGGCCAGCTCCGCACGGGTCAAGGAGGCCCGGGGTTTCAACCGTGGACCTCCCATGTGGTAGGCGGACGCCCTAACCACTGGGCCAAGTCCACTGCCCTTCGTTGACTTACATTTGAAACCATGGATTTGATAAAATTGCCAAGGGACTGAGCCTGGAAGGAGGAACCAGTGAAGGGGACTAAGGGAGGCCAGTGAAGCAGAAGTAAGCAAACAGGGAAATGAGAAGAAAGCAAGCCTGTGGAGAAGGAAGGTGTAATCAACTGCGTAGAATATTGCTGAGAGTTTGTGATTTAGATAGATGAGTAAGTGAGTGGAGGTGGTGTTAAATATCAGCCTTCTGGTTCTGCTGTAAATAGATGGTGAGTTATGAATACAGGAGCAACTTACAATGTACCTTTTCTTCAGAGTTTATTAGGATCTTGGTTCATTTTCTTATTTTCCAGAAATGCCTGTGAGCACCTTCTGTTTATAACATACTATAACTGCAAGAGTCTCTTAAGTTTAGTAGACTTTCTTGCCCAATGGACAAGAAATACCTAAGACATCCTATATTTGACTTATGCATGTGCTTTAACACTTCTGTTGACTCAGCTCACTTTCTTACAGATAGCCCATTTTACATTTCATTAACATAGTTAATATTTGGGAAATTTTCTGAAGCTGCCTTAGTTCCAAAACAATGTAGACTAACTCCAGTGCTTCTTTGTGTTTGGTCTAAATACTTACTGATTTGATGACCAGAGGTTGAAACTATTGGCTAAACCATTTATGGCAGGGTTTCTTAACCTTTTTTGTTCCACGGATCCCTTTGCCGGTCAGGGGAAGTCCATGGAATTCTTCTCAGAGTATAGCGGCAGATAGTTTCATGACAGTCAACATCGGCATGTTTTTAAATTTTAGGATTATTCAAAATTATGTCTTATAACTTTACCATAATTTCAATACCTGATAACCTAACATGGTTCAACATCTGTTTAAATGGTCATTTTTGGCACAAAAACCCTGTAGTTTTTGAGGTTCATCACTTTCAGTAATACAAGTAAAACCAAATAATATCACCTTTCATCATACTTCCTTTCCTTTGACATTTCAATTTAAGTTGGGTCTATGAAATAAAATACAGGAAAGTGGACGTGGCTTAACTGAAAGAGCGTCCGCCTACCATATGGAGGGTCCAGGGTTCTATACCCAGGGCCTTCTGACCCGTGTGGTGAGCTGCCTCATGCACAGTGCTGTTGCGCACAAGGAGTGCCGTGCCATGCAGGGGCATCCCCGCGTAGGGGAGCCCCACGCACAAGGAGCGTGCTCTGCAAGGAGAGCCGCCCCGTGTGAAAAAAGCACAGCCTGCCCAGGAGTGGGGCCGCACACATGGAGAGCTGACGCAGCAAGATGACACAACAAAAAAGAGATGCAGGGAAACGGACTTTGGCCCAGTGGTTAGGGCGTCCGTCTACCATATGGGAGGTCCGTGGTTCAAGCCCCGGGCCTCCTTGACCCATGTGGAGCTAGCCCAAGCGCAGTGCTGATGCGCGCAGGGAGTGCTGTGCTACACAGGGGTGTCCCCCGCGTAGGGGAGCCCCACGCGCAAGGAGTGCACCCATAAGGAGAGCCGCCCAGCGCGAAGGAGGGAGCAGCCTGCCGAGGAATGGCGCCACCCACACTTCCCGTGCCGCTGATGACAACAGAAGCGGACAAAGAAACAAGACGCAGCAAAAAGACACAGAAAAAAAAAAAAAAAAGAGAGATGCAGTTTCCCAGTGCTGCCAGATAATACAAATGGACGCAGAAGTACACACAGTGAATGGACACAGAGCAGACAAGGGGGGTGGAAGGGGAGAGAAATAAATAAAATCTTTTTAAAAAAAAGACAAAATATATAATTTAAATGACAATTTAACAGTATTTTGTAAGGTTTTTAAGTAAATTGATAAATATGCATATAAATATGTAATTTTTAACTCTCACAAAAGCCAATTATAGCAGTAGATCAGGATTCATGTCCTTTCTGGAATTCAATGTCTTTCCTGGAATTGTGCATGAAGTCGGATTTTAGAACTTTCCTAGAAACCTAGTGGCAAAAGAAAAATGCATGTGGACATTTGCAGACATCACTAGGATCACAGGCACAATATCAGCAACTGAGAGACATAAACGTTGATTGCATGGATTGACAAACTGACGGTGGGCGTGCCTGATACACAGTTGTAGCCAGCGTGTCTGTTTGTGTTAAAAGTAACCTATCTGGGAAGCAGATGTGGGTTAAGAGATTGGGCTTCCACCCCCACGTGGGAGGTCCCTGGTTCAGTTCCCTATGCCTCCTGGAGAAGACAGTGAGCTGGCACGATGGGCAGGTCAGCAAGCTGATGCAACTGGATGATGCAACAAGAGACACAAGAAAACATAATGAGAGACACAACAAAGCAGAGAGTGGAGGTTCCTGGTGCATCCTAAAGAAGACAAACAAGACAATGAGCTGACGTGGCAATGTGATGCAACAAGAGACAAAAAGAAGAAAAATATAAGGAGAGACAACAAAACTAGGAATGAAGGTGGCTCAAATGATTAGGCACCTCCCTCACACATCAGAGATCCCAGGTTTGGTTCCTGGTGCCTCCCAAAGAAACAAGGGAGATGAGCAGACACTGTAAGTGCAAACAGTGAGGGGGTGGGGAGAAATAAATTAAAAAAATAAATTTAAAAAGTAACCTACTTATGAAAAGTTATGAATTCTCATTTAAACTGACCAGTTTTGTAAAATTTTAGCAATCAATGAAAACAACTTACCTACTTTGAATTATTTGTTAACCAACAATTGTAGACAGTGAAATACTTGAATGTAACACAGTCACTGGGCAGCCAAAGTGAGAATGCTTGACTTCACCATTTGGTAGCTGACGACTTCTAGGTGTTGAGTTGTCTGCACAGATTAGGTAACAGATTTCTTGAGCTGATGGGAAAAGAACAGGCATTTTTTCTGTGCAACAAAGGCAGCCATGTTGTCTGGATAAAACGTGCAAGTGCCTTTTGTGTTTATCACATAAGACAATTTTGACCTGTTATTTTTCATGTCTTGGTTATTAAAACATCATAGCTGTGTTTCTTTGATATGATAGGTTACCTAAAAACATGACTGACATGGTTAACAGATTTTCAGCACAAATGGCTTGGTTGAAATTGCTAATAATCACGTAGCTCATGTTGAATATGTTACCTATTTTAGGCATGCTTTATTTCATGAGGCTGTATTTTTTGCTTTGTATTTTCAAGATTTTTCATTATAATTACATTGATTTTAACTGCAGAGTAAAATTTTCAATGTCTGTAAGTGTGCCAGCCTTGTGATTTATCATTACAAAATGGCACCCGTGTACTTCAAAAGATCAAAGATACGGCTTGGGAGATCTCCTTCTGTTTGTTACCTATATTGTATTGCCAGATAGTTGGCCAGCTACATTGCACAATAGTTTGTACACAGCAGGACTGTGATCACATGTGATCTAGCATTGGTCTAATAACTACTGTAATTTCAATGAGTGTAAGCAATTTTTTGAGATATGCAACAACTGTAAAGTGATATGAAATGAATATTACTGTAATTTATTGCATTCATAAGTGAAGGAAATGCTAGATTTCAATTAGAGGTTGGAGAAAATAAAGACTAATAAGTTGATTTATTTCAATTTGAGCTCACGGATCCCCTGAAGTCTTTCCATGGACCTCTGGTTAAGAATCCCTGATTTATGGATTTCACTTTAGTTAGGATGCTGGCAAAAATTAAACATCACTTCCGTTTTATTCATAGAACTCTATAAGAAATATAATGATATCTTTTGGAAGTACCTAATTTCCTTCATTTTTTGCACATTTAAAATTCTGATCCTTGGTAAAGTATCTTCCTTCTCAAATTATGAATCATGTCTTTGGCCACAATAGTCACCAAAAGTAGGTGATATGTTAGGTCGCTTGATATTGAAATGGATGACTTTGTCTGAATATCTCTATTCATGACTTTTCTTTGTCTACTTAAGTCCTTTGATAGTGTACTAGTTTCAGAATGTGTTAAACACCTGCTTTTTTTTTTTTAAATAAACTTTACTACTTAAAGGTATTTTAGGTACAGAAAAATTACGCCAGAAAGTAAGGAGTTCCATATACTTCTTCTCCCTCTCAGGTTCCCTGCTCCTATCTCTGTTTCTCCTTTTATGGGTTTTTGTTTGTTTCTCCTTTTATGGCTTTTTGTTTCTCCTTTTATTAACATCTTGCTTTAGTGTGGTACATTTGTTAAAATTGATGAACCAGTATTGAGGCATTTTTAGGGCAGTAAAACTGTTCTGTTTGATAGTGTAATTGTAGATACACATTTGCCAAAACCCATAGAACTATACAAACTGTGGACTGTAGTTAACACCTACTATTAAAAAAAAATTATTAAAAGACTTGTAGATTTATAGAAAAATCATGTAAAACCTGCAGAGTTCCCATTACCCCCCTCCATATAGTTTTCCCTATTAACATTTTGTGTTAGCGTGGTACCTTTCTTAAAATTGATGAAGAATTATTATTATTATACTGTTGACTATAGACCATAATTTACTTTAGGGCTTACCTTTAGTGTTATACAGTTCTAGTGTGGTAACATATTTACAACGTAAAATTTATCATTTTAACCACTTTCAAGTGTACAATTAAGTGGGGTTAAATAGATTCACAGTGTTGTGCTGTTGTTATTACCATGCATTGCCAAAACTTTGCCTTCACCACAAACAGAAACTCTGTACCAATTGAGCATTAACGCACTATTCCCCACCCTTATCCCTGGTAACCTATATTCTAGTTACTGACTAATTTGCCTGTAAGTGAGATCATACAATGTTTATCCTTTTTTGTCTGGCTCATTTCACTCAATATGTTTTCTTCAAGGTTCATCCATGTTGTAACAGAACTTCATTCCTTTTTTAAAGCTGAATATTATTCCATTGGATGTATATATCACATTTTGTTTATCCATTTTTACATTGGTGAATGTTTGGGTTGCCTCCACCTTTTGTTAATTGTGAATAATGCCACTATGAACATTGGTGTACAAGTATCTTTTTGAGTCTCTGATCTCAATTTTTTTGGATATAACTGCTGGGTCATATGGTAATTCTATACTTTGTAACTGGCCAACTGTTGTCCACAGCAGTCGCACCATTTTACATTGCCACCAGCTATCAATGATAGCTATTTCTCTGCATCCTCTCCAACTATTGTAATGTTCTTTTTTTAAAGTAGCCATTCTAGTGAGTGTGCAATGATATCTCATTGGAGTTTTGATTTGTATTTCTCTGATGGCTAATTATGTTGAGCCTCTTTTCATGTGCTCTCTGGCCATTTGTGTATCCTCTTTGGGAGTTGTCTATTCATGTCTTTTGCCCATTAAAAAATTTTTTTTAAGTTGAATTTTTTTTTGTTAAGTTGAATTTTTTTTTAATATTCTGGATATTAAACCTTGATCAGATATATGGCGTAGCAATTTGAGATTATTTATGAAGCCCAGAAAAGATAAGGGTTATGTTTGTAAACTCATCTGTTCCTCTGGGCATGATACCCTTTGTATTAGATTCAGCTGAGATGCATTTGATTAAATTACGTTAAGATTAGGGTTTTGATTGGACCATGTCAGCAGGGTATAACTCAGGATAAGTCCAGGTCCTCTTGGTGGGCAGATAAAAATGGTCACTCACTCTAGAAAACATACAAGACCATACACAGGAAGAGAGAAAGCTCCATTGATGCCAGAGGAGAGAACTTTGATCCTGCAGCCCTGGGGAGATAAGAGCCGTTCGTCTGATAGTTTGCAGCTGAAGAAGACAGAATCCTGAGCAGCTGAGAAGGCCCGGAAAGAAATGAGCCCTATGCCAGCCTACAGGTGAGATCAGAAGAAGCTGGGCCCACAGAGCCTTAAGAGTAGGGGTTCTTAACTGGTCTGTGGAAAGATTTCAGGGGGTCCATGAGCTAGAATTGAAAAATATCAACATATCCTTATTTTCTCTGATCTCTGAAGTTGAGTGACATAAAACTGTTGGCCGCTACATTCTGAGAAAGGGGTCTGTCATTTTCACCTGACTGGCAGAGTGGTCCTTGGAACAAAGAAAAAGGTTAAGAAGTCCTGCTTAAGAGGAAGAAGGAGGGAGGGACCAGGCAGAGATGCTAGCAATTATGGCTCAACACATGGCCACTGATTTTGGTGAGAAAGTACCTCTTATGGTACTTTGAATTGGACTCTTTAAGGCCTTATAGCTGTAAGCTTTTACCCCAAATAAATACCCTTTATAAAGGCCAACAGATTTCTTGTACTTTGCATCAGCATTCCTTTGGCTAATACATATGGTTTCTTAAAATTTTCTATCATTGTGTGGGTTGTCACTTTCATGATAAAATACTTTGGGGCACAAAATTTTTGAATTTTGATGGAGGTCCCGTATATCTGGTTTTTCTTTTGTTGCTTGTGCTTTGGGTATAAAGTCTAAGGAACCATTGCCGAACAGAAGGTCCTAAAGATGCTTCCCTACATTTTCTTCTAGGAGTTTCATAGTTCTTGTTCTTATATTTAGGCCTTTGATCCATTTTGAGGTCTTTTTTTTTTATACAGATATGTAATATCCTATTACATATGGATATTTAGTTCCCAGCACCATT
Organism: Dasypus novemcinctus; assembly: GCF_030445035.2. Taxonomy (NCBI): domain Eukaryota; kingdom Metazoa; phylum Chordata; class Mammalia; order Cingulata; family Dasypodidae; genus Dasypus; species Dasypus novemcinctus. Next base: position 35,955,236 of record NC_080677.1, read on the forward strand.
TGTTGAGGAGACTAACGCCTATTTTAATAGAGTGAAAACAGTAAAAATGAGGTAGCACAATAGATTTCTTTAGTGGTATTAGTTGCTTTACCAAAGGATTCCCCCTAAAGCTCTGGGAGAAGAAGTGACTTGCCCAAGGCCCTGCAGGTGATTAGCGGGACCCAATTTCAGGTCCTGCGACTCTGCCCTGCCTTCGTTCCTCCCATTTAAGTCGTCCAAATCCTCAAAGTAGCTTAGACAGCAGCCTGATCATATTTGCAGTGGCAAGTTGGAGCAGAGATGCCCCGTCTCTTGCCTTCTCTGGAGTACAGAAATCTTGTTTGACTTCTTTGAAGGGCTTGTTTTCTTCCTTAAGGAAAAAGGCACAGATAGTCTGGAATCCATGGCTTACTGCAGAATAAAAAAAATCCTGTTTTCAGACAGAAAATGGAACTTTATTATTTGTTTCAGGGCATTTTTTAGCAGTTTCATCATAAGATAAAAGATGCTGGGAAACTGGAGGGGGCCCAAGAGGAAGTATGAGAGTAGGTCATGGGCATGGAGAGGAAGATGTCATAGTTTTTGTCTCTGGAAGTGATTATGACTCAGATGTTCTTAGATGGCAAAAGGGGTGGTGGAGTCTGGAGCAGAGTCCGCAGGGCGGGTTTGTCCCAGCTTCTTGCCAAGCTTCCTAAGACCCTGGCTTGCAGAAGGAAGTCTTCTAAATTTGGTATATTTGGATCAGGAGAGAATAGGAGGGAAAAATTGTGCTGAAACCTCTTGATTAGGAGCCCTGATAATTTACCGTGTGTGCACTTGTTGAACCGAAGGGTATATCCTGAAGAACGTGAGATATAAGGTCTTAGATCTGGGTTTGAATTCCTGCTCTGTTTACTAAGTGCCAAGTATTGACTAAGAATGAGGAAATTCTGAGGCGCTGATTGCACAATTCTGTGATGAAAGTGAGCGCCACTGAGTGTATACTTTGGATGGATTGTACAAGGTATGCGATTGTTTAACACAGTGAACCAGGTGATGGAAGGTGGACTAGAGTTAACAGTACAAATATGAGTGTTCTCTCATGAACTATAACAAGTATGTCATACTAATACATGATGTTAATAATGGGGGCATTTGGAAAAAAATCCCAAATGTATGCTGTAGATCATAGTTAGTGGTAATAGTCTGATCATGTTCTTAGTAATCTGTAAAAATGTTCCAGAGTAATGTAAGGTGTTGGTGGAGGGATGCTGTATGGGAATTCTGTACATTATGCATGATTGTTTTATAAGTTCACAACTTCTCTAATTAAAAAAAAATGAGGAAATTGAGTTAGAGGGAGGGTTAAAATGGAAATAATGTTTCATGGGATCGTGTGGGATAATGTGTCTAAAGCATCAAAATAGTAATACCCAGTGGTCTCTTCAGTGTTGGCTATTGTATTTTTCCTCTTGAGATTCAGATGCAAAGGCTGGATGTAGGTTAGATTTAGTGGTCATAATAGAAATATGGAAAAATCTTTTTGGGATGTGGACTCATAAGTAGAAATCTGTGTGTTATCTTTTTATTTTTATTTACAATGAGCATGTATTCCCTTTTTTGATTGAAGTATAACCTAGATACAAAGGAGTATGTCATTAGTGACAGGCTTGGTGCATTTTTACATATATATACTATCAAATTAATTTAAAAACACATGAAGTTAAATGTGAAAATGTGTTTTCCAATCTTCTCTATCCCTTATGTTACTTCTCAGAGGTTACTTCTGGCAGCTTGGTATATTATTTTCCAGAAATTCATCTATGCATGTATCCACAAACATTTTTGAATAATCAAATCATACAGTTTATAGATTGTGCTTTTACTAAATACTGCACTGTGAAGAATCTTTTTTTTTAAAAGATTTATTTATTTATTTAATCCCCCCCCCCCCCCCCCCCCCCCCCCCGGTTGTCTGTTCTTGGTGTCTATTTGCTGCGTCTTGTTTCTTTGTCCGCTTCTGTTGTCGTCAGCGGCACGGGAAGTGTGGGCGGCGCCATTCCTGGGCAGGCTGCACTTTCTTTCCCGCTGGGCAGCTCTCCTTACGGGTGCACTCCTTGCGCGTGGGGCTCCCCTACGCGGGGGACACCCCTGCGTGGCACGGCACTCCTTGGGCGCATCAGCACTGCGCATGGGCCAGCTCCACACCTGTCAAGGAGGCCCGGGGTTTGAACCGCGGACCTCCCATGTGGTAGACGGACGCCCTAACCACTGGGCCAAGTCCGTTTTCCCTGAAGAATCTTAAGTATAGGTACAAATCCTTCTGTTATTTTGTTTTTTTTTTTTTTAAATAACGACAGCTTCATTGTTCAGTAAGGGTATGCAATAATCTAACCCAGGGGTTCTTTTTTTTAAAAATTATTTATTTATCTCCCCCCCACCACCGGTTGTCTGTTTTCTGTGTCTATTTGCTACATCTTCTATGTCCGCTTCTATTGTCGTCAGCTGCACAGGAATCTGTGTTTCTTTTTGTCCCAGTCATCTTGTGTCAGCTCTCCATGTGGGTGGCACCATTCATGGGCAGGCTGCACTTTGTTTCGCACTGGGTGGCTCTCCTCACGGGGTGCGCTCCTTGCACATGGGGTTCCCCTACGCAGGGGACACCCCTGCGCGGCAGGGCACTCCTTGCGCGCATCAGCACTGCGCATGGGCCAGCTGCGCACGGGTCAAGGAGGCCCGAGGTTTGAACTGCGCACCTCCCATGTGGTAGAAGGATGCCCTAACCACTGGGCCAAGTCCGCCGCCTAACCCAGGGGTTCTTAACCTTTTTGTTCCATGGACCCCTTTGCTAGTATAGTGTATAGTATAATATACTATACTGTGTTTTATTTAATAACTATATCACACTTGCACCAACATAGCCCCAAAAGAATTTTTTTTTTTTTTTTAAATTTAAATTCAAGCTCACAACCCCTGGTTAAGAACCCCTGATCTAACCATTCTTCTTTTCATAGTAATTTCAGTTAAGCATCCTTCTATGTTTGCCATCAGACTCCTGGTTGGGTATTTTTTTTTTTTTTAAAGATTTATTTATTCCCCCCCACCCCCCGCAGTTGTCTGTTCTCTGTGTCTATTTGCTGCGTTTTGTTTCTTTATCTGCTTCTGTTGTCATCAGTGGCACGGGAATCTGTGTTTCTTTTTGTTGCATCATCTTGTTGTGTCAGCTCTCTGTGTGTGCGGCACCATTCCTGGGCAGGCTGCGCTTTCTTTCATGCTGGGTGGCTCTTCTTATGGGGTGCACTCCTTGTGTGTGGGGCTCCCCTACACGGGAAACACCCCTGCATGGCACAACACTCCTTGTGCGCATCAGCACTGCGCATGGGCCAGCTCCACATGGGTCATGGAGGCATGGGGTTGAACCATGGACCTCCTATGTGGTAGATGGATGCCCTAACCACTGGGCCAAGCACGCGGCTGGGTTGTGTATTTTTTTTTTTAAAAGATTTATTTATTTATTTAACTCCCCACCCCCACCCCGGTGCCATCCCTGGGCAGGCTACACTTTCTTTCGCGCTGGGCGGCTTCTCCTCACGGGGCGCACTCCTTGCGCGTGGGGCTCCTCTACGCGGGGGACACCCCTGCATGGCAGGGCACTCCTTGCTCGCATTATACTGCGCATGGGCCAGCTCCACACGGGTCAAGGAGGCCCGGGGCTTGAACCGCGGACCTCCCATATGGTAGACGGACGCCCTAACCACTGGGCTAAATCCGTTTCCCATGGGTTGTGTATTTTTATAAGTAAAATTCTTGGACTGGGAGTTGCTATGTCAAAGGCATGCACATTTAAATTTGAGAACGCTCTGCAAAAATTTTTAACTTTATACTGACATGGTTAGTCATAATTAGACAAGAAATAGCTTCTTTTATTGGCGCATGCAATGAGATAATTTGGTTAAGAACGGTCTTTTTAAGCATAAAGGACTATATAAGTCTAGCAACAGCCTTGTTCTTTCTGTACTATGGGTGTTGCACTGACTCTGACAAATCTCTGCTATTTCATTTGTGCCCCTTGCACATAAAAATTGTTAAATACTATACAAATTTAGCCCTTATAACTTATAGCTCAAGTACCTAGTGCTTGTATCCTCCCATACTTAGTATCTTGAATTTTGTATCGTAACTCTGACAAACCATATTTCTTTTGTAGTGGGAACCTTACTAAATCACATTTCTTGAAATTTCATTAAGAATTAGCTTAAAGCGAAGTGGATGTTGCTCAATTAATAGAGCGTCCGCCTACCATATGGGAGGTCCAAGGTTTGATCCCCAGGGCCTCCTGACCTGCATGGTGAGCTGGGCCATGGAGTGCTGCTGTGTACAAGCAGTTCCATGCCACGCAGGGGCACCCCCATGTAGGGGTGCCCCACGTGCAAGGAGTGCACCCTGCAAGGAGAGCCGCCCCACGTGAAAAAAGCGCAGACTGCCCAGGAGTGGCACTGCACACACACAGAGCTGATGCAGCAAGATGACGCAACAAAAAAAAGATGTGGTTTCCTGTTGCTGTCTGACAATGCAAAGCAGGTGCCGAACACACAGCGAATGGACACAGAGAGCAGACAATGGGGGGAAAAGGGGGAGAAAGAAAGAAAATAAATCTTAAAAAAAGAATTAGCTTAAAAAGGAAGGTGCTCCTTAGCTGACCACCCTAGCTGGGCAGATGATGATTGCAGAACTTAATTAAAAGAAACTGATGTTAAAACTATTTAAGAGGTTATTGAGCCCTCTTCATTGATGTCCAAATGTCTATCTTGTAAAAGTTAGCTGGTTTTGCAAAAATGGTGGAGAAGCTTCTTTTCCTCTGGAGAGTTAAGTGGGGTTGAAATTTTGAATTTCCATTTTTTGGTGTATTACTTTACCTATTTCTGCATTTTTTGAGTTTCAGAAATGAATTCATTCTTTATGGCTTATATAAAGATTTAATTTAACAAGCATAGATTGAGCACCTGTGTTTATAGTCTGTTCCATGTTAGAGATCAGGAGCTAATAAGAAGGATAAGACATTTGACCTGAAAAGTACATGGTGAACAGTGGTTTTCATTTGGTTCTGTCTCAATTCCTGCTTGATGTTATTTTTATTTTCATCAGTAGCAGAGGCTTGTTCTGGCAGTGCTCCTAAAGGTGGGTTAAAATCTCTGCAGGGAAAGAGAAGCTATAATAGTATCGTGGAGTTTATGTGGGATGCCCCGGAAACACAGGAGGCACATTAGGCTTAGCCTGGCTGTGGTACAGCGGGCCAGGTATAGATTCAGAGAACAGTGTGAAGCTCAGCAGAGGCTAGCCATGTGCAATGGAGATGGAAAGGGCGGAAAGAACAGCAGGAGCAAGGCATGTAAGCGTGTGATATCTTGGTGTGTGTAGGAAACTACAAGCTGTTTGGGATTAGAGAGGTTCAAGTATGAGGCAGGATATTGGTCCAGGCTGAGCTAGAGGGTGGCTAGAGCAACCTTTGTGCTTGTTGGAGTGACTGTTATTCTTATTCTTCATGTAACTTTAAGTGTTCAACCAGTGTAGGTAATGCCATTTGGCAGGGTTTTTTTTTCTTTATTAGAGAAGTTGTGGGTTTACAGAACAATCATGCATAAAATACAGGATTCCCATATACCACCCCACCATCAACACCTTACGGTGGTGTGGAACATTTGTTACCATTGATGATGGCACATTTTAATAATTGTACTATTTAAAGTCTATGGTATAATTTAGAGTTTACTTTTGTGTACTGTAGTTCTATGGATTTCTTTAAAAAAAATTTTTTTTTAAAGATTTATTTTATTTATTTCTCCCCCTCCCCCTGTTCCCCCCATTGCCTGCTCTTTGTGTCCATCCACTGTGTGTTCTTCTGTGTCTGCGTGTATTCTATTAGGCGGCTCCGGGAAACGATCCTGGGACCTTCTGGAGTGGGAGAGAGGTGATTACTCTCTTGTACCACCTCAACTCCCTCTTCTGCTACATCTTATTTTCTCTCCTTTGTGTCTCTTGTTGCGTCATCTTGCTGTGCCAGGTTTCCGCGTCGGCTGGCACTCCTGCACAGGGCAGCTTTCCTATGCTGGGCGGCATTCCCACGTGGGCCAGCTCTCCACACAGGCCAGCTTGCCCTCACCAGGAAGCCCTGCCCTGACCTCCTATATGGTAGACAGGAGCCCAATTTTTGCCACATCCGTTTCCCTAAAATTTATTCTGTTACCATATATACAATCTAATGTTTCCCCTTTTATTCATATTCAGATATTTATTTCAGTGCTGATAATTTCATTCACAATGCTGTGCTACCCTCACCGTCCTTCATCAAAACATTTCCATCGTTCTGAATGGGAACCCCAGAGTTAAGCCTTAACTCCCATTCTCTATCCTCACATTGTCCCCTGGTAGCCTATAGTCTAGATTGTGACTCTATGAGTTTGCTTATTCTGATTGTTTCAGATCATTGAGACACACGTTTTGTGTCTGGCTTATTTCATTCAACATGATGCCTTCAAGGTTTATCCATTCTGCATGTATTAGGACTTCATTCCTTTCTAGTAGCTGAATAATATTCTGTGTATATACCACATATTGTTTATTCATTCATTCGGTTCATGGACACTTGGGTTGTTTCCATCCTACACCAAAATTGACAAGTGGTAGATTTTTAAAGGCTAGTCACAATGTGGAATCTGAAAAATTGGTGGACTTTTTGTACATTAAAATCCATTGGTCTGTCGTGTGGTTTGAATATATCTTTTCTGCTTATGAATGGATCTTTTGTCAAGCTTATGGTGTCAGATCTTTCCCAAAATTCTAATTTTTACTTAAAAATTTATCATTGGTAAGAAATACTGTTTTCTTTTTTTGTGGCAGCAGGGCTGAGGATTGAACCCAGGACCTCAGATGTGGGAAGGCTGGGACTCAACCACTGAGCCACACCAGCTCCCCTGAGTTGGCTCTTTTGTTGGTTTGATTGTTGTTTGCTTTGTTTTTAGGAGGCACCGGGGACCAAACCTGGGACTTCCCATGTGGGAAGCAGGTGCTCAACTGCTTGAGCCACATTCGCTCCTGACAGGTTCACTTTTGAGGGAAAAAAAAAAGTCCACTAGATACTAATGCTTGAATAACCGTAGTTTGTAGTTCTTTCAAGTAAAAGTAATACTCCATAAAAATGTGGCTGTTTCATCTATTTTTATTTCTTTTTATTGTGGTAACATTTATAACATTTACCATTTTAATTTTTTTAGTGTATAAATCACTGGTGTTACTTTTACAGTGTTGTGCCATGTGTCACCATCTTCCATTACTAAAACTTTTCATACCCCAAACAAACTGCACCCATTATTCAATAATCTCCCCCAGCCCTTTATAACCACTAATATACTTTTTTTCTTAATAACCTACTGTGTATCTCGATGAATTTAATATAAATATTTCATATAAGTGGAATCATAAAATATTTGTCCCTTTGTGTCTGTTTTATTTCATTTAGTGGGTGGCTTGTCTTGCAGCTTGTACAACTGCACAAGTGCTTTTTCTCTAGACAACCATGATATGCGCCAGACTGCTTTATGCATACTTCCATTTTCCACACACGGATATTTAAAAATTGTGTATTCAAGGTTGAGATTTAATAAAAATAATTTTTACAGGTTCAACAAGACATGTTAAAATGAAACTTGCATCTTTTTTTGCTGCAAATGCTAGCGAAGAATACAGAGACTATTAGTACAGTTTTGCCTCATTGTCTTGATTTGTGCTAAGGGGCTAGCAAGTTTGACCAATCATTGCTTTTTTTTTTTTTTTAATTTATTTTATTTATTTCTCTCCCCTTCCCTCCCCGCCCCCCTTCCTGTGTCTGCTATCTTGTGTCCATTCCTATGTATTCTTCTGTGTCCGCTTGCATTCTTGGCGGCACTGGGAATCTGTGTCTTTCTTTTGTTGTGCCATCTTGCTGTATCAGCTCTCCTTGTGTGTGGTGCCACTCCTGGGTGGGCTGTGCTTTTTTTGTGTGGGGCGGCTTTCCTTGTGGGACACACTCCTTGCGTGTGGGGCTCCCCGAGGTAGGGGACACCCCTGAGTGGTGCAGCACTTCTTGTGCGTGGCCGCGCTGCGCGTGGGCCAGCTCACCACACGGGCCAGGAGGCCCTGGGTTCAAACCCTGGACCTCCTTTATGGTAGGCAGATACTCTTATCAGTTGGGCCACACTGCTTACCAACCTTTTATTTTTATCTTTTTTAAAAGATTTATTTATTTATTTAATCCCCCCTCCCCTGTTGTCTGTTCTCTGTGTCTTTTTGCTGCGTCTTGTTTCTTTGTCTGCTTCTATTGTCGTCAGTGGCACGGGAAGTGTGGGCGGCGCCATTCCTTGGCAGGCTGCTCCCTCCTTCGCACTGGGTGGCTCTCCTTATGGGTGCACTCCTTGCGCGTGGGGCTCCCCTACGCGGGGGACACCCCTGCATGGCGCAGCACTCCTTGCGCGCATCAGCACTGCGCATGGGCCAGCTCCACACCTGTCAAGGAGGCCCGGGGTTTGAACCGCGGACCTCCCGTGTGGTAGACGGACGCCCTAACCACTGGACCAAGTCCGTTTCCCCCTTTTATTTTTTTTTTTTTAAGCAATTTTGTTGAGCTATATTCATACTCCATACAGTCCATCCAAATTGTGCAATCATTGGCTCTCAGTATAATCACAGAGCTGTGCATTCATCAACACAATCCATACCACTATTAGAACATTTTCATTACTCCAAAAAGGAAACCCCATGCCCCATATACCCCCTATTGTTGACACTTAGCATTGTTGTAGTTCACCATTGCTTTTGTACCATCAGTGCAAATGTCAGCACAGTGGAAAAGGCAAATGGTATATCTTACTGCTATTATAAAAATAGCTTTGATTTTTTTTTTTGTACCTCCTGAAGCAATTTGGGAATTGCTGCTCTATACTGATGTGTTGTCTGAAATTATTTGGACCAAGTATTCTACTACTACTATAAATTTAATCATATCATGACAGATGGGAAGAGCAAGTGAGGATTTTATGCAACTCCATTCTTTGTTAGCCGGGATAGGGAATTTTGCATTAGTCAGTATGTGAAAAACAGGTATGAGAAGAGGGAAAAAAATGTAAGAAACTCTAAACACAGGAAAAATTTGGTGTACAAAAGATAAAATATTTAGAATAAAGAGTTAAGGCACACTTAATACACTTGAGCAAAGTGAGGTGAGTGTGATCATTGGGGCCCCCAGTCAGTCTTCAAGTGCCTCAAACCAAAGTGAAGCTTTCCTGTTGACTGTGGGCGTGCCTAAGGGCCCAAGTAGTGGTCTATACCTTTTGCTATTTCTAAAACATTAAAGAAATCTAACTAGGGTCTCGGGGCACCGTCAGAGCACCATCAGAGGTTCTTGAGGCAGTTTGAATATTTTAAAGCTAGATGTTTATATATTTGTAAGAATGATCTTCAAAGTATTTTTTCAGCCAACTTTCCTTGTCCTAAGAAATATTAGCTAAGTTTAAAAAAACAGCTACTTTTGTTTCTGTCACAAGATAGATGCTTTTTCTGTCTTAGTCAATTATCTTCTTTTTTTCTTTTCCTTTGAGAGTTGTAGTACAATAATGGTCTGTCATGGTATTTTACAAAGTCTTTTCCATTCTGTGTATTTTGCTTGGTTTGAGAAAGATTGGTACCTTGCTATTATATCTTCAATTAAAAAAAAAGTATCCCCCCCTTCCCCAGATGGTTCTCTCATCTGTCTGTTCATTGTTTGCTCACCTTTTCCAGGAGGCACTGGGAACTGAACCTGGGACCTCCCACATGGCAGGCGAGTGCCCAGTGGACTGAGCCACATCCATACCCCATGGGCTGTGGCATCTGCTGGCTTGTTGTATCTACTTTTTTAGGCATCTAGCTTATTGCAGAGGATGTGGGATCTAGCTTGATGGGACTGTGCAGCGTCTGCTCATCTTCTCTAGGAGGGACCAGAACTGGGGACCTCCTGTGTGGAAGGTGGGTGCCCAGCTGGCTGAGCCATACCTCCTTCCCTTATTTTCAGTTTTAAATGCTGCTATTTTGCCTGGTGCTGATCTTAGATTTTACTAGTGCTAACGTGACGTATTCAACATATATTTGAATGTCTTCCATGTGCCAGTTACTGCTTTAGGTGCTTGTGAGACAGAAGTGAATAAAAGACAAGAATCCCTGCGTTCCTGCAGCTGTACTGTCCACGAGGGAAGCCATGGGCCACATGTGGTTACTGAGCACTTGAAATGTGGCTGGCCCAAGTTGAGATGTATTGTAAGTGTAAAATACACACCAGATTTCTTAGTTAAAAAATGTAAAATCTCATTAATAATGTTTTCTATTAGTTGTATGTTGAAATAATATTTTGGCTGTGTTAACAATCTATTAATTTCACCATTTTTTCAAACGACATGGCTACTAGAAAATCTGAAATTACGTATGTGGCTTGCATTATATTTCTTTTGGTTAGCACTGATATATGGAGAGGAGATGGACAAAATAAATATACTGTGAGGCATGCTAAGAGCTATAGAGAGAAATAAAATAGAGGAAGAAGAAATGAGGACACGTGGAGGGGGCTGTTGTTGCTGTTTCGTGGGATGATGAGAGAAGTCGTCTCCAGTAAGGTGCTGCCTGAGCAGTCTTGGGAGGTGAGGAACTGAAATGAGCAGATGCCGAAAGGGTAGAGGTGGAGGGGACAGCAAGCCCAGCTGTGGTCAGACCAGCACTGAATGTAACCTTGAAAAAAAAAAATCGAAGAGGGAAACATGACTTAAGTAATCTCATAAAAGAGCAAGAACATATAATCTTCATACGAAGAAAAGTCATCAAAATACAAAGAGAAAGGAAATACCTTTTGTAGAAGAATGTATTTCAGAACTCCACCTGCTGATCATTTCATTAAAAAAAATTCTGTTCTGAACACATGACCAGTCTCATTTTTTCCAACATGTATTTTTTAATCAATTATACATAGGAGATTGAGATTGCTCATTCACAAGGAGATGGAAGTAATGGCATTTTTGTTGAACAGCAGTATTGCTCACGGGCACTAACAGTGGAAGATGGAGGAAGTAGCTTTCTGTATTCAGTCATTTGCAGCAAAAAAAGAGGCCTGTGCGGCTGGAGCAGAGCTGCAGAGGAAGAGGATGAGGTTAGGACTGTGGGCTGGCAGGTGTGGGGTGCAAAGGAGAGGAGCTCTGGCAAATCCCCTCTGCCGAGATGGGAAGCAATTGTTTTAAGAAGGGACAATTCTGATCAGATTTATCTTTAAAAGGAAACTCTGGTCACTGTGATAATAGACTATAGGGGATGGTGGTGGGTGGAGAGGGGATCAGGGAGACCAGTTAAGAGAGACTGATATAATTATCCCGGCCAGAGATTGCGGTGGCTAGGACCAGGGTTATCGTGGTGGTGAGGAGTGGTTAGACTCTTTTCTTTGACGACAAAGCCAACAGCAACTGTGAAGGGACTGGATGTAGGGAGTGAGAGAGGAGTCAGAGGTACCTGGACAGTTTATGGCTCAAGCTACAGGAAGTATGGCGTTTCCACTAATTAAGACAAGGGTGGCAGTTTGAATTTTGTGAATCCCAGGATTATGTTCTTTTATGAATCTATTCCTGTGGGCGTGGGGCCATTCGCATTAAATTTGGTTTAGGGGCCTTTTTTTTTTTTTTTTTTTTTGATTAAAAAACGTTTTTACGATATATTCACATACCATATAATCCATCCAAGGAGTACAGCCAATGGCTTTTCATATAATCAGTGTTGTGTGTTCATCACTGCAGAAAATTTTAGAACAATTTCATCATTCCACTGTGTGTATACACCACAGTTTGTTAATCCATGGGCTGGGTTGTTTCCATCTTTTGGCAGTCGTGAATAACACCGCTGTGAACATAGAGGTGCAGTTGTCTGTCTGAGTCACTGCTCTCAGTTCTTCTGGGAATATCCTAGTGGTGGTATTTCCAGGTCACATGGCAAAACTATATAAATTACATTCAACTTCTTTAGGAACTGCCAAACAGTCCTTGAGGGGCCTTTGATTAGATTACTCGATAAGGTTGGTTTGGGACTTCTGATTGGACTGTGTCAGTGAGGCATGACTCAGGTTGAGTCTTCACCCTCTCGTGGGAGCTGATATAAACGGAAACAGAGTCAGATACCAGTCAGATACCGAGAGAAAGGAAGCCACCATTTTGACCCTGCCGTGTGAGGGAGGACTAGTGCATCACTATTGGCCAGAGCTTAAGCATAAGCCCCCAAGAGGCTAGGCCCCCAGAGCAGCTCAAGGCTGAGGGAGATGAGCCATACGTCTGATAGCCTACGGCTGAACTTGGGAAGAACGTGGACCAGCCAAGACTGAGTTAGGCGGCCTGGAGAGAGACAAGCCCTGTGCCTGGTTGTCCACAGCTGAGCTCTGGGAGACAGTATTCTGGAGGGTAAGGCAGGGATGACAGCAGAGATCGGCCGCCATTTCGCAGGACCTGGCAGGACCTTTGAGAAAGCATCTCGCTGCTGCCTTGATTTGGAGATTTCACAGCTTTAGAACCATAAGCTTTTACCACTAAATAGAATCCACGTTATAAAAGGCAACCCATTTCTGGTACTTTGCAGTTCTCTGGTTAACGAAGACAGTGAGGAAGACTGGCGACTGCCTGGTGGTGGTGGGGGGGACATTGGGGTCAGTTTGGGCTTGTTAAGTTTGAGACGCATGCTAGATGTGGAATTTGGCACTGGAGGAGTCTTCAGTGAATAGGTAGTACTTAAAGTCTTGGGACTGGATGAGAGACCAAGAGAATGAGCGTAGATGGAGGAGGAGAGAGCCGAGGGAATGGTGGGGTGAGGGGAAGCAGTGAGGGAGCCTGGCACAGTCCTCTGAGGTAGCAGGAGAACCTTGAGAGAAAGAAGTACTTGAAGGTGTTAATGAAAGTGTTTACAGGAGGAGGAGTTATCAACTGTGATAACTGATGCTGAATGAAATGAGTGTGGAGATGGCAATGTTGGTGACATTTTCGATCCTGATAGGTATACTTTTTTTTTCTTCGCCGTGTTACATTTTTAGAAAAAAATCAATTTTATTGGTACATATTAATCATGCATTTCATCCACGGTGAACAAGTACACTTTTTTTTGTTGTTGCATTATCTTGTTGTGTCAGCTCTCTGTGTGTGCAGCGCCATTATTTGGCAGGCTGTACTTTCTTTCGCGCTGGGCGGCTCTCCTTACGGGGCGCACTCCTTGCGCTTGGGGCTCCCCTACGCGGGGGGCACCCCTTCGTGGCATGGCACTCCTTGCGCGCATTAGCATTGCGCATGGCCCAGCTCCACACGGGTCAAGGAGGCCCGGGGTTTGAACCGCGGACCTCCAATGTGGTAGATGGACGCCCTAACCACTGGGCCAAGTCCGTTTCCCGGTTGGTTCTTATAAAGGGTATTTATTTGGCGTAGGAGCTTACAGATACCAGGCCATAAAGCATAAGTTACTTCCCTCACCAAAGTCTGTTTTCATGTGTTGGAGCAAGATGGCTGCTGATGTCTGTGACGGTTCAGGCTTCCTGGGTTCCTCCCTTCCTGGGGCTGGCTTCTCTTTCCTCTGTGTGCTTACTTCCCGGGATGCCAGCTTAAGACTTCAGCATCACACTCCAATATTAAGAACTCTCAACTCTGTCCTTTGCCATGTCTTTTGTTTATGAGTCTACTTCTTGTTGGGGGCAGAGGGGGGGGCTCAACACCCTAATGATGTGGCCCAGTCAAAGCCCTAATCATAACTTAAATCACACCCAGGTACAGTCCAGGTTACAAACATAATCCAGTATCTATTTTTGGAATTCGTAACCATATCAAACAGCTACAATGACCTTCATGTTTTTGAAGGGTATAAGCTATTTTGTTTCCTCGTGATTAGAACCAGGTTATGTATTTTTGGTGGGATGCCTCAGAAGTCATGTTATCCTCAGTGCATCCTATCAGGAGGCATGTGATGGTGATTTTGTCCCACGTAGTGGTGGTGTGAACTTGGATCACTTGGTCAAGGTGAGGTCTGCCAGCCTTCTCCAGTGTAAAGTTACTATTCTTTTCTTTGTAAGAATCTTGTGGGAGGACATTTTGCGACAATGGAAAGATCCTGTTTCTCATCATACTTTTACTAGTTTTAGTATTCATTGATGATTCTTGTCTGAAACAGTTATTACTCTAGTGATTCCCAAATAGTGGCTTTCTAATACTCTTATTTCTTTTCCATTTGTTAGATGGAATTTTACAGTAAGGAAGAGCTTTTTATTCTCCCCAAACTACTTTATTTGGATTAGTATGGAGTCACTGATTCTTATTTTCTAGATTATAACAAGTTACTATCATAATTTTGTTGCTCAAATTGTCAAAAGTGTGCTGAGGGCAAGATTCAGCAGAGATGAAAAATGATTATGATAATCTAATGGGCACAATACTAGATGAACTCTGTATGCTGTGCTTCATTTTAGATGAGTAACTTTGTATGTAACTCGCTGTAGTCTTTAGCTGCCTAAAATGCAATAAATCTAATAAATTTGACTTTTCTGGGGGTATCTTAGAGGAGTGAAAATTAGGTCCAACCTCATGCTCTGCACCTGAAAATCTGTAATAACTATTATATATTGTGTATGTCACTGATTTTTTTTTTTACTCCCCTCTTCCCTCATTGTTGTTTGCACTCACTGTCTGCTCTCTGTGTCAGTTCACTCTGTGTTCTTTCCATGTCTGCTTGTCTTTTCTTCTTATCTTTCTCTTTTAGGAGGTACAAGGACTGATCCTGGGACCTCCAGTGTGGGGGAGAGGCACTCAACTCTCGAGCCACCTCATCAGTCTGCTGCGTCTGCTGCGTGGTCTGCTGCGTCTCTCCCTGTCTCTCCTCTGTGTCTCCTTTTTTTTTTTTTTTGTCTTTATTTATTTTATTTTATTTTATTTTTAATATTACATTAAAAAAATATGAGGTCCCCATATACCCCCCAACCCCCTCACCCCACTCCTCCCCCCATAGCAACAATCTCTTCCATCATCATAAGACATTTGTGTCTCCCTTTTTTGTATCATCTTGCTGTACCAGCTCTCCGTGGTGTGGGCCAGCTTGCCTTCGCTGAGAGCCCTTGGGAATTGAACCCGGGACCGCCCATATGGTAGAGGGGAGCCCAATTGCTTGAGCCACATCTGCTTCCCAACATCATTTAAACATTAATCATGTAGGTTATTTTTTGCATACCAATATAAGTTCATTTTAGCTCATAATCATGCATTTCCCCACTCTATTGCATTTTAAAGCATTATCTGTATAATAGTTTTGAAACCAGTAAATGCCATAAATTTCTTCAGTGTTCCTGTTTATTCTTCGTTATCTCAGTGAAAGGTGTGTACACCGAAACAAACCAAAAAGAATCTACAAGGTTTAAGTAAAACTAGTTTTTTCTATGGTAATTAAAAAAGAAGAATTAAAAAATATAGTATAGGGAATGGATGTGGCTCAAGCACTTGAGCACCTTCCTCCCAAATGAGAGGTCCTGGGTTTGGATCCCAGCGCCTCCTGAGAAAAACGAAAACAAACAACAAGCAAAACAGATGAAAAACCAACTCAGGGGAGCCGACGGGGCTCAGTGTTTGAGTGCCGGCTTCCCACATATGAGGTCCAGTCCCTGGCCCTGGCACCTCAAAACAAAACATACACACAGGACACACACACATATATTTTTTACACATGGCAAAATCAGAAAAATGTTTATAATCTTTTTTTCCTTCCCCCAGTGCAACCCCGGTGTGATTTCTTGTATCCCGGGAAAGATTTTTATGGATGTATGAGCATCTATGAATGCAAACTTTTTAGAATAAATGCTCCATACCCAGCTTTGTACTTTGCTGTTCTGAAGTTTTGAAAAGCAGTTTGGAAAATGGGAGGTGGGAAATTTTGGGCTTATAGTATGTGCAATGTAAAAAAGTAGTGGAATCTCCAAGATGATTTAGGAATAAAGTGTATTTACCAGTAGTAAAGCTGAAAATACATTGTAAGTTGTTTAAGTGTCTCACTAATAGCATATTAACAATATGTTAGGTTTCATTCTTAGTACTTGTTACAGATTGTTCTGCTTTTCAGAAAACTCTAGCTTGTGATTTACCTCCATGAAATATGATGGAAGAAGAAATGCGTTTGCAATTTAAACAAGCAAACAAAACCCCAAACTGGGAAACGGATGTGGCTCAAGCAGTTGGGTGCCCACCTACCACATGGGAGGTCCTGGGTTTGGTTCCTGGTGCCTCCTCAAGAAGACAGGCAAGACAGCTGACACGACAGGTTGGCGCAGTAAGCTGACACAATGAGAGGATGCAATGAAGAGAGAAGTGAGGAAACACAATGAGTGACACAACAGGCAGGAGTGGAGGTGGCTCAAGGCATTGGGTGCCTCCCTCTCCCCCATGGGAGGTCCCAGGTTCCATTCCGGGTGCCTCCTAAAAAGAAGATGAGCAGACAACAAACAGAGAGAGCAGACAGCGAGCACAAACAGTGGAAGCTGTGGGGGAGAAATAAATAAAATCTTAAAAAACAAACCCAAACCTCTGAGAATCATAGAGCAGTCCTTTTAAATAGTATGTACATAATACATAATACTAACTGTAATTTGTTCAGTGCTCTAAATTTAATTCTAATTGTGTTCTTACATAGCCTAAACTGCTTTTTATCTTCAAAATTAGTATTTGTATTGAAGAAACTTATTGAAATACTGATAATTTAAAAAATAATTGAAACTTTATAATCTTGAAGGAAAATGTTCTTGATTTGAAACTCGGAAATTATTGTTTAGTTCTTAAACTATTAGTGACAAATATTTGAAGTGTACAGTACTAATTTTCAACAAATGTAATATTGGTGTATTTTAATTCCATAGAAATCTAAAACATTTAGTGCATGTTACTTTGACTAATTCTTGATTTGACTAATATAAATAGCCCTTAAACTATATAGTTCAATGTTATTAAATACCTCAGTGCAGTTGTAGCTATTAATTTAATACGGCATAATTTAAGATTATGTCTTGAACTTTAAATATTTATTTTTTAAATATTGCTATTTATTCTGCTTGAATATATAGATCTGATGCATTCAGTTTTGGTCACATTAGAATTTTTTTCATAACCAGTAATTGTTTTCATAACCAGTTTAAATTTTACAATAGTGTAATTAACTAAAAGAGATTAAAATTTTACTAAATTGTTTCCAAATAATATGATCAAATGTAACATTCTAACTACCTGGTTTTATTGTAATTTTTAAATTGGTTACAAATGGCCACCTTAAATCACTAAATTTATCAAATGACTAGAGAAGTATTTTAGTAAAATAACATCAAAATACCTAAATTAGACTTAAACTTTTTTTTTTTTTTTTTTTTTTGAGAAGGAAAAATGGTTTATTGATGGCTGGCCGGATTAAACTTTTCGATTAAATTTGAAACACTAACTTGTGAAAGTATGGAGCTTGGTCTCAACAAAGTCTGAGTATACTGATATAATATTTCTTGTTATTTTAATAATTAAGAAAGCACAATGCTAAGAATTTTTTTTCTTAATAGAAAAGTTGTAGGTTTTCAGAAAAATTATGCATAAAATACAAAGTTCCCATATAAGGAGTTAGGATTTTTGCAAATTAGTTTTTTATAAATAATCTTGGACAAAGCTTATTTTCCAAGATGTTGTTAATTTACCACTAATGATAATAAATCTTTTTCAGAAGATTGTACTGTAAAATTATTGATATTTATAACCTGACTTTTATTGTTTATTTGAATTTCATTTTCTTTCAACTTAATTACTGAACCCGGCCAGTGACAAATACCATGCCCAGAAAAGTATTAATTACCCTTATGAAAGAAATTAACACTTTACAGTAATTTTCTTCAATTGAAAAGCAGATTCATGGAAATGATACATGTATTAATATATTTTTAAGCATTGTCATGGTTGGCAATTACTTTAAATGCATAGATGGACAGCATCTTTCAAACTAGCAAGTTAGGTTATTAGCAATTGCTGAAAGAGGTGGAAGTGTTTATGGTTGTGAAAGTCTTTTTATCTACAGAATTTTAAGGTGTTAGGCTTATTACAAGTAAATCAGAACTGGTTTTGGTTGGTTAGTTTGATGCTGTCTGTTCAGTGTCGTAATTGTCTGACTCTTAATTTATAGACTCTTGAGAAGGTAGACCAAGAGGCACATATGAGCAGAAAAAGCAATAGGAAAATTACTGTCAGACTGAAGATAAAATTAAATGAATAAGTTTTTAGTTATCCACTTTATGTATCCCAAGGCTTCCTAAATCCTCAAACATCAAAATTTCCAGACACCTAAAGGGTAAATAACTTTTTCTAAAGCTAAAAAATATTGTAACACATGCAACATAAAATTTCCCACTTTAATCACCTTCAAGTATACAGTTCAGTAGTATTACATTCACAATGCTGTTCTACCATCACCACCATCCATTGCCCAAACTTTTTCAGTACTCCAAACAGAAACTTTGTGCTCATTAAACAATAACTCCCTATCCCATCTACCCTTTGGGAACCCTGGCAACCTGTAATCTATTTTCTGTCAATAAATTTGCACATTCTTGGCATTTAATATAAGTGGACTCATACAATGTTTATTCTTTGGTGTCTGACTTATTTCACGCATTGTGATATCTTCAAGGTTCATCCATGTTGTAGCATATATCAGAACTTCATTCCTTTTTATGGGTGAATAATAAATTCCATCATATGGATATGCTGTACTTTGTCCATTCATCTGTTGATGGTTGCTTAGGTTACTTTCACATTTTGGCTACTGTGAATAATGCTGTGATGAACATTGGGGTACAGATATCTGTTTAAATACCTAGAAGTGGGATTGCCGTGTCATATAGTAATTGTATACTTAACGTTCTGACAAACTGCCAGTTTTCTACACAGCGACTGCCAATAAATAACTTCAAATGATGTCCAACAGATAAATCCATTGAGCAGGGATTTAGAACCCCAAATGCTTGGAATTGATGCTGTCCTCTAAGATTTAAGATGTGTTCAAGTTTTAATCATCATTAAAGCAAGCTAATTAAGTCTATATTATGATGTAGGACCTTATTAAAAAAAAAAACTAACCTACATCCCTTTCCAACCCTACTGAAGCGTGTATAAAAATAAAAATGACCTGGTATGTGAACAGATGTCTGGTTAGGGATGTTTCGGAGTCCTGGTGTGCCATCCCCTGATGGACAGTCTGTTCCGATAGCTTATGTTTTGCATTTATTTCTGCAAGTCAGTCTTCAGGACATTTTTAAAGTGCTCGGCCACTTAATATGTTCTTAAAAGCTTATGCATTTTCAAAACAGTTATATTTCAACATTTTTACAAGGTCTAAAATCCAGCTCACCAAAGTTGAGTGCTCTGTGCAAACTGTTAATGCCAGATTACATTTGTGATGCTTTTTCTAATTGTAAAGGTTTGAAAACATTTTGGGGGTGGGGTGGGCAGGACCAATTTAATTGCTTGATGGGTCGATGTACTCTCCCAGTATTGTGCAAAGGTGAGGATCATTTCCACCTCAGTGCTTCATGGTTCCTGGCTTTCTGTTTCTTGGTGTATGTTAAACAGTTTGACCAATTATATCAATACAGAGAAGACCAAGTATTTTATCCTTTGAGAGAATTGTATCCTCTGTGAACCTGAAGATATGTTAAAATCCTAGGTAATGTGTCTTTGGGTATAATCATATTGATTAAAGCATGATATTACATCCCCTGGTAACACATCCTAGATTGTTGTGATAGGGCAGTTTTAAGATGTTACTTTTTAGAGTTGTTAAACTTGAACTGTATGTATTATAACACTTCTCAATATGATGGAAAGGAGAGGCCTTGCATTTTCTAGTACCTTAATTTTTTAAGTGTATTAAGTAGATTTTCCTATTATTGCTTCTGGAAATTTGTCATCTTTTCTTAGAATTTATTTTAATGGAAGTGTGAAATATAATTACTGACATAAAATGAATACACCTCATTTAGAAGGTTACTGTAAAGTATTTTTAACTAAAAGATTAATGTTTTATACTTTCTAAGAATATCATGTATTTGGTTTAACAACTCTTACAAATCTACGGGGCCCTTGTAGAAAAACGGGTAACTTTTTTTTCCTCCCCTACTATTGGGGTTAGGGATTGAACCATTGAACCCTGAACCTCATATATGGGAAGCTGATGCTCAATCACTGAGCCACATTGGCTCCCTGAGTTGATTTCCTTGCTCGTTAGCTTGTTGTGTTTCTTTGTTTTTAGGAGGCACTGGGGACCTCCCATGTGGGAGGTGGGTGCTCAACTGCTTGAGTCATATCCACTTCCCTAGGGACCTTTCTAAACCATCATATGCCTTGGGCCTTTTATTGTCAGTTAGTATAGATAGTTGTCTTAGCATAAGTTATATTAGGTGGTGGCTAGGGTAGATTTCCTTGCCTTGAAATATTCTATTTTGTGTCCACATGACCTCTTTTGGGCCTTCTCTGTAAATTGTGAGTGTAAATTGAATTTCATATGTTTCTGCTGGAAGGTTGGGGCTTATGTTGTTATAATTATCTTTGATAGTTTTCCTAAAGAGCTGTTTGTTCTTGTTGTTGTTTTCTTATATAGACACTAACAAGACAATGTCTAAAATTAAAGTAGAAATAGCATGGGCATAGGAGGTATAGGTTTGAATTTGGCTGTGTCATAGACTTTTTGACATTGCTTAAAATAACCTCTTGGGAGTATTAATGCCTACCTCACACGGTTGGTGTAAAGATACAGTGAAAATGTTTCAAGTGCCTGCCACAGTCTCTTACCCATCAAGAGTCACTGAACAAGTGGAATGTTACTGTTTTCATTATCAATATAGTTGAAGTTTTTAAAATTTATTGTTTAATTGTGATTATGGTAGAAATAATCTGGAACTGAATAATCTTATCCTGGATAATGCTGTTTTCCAAATTCTGCTAACTAGAGGATTAAGCTGTTTATCTACAGTATCCATTTTGTTTGTATCAGACTTGGCATAAGTGTGAATTGTGAGAATCTTCTGAATAGAACAGGATTTCTTTCAAGTGAACAGTACAGATAGTTTCATTAAAACATAA
This sequence comes from Dasypus novemcinctus, assembly GCF_030445035.2. Taxonomy (NCBI): domain Eukaryota; kingdom Metazoa; phylum Chordata; class Mammalia; order Cingulata; family Dasypodidae; genus Dasypus; species Dasypus novemcinctus. The sequence goes on from NC_080677.1 coordinate 35,976,400, forward strand.
ATTGTTATAAAACAAGATTTTTGTGAATATCCTATATTTGAAGTTACATTGTAGTTATTGCAGCAAAATAAATCCAGTTGTATTATCCTTTCTGTGCAAGAAAAGGAGACTGAATATTGTCGAATGCAGCAATCCTGGGAACCTTATATCTGTACAGTGTGCGAAATGCCTGTAAACTTGCTACTGTGATTGCAGGTCACATGAGTGAAAAGTATTTAAGGCTTATTTATTATCAGAAAATCATAAAAATGTAAATCATGTTTTTCCTCTAAAACTTGGTATAAAAAACTGAAGAGTTTGAGTTAATGGAATTTGCCATTTCTGAAGGTGGTGACTCCTAGATTTTTGGGGGAAAAAAACCAAAAAATTTCAAGAGTACTAAAGTAGAGAGAATGGTATATTCTCAAATACCTGATGACTAGACTTGTTTTATCTCTACGTCCCTATGCCATCCCTATCTGATCATTTTGAAACAGGTTCAAGACAGCATGTTATATCCCTAAATTCTTTGCCATGTATCTCTAAAAAAGCATAATGGTAATACCATTATTATACATTAAAAAATTAGCGCTAACTTATCAATATCAAATATTCTGGTCTGTGTTCACATTTTCCTGATTGTGATTTTATTTTTCAGTTTGTTTGAATTAGGATTTAAATGTTTCATATATTGCCACTGTTTAATATGTCGTAAGTTTTTCTTAATGTCTAGCTTTCCTTCTTTTTTTTCTTTGATATTTAGTTGTTAAAAAACTTGGATGTTTATACTGCAGTTTTCCAGGTTCTGGATTTTGCTGATTTTTCTTGTTGATTGTATTTTTGTATTGTCATTTAACATATACCTATCTCCAGAGGACAAGATAAATCTAAAGATATGACCATTATCAGGTTTGATTTTTATGTTTTTTAATTGGCAAGCATGTCATAAATGAGAAATAGGTGTGTCTTGACTAAGTTTTTATTTAAAGGAAAAATACTTGATTCAAATAGTTGATTAATGGGGGTGCGTTCCAGTTTGGGGGAAAAATGGACATAAATGGGAAGCATGTTGCATTTAAGTAAGTCAGTTTCTTCAATCTTTTCTTTATGTGTTGTAAACATACTTGTTTTATCTCACAAAAAAGTAAAATAGCTTATTTAACAGGAAAACTTTGCTCTATCAGAGACTGGTAAGGTGATTTTTATTTTCTGCTTGGAGAAGTGTTATCTTCAAAATCTATTTAGATTATATATCTTTGAAGAAGAGAAAGCATTGAGTTGCCCAGGATGAGGAATGTTAAGCAGAGAGATTTGACTCAAACTTGTCTACCTTCTTTGTGGTTAATTTTCTTGCTATGTAAGAGTTCAGGTGCATGAAACTGATAATTTTCATATTGATCTTCTTATCAACAGTAACAGTTTACATATTTTGTTTTTGATTATATAAAGCAAAATTGGAAATAAAAAGCATGTGGAAACTTGTTGGAAACAAGAAAGTGTCTTAAACCCTCTTCATTTTTCAAACTCTTAGTGGGATTATTATAGTTTCTAAAGTTGATGACAAGCTAATATAACTGGATAAGTGATCACCTACAACTTTGTCACAGAAATAAATCCACGCTGTTAGAAAAGGACCACATTTGCTTAGCAGTAATATGAAATAAAAATTGTTCATGTAGAAAGCTATATTTAGAATACAGCAGTTTAAAAAGTTGAGTCAGCTAAACACCTTGCAGGTGCAGTTCACTTAGTGATGATGAGTTTTATGTGAAAAGCAAGTATCTGTATAAAACTTTGTCTCTTGAATATTCTTGAAATTTCTGTGACAAAATGAAATAAAATTTTATCAATTTTGCCTTTGGGTATCAAGTATACTAAGTTTTAGATCATCTCTGTCTATTGGAAATATGTGAACTCTATATAATATAACTTTTCTAGTAGCCATATGAAAAAGTAAAAAGAAACAGGTGAAATGAATTTTAATATTTTACGCAACCCAGTATATACGGAATGTTATTCTTTAAACATGTAATCAACATAAAGTACTGGGATGTTTTACATTCTTTTTTTGATACTAAGTATTCTAAATCCAGTATGTATTTTACACTTACAGAACACTTAAGACTAGCCACATTCTAAGTGCTCAGTAGCCACATGTGGCTAGTGGCTGTTCTATTGAACAGAGAAGTTCAAGATGTATAGCTTTCTGAATCATTTATTAAAAATAGGATGTTGAATCTTACTGGAAAAAATGTAGTGGTATTTATAAAATTAGTTTTGTAACTGTGGAAAAATGTAGGAATGATTAATTTTCAATGACTCAAGCACAATGCAGGTTTTGTATCTAAGTACTTTATTCCCTTGTGACCACCTAAGGAAGATATGTGTGTGATTTGCTATTATGTTAATGTTATATTATTGAAAAATCTATACTTTTAAGTCATACAGGCAGTGAGGCTTTTATTTAAATAGTAACTCTCTGTTCAACTGAATATGTTTTTGTGATTGGCTGAAATACTGGTGATAAACTTGTTTAAAGGCATATTTCGAGATAGGTCTCACTATTTAGATTACAGAAAACTGGTTATTCTGAGATCGAGGATCAGTTTGTGCCCTATTAATTCAACTATTAGTTTTTGGACAGCGTTCTGTTTTCCCAACTTCTACAGGAGGTAGATAGATCTTTGACCATATTTCTGCCTTGAAGGAGAAGTCTCCTGTAATAAAGAGACACAGCAATGTGGAAATGCAACCGTTAATATTAACAGATTTGCACAGAATGAACATTCAGTCTTGTGGACTCTGCTAGCCTACTGCTTTGCTTTGGTCCAGTTTTTATCCACACACTTATGGCTTTTCAGACCCTCTTGTACACTGATGAAATGGTAAGGTGTGCAGCTTTAAAAGATAAATATATCTCTGTTTTAGTTATGGGGACTAAAACGAGACTAAAACATAGATGTTGTTCCCATGGAGATGTGGGAGCTGGGAGATGATGGAAGGATCACCTCAGATTCTCACTTAGAACTGTAACAGTGAAAGAAACTTCTTTTATTCATTGTTTAAGCAGTGTTGCATAATTGCCTGTTATGAGCCAGGCACTTTGCTATTCATTGGTGTGTGCAACAGTGAATAAAATAGACTTTGCCTTCATGGGGCTCACCCTGGTAACTAGTCCTCAGTGGCCACTAAACTTCAGTGTGTGTGGAACCGTATTCCCCCGTTCCACCTCCAGAGAGTCTAATTTACCTCAGCTTTGGGGCCCAGGCACCCCCTTTTTTAGCTAAGCCTCCAGGTAATTCTAATATAGGTGATCCTTAGACCATAGTTAAAGTAACATCTTTTTAACTTTACAGTCGAGGAAGGACTTTTTTTCCTTCTTCCATTTGGTATTCAATTCACTAGGATCTGGCACCCCTGTTAGCTATTGGTATAAATATAATTTTCTTTGGAATACCTTTGCTCTCCTGATAGAGCAGTAGGTGGTACTCAATCTTTCAAAGGGATTCTTAACCTGGGGTCTACCTGTTTACTCCTAGATTTCAGCTTTGCTCCCTTTTGATTTCTACTGCCACTTCCTTAAGACTTAATCTAAAATGTCTAATATCTTTTGCCCGACTATAAAATCTTTGTGGGGAGGAGAGACAGGTTACAGAGCTAGTTAGAACTGTTGGGATCTATAACTGGATTTTCTTGGTTCATTTTTATGTTACACTATGGGTTGGAAATAGTAGCTCATTTCCCCCTTAACAATTAGTAAAATTTAGTTCATAAAAAGCTAAAGAAGGGAAACGGACTTTGGCCCAGTGGTTAGGGCGTCCGTCTACCATATGGGAGGTCTGCGGTTCAAGCCCCGGGCCTCCTTGACCCGTGTGGAGCTGGCCATGCGCAGCGCTGATGCGCGCAAGGAGTGCCGTGCCACGCAAGGGTGTCCCCCGCGTGGGGGAGCCCCCACACGCAAGGAGTGCACCCGTGAGGAAAGCCGCCCAGCGTGAAAAGAAAGTGCAGCCTGCCCAGGAATGGCACCGCCCACACTTCCTGTGCGGCTGATGACAACAGAAGCGGACAAAGAAACAAAAGCAGACAAAGAAACAAGACGCAGCAAATGGACACCAAGAACAGACAACCGGGGGGGGGGGGGGGGGGGGGGCGGGAATTAAATAAATAAATCTTTAAAAAAAACAAAACAAAACAAAAAAAGCTAAAGAAAATGAAAGCTGCTCAAGATTCTACCATCAAAGCTTACAGTGGTTGTTCCTTATTTCTATGCATGTGCATATACACACACTTAAAAATTTTTTAAACAAATTTTATTGATACATATTAATAAAGCATAAATACATCCAAAAGCATAAATACAATCAATAATAAATGGTGTAATCATGTATTTGTGCATTCATCACCCCATTTATTCCCAGAGCACTTTCATTATTCCAATAATAATAGTAAACAAAAACAAATCTCATCACCTCTCAATCTGTTTCCCCTGCTATGCATAGCTGCTTTTTTTCCCCTTCTCTCTAGTATATTTGTATTAATATAAATATTTTGTAAAAACAATCATATATATGCAATATCACCCACATTTGTTTTACATAACGTTTCACTATTTTATACAATCCCATGTTACATTGTTTTTTTTTTTAAACTGTCCTTTTTTTTAAATTTATTTATTTAATTCCCCCCCCCTCCCCTGGTTGTCTGTTTTCTGTGTCTATTTGCTGCGTCTTGTTTCTTTGTCCGCTTCTGTTGTCCTCACCGGCACGGGAAGTGTGGGCGGCGCCATTCCTGGGCAGGCTGCACTTTCTTTTGTGCTGGGGGCTCTCCTTACGGGGCGCACTCCTTGCGCGCGTGGGGCTCCCCTATGCGGGGGACACCCCTGCGTGGCAGGGCACTCCTTGTGCGCATCAGCACTGCGCATGGGCCAGCTGCACACGGGTCAAGGAGGCCTGGGGTTTGAACCGCGGACTTCCCATGTGCTAGACGGACGCCCTAACCACTGGGCCAAGGCCGTTTGCCTGTTTTCTTTTTTAAAGATTTAATTTTATTTATTTCTCTCCCCTCCCCCCCCCCACCCCTGTTGTCTGTTTTCTGTCCATTTTGCTGCATGTTCTTCTTTTGTCTGCTTCTGTTGTTGTCAGCGGCACGGGAATCTGTGTCTCTTTTTTTGTTGTTGTTGTGTCATCTTGCTGCGTCAGCTCTCTGTGTGTGCAACACCGTTCCTGGGCCGCCTGAACTTTATTTTCGCACTGGGCCGCTCTCCTTACGGGGTGCACTCCTTGTGTTTGGGGCTCCCCTACGTGGGAGACACCCATGCATGGCATGGCACTCCTTGAGCGCATCAGCACTGCGCATGGGCCAGCTCCATACGGATCAAGGAGGCCTGGGGTTTGAACCGTGGACCTCCCATGTGGTAGACGGATTCCCTAACCACTGGGCCAAGTCCGCTTCCCCCATGTTACATTCTTTAGCTTTCCATCTAGTAATATACAATACCTTAGACTTTCCCTTTCAACCACTGTCATACCCACATATCCATATAACAATAGCTCAACACTATGGTATGCTTTCACCATTTCTCTTCATTTTCAAAGATTTATAAACAACCTTTTTACCAATTATACACAGATTAACCCTCAGCTTTCCATTCTCTACCCTCCTTCTATTTTCTGGTGACCAAGATTCTAATTATTATTTCCATGAGTTTACAGAATATATTTGTTCATAGTAACACTATCATACAGTATTTGTCCTTTTGTGTCTGGCTTGTTTCACTCAACATAATGTCCTCCAGGTTCATCCATGTTGTCATATGGATCACGACTTCGTTTCTTTTTGCTGCTGCATAATCCATCATGTGTATATGCCACAATTTGTATATTGTGTTTCAGTTGATGGACATCTGGGTTGTTTTCACCTTATGGCAATTGTAAATAATGCTTCTATGAACACTGGTGTACAGATGTCTATTCATGTCACTGCTCTCAGTTATTTTGGGTACATACCTAGCAGTGGTATTGTCGGATCACAGGGCAGGTATTCAAATTCCTTAGAAGCTGCCAAACGGTCCTACACATTGACTGTACCATTCTACATTCCCACCAACAGTGAATAAGCATTCTTACCTCTCCACATCTTCTCCAACATTTACTGTGTTCTGACTTTAATAGTGGCCGGTCTAGTAGATGTGAAATGATCTCTCATTGTAATTTTGATTTGTATTTCCCTAATTGCTAGTGATTTTGAACATTTTTTCATGTGTTTCTTCTCCATTTGTATTTCTTCTTTGAAAAATTGTCTTTTCAAGTCTGTTGACCATTTGTTAATCGGGTAGTCTGTCTTTTTGTTATATAAACATATATCATGGATATTAAACCCTTATCAGATATGTGATTGCCAAATATTTTCTCCCCATTGAGTTGACTGCCTTTTGACCCTTTTGATGAAATCCTTTGAGGTGCAAAAGTGTTTAATTTTGAGGTGATCCCATTTATCTGTATTTTCTTCTGTTGCTCATGCTTTGGGTGTATGTGCTTAAATTTTGATTGCATCCTGGAGAAGCTGTTAACTTATTGAACAATCATGCATAATGGCCAGAATTCCCATGTATCACTCCTCCACCAACACCTTACATTGTTGTGGAACATTTATTACAGGTTATGAAAGAACATGATCAGACTATTACTACTATGATCCATAGCATACACTTGAACTATTTTTTCCATACATCCCCTATTAGTAACACTATGTATTAGTATTGTGCATTTGTTATAGTTCGTGAGAGAATGCTCTCATATTTGTACTAACCATGGTCTGTCTTCTACCACATGGTTTACTGTGTTATACAGTCCCATACCTTGTACATTCTATCCAAAGCGCACACACAATTTTTAATGAGATCATATTGTATACTTTGTTTTTGTAATGTGCTGTTTTCAATGAACAATGACATGAATATAATTCCTCATTAAATATTCTTTCACATTTATATCATCTCCATGATATTTCATTGTCTATATTGTAATTATAGCCAATCCCTTTCATTTGGTCCTCCAGGTTCTTCCTAGTTTTCCCTATTTTAAAACTTGTAGCTAAATCTTTGAGCATGTTACAACCTGACTGAAGGAAATAACATAAGAAAGAGAATCCTTGGGTTGGAGCTCTACCTTTTGTCAGAGGATTTGATAGAAGACTGCCAAGTCAGCAGTGAGGCAAGGTTGTGCCAGTTGACATTTATCACCAGTAACCTGAGACTGATCACTTACCCAGTTATTTACCTTCTTGGAGTATTAAACTTTAAAATCGAAGTTGACCTTTTAAAGAGCTAATTCTTAACTGTATAAAACAAGGAAAGATAGCTGTAATTACAATATAGCAATACTGAATTTAGCCAGGCTGAACAAAATTTCCCTTTGGACACAGATTGAGTTGGTTTGGCACAGCCAGAATAAAAATCTACAGTTAGTACAGAGTGCCACCAAGTGGCAGATTGGAAAGGCTGTACTTTATTGCTTGGAGTCCAGGTGGCTTGACTTTTTATTTGAAAATGTCCCATCTGTCTCAGTGTGTACTCTGTGTTTCAGGTCTTTATGTAAGAAAATAAGACAAAAAGTAACATGTTGCAAGGTATACTTGGTTTTCTCTTCCCATTGGCTGCTTATGTTAGCAGCGTTAGATCACAGTCTGAGTCTCAGCATCTTTATCTATAAAGTGGGAACACCAGTGAGTCCCACTTAATTGTATGAGTTGGAAAGAAAGGGGTGAGACAGATACTTTTGGGAGGCATAAGATAAAGACAGAATGAACATTCAGAGCTATTAGGTAGTTTGGAAGGAAGTTTTCAAGTTTAATACATTGTTATCTGTCCTTTATTAAGATGTAATATGAAATGACTAGCTTCGCAAGTGCTTAAGGTGCCCAGGTATCTGTGTATATAATCTCCATGATAGCTTAAGTCAGTTGAGTTTTCAGCAAAATTCCCTTCCTTCCTTCCTGCTTTCTTAGTATTAAAATATAACCTTTCCATTTAATGTCAGTATTAAGTCTTGGTGTATAAATTATGACTGCATGGTTTAAAGCTATGGAGTAAAGTGAAAATTTTGCTTAGGATTTTAGCATAACTTTTAACCTCTTGAATTTAACATGCACCCTGTGTATTTTCTGAAGTTATTTGATATGGTTATCTTATTGGTTGAATTAGAGGTGAATGTGGTAAGATTGCAGAATAATATGGTTAAGAACACAGACTTAGGAGCCAGAATCCCCAGAGGTAGATTCTGATCCTGCTATGCATTAGCTGTGTGTACCTGGACAAGGTAAACTCTTGCCTTTGTTTCATGATCTGTAAAATTCTGGTTGTGAGGATTGAATGAGATAATAGACCTGAAACCTTTTCTTGTTTATATTCTTATTTATATCTGTTAATTTCCAGTGGAAGAAAAGATGCAAATATAAAGATGTTAGGCAAAAATCTAGTAATCTAAAATTTGAATTGGAAAGAATTAGTATGAACTCATGATGTATTTCATTTTTAAACAGAATATGTATTTTTTAGCTCTGCCTTAGGAGAAATGGCCAACCCAATAACAATGAGCACCCTTAGTGACCAGATTGTGGTCTCTATGTACTGTGTCTAACCAAAAGCTACCAGGGCTCCCTGTAGCTATGGCTGATTTCAAGTCTGGGGCAGGAAATTTACAAGTTGGACTTGGAATCTCATGTCCTAACAGATAGCAAAAGAGTTCTCTTGGTAAAAGATACTGGAGCCAGTGTGAAGAGGATCCCATTAGCTGGTCAGAGAGGGGGTAATTTGAACATCAGAAAGAATAGACAAAACATCTTGAGCATCAACAAGAATAGAAATAGCTTTCTCAAAGTTGCAGAAAACAGTTAAGGATTGCAGTAAAAGATGAGCACTGAATCAAGGAAAAGGCCATTAAAAAGCAGTAAGATATCCTGGTGCCCTGTCTGGCCCCTTTCCCAACTTCCCTCAGCAACTTTGTGTGGAGCCAGTCTTCCCTCCTAGAGCAGATTGCTGGCCCCATTTCTAGAGGGAGCAGGATAACCTTTGTGCACATACTGTGAGCATGTATGTGTATCTAAGTCTGGTGGTAGCTTGATGGACTGAACCAGGTCTCAGATTGACCATCCCAGAACTTGCCCTGTGTGTAGAAGGCAGATCACAGAGCTCTTACAGGATGCTGTGGGAGATCATTCAAGTTATGGGAAAGAGGGACAATTCATATCCATGTAAATGAAGGAATTCCTTAGGCCACATTTCATGCTCAAGACAAGATGCATAAGAAAATAAGGAGAGAAGCGGGCATGGCTCAACTGATAGAGCATCCGTCTACCATATGGAAGGTCCAGGGTTCGATCCCCAGGGCCTCCTAACCCATGTGGTAAGCTGGCCCACGTGCAGTGTTGCCATGCGCAAGGAGTGCCATGCCACATGGGCGTCTCCACATAGGGGTGCCCCATGCGCAAGGAGTGTGTCCTCTAAGGAGACCCGCTCCAAGTGAAAAAAGCCCAGGAGTGGCGCTGCACACACAGAGAGCTGATGCAGCAAGATGACGCAACAAAAAAGACGCAGTTTCCTGGTGCTGCCAGATAATGCATGCAGACGCAGAAGAACACACAGCGAATGGACACAGAGCTGACAACAGGGGTGAAGGGGAGAGAAATAAATAAAAAATAAATCTTAAAAAAAAAAAAAGAAAAGAAAAGGAGACTATTATGCTTTGACTGGAAACAGTTCTCTAAACTCATTTGTGGATAGCTCTGAAGGAGAGCACCTCCACAGGTAAATCTGCAAAGACTGGGAAAAGGGTTTTATTTTTCTTTTTTTCCTCTTCCTCCTCCTCCTCTTTAGGCACTCAGTGAAAGCTCTGTCAAAATGTTAGCTGGATACAAGCTTGAGGAACACATACTCCAGTATCTAAATTTCAGCAATAACCCATTAAATATCAAAATGTCCAGGTTTCAACAAAATATTACCAAATAGACTAAGAAACAGGAAGTGATGGCCCAGGCAGAGAAAAAGATTAGTGCTTTAGAAAGCACCACCAAGGAGGACCAAACCTAAGACACACGAGACAAAGACTTAAAAAAAAAAAAAAAAAAAAAAAAAAGGTCTAAAGGAAATCGGGTAAACAACAACTGAACACAAAGAGAATATCAAGAATATCAATAGATGAAAATTAGGAAAAGGCACCAAACAGCTGAAGACCATGGTGACAGAAATAAAATAATTCCCTAAAGGTGTTCAAGAACAGATTGGAGCTGATGGAAGGAGGGAATCAGTGAACTTTAAGATAAGACAATTGAAAACATCTAGTCTGAGGAGCAAAAAACAAGAAAGCATGAAGAAACATGAATAGAATTTGAGGAACCTATGGGAAACCATCAAGCATACCAATAAACTCATTGTGGGAGTCCCAGAGAAAAGAGAAGAAAGGGGGCAAACAATATTCAAAGAAATAATGACCAAAAACTTCCCAAATTTAATGAAAGACATGAATATAAGCATCCAAGATACTCAGTGAACTCCAAACAAAAGATAGAGAAAACTTTGAAAGACATGAGAGAAGCAACATGTCACATACAAGGGAGTTTCAATAAGCAGTTCTAATTTCTCATTGGAAACCATGGAGGCAAGAAGGCATGGGAAGTCAGTTAAAAATGCTGAAAGTAAAAAATTGCCAATCAAGAATTTTATATCCAGCAAAACTTTCTTTCAAAAATGAGGGAACAATTAAGACATTCCTAGATAAATTAAAGCTGATGGAGTTTCTTGCCACTAGACTGGCCCTGCAAGAAATGCTAAAGGGAGTTCTGCAGGTTGAGAACAAAGAGCAGTAAACATTTGATTGAGGCCGTGTAAAAGCAAAGATCTCTGGTAAAGAGAAACGACATAGGTTAATATAAGTACCAATACAATTGTATTTTTGACTTGTTTTTGTATTTTAAAAATATTTTCTTTGTTTTAATTTTGCTTATATTTTTGATTTTTGACTCCAGTTTTTACTTACTACAGAACCTAACAGGCAAATGCATACAATGTAAGGACACATCAATGGTTTTGGACTCATAATGTATAAATATGTAATTTGTGACAAGGACTTTGTAAAGGTAAGGGAACAATTGGATATAGGAGCATAGTTTATGTATACTGTTGAAATTATGTTGGTATCAAACCAATCAAGATTGTTACAGAAGCTAAGTTTAAATCCCATAGTAACTAAAAAGAAATTATGAGAATATGCAAATTCATAAAGACAAACTAGAATGCAGGTTATCGGGGTGGAGGACAGGGGTAATAGGGAGTATATTTGTCATCCGAAGGGGTGCTCATGCAAGATACCAGAAACCTGCTGGGTGTTATAAAGGGTATTTATTTGGGGTGGGAGCTTACAAATATCAGGCCATAAAGCATAAATTACTTCCCTCACCAAACTCTATTTGGAGCAAGATGGCTGCCGGTGTCTGTGAGGGTTCAGGCTTCCTGGGTTCCTATGTTCCTGGGGCTTGCTTTTCTCTGGGTTCAAGGTTCCTTTCTTCTGTGGCTTGCTTCTCTTTCCTCTGCATGCTGACTTCCCAGTGCTCCAGTTTAAGTCTTCAGCATCAAACTCCAACATCAAAACTGCAACATTAGAAACCCTTAACTCTGTTCTTTGCCATGCCTTTTTTTTTTAAGATTTTATTTTTATTTATTTAATTTCCCTCCCCTCCCCCGGTTGTCTGTTTTCTGTGTCTTTTTGTTGCGGCTTGTTTCTTTGTCCGCTTCTGTTGTCGTCAGCGGCACAGGAAGTGTGGGCGGCGCCATTCCTCGGCAGGCTGCTCCCTCCTTCGCGCTGGGCGGCTCTCCTTATGGGTGCACTCCTTGCGTGTGGGGCTCCCCTACGCGGGGGACACCCCTGCGGGGCGCGTTTGCCATGCCTTTTATCAGTGCCCTAATTATAACTCAGTCATGCCCAGGTGCAGATCAGATTACAAACATCCAATATCTATTTTTGGAGTTCATAACCATATCAAACTGCAACAGGGCGTTAATGGAAAATGATTATAGGCTTTCTATATAGGTTGAATGGAAATTTCTAGTAATGGGTGTTGATGAGGGTACTGCAACATTGGTGAATTCGATTAATCCCACTTCATGATATGCTTGGGAAGGGTTGGGATGGGAGGATTTGTTGTATATATGTTGCAACAATTAAAAGGAAAGATAAACCAAAGTGATGATAACAATGAAATGCAATACATGATACTGAATGGGATCTGAGAATGGAGGAGAAAAGACTCAAAAGGACATTACTGGGACATAAGAAAAAACTGGAATATAGACTAAGCCTTATTTCAACATTAAATTTCTTGATAACTGTACTTGTTGATTACAAAAGTAATGTCTTAAGAATGTATGTGGAATTATGTGTTTAAAGAATACGATGTACACCTTACTCTCAAATATTCAGAAAATAGATGATGGATTGATAGAATGATACAGCAAATGTGGCAAAATGTTAAAATTGTTGGATAATAGGTATCTGGGGAAATGGGGGGGGGGTGTATATTAGAATTCTCTGGGGTTTGTATTATTTTTGCAACTATCCTGTATGTTGGAAATTATTTCAAGATAATAAGCTAAAGAAAATGGGTTGATAGGCATAACATTTTTAAAAAATTCATGAATTCATAATGATAGTGAAAAAATAAATCTTAAACCTGGTCATCTTTGGATGATGCCAGGGCACCAATTCCTTCTGAAAACTTTGAAATAATGATGTCTTTAAACTCCTCTGAAAGCAGACATTGAGACAAGGATTTGCACAAAGCTTATTTATTTTGGACATAGTTTCAAGAAGCAGGAGTGAGGGAATGGGGAGAGTGAGATAAGGGATTTGGCAAAGCTAATGAAGGGCACATTGAGATTGTTATAAGAATTGCGGATCTTTGAGAAATATACAGAATGTCTCCCAGAATTTCCTATCTAAGAGATAAAGGCTGGGATATTTATCCCCTGCTTCCAACCCGGCTGAAAACCCTGAATATCGTCCTTAGGGTTTTCATCTTTCACGTGGCTGAGTGGCTGAGCTACTTCTGTATTCTTAATTTTTGGAGAAAGCCCTGAGGTAAAAAAAGAACTGTATGCTTAGTGGTAAGGAGGTGGAACAACTTCAGTGTGTATAAAACTGTTCATCATAGCTATGGATGAAATCAGAGGTGAGCTGAGGGGACGTGACATGGGCCACAAAACCATCTGATGCAAAAAGGAAAGAATCAAGTATTTATCCTGCCTTACTATCCCTCAGAGTACCCAAACATTTGATGAGGGGAAGTTGCTCTTTATGGCATTCTAGCCAGGAATGATCAAATGAGGAAATTGTGGTTTTCAACATTGAATGAAATAATGGATTTATGCAGTGATCATTGGTAGTTACCACTGTTCCAGAAAGATGCCCAGAGATAATGTACCTCCTGAAGGAATTTTAAAATATTCACTATGACCTTGTATTGCCTCTTCTTAAACAAATGAGTAAATGAATGAATGGAGTCTTGTGGACGGAGGAACCTGTTAAGCACCACCATGGGGCTCATTCAGCAAAATCCAGTCGGTGTGAAACTATAATCAACCATATACAGTGGATGACCCTTGGATCCAGATCTGAACAAACCAGTTGGTAAAAAAGAAAAAACAACCCCACAAGAAATCCCAAAAACAGGGCTGCGAACTTGGCCCAGTGGTTAGGGCGTCCGTCTACCACATGGGAGGTCCGCGGTTCAAACCCCGGGCCTCCGTGACCCGTGTGGAGCTGGCCCATGCGCAGTGCTGATGCGCACAAGGAGTGCCAAGCCACGCAGGGGTGTCCCCACGTAGGGGAGCCCCATGCGCAAGGAGTGCGCCCCGTAAGGAGAGCCGCCCAGCGCAAAAGAAAGTGCAGCCTGCCCAGGAATGGTGCTGCACACACACGGGGGAGAGCTGACACAACAAGATGATGCAACAAAAAGAAACACAGATTCCCATGCCGCTGACAACAACAGAAGCGGACAAAGAAAGAACACGCAGCAAATAGACACAGAGAACAGACAACCGGGTGGGGGAGAAGAGGAGAGAAATAAATAAATAAATCTTTAAAAAAAAAATCCCCAAAACACAATAAAAAAACGTAGGCAAATTTAACAGTGACTCGATATTTAGTATTTAGGTGTTTTTCTGCAAAGGACTGGTAATAGTGTTTTGTCCATTTCAAGACTTATCTTACAGAGATAATGATTTATAAATAAAAGGCATGAGTTATAAACACAAAATTCAGGACAGTGGAACAGTCTGGGTGGAAGGCAGTTGGTATGTGGGAGGAGCATGCAGACACCGTAGTTTCAGCTGTGGCATTGTAATCATTTGGTGTGGTTTCACAGATGTTTTATGCTTTGTAATAAAAAAATGTACATTATAGTATATTAAGTACAGCATAATAAGTTATTTATATACTGGAAAAAATACACAAAATGGTGTAATTGATAAAATCCCTAGTGATTTTACAGAGTTTATGACCTGGGACTGCCAAATAAATGGTGCACACACAAAAAAGTGAAAGGGAACTTTTGCATTACATAGAGTTGAAATATATCAAATGTAAGCATATGTTGTTGGGGTCTTGATGTAAACAAATTGACGAAAATATTAGGCAATTGGAAATAAATGCTGAATGGATATCTGATATCAAGGAACTTTGGTTAAATCACTTTTGGGAGCAATAATGGTGGTGTGGTTATGTTGAAACAAACAAAAAGGTCATTATCTTTTATAGCTGTTTACTGATGTCCTTCAGGAGGACATGGTATGTGAGTGAGACTTGTTACAGGTGTAGGGGATAGAAGGACAGGATAAGTTGATCATAGTTGATGAAACTGGTGATGGCTGTATGGAGAGTCATTTCATTAACTTTTCTAGTTTGGTGTCATTTTGAAAATTTCTATAAAGTCAAGTTAAATCAGTTCCATCGATTACTAAAGATCTCAAAGTGTCCTTTGGAATCTACAGGAGCCTTTCTACTCATTCTTTATCTTATAATTAAATTTTTTTAAACGTGGTACTGGGGATTGAACCCCAAACCTCATACAGGGGAAGCAAGTATACAACCACTGAGCTGCACCCGCTTCCTTAAATCTACTTTTAATAAATAACTATTATTGACTTTCCATGCTAACTAAATATTTTAAGTACAATAGGCATTTTTAAAAGATTTTTATCAGTTAAACTGAGAACTTAAACTTTATTGCAGTTTCCCTTCTTTTGGGAAAATACTTAAGTTCCTTACATAGATTTGTGTTGAAAAAATTTTTTTTTAATGTCAGTTTTATTGAAACATAATCATAAAGCATACAGTCCATCCAAAGTGTATAATCAGTGGTATTTGGTATAATTGCAGGGTTGTGCATTATCACTTCAATCACTATTAGAGCATTTTCATTACTTGAAAATAATAAAAACAAACTAAAACTCTACCTCTTAGTAGTCACTTCTCATTCTCTTTCCTCTGACATACATAACTTCTATTTCTATCTCTCTAATTTATTTGTGTTTGTATTTTGTATAGATGGAGTCAAACAATATGTAGTACCTTTTGTCTGTTTTCTTTCACTTAGCATATTTCCTTTTTTTGCTATTTATTAAAGATTGTTAATATATTACTATATACTACTGTCCATATGTTAATATATTACTGTATACTACTGTCCATAGTTTGCTTTGTTTGTATTTTGCCCATTTATCAACCTGATATTAACATCTTGTAACACTTACATTTTTTTGGTTTCAAAGAAAAACAGTCTTACATATGCAATATTACCCATACTCATTTTTCCTATGAGGGTTTCCTATGCTATACAGTCCATGTGTCATTTTTTAGCTTTCTGTTTTTTTTGTTTTTTTGAGAATGCTTACATAATTTAGTATTTTTCTGGTTTTCATTCCCAAACTTAAGTTTGGCAATTAGTCTTCTTACTGCCTTGCTGTAAGAAAATAATTGGAAATGTTAGTTTCTGGATGGTGGATCTTTTATTATAATAAATTTCAATTTAACCATCGATTGAATTGCTTATCAGGTGCCAGGCTCTGAATGCAGCAGTGAAGAAGATGGCTTGGTTAGCCCCTGCTGCTATGAATGTGCATCCTATATATATATTTTTTAAAGATTTATTTATTTATTTCTCTCCCCCCCTCCCCCCTCCCCAGTTGTCTGTTCTCTTTGTCTATTTGCTGCGTGTTCTTTCTTTGTCTGCTTCTGTTGTTGTCAGTGGCACGGGAATCTGTGTTTCTTTTTGTTGCATCATCTTGTTGTGTCAGCTCTCAGTGTGTGCGGCTCTATTCCTGGGCAGGCTGCACTTTCTTTCACACTGGGCGTCCCTCCTTACGGGGCGCGCTCCTTGCACGTGGGGCTCCCCTATGTGGGGGACACCCCTGCGTGGCACGGCACTCCTTGTGCGCATCAGCACTGTGCATGGGTCAGCTCCACACGGGTCAAGGAGGTCCAGGGTTTTTTTTTTTTTTTTTTTTTTTTTTTTTTTTTTTTTTTTTAAAGATTTATTTTTATTTATTTAATTCCCCTCCCCTCCCCCGGTTGTCTGTTTTCTGTGTCTTTTTGCTGCGTCTTGTTTCTTTGTCCGCTTCTGTTGTCGTCAGCGGCACGGGAAGTGTGGGCGGCGCCATTCCTGGGCAGGCTGCTCCCTCCTTCGCGCTGGGCGGCTCTCCTTACGGGTGCACTCCTTGCGCGTGGGGCTCCCCTACGCGGGGGACACCCCTGTGTAGCAGGGCACTCCTTGCGCGCATCAGCACTGCGCATGGGCCAGCTCCACACGGGTCAAGGAGGCCCGGGGCTTGAACCGCGGACCTCCCATGTGGTAGACGGACGCCCTAACCACTGGGCCAAAGTCCGTTTCCCGGAGGTCCAGGGTTTGAACTGCGGACCTCCCATGTGGTAGACGGACGCCCTAACCACTGGGCCAAGTCCGCTTCCCCCTATATACTATTTTTTTTCCAATTGCATTTTATTTATTTATTTATTTATTTCTCTCCCCTTCCCCTCCACCCCCCCACCCCACCCGCGCCCACCCCTGTTATCTGTTCTGTCTATTTGCTGCGTCTTCTTTGTCCGCTTCTGTTGTCAGCGGCACGGGAATCTGTGTTTCTTTTTGTTGCATCATCTTGCTGCCTCAGCTCTCTGTGTGTGTGGCACCACTCTTGGGCAGGCTGCACTTTCTTTCGAGCTGGGCAGCTCTCCTTACAGGGTGCACTCCTTGCACGTGGGGCTCTCCTATGCGGGGGACACCCCTGCGTGGCACGGCATTCCTTGCGCACATCAGCACCACGTATGGGCCAGCTCCACAGGGTCAAGGAGGCCCCGGGTTTGAACCGCGGATCTCCCAAGTGGTAGACGGACGCCCTAACCATGGGGCCAAGTCCGCCGCCCTTATATACTATTATTTATTTTTTATTACTATCTGTGTAGTAGTAAATAAACTTATTTTCCTGATAGTTAAATTGAATTATAACCATTTGGTAATTATATAGTAGAAACAACCTATTAAAATATCAATAGCTATTTTCTTGACTCAAGTATTTGGAATCAAATCTAAATATAACTGATTTCTCCGTGTTCGAATGGGAGGTGATCAGTGAAGCAGGTGGTAATAGTTTAATTATGTACAGCCAACTTGATGGGCATAGTTTATCAGCTAAGTGGGGTAGATTTTCTCAAGCCCTTTTCAGGTGGGAGTGATGTGTTTCTGTGATGGATGCTTTTTTTTTTTTTTAAATTTTCATTTTGTAAAAATATTACATTAAAAAAAGATGAGGTCCCATTCAACCTTCCCCCCCCCCCCCCCCCCCAGCAACACTCTCTCCCATCATCATGACATACCCATTGCATTTGGTAATTATATCTCTGGGCATCACTGCACCTCATGGTCAATGGTCCACATCATAGCCCATACTCTCCCACATTCCATCCAGTGGGCCCTGGGAGGATCTACAATGTCCAGTAATTGTCCCTGAAGCACCACCCAGGACAACTCCAAGTCCCGAAAACGCCTCCACATCTCATCTCTTCCTCCCATTTCCCGCACCCATCAGCCACCATGGCCACTTTTCCCACACCAATGCCACATTTTCTCTGTGGACCTTGGATTGGTTGTGTCCGTTGCACATCTATGTCAAGAGGAGGCTCAGATTCCACATGGATACTGGATGCAATCCTCCTGCTTTCAGTTGTAGGCACTCTAGGCTCCATGGTGTGGTGGTTGACATTCTTCAACTCCATGTTAGCTGAGTAGGGTAAGTCCAATAAATCAGAGTGTAGGAGTTGAAGTCTGTTGAGGCTCAGGGCCTGGCTATCATATTGTCAGTCCAGAGATTCAAATCCCCTAGATATATCTTAAACCCTAGCACCAACTACAATTCCAGTAAAGTAGCATGAAAGGCTTGTGAGAAGAGATCCCATCTGAGTCCAGCTCCATCATGCAGAAACGCCAGCTCCAAAGAGGGCCAACTGACATGGCAGTGAACCCCATCTGCCATGACCATAGAACCTGTGGGTCTCTTTAGCCCTTAAAAGAACCAATACCTGGGGTTGTAGCTACTTTATCTGTCTCTGAGACTCTGTTCAGGTGTGCATAAGGGCAATCCTTCTGACATCCTCCAGACTCTTTTTTTAGAGACTCATAGCCATATAAACTCATTTATCCTTTCCATTTCCCCCTTTATTTAGGTCAAACAGCATTTTTAACTCCTCTGCTGGTCCGCGTTGAACCTTTAATTCAAGGTCATTTTCTAGTTGCATCATCAGTTGGTACTTGGTAGTGATCCCTCAGTGCCAGGGAGGCTCATCCCCGGGTGTCATGTCCCACGCTGGGGGGAAGGCATTGCATTTACATGCTGAGTTTGGCTTCGAGACTGGCCACATTTGAGTAACATGAAGGCTGTCAGGAGGAAACTCCTAGGCACAGTGCTGCTCTAGGCCTTGTTCTTATTTCAGGCATATAGGCTCACAAGCATAGTCATTAGTATCAGGGGCTTACTGTTGGACCCTCATTCCTTCCTGGTCCTTACCGTTGCACCTGGGGGACTGCCGCTGCTCTCCTAGGGACCACGACAGAGCACCCCCGGCCAGGAACCCAGTACCCCCCCAGCTGTTGTTTTTAATTGTTTCCACTATGAGTATATCCAAACATTACCATGCACCCTGGACATATGCCCTGTATAACTCCCTGTCAACCATATATCACCTGTCAATAACATCCTATACCAGTATTCCTCCGCTGCCATTGTTGAACCACTCTGTGATCCAAAACTTCCTGAAAAGTGAAGCCCAATATAATGTCAGGATCCTTTACTAGTAAAATGGAATATAGCGATGGGTTTAAAGGTTAGATATAGAGTACGTATTGATTTGGAAAAATTCTACATCCTATCTTTTTCTTTTTTTTTTTTCCTAATTATTGAGCTTCTCTTCACAAGAGCCCTAGATCACAGTAATTCATATATACAATATACAGTACTCCCACACATCCATGTGGTGGATGCTTTTGTTGAACCTTTTGGATTTTTTACTAACTGAGGAACATAGAGTTAGGAACCAGAGGTGAAACCATGGACAGAGTTTAAGATTAGTTATTAGGTAAAGGGAGAGAACTGTTCTAAATGTCAGAACACTAACTGTACGGAAATAATTCTGTTTGTCTGAAAGAAACTTGAGTTTGAGAGACTTAAATAATTTCGTACAACCATTTAGGGGATGTAATTATTTTGGAGTAACTTCCAGTAAGTGGGACATCTAGAAGAGTGGGTATCAAGGCCTTGGGAGAACATGACTAATAGATTGCTTTTAATGTTCAAAAGGTGGTATTCTATTTAAAGAATTTCTTGTGAGTCAAGTAGATATTTGTTTAGTGATATGAATAATCATCTAACTTATCTAACATTTATATGCATCTAACATTTACATGCATGCTTTTGGGGAAAAATTTCAGTAACATGTACACATGAAAAAATGAGGACCATGGATGAATACGTAGTTTTCTTAACATTGTGCTGCTGATTCTTTTATCAGGTGTTTGATTACTGTAGAAATAATTCTTACCTCCTCCTTGGTTACCTAGGATAAATATTTATACACTATGAGTAGCTTTTTCTGGTAGCTGTAGCAATAAATAGCAGTTTTGAAATCTACATATTAGGAATAGTTTAATTTGGGTGTAATTTTTGAATGCTTTATAGAAAATATCAAACTTACAAAAAAACCCAGAGTTAATACCCATAGCTCAGTTGCAACAATTATTAGCAAATTCCAGACTAGCTCTAGATCTGTGAATTCTGAGACTGGGTGGTCTGGACATTTTTTTTTTTAAATTGCTCTTCTCCCTTACCATCATTTTTGTGTATTGTCCTCTGGTTATGCCTTGCTTTACTGTCTCCTGACAATAAGGTTAAAGAGCTTCTCCCTTCCTTCTCCATTTTATGATTATAAACACGTGTCCCTGAGCTTGGTTAACTATACGTTTTTTAGAGTTCCCTAAGGGACAAGCAGTATTTGTGGCATTTATTCTTTTGCTTTGAGAGAAAGGAAAAGAGGCAGAGGGCTAGGTATGGAATCTAATCTGAACTGCCGTTTTGCTTGGTACTTGAAAATAAGTGAATTAAGTGACCGGGAAAGAGAAATTCACTGTACTTCTAATTATAACAGTTATTAATTTAATTACTTGACTTGAGATGTCAAGCTCAATTGCTAGTCTTTCTTTTTCTCACCTCTCTCTTTTTTTTTTAATAACATGTTGACTAAATTCCTTTATCCCTTAAGGGGGTGATTGGTGTATTGCAACTACAGTACAATCTAGCATAGTTTATTAATGTCCAGTTATTCTCTTCCCCCCACTCTTTCTCCCTTGCTCCCACCTTTGACTATTGGGAGAGGTAAAGGGAGAGGTAAAAGGGAGAGGTGTGTGTGTGTCTGTGTGTGTTTGAACTAAGATGGAATTCTTATTTTCTGTACCTTCCACATATTTGGGAGCCTGAAACTTAAGGACTTCTTAGGATGTTTTTAAATGTATAGAGTGAAATACATAGGGATACAAAGGAAAGCAATTATTTTGAAATACAATTAGCAAAATGTTAAACTTGTGGTGTGTGCTTCTTAACAGTAAGTAGCATTCTAGCAACATGTCTTAATTTCAAAGGAATGTATGTAGATGATTTTCAATGTCTGCAACAACTTAATGTGATATGAAAAATACGTGATTTTTCCTGATGACAAATTATAAGTACCGTTAATTCTGTTGTAGTTTATTATTTTTGAAGGAAATGCTAAAATCATTTAGGGACTGTGAAAATAAAGATAGATTTCCCATCCCTGTTCAGTTTCATGAATTTCCTGAATTCTATCCATGGACCGCTTCCTTGCAATCCAGATTAAGAACACCTGGACTAAGATTTTGTGTCCTGGAATACTTAATTTGAGGCTACCAGGTTTAAGTTTAGAATAGTCATTGGATGAAAATGTTTTTTAAGCATAACTGCCAACTTTAATGGTTTTTTAAAATGAAATTTTATCGAAGTATATCTTTCATACACAGACATAAATAAACAATAAATGTTGGCTAAAATTTGTGAATTTACAAAGCAAACATGAATATCATCATACAAGGTTCCCATACATTTCCCACCACCAACACCTTGCATTGTTGTAAAACATTTGTTAAAAACTGAAAGAGCATCGCCAAAATATTACTATTAACTATAGCCCATGTCTTACATTTGGTGTATTATTCCCCCAACCCACCCAATTATTAACACCCTATATTAGCATCACATATTTTTTATCATTTAAGAGAAAACGTTCTCATATTGTTTTTAAAAATAAGCCATAGCAATCCAATAATTCTGGCTCTCCAAATGGTCTCAATGTGCATTCTGTAATAGCGTTAACTCATCATTTTTCCTTCTTGGGCTGCATTTTCTTCCTATATATTGGTTTGTATTTAATATAAGATAAAATATTTTAAGTAGTTTCTAAACTTCCATGTTGGATAATGTCTTTAGCTTTTATATGTGTATGGGTTTTTTTTTTTTTTTTTTAAACATTCTAATTCTTCTGCAGGATTCGGAAACTTCAGATACGAAATATTCCGCCTCACTTACAGTGGGAGGTAAGAATTTCTGTATTTAAAATTAAGATCTTGTATCTAAGCTTATTGCTCTTGGTTTTTCCAAAGATTATTTTCCTATCCCAACTCCCAGGTGTGCTGGAACGCAGAGTCGTCCTCTCTTATGGTCTGCCTTGATGGGGGTTTCCTTTCTTAAGGGCACAGTATAACTTTTAAAATCTGTTCTTTGGGATGTATTTTATTTAATTTTTTAATGTTGAAATAGCTTCTTAGGTAACTGGGCAATCTTCCTCATTCACTCTCATCCTGATAATTTGAGATCTTTTTGAGGAATTGCCAATTTTATTTAAATATGAATTTCCCTACTGGTAAATTTCTTAAGAGAAATACCTGATATATAAATTTTATTTAAAAATACTCTTCTGCTTCCTTTTGCTCAGATGATGGCCTTGAAGTGATTTTGGACTACCACTAATTAATAGCACAATTAAATAGCCTCTGCCAGCAATTTCTAAAACATAATAAGGATATAATGGTGAGATTTTGAGACACCAGTAGTTAAAGACAGAAAAGAAAATGTCTGACTCTTCCAGATGATAGAACCTGAAAGTACTTAAAACCTAACTTGTAGAAGGTGGTACAAGGAAACCCCTGGACTTTTATATATTTTAAGGTAAAATCAGAGTAACTGCCCTTTGTGTTTCAGATTAGTCTTCTGAAATCACATGTGATGACTCAGTAAACCAGAGTGTTCATCAAATGCAGAGTATGGTTAAACCATTTCTCAGGTGATGAGTTGAGGGAAGTGAGTCTGAGGCCTGGCTTTCCCAGATCCCTTGGTTGGTAGTGATTTATTTACACTCAGAATATTTTATGTAACATTTATTTTCAGAACAGTACTATTGAGTTTAGTCTTTGAAAGAAGGTGTTGGTGTTTGATATATGCTGAATATTTTTCAAGTTACATAAAAAATGTATTTTGCAGACGGAGACTATGACTTAAAAGATTAAACTCCATGCACTTGCTGCTTTAGATTAGCACTTGTTTGGGGAACTCAGTAGCTTTGGGGATAGATCCCTAAATCAGTTAGTGAAACCAAGATTACTGGTTTGATTCCTTATTGTAAGTTGGGTCATGTTAAATAGTATTCTCTGTTCAGGAACTTCATTGAATATGATGTGGCTTTCAGTGAAAGCCACAGGGCATCAGTCAGCTTTAAGTGAATTACTAGAATACTACTGTATCTGCTGTAGGCTAGTGACAGAGTGAGTTTGTAATTCATTCATGGTACCTCTTTCAAATTTAGATTGCCAGTTCCTTTTGGTGGCATCTCAAGCTTTTATTTGTATTTTTCCTCATTCTTGGTAAAAGTTGGTCTAATTGGTGAGAATAAATCTGTATTTGCTATATTTAACTTTTCCTTAACTTTTATATTTCATTTATACTCCCAGTAGTTCTATGAGGTAAGGTCTGGTTGTTCACATTTTTATTTTCAGATGGGCAAATATGGGCAAATAGGCTTCAAAGAATTAAGCACGAATACATGCTGAATTGCAGGAAACTGGAGTTAGACTTTGGCGCTCTTGACCTTCAGTCCTTTAAAAAAATTTTTGTTTGAAATACTGATCAATAAAAATAAATTTATTGAGGGTTTATTAGGAATAGGACGAGCTGTTGTGGTTTTCCCTTTCTTTGAACACTTCAGTAAACATTGTTATGTCCTTTTTTGAGAAGGGTTACTTCCTGTATTTTATTTTACACATGAAGTATGCTGGCAGTTTCCTGCCAAACCTTTTTATAGAAAGTGATAATTTTACATTTACAGTTTAGGACTCTCTTTATAATAGAGGAATCAGTCTTTGAGTCCACTGTGGAACAGCCATGCGTTTTGAAATCACTGAAAGTGGAACAGCCATACATTATGTGCTTCCCAATTTGATTCAATAGAAAATACATAGTGGGTGTAGCTCAGTGGTTGAGCATCTGCTTCCCAAGTATGAGGGCCTAGGTTTAATCTCTGGTACCTCCTTAAAAAAAAAAACAAAAACATAGCACCACTTCTGAAATGTTCTTGTAAAATAAAAAAAAAGGTTTGACTGGATTCAATTTCAATCTAACTTTTTTATTGTGGTAACATTAATACATATTTAAAAATGTGTCATTTTAACTATTTTTTCACTTTAGTTTTTCTTTTTTAATTTTTTTAAACAATTTTTAAATATATAATTCAGTGGCATTAATTAATTTTACAATGTTGTGCTACTACTACCACTTTCCATTACTAAAACATTTCATCAGCCCAAACAGAAACTGTACTCATTAAGCAAAAATTCCCCCTTTCCACCTTCTCCCTTACACTCCCTGCCAGTCCCTGGTAACTTCTGATCTTCTGCCTTTATGAATTTGCTTATTCTAGATATTTAAGTCAAATCATACAATATTTGTCCTTTTGTGTCTGGCTTATTTCACTCAACATAATGTTTTCAAGGTTCATCCATGTTGTAGTATGTGCCAAAACTTCATTTCTTTTTTTTGAGGAGTTATGAGTTTAGAAAACAATTATGTGTATCATATAGGATTACCATACATCACTTCAACAGCAAACAACTTACATTGTTGTGGAACATTTGATGCAAATGATGAAAGAACATCATTAAAATGTTACTGCTAGCTATAGTCTGTATCTTAATATTTGGTGTATTTTTGCCATAAACCACCCTATTAACACCCTGTGTTACTATTGTATAATTGTTATCCATCATTAGAGGAAGTTCTCATATTTGTACCATTAAACACAATCAATCATCCACTACAGGGTTCACTGTATTATACAGTACTGTACCTTGTACAATCTATCCAAAGTGTACACTCAGTGATTGTTTTATCACAGAGTTGTGCTGTCATCACTTCAATTTTAGAATGTTTTCATTATTCCAAAAGGAAAAAAATCCCATGACCCCTTATATTTCTCTATAGTTTACACTTAGAATTGATATAGTATCTTCTCTGCCATTGCTGCAAAAATATACAATATTACTATTTTTTAAACAAATCAGTTTTACTGATACATACTAATAAAGCATACATTTCACCCAAAGTGTATCTGGTATAATCACATAGTTGTGCATTCATCACTTCAGTTATTATTAGAGCATTTTCATTATTTCAATAATAATAAAATCCAGGCAAGAAAATTTTTCACCTCTCAATCTCTCTATGCTTCCCTGTGCTGTGCATAGCTTCTATTTGTGGCTATTCTTACACATTCATTTATTCGTTTGTTTATTTTTAAAGATTTTTACTTCATTTTTCTTTATCTCTCCCTTCCACAGGTGGGGTTCTCTCTTCTGTCTGCTCAGTGTTTGCTCACCTTCTCTAGGAGGCACTGGGAACCGAACTCGGGACCTCCCACATGAGAGGCGAGTGCCCAGCAGCCTGAGCCACATCTGTTCCCTGCAGGTTGTGGCGTCTCCTGGCTTGTGGCATTTGCTTGTTATGGCGGGAGGTAGCGCCTAGCTTGTTGGGGTAGGGGGCAGTGTCTAACTCGTTGCTGCAAGGGCAGCAACTGCTCATCTTCTTTTAGGAGGCACTGGAACCTGAACCTGGGACCTCCCATGTGGAAGGGAGGCACCCAATCACTTGAGCCACCTCTGCTCCCTGCTCGTTGTGTCTCTCATTGTGTTTCCTTGTTGTGTCTCCTCTTTGCATCTTCTCATTGCATCAGCTTGCCGTGCCAGCCCATCATGTCAGCTCATTGACTTGCTCATCTTTAGGAGGCACCGGGAACCAAACCTGGACCTCCCATGTGGTAGGTGGGTGCCCAACTGCTTGAGCCACATCTACTTCCCCCCCATTTATGTTTTAAGCAGATTTATTGAGATGTATTCACATACCATACAATCTATCAAAGCATATAATCAGTGGCTTTTAGTATAATCACAATGATGTGCATTCGTCACCACAAAAAAAATTGCAAAGAATTTCATTACTCCAAAAAGAAAAACTCCACATGCCTTAGCAGTCACCTCTCAATTCTGCTATCTTTCCCCAGCCCTACAAAGCCACTAATCTTTATAAATTGATTTATATTTACATTTTATATAAATGGAATTATACAATACATTATTCTTTGTGGCTGGTTTCTTTCACTTAGCGTAATTTTTTTTTGTCTGATATTAACACCATGTAATAACATACATTTATTAAATTTCAAAGTAAAGGGGTTTTATTTATGTGGTTTTTACTATGCTGCACATTCCCATGTTACATTTTTAGGCATTCCTTTTAGTATTAATAATAATCTTGACCATAGACTTTCCCTTTAAACCACTATCATACCCATATAATAGTATTGCTATTGACAAACATTATGTTGTGCATTCACATTTTCTATTCATTTCCAAAGATTAATACACATCTTTTTACCAATTCTGCACAAGTTAACCTTCAGCTTTCCATTCTCTAAACACATTCTATTTTCTGATTACCCATATTCAAGTTATTAACTCCATGAGATTACACAATATATTTGATTCATAGTAGCGCAACCATATATAATATCCTTTTGTGTCTGGCTTGCTTCACTCAGCGTAGTTTCCTCCAGTTCGTCCATGTTGTTGTATGCTTTATGATTTCATTTCTTATAGCTGCATAATATTCCATCATGTAAATACACCACAGTTTGTTCATCCATTCATTGGTTGATGGACACTGGAATGTTTCCATCTTTTGGGAATAATGAATAATGCTGCTGTGAACATTGGTGTGCAGATGTCTGTTCATTTCACTGCTCTGTTCTTCTGGATATGTACCCAGTATTGGTATTGCTGGATTGTGTGGTAAATCTATCTTCAACTTCTTTAGGAACTGCCAAACAGCCTTTCACAGTGGCTGTACCATTCTGCATTCCCAATAACAGTGAATAAGTGTTCCTATCTTTCCACATCCTCTCCAATATTTGTAGTTTTTTGCCTTTTTAATAGTGGCCATTCTAAAAGGTGTGAAATGATATCTCATTGTAGGTTTGATTTGCATTTCCCTAATCGCTAGTGATGTTGAACAGTTTTTCATGTGTTTTTTTGCCATTTGTATTAGTATTGTGTAATTGTTATTTAAGTCTTTTGCCCATTTTTTATTGGGTCTTTTGTCTTTTTATTGTTGTTGTCGCATCTCTTTATACATCATGGATATTAAACCCTTATCAAATACGTGATTGTCAGGTTTTTTTTTTTCCTCATTGAATTGGTTCCCTTTTCACCCTTTTGACAAAGTCCTTTGATGTGTAAAAGTGAGCTGGGGTCCTCTTTCATACTTTCGGTTGTGGATAATCATTTCTCCCAGCTCCATTTGTTGGGCAGACTGTTTTGTCCCATTTTTTTTTTTTGTAATTTTTTTTTTTTAAAGATTTATTTATTTTTTATTTGTCCCCCCACCCCCAGCCCCAGTTGTCTGTTCTCTGTGTCCATTTTGCTGCGTATTCTTTTGTCCACAGCATGGGAATCTGTGTCTCTTTTTTTGTTGCATCATCTTACTGCATCATCTTGCTGCTTCAGCTCTCCCTGTGGGTGGCACCATTCTTGGGCAGGCTGCACTTTCTTTTGCGCTGGGCAGCTCTCCTTATGGGACACACTCCTTGTGTGTGGGGCTCCCCCACACGGGGGACACCCCTGCGTGGCAGGGCACTCCTTGAGCGCATCAGCACTGCGCATGGGTCAGCTCCACACGGGTCAAGGAGGCCCAGAGTTTGAACCGTGGACCTCCCATGTGGTAGACGGACGCCCTGCCCACTGGGCCAAGTCCGCTTCCCTGTTTTGTCCCATTAACATGGCTTTAGTAGGTTTGCGATAGTAGTTGACTGTAGAGAAGAGGGTTTATTTCTGGACTTTCAGTTCTTTTCCACTGATCGATGTGTCTGTCCTCATTCCAGTACCATGCTGTTTTGATCAGTGTAGCTTTGTAATATGTTTCAAGGTCAGGAAGTGAAATTCCTTCCACATTTCTATTTTGGAATGCTTTTGGCTATTTGGGTGCATTTTCCCTCCCAAATAAATTTGGTAATTGCCTTTTCTATTTCTATAAAGTAGGCTACTGGAATTTTGATTGGTATTGAATTGAATTTATAAATCAGTTTTGGTAGGATTGAGATCTTCACGATATTAATCTTCCAGTCCGTGAACATGGACTGTCTTTCCATTTGTTTAGAGCTCATTGATTTCTTTTAGAATTGTTTTTTATAGGTTCTGTACTTCTTTGGTTAAATTGATTCTTAGGTATTTGTGTCTGTTTGTTGCTATTGTTGATGGAATTTTTGCCTGATTTCCTCTCAGATTGTTCAATACTAGTGTCCAGTAGTATTTTGTGTGTTGATCTTTCATCTTGTCACTGTGCTGTACTCATTTATTTTTTATTTTTTATTTTTTTTAAAGATTTATTTTTATTTATTTAATTCCCCTCCCCTCCCCCGGTTGTCTGTTTTCTGTGTCTTCTTGCTGCGTCTTGTTTCTTTGTCCGCTTCTGTTGTCATGAGCAGCCCGGGAAGTGTGGGCGGCGCCATTCCTGGGCAGGCTGCTCCCCCCTTCGCGCTGGGCGGCTCTCCCTACGGGGTGCACTCCTTGCGCATGGGGCTCCCCTACGCGGGGGGCACCCCTGTGTGACAGGGCACTCCTTGCGCGCATCAGCACTGCGCATGGGCCAGCTCCACACGGGTCAAGGAGGTCCGGGGCTTGAACCGCGGACCTCCCATGTGGTAGACGGACGCCCTAACCACTGGGCCAAAGTCCGTTTCCCTCATTTATTAATTTAGTTAGCTTTGTCATAGACATTACAAACGTTTTTAATTATAGGATCATGTCATCCATAAATAGAATTTTACTTCCTCTTTTCCTATTTGGATGCCTTTTATTTTATTTTTCTTGTCTTTATTTTATTTTTCTTGTCTTTCTTTTCTTTAATTGCTCTAACTAGAACTTCTAGGACAATGTTGAATAACAGTGGTGACAGTGAGCATCCTTGTTTTGTTCCTGATTGAGTATGAAGGTTAACTGTGGGTTTTAAATTTATGCTGTTTATCATATTGAGGAATTTTCCTTCTATTCCTATCTTTTGAACTGTTTTTTATCAAGAAAGGATGTGGGATTTTTTTCGAATGCCATTTCTTCATTGATCAAGATAAGCATTTGGTTTTTTCCCTTCAGTTTGTTTATGTGATATATTATGTTATTTGATCTTCTTATATTAACCAGTCTTGTATACCAGGAATAAATCTCACTTGGTTTTGTTGTATAAATCTTTTGATATGCTGTTGGATTGTATTTGCAAGTGTTTTGTTGAAAATTTTTGCATCTGTGTTCCTTAGATAGACGAGTCTGTAATTTTCTATTCTGTAGTGCTTTGTCTGGCTTTGATATTAGGGCTATTCTGTTTTTTTTGGGGGAAGAGTTTAAAACAGGATTGGTGGTAATTCTTCTTGAAAGGCTTGGTGGAATTCACCTGGAAGCCATCTGGTCCTGGACTTTTCTTTGTTGAGAGAGTTTTGATGACTGATTCAGTCTCTTTAAATATGGTTTGTTTGTTCAGTTCTTGTAACTCTGTAGCATCAGTGTAGATTGTTGGTGAATTTCTAGGAATTTGTCCATTTCATCTGGATTGTCTAGTTAGTTGGCATATAGTTTCTCATAATATCTTTTTTTTTTTTTTAAAGAATTTATTTTTATTTGCACTTGCTGTGTCTGTTCATTTTCTTTTGGAGGCACTGGGACCTCCAATGTGAGAGAGAGGTGCCTAACCACTCGAGCCACCTCTGTTACCTGCTTTGCTGTGTCTCTCATTATACTTTTTCCTCCTGTGTCTCTTGTTGCACAGCTTGTTGTAACTGCCCATCGCCAACAGTTTGCTGTCTTGCTCATCTTCTTTAGGAGGCACTGGGAACATCTGCTCCCTGCCTTGTTGTGTCTCTCATTATGTTTTTCTGCTTGTGTCTCATGTTGCATCATTTTGTTGTGTCAGCTTGCTGTACCTGCCGATCGCGCCAGCTTGCTGTCTTTTTTAGGAGGTACTGGGAACGGAACCACAGACCTCCGTTGTGGTAGGCGGAAGCTCAGTCAGTTGAGTCACATCCCCTTCCTTCATAATATCCTTTTATGATCCTTTTTATTTCTGTGGGGTCAGTCATAACTTCCCCCATTTATATCTGGTTTTATTTAGTTGTGTCTTCTCTCTCGGTTTCTTTGTTAGTCTAGCTAAGGATTTGTCAATTTAATTGATCTTCTCAAAGAACCAGCTTTTGGTTTTGTTGATTTTCTCTTTTCTTTTTGTTCTCAGTTTCATTTATTTCTGTTATAAGCTTTATTATTTCTTTCCCTTCTGCTTGCTTTGGGGATGGCTTGCTGTTCTTTTTCTAGTTTCTCCAGTTGTTCAGTTAAATCTTTGATTTTAGCTCGCTCTTAATTTTTTTTTTTTAAAGATTTATTTACGTATACCTTCCCCCTCCCCCATTGTCTGCTGGTCCATTTCCTGTGTGTTCTTCTGTGTCTGTTTGTATTCTCATTAGGTGGCTCTGGGAACCGATCCTGGGACCTTCCAGAGTGGGGGAGAGGCGATCATTCCCTTGTGCCACCTCAGCTCCCTGATCTGCTTCATCTCTTATTAGCTCTCCTCTGTCTGTCTCTTTGTTGTGCCAGCTTTCTGCATGGGCCAGCACTCCGCGTGGGCCAACTCACCACATGGGCCAGCTTTCCTTCACAGGAGGACCTGGGCATTGAACCCTGGACCTCCTATATGGTAGATGGGAGCCCAATTGCTTGAGCCACATCCGCTTCCCAACTTTTTAAAATATATGCATTTAGGGCTACAAATTTTCATCTCAGGACTGCCTTTGCTGTGTCCCATACATTTTGATGAGTTTTGTATTTGTTTTCATTTGTCTCAATATATTTACGTATTTCAATTTCTTCTTTGACCCACTGATTGAAAATCACATTTTCAATTTTACGTTTTCATTGGTTTACAGTTTCATTCTTGTATGATCTGAGTAGATGCTTTGTGTAATTTCAGTCTTTTTATATTTATTGAGAGCTGTATGTGACCTAACATGTGGTCCATCTTGGAGAAGGGTCGCTGGGATCCTGAGAAGAATGTATAACCTACTGAGTTTGGGTGCAACATTCTGTATATATTTGTTAGGTGTAACTCGTTTACCACATTGTTCAAGTTCTCTGTTTCCCTGTTGATCTTCTGTCTAGTTCTGTCTAATGATGTGAGTGGGGTGTTGAAGTCTCCAGTGATTATTGTAGACATGCCTATTTCTCCCTTTGGTTTTGCCAGAGTTGCCTCATGTTTTAATATTTTAGGTCACCATGGTTTAGGTGCATAGATATTTCTGTTATTTCTTCCAGCTGGATTGTCCCTTTTATTAATATGTAATGGCCTTCTGAACCTCATAACTGTTTTGCATTTAAAGTCTGTTTTGTCTGATGTTAATATGTCTACCCCTGCTCTTTTTTGGTTATTGTTTGCATGTAGTATCCTTTTCCAGCCTTTCACTTTCAGCCAGTTTGTATCCCTAAGTGTAAGTCGAGTGTCTTGTAGGCAGCATATGGATGCCTTGTGTTTTAGGTTGACAAAATGGATAAAATATCTTTGTTTTTTCCCCCTCACCTCCCCCCGATCTTTTTGCTGTCTGTGTCCATTTGCTGTGTGGTCTTCTCTATCTCTTTCCCTTTTTTCTCTTCTCCTCTCCTCTCGTCTTTCTCCTCTAGGATTCACCAGGATTTGATCCTGGGGACCTTTAATGTAGAGAGAGATTCCTTGTCAATTACACCACCTCAGTTCCTGGTCTCTGCTCCGCTTCCTCCTGACTCTCCCCTTCGTCTCTCTTTTGTTGCATCATCATCTTGCTGCGTGACTCAATTGTGTAGGCACTTGGCTTGTGGCGTGGTTGCTCACGTGGGCACTCAGCTCCCTGCGTGGGCACCCATGTGGGCACTGGCTCACCACGCAGGCATGCCTTCTCTTCTTCTTTTTCACTAGGAGGCCCCAAGGACCGAACCCGGGTCCTCCCATATGGTAGGCGGATGCCCTATCACCTGAGCCACACCTGCTTCCCATCCTATATCTTTTGATTGGGTTATTTAATCTATTCACATTCAGTATTACTGTAAATGCATTACTTCCTTTTGTTTTGGTTTTCATATATTGTATCTTATTTTTGTCTTTCTACTCTTTTATTTAAACTTTCTGCTACTCTTGTCTTCAGTAGTCTCCTCCATGCCTCTCTCTCCTGTATTTTTCTTTCAGACTGTAAGGCTTCCTTAATATCTCCTGTGAAGGTAGATTCTTTTTTATGAACTCTCTTATTTTCTATTTGTTTGTGAATATTTTAAACACCTTCATAGTTGAAGGACAGTTTTGCTGGACACAGAATTCTTAGCTGGCGGGTTTTGCCTTTCAGCGTCCTAATTGTATCATACTGTTGTTTTCTCACCTGCATGTTTCTGATGATAAAGCAGCACTGTTACTGGGTGTCTCTTGGATGTGATGGTTTGCTTCTTCCTTGATGCTCTCAGAATTTTCTCTTTATATTTGATGTTTGACATTCTGAGTAGCAAGTATCTTGGAGTAGGTCTATTCACATTTGTTCTGTTTGTGATACACGGCACTTCTTAGGCATGTAAGTAAATTTCTTTCATGAGAGTTGGGCATTTTTT
This sequence comes from Dasypus novemcinctus, assembly GCF_030445035.2. Lineage (NCBI taxonomy): Eukaryota > Metazoa > Chordata > Mammalia > Cingulata > Dasypodidae > Dasypus > Dasypus novemcinctus. The sequence goes on from NC_080677.1 coordinate 36,009,235, forward strand.
TTGTGGTGGTATCAGGGTGGGTTGAACCCGGGACTTTGTATCTATGATGGCTCCCTTCACTTGGTTTTCTCATGTGTTTGCTTGCTTGCTTTTTTCTTTCTTTTTAGGAGTACTGGGGATTGGCCCTGGTATCTTACACATGGGATGCAGGCACTCAGCCACGTGAGCCAATACATCTGCTTCTCTGAGAGTTGGGAAATTTTCAGCCATTATTAAATCAAATACTCTTCCTGCCTCTTTCCTCTTCTCTTTTCCATCTGGAACTCCCATGAAACACATGTTGCTTTTTGCATTTTCATTCAACTCCTTGAGGCCCCCACCCTCCAATTTTTTCCATTCTTTTCTCTCTTCAGTTTCAGCTGTTTTGTCTTCTGCATCACTTAACTTTTTTTTTTTAAATTTAAGATTTACTTATTTCTCCCCCCTCCCTCTATTGTCTGCTCTCTGTATCCATTCGCTGTGTGTTCTCCTGTGCTTGTATTCTCATTAGGCACTTCTGGAACCGATTCTGGGACCTTCCAGAGTGGGAGAGAGGTGATCATTCTCTTGCACCTGGTCCGTTGCATCTCTTATTGTTTCTTCTCTGTGTCTCTTTTTGTTGTATCATCAGCTCTCTGTGTGAGCCAGCACTCCTGCACAGTGCAGCACTCCATGTGGGCCAACTCTCCACAGGGGCTAGGTGGCCCTCACCAGGAGATCCTGGGTATCGAACCCTGGACCTCCTATATGGTAGATGGGAGCCCAATTGCTTGAGCCACATCCGTTTCCCACTTATTCTTTCTTCTTTCATTTCACATCTGCTCTGTTGTATGCCTCTAATGTGTTTTTGATGTCTCTTATAGTCTTTCATTCCCATGAGCTCTGTTAACTTTTCTATCTAGGTTTTCAAATTCTTTTTTTTTGCACACTAATGTCTTCTTGATGCTCTTTAGCTCTTTAGCTGCATTGTCTCTCAGCTTGTTAATTTGATTTTGGAAATTTTTGTGCATCTTGTTGATTAGCTGTCTCAAATCTACCTGTGTCTCATCTGGGGCTTTGATATATTCCTTTGCTTGGACCATATCATCCATTTTCTCAGTATGGGTTCTAATTTTTTGCTGATGTCTAGGCTTCTGATTAGGATATGAGTTTATTCAGATACTAAATTCTCTCTCTTTCATAGGGATTTCGTGGCAGAGGTTGTGTGTTATTGCTGTTCTTTGATCTTGGTTCAACCTTTTCTGGGTCTTTAGGATTGTCCCTGTTTGTTGTTGAAATCTGGGTCCTGGACCCAGTAATCCTTGTAGATCTGCTTCTTAGGGTTTTGGGGAGGGAGCCTGTAAAGGCCTGAAAAATACTTTATTACTCTTTTAATTTTGTCTCTTGAACTACCTTAGTTTGCCAGAAGATGGCACTCTTTGATAGCTCTCTTAGTTCAAAGTCTGGTCATCATGTGTTTGCTGCAGCATGAACTGAATTAATGTGATAGAGGATCCTGCCTGGGGGCTATGAGCCTGGTATTTCAAACTTTCTCGTAGGCAGTTCTCCAACCTTTGCTGGCATCCTGCTCCCTTTTCCTAGTTAGGAAATAATTGCACTCCCTTCTACATCCTTAGCAATCAGTTCTGGTCAGTAGAGATGAGATTTAGAATGTTGGATCTCTTCAGTCCTTCTCTGGCTACCAAGGTAAACAGTGGCATGGTCCCACCCAGTCTGGAAGGGATCGTGGAACACAGCAGACCAAATTTATGGATCAAAAACTGAGTCAGCCTTAGTCTGTGTCCCCCTCTCTCCCCTTTTCTGGGGAGGTGATTCCCTGAGACCCTCTGTGTCTTTAGTTCCTGGCCCCTTCTCAAACCACATTCTATCTCCTAGTAACCTTTACTCTAGAATTTACCTCCATGAGTGTACTCATTGTATTTAGTTGATATTAGTCAGACCATGTAATGTGTTTCCTTTTGTGTCTGGCTTATTTCACTCAGTAGAATGTCCTCAAGGGTCATTCATGTTTTTATATGCATCCTGACTTCATTTCTTCTTACAGGGGAATAGTATTCTGTCTTAAGTATATATCACAATTTGTTTATCCATTCATTGGTTGATGGATACTTGGGTTGTTTCCATCTTATAGCAATTTTGAATAAGGCCATTATGAATATTGGTGTGTAAGTATCTCTTCCCGTTTCTGCTTTCAATTCCTTTTTTTTTTTAAGTTTATTTTATTTGATTTTCCCTGTACCCTCATTGTTTGTGCTTGCTGCCTGCTCTCTCTGTCCATTACTGTGTGCTCATCTTCTCTGTAGGAGGCACTGGGAACTGAACCTGGGACCTCATGCACAATCACTTGAGCCACCTCTGCTCCCAGCCTTCAATTTTTCATATATTTCTAGTAGTGGGATTGTTGGATCATGTGGCAGATCTATATTTAGCTTCCTGAGGAACCACCAAACTTCCACAGATGATATACCATTCTGCGTTCCCACCAACAGTAAAGGAGTATTCTTATTTCTCCACATCTTCTCCAGCACTTATGGTTTCCTGGTTTTTGTTTTTGTTTTCAGTGGCCATTCTGTAAGGTGTGAAGTGATATCTCTTTGTAGTTTTGTTCTGCATTTCCCTAATAGCTAATGAGGTTGAGCGTCTTCTCATGTGTTTTTTTTTTTTTTTAAAGATTTATTATTTATTTATCTCCCCCCTGCAACCCCCCGCCCCGGTTGTCTGCTCTCTGTGTCCATTCACTGTGTGTTCTTCTGTGACCGCTTCTATCATCCTCAGCGGCACGGGGAGTCTGTGTGGTTTTTTTTTCTTTCATTTTTTGTTTTTTTACTTAATCTCTCTCCTTCCTCCCCCAACCCTGTTGCCTGCTCTCTGTGTCCATTTGCTGCATGTTTTTCTTTGTCCGCTTCTCTTGTTGTCATTTGGTTGCGTCATCTTGTTGTGTCAGCTCTCCATGTGTGTGGCACCATTCCTGGGCAGGCTGCACTTTCTTTCTTGCTGGGTGGCTCTCCTTACGGGGTGCAATCCTTGTGCATGGGGCTCCCCTATGTGGGGGACAACCCTGCGTGGCAGGGCACTCCTTGCGCTCATCAGCACTGCGCATGGGCCAGCTCCACACGGGTCAGGGAGGCCCAGGGTTAGAACTGCGGACCTCCCATGTGGTAGGTGGATGCCCTATCCATTGGGCCAAGTCCACTTCCCTTATCTGAGTTTTTGAAGACACATTTCAGGCTCTTCAATGATTGGCAGTCATGCTTCGTCAGATGCTTCTGGTGATCTGGTACTTTCTCGGGCAGCAGGTTTCGTTCAGGATTATTGCACCAAGTTGGAAATTCTTTTAGCTTTTAGAGTGTTCTGATATTTACTGCTCCACTTCGTATGTTCTTCACAGAAGCTGCAGTATCACTGACCCTAGAGAGAAACTAGGGAGTAGCTTTTACCAGGCTGGTGCATAGCGCTCTCTGGCCTATGAAACAGTGCCAGTCTGAAGATAATATTCATTGTACATTTGGCTGTACTTGGCCACTGTTGGCTATGGCAGGAGCTTGAAAATGCAAAGTAGTTTCAATCCACTTCAGGAGCACGACCAGAGAAGTAGTAGATATTTTTTATTGTTTTAAAAGTCACTGACCAAACTAGTCAAAAACTCAGGTGGAGAGGCAACCTGCAATGTATTCAAGACGTGCAGGGTGGAAAATGGCTGGAGGCTGCACCTGTGTGAACTCCAGCCCCCTCCTTCTGCCTCGTCGACGGGCGCGTTCATTTCTCTACCCCGTGGGAGAAGATGGCTCCAACTGCACCTGGGCTCGCACCCTCAGAATCACTCCCAGAGACGAACTGGAGCGCGCCCACCCTTGTTGCGTGGGCCTGGGCTCCCCTGCCACTGTGGAACCCCTGCGGCCGGTGGAGGTGGGTGCGGTGGGCAGCGCCTGTAAATGGAATTTTATCCTGACTACCTCCTCGGATTGTTTATTAGTGGTATAAAGACATGCTACTATTTTTGCATATTAATCTTCTATCCTGTCACTTTGCCAAACTCTTGTTTATTAGCTCTAGTAACTTTGCTGTAGATTTTTCAGGATTTTCTAGGTATAGAATCATATCATCAGGAAATAGCTAACGTTTTACTTTTTCCTCTTCTATTTTTTTGCCTTTTATTTCTTTTTCTCCAAAGCAGCTCCTTCAGTTTCTGCCTCTCCTCTGCTATTTTTACAAGAGAGCTATGCCCTGGCTATCTACTCTGATGACATCTTCCAAAAAATCTCTCTTCATTCCTATTTAGGACTGAATAATATTCTTTTGTATGTATATACCACATTTTTTTAATCCATTTGCCCGTTGATGGATACATTGTTTCCACCTTTTAGCTATTGTGAATAATACTGCTATGATTATTGATGTATAACTATTTGTTTGAGTCCCCTAGGTAATATGGTAATTCTTTTTAAGTTTTTGAAGAACTATCTATTTTCCATTGCAGCTACATTACCACCAGCAGTGCATGAGAGTTCCAATTTCTCCACAACTTATTGGGTATGAAGTGGTGTCTGATTTTGGTTTTCACTTGCATTTACCTAATGGCTAATGATGTTGAGCATCTTTTGATGCGCTTAATGGCTATTTGTATGTCTTTTTTTTTTTTTGAGAAATTTCTATTTAAGATGGCCCATTTTTAAGTTAGGTTTTTGTCTTTTTGTTGAGTTGTGGTATTTCTTTATGTATTCTAGAGATAAAAGTTTTACCAGATTTTTGATTTGTAACTATTTTCTCTCATTCCAGACTGTCTTTTTACTTTTTTGAGAATGTCTTTTGCATAAAGGTTTTTAATTTTGATGAAATCCCATCTATTTTTTTAATTGCTCATACTTCATTCTAAGCTTGAGTTTATTAGAAATAGAGAAGGTAGAGGGACAGATTAAATGATACCATGAGGAAACAACTAGTCAAGTCAGAATATGGAACATTTGACAGGATAAATGATAGTTTCATTAATAGAGTGACATGAATAAAAGGGGAAAGGGGTGCTGCTATAGGATAAGACTTTTGAGGATAACAAAAAAAGCAAGCATGTGCTTACAGTAAGCTATTTGTTAATCGTGTAAATAGTCCTTGGAAGCAGAGCAGCATGGAGTTCCTGGAAAAGTCTTATATATTTTTTTAAAGTAATATAGCAGCTTTTGGGGTCAGATAGGGAATCGTATCCTAGCTCCACTACTTTCTAGTTGTGTGATCTAGTTACGTAATCTTGAAATGGATTCCTTAAATTCTTTTAGCCTTATCTTCCTCTTTTCTAACATGGGGGTGATTATGGTATGAGCGTTATGTGGGTTTAGGCATACTAAAGCCCTTAAAGTAGTGTTTGGTGTAAGAAACTCACCATCTCTCAACCTTAAGTTCTTGTGCTTGACAGAATCCAGCCAGGAGCACAGAAAGCACATGAGGTATTTCATAGAGGGAATTTAATGTGTCGAATCACATAGGTATTGGATGACTGAAGGAATACAAAGAGAATCTGCAGGTAGTGGCTGTGGGAGCACCTACCACCTAAGTGCTGGGTATCAAATGGAAGGGGTTGAGGTTACGGAGGAAGAGCCCTGAGTAGCAGGGACTCTGATTTCTGAGGAAGAAATGCCTCCTGGCTGTGACTGGTACCTGGGGAAGGGGAAGAAGGGTGATAAGGCTGGTTCTGGGAGTGCTCAGAGCAGGGAGGAGCTGAAACCAACTGCTGCTGATAGGAACAAGTGGTAACCTGGAGGGAGCATGTCCATCTCTCCCACTCTTGCTTTCCAGTCTCCCTCTAGTGTCTCCTATTGGAGGAAACTAACAGGGAACAGCTGACAAAGGAGCAATAGAGTGTGCAGAGTCCCAGCCTCAGCATCACAAAGCTAAGAGATGGATCTGGAGAGCTTAGTATCCAGGTCACAGGGAAGTGGATGTGGCTTAAGTGATTGAGCTCCTGCCTACCACATGTGAAGTCCCTGGTATGGTTCCTGGTACCTCCTAAAGAAGACAGCAAGCTGGCGCAATGGGTAGGCATGGCAAGCTGACACAACAAGATGATGCAACAAAAGACATAGGAAGAAAAACAGGAGAGATACAACAAAGCAGGGAGCAAAGGTTCCTGGTGCCTCCTAAAGAAGACAAGCAAGACAGCAAGCTGACACAACAAGATGACACAACAAGAGATACCAGAAGAAAAAGCATATGTGAGACTCAAAAAAGCAGGGAACGGACTTTGCTCAAGTGACTAGGCACCTCCCTCTCACATTGGAGGTCCCAGGTTCAGTTCAGTACCTTCTAAAGAAGCAAGGAAGGTGAACAGACAGAGCAAGTACAAAACAATGAGGGGGTAGGGAGAAATAAATAAAATAAACCTTAAAAAAAAAAAAAAGCATACAGGTCATTGAAGAGATGCCAGAATCTGGGATCATAGGAGATGATTGGTAAGTACCAGGAGATAACATGCTGTGTGGCAGTTTATAAGATCTGTCATTGGATTCGTTATCTGTACCCTTGTTTGACCACCATATACTGCTGTAAATGATAGAAGTGATTATTATCGAGCTCTCTGGGTAGCATATCTTACATTTTTCAGGTTGTAAAGTCCTAGCCTTTTTTCTTTTTGTCTTTCTTTTTGAATGATGAAAAAGCACTTATCAGCCTTGGATTGGCTAAATGTTTCATGACTTAAGTGTTTTTCACAAATGTAACTATATGGGAAACTAGCTTTAGGAAGGACCTGCTGCTGGAGAATTAAGTTGGTTTGTTTCCCCCCAAATATGTGGAATGTAGAAGGGAAATAGAAGGAATGGTTTCTTTTCCACTCTGCTGCCCTTGCCTGAGGTACTTGAAGAGTAGATAGGATTTGGTGAGACTACAGAGGGGGAAGGGCTCCTCTACAAAAATGGTCCTGATAGTACAGAGCTCCAGGTCCCCAGATACTCTAATAGTGGTATAGGTGTGTGTTGAGGATTTGAGGGAGAGCCTGTTTCTGGAAAATACAGCTTTGATGATAATCTTTTTCTTTCAGTTTACTAGTGTCTCAGGCCCCGTTTTTAAATGTCTTTCTACATTTAAAAAACAAATTGCGTGGAAGTGGATGTGACTCAAGCAATTGGGCTCCCATCTACCATATAGGAGGTCCAGGGTTCGATACCCAGGACCTCCTGGTGGAGGCAAGCTGGCCCGTGTGGCAAGCTGGCTAAGGCAGGAGTGCTGCCCTGTGCAGGAGTGCTGGCCCACACAGACAGCTGGTGCAGCAAGATAATACAACAAAGAGACACAGAGGAGAGACAATAAGAGACGCAACAGACCAGGGAGCTGAGGTGGTACAAGAGAATGATTGCCTCTCTCGCACTCCAGAAGGTTGCAGGAGCAGTTCTGGAGCCTCCTAAAGAGAAGACAAGAAGATAGAGAAGAACACACAGCGAATGGACATAGCAGACAATGGAGGGAGGAGGAGAAATAAATACATCTTTAAAAAAATAACAAAAAATCCCCACCAAATTGCGAAGCCCTTAGGAAAGGACTTCTCAAAGAGAAAGTTGTTCCTAATCTTGCTATCTTTTCTTCTCTCAAATCCAAATAATAAAAATCCCTAATAGGTGTCTCGGATATGGTGAGGAGCTATGTAAATTGACAGCTTCCCACCGAACTGATAGGGATACATAAAGAAAGACTTGGACAAGTCTAGCTTGGTGAGTAATGAGCATTTATTTAGGGGACTTACGTGGGGTCCTCATCCTCAGCAGTGGGAGGAGAGACAGCATATTCTGAACGCCATCATCTATACTCACTTCAAAAAGAGGGGATCTTTTATAATGCATGTCTACTTGCAATGAGGGGCCACAGGCCTTCTAAAATATGTAATGTTAGAAGATGTACTGATCAGGCACAAGTTCACAACCAGTTTCAGAGGCTTGCCTTTTAACTTTTAGGAATGGAGTGTTTCTGTGACTGGAAGGGGAAAGGACTGGAAGGGTTGGGGGGAGAAAATGCAAAGTCATATATGCCATGCAGGTACTTACCAGGTGTCAAAAAAGGAGATACCCTCTATGAAGAGAAACATAAGATCCATTAATTACATAAATGAGGTGGTCATAAAGGGGTCAATCTAGGTTCTAATTTTGGGATCAGACGAGCAAATTAGATTGATGCTTTCCCAGAAGTTACTGTGTGGGAAACAGTGCGAGCCCACAGAGTTGGTCGTCATAAGGTTCTGGGTGCCTGCCAGTGCCTGACGCTCCAGGACTGGGGTGACTATCTTTTCCAAGACAAAGATTTGAATGTGGTTTGACAGATACTTATGGGGGAAAATGCATACTTTAAAACCACAATCTTGGTAGAAAATCCAGAATGTATCTTGGCTTTAACTCAGAACCCGGATATCCAATTTTTCCTAGACTTAATTGAACTGGGAAGATGAATATCGGAGAGAAATTCTGAAGAGGGTGCTGCAGTGTAAGTTCTCTTTCTACCACATGTGTTGTCTGGTGTGATTGGTGACAGGAAGCGGAAGCTGTCCCCTGGGCTAAATGTAAGGGGGAAAGTGCTGTTCTTCCTAACATCCTGAAACATCCTGTAATTGCAACCAGGCTTCTGACCTACCAGTGGGTGGTTAGTCTCTAGTTCTTGATGTGGAAAACAAACAACCTGTGCAGTAAAGAGAAATAGACCAAAGCTACAGATTGGAAATTACAATATAAGATATTATTTTTTCAGAACAGAGTTATCCTAAGTGGTTGCTCCTTTTTAAGGTCTTTTTGGTGCTTCTGTGTGTGCTTGAAGCAGTTTTTTTGAACTAAGTGATTCTTTCAGGAATCTCAAAAGACTTCTTTTGTTAGGGCTATTGGATTCCTCTACCAGTACACTTTATTTAACATTTGGCTTGTTAGCTAAAAAGTTAATTTCTAGGGTATATGGAATGTTGAAACCCCTTGGCTTCCTTCATGATGACAAGAAGTTTATTCCTTTGTGGATTGGAGGTAGGCTAGGGAGTATGTTTTAATAGTAAGATGTAGAGGGAGAGGCAGGGAACTCCCTGTAGATTGTACTCCAGTCAGTCCCAGCTACTGTCTTGATAGAAGGGCTAAAGCTCTAGAGAGAGGTCCACATTTCAGATGAAAAAGTTACACTCTTAATAAATGAGGTATTAACATCAGAAAATGGTCATTTTCTTGTGAGATGAGGCCACATCATTATAATGGGGAAGATTATATCATCCATATTAAGCTTAGAAGCATACTTAGGGAGTATGAGTTGCAGCAGTCTGAAGTTTACATGATTATTAACAGCTTCTTAAAGTGCCTAATGCTGTGATGAAGTCTGTTATTTCCTTTCTGTATGGGCTCTGAATGCAGAAGGAAAGCTTTTCTATACAGGAGACTTCCCTGGCTGTGCTTCTAGGAGGTAGAAATACTGAAATAATTAAGTAAAATTCTGGCAGACAAAAAGACAAACTAAAGAAGTCATTATTCAGAAGAGAGAAGGAAGCAAACCTGAAAGTAGTTAACCATGTTAATCTGATCAGGAGGGGGGGAATGTCACAAAATAATGTTATAGCTAATATAAAATAGCTCAGAGGGAGACCTTACTGTAAGCCTTAGATGTATGTGTACTGAGAATTGGGGGACTCCTGGGGTAGGGGTGGGGGTGTGAAATGGGATGGCTTCCCGATGAAGAGACTTAGGGGCCATGAGTCTGTTAGTTGAAGACTGTTGAATGTTGTTATCTTCAAGAGCAGGAAACTGTCATTCATCTTCAGCTGTCCAAGGGCTGGTTGTGTTTTGGCATTGCGATAAGATGCTGTTTGGTCCTTGCTGGATACCTGAATTATTGTCAGGTAGAAATTGGGTGAGACAAAAGCATTTGGAGTGTAACTGACAATGTAAAGCTAATGATCTGAGGTACTTTTAACTCAAACGGAGGAAGACATCTGTAGAAACAGTGGCCGTGATGGCATTGCATATGAACTGGGGCAGGGAGGACAGGAGGCAGTGATGTTAAATACTAGAAACAACCTGTGTAGAGTTGGCCTTTTGTATCAGCTTGGAATACTAAATAATTTAGTAGCAGATAAACAGGGCGTTCTGTGTATGTGATTTCCAAACTTTTCTCTTTCCTTCTAAGGAGATTATATGGCAGAAACCTGGTATGTGAATATATATTTGAAGGTAATGCTGTCTAAAGCTGGCTCAGGGCTCTGCCTCCTGGTTTCTTCTTTGACCCCTAGCCCCTAGGGAAGGTTTTGTGGCGCAGCTTGAAAATCACTATGACATCAGAGAATTTGAGTAAGAACGGTTGTTAGAGCGAGTTCGTTTTCACCTAATGATTTTGAAGGAACTTATTAGTTTGAGGAAACTCTTAACCCAGGTAGGTGACCTTTCTTTGCGAATTCCTGATTTTAAATACTAGCCGGTAAATAGCTGATACTTAGCGCTTATGTGCCAGGCACTGAATTAACCCATTTTAATCTTCACAACAGTCCCAGGTCCTCACTCTACAGATGAGGCAACTGAGGAACAGGAGAGGTGAAGTAACTTGCCCAGGGTCGCACAACTGAAATTGGTAGAGTTGCTTCTCTTAAGCAGGTTACTTAAGGTAAATTTCTGTTTGTTGACCATATCATTTATCTGCTTTCACCATGCTCTTCAGAATTAGTGAATCCACTAGAAACTGGGTCCTCCGTGGGGCTGGAAGAAATATGTGGTTATGAATGATGAAAGGGCTTAGACAGATAATCTAAGGACATTTTTGGTAAACTCTTCCTTTTAGAAAACCGTGAACAATGTATTTCCTTATGTGTTGTTGCTCTGGGGTGGGTCTGTCTGTACCTCATTAGAAATGATCTGGTAAAAGGTATGCAGGAGAGTACCAGAACTTCCCTATGACTTGTATGTGAGTGGGAAAGCACTGGACAGGCATTTCTGGTCCTAAGCTGCTACCTTCATGTGTACCATGTGTTTGCACAATAGTGTCTTGACTTTTGTCCTGTGCTTCCATAGTTACTGTGAGATGGGCATCTGAAAGGTTTACAGGCCCTTGATTTAAAACTTTTATTATAGGATATTTAAAATATATACAGAAGAAGACTAATATAATGAAAGCCAGTTCCAACCATTATCAGTATAAGAGCTATTCTTGTTTTATCTGTGCCCTTACCTTTTTCCCTTGTTTCCAGATTATATTGAAGCAAATCTTAGATATCATACCTCTTCATTAAATACTTCAGTATATCTCTCTAAAAGATGGTCTCTTTAAAAAATCCACACGGGGAGTAGGTGCAGCTTAGTGGTTTGAGCACCTGCTTCCCACATATGAGGTCTGGGGTTCAATACCTGGGACTCCTCAAAAAAAAAAATCAACATATTAAATTACTAACTCCAAATCTAGTCAGCATTCAAATTTCCATGACTTTCTCAATTTAAAATATATATATATATTTTTAAAGTTGCTTTGAGTCAGGATCCAAATTTGTTTGGTTAAACTCTTTCAAGTCTTTTAATCTATAGGTTCCTCTTCTTTGTGTGTGCGTGTGTGTATAAGCAGGCCAAATGTCAGGCTGTTTGTTCTTTTTCTGTAGAATGTTCCACATTCTTGAAGTACATAGTGTGTGGTGATTTAACATGTTCTTCTTTTGTAGGGCCCGAATGAGACTGAAGTTCATTTTGTTTGTAAATAAAGCAAAGTAGTGTGTGGTTATGTCTTCTTCCATCAGGAGCCACATAATGGCTATTTCTCTTTGGGATGTGAAATGCCGTTGATTATTGTTTAGATTCATTATTTTGTGGTTTCCTGTATAGTAGTATTCTAACTCTGACATTGCCTCATTTTATTAGTTGGAATGCTTCTTTAAAGAGCCCTCATTATTTACTTGATTACACAGAGTTACCGTATCTATAAGAGACAGATAAATGCTTGATTTTGCCATTCATTTACTAACTTTTATAAGTATGGATGTTTTCTCACACTATGAAAATAGTGAGTTTTTGTGTGTGTCATCATGAGTTTATGGGTTTAAATGGTTTCAAAACTACTGCAAATTATTTCATTCTGAGAAACCTGTGGAATCTTCTTCAAATTGGTCCTCATGTTCTTTTGATGCTACTTCTTTGATAGCTTCCTTAATTTTTGGTATAGGAAATCCCAGGTTTGTCTTGTATATTTCCTCTTCCAGGATTGGAATCAGCCCTTTCTCCAAGGAGTCCTGTTTCCTTTTCAGTGGGAAATGGTATTTAGGCCCTGCTTGGTACCAAATCCGCTGGCCCCGTGCAGCATTCATGCCCTCATTTCTTCTCCCTGCATGTCTCTGTCTTGGATACTCCTGTGTATGCCTTCCCCTGCCATGTTTTTCTCCACTTCTAAATATGAACATTTCCCTATAATTTTACTCATTTTTGTTCTTTATACTTTCTTGGAAATTTTACTTGTTTCTACTGCTTTTTCTGCCTCTCACTGGACACAGTCACTTGGCTATCCTCGAGGTGAGAATTTTTCAACTCCCCTCTGAAATAATTTCTTTACTTTTTCTGTGAATTTTAACATTGCTTAGGTTATTTAGGCTTCGCCTTGAAGTGATCGTTGATTCTTCCTTTTCTTTCTGTCCCTGGCTGTGATTCACCAAGTGTCACTAGTTCTTCTCTCCTCTCTGCATTGATGCTTTTTGTGGTTTATGACATGTTGCTGGCCACTGACATGCTACAGTAACATTTGGAAATAAATTTGATTGAAATTAACATGCATTAAAATCATTTTGGGGGGTATACAATTCTCAGCTTTAATATGTATATGTTTGTGTAATCACCGTCACAGTCAGGATATAGAATAGCTCCATCACACCAGTAAAACTTCCTCATGATACCCTTTTGTAGTCATATTCTCTTCTCAGCCACTCATATTTTGGGAGTTATGGTAAACACATGTTCATAAGAAACTGACAAACTAGTTACCAGGCTTGCTGTACCATTTTGCATTCTCACTGTCAATATGAGTGATCCAAATTGGTATCCTCACTAACATTTGGTATTGGTGATACTTTGTATTTTTAACTACTCTAATAGGTGTATAGTAGTTTCTTATTGTGGTTTTATTTGCATTTCCCTAAAGGCTAATGATGTTGAGCATCTCTCATTTGCTCATTGACTGTTTTTTATTTATTTTATTTATTTTTCATTGACTGTATTTTGCCTTCAGATATATCTATTTAAGATCTCTGCCTGTTTTAAATTCAGTTGTTTTTTTGTTTTTTAACCATAAAAGTTTTATATATATATGTATGTATATATATCCTCATTATATCTATATCTATATATATCCTGATTAGGTAGATGGTTTGCAACTATTTCCTCCCTTTCTGTAGGTTGTCTTTTAACTTTCTTGATAATGTCCTTTGCATAATATTTTTAATCCATGATGAAGCCTTGTTGTTTCTTTCGTTGCTCATGTTTTTGATGTCATGTTTAAGAATCCATTGCAGTATCCCAAGTCATGATGATTTGTCCCACATTATCTTCTAGGAGTTTTATGGTTTTAGCTCTTATATTTAGGTCATTGATTAATTTGAATTAATTTTTGTATACAGTGTGAGGTAGGGGTCTACTTTCATTATTTTGCATATGGATATCCAATTTTTTCAGCACCATTTCTTACAGAGACTATTATTTCCCAATTGAGTGGATTTAGTACCCTTGTTGAATCAATTGGCCATACATGCATGTGTCTATTTCTGGGCTTTTACTTCTATTCCGTTGGTCTGTTTTTATGCCAGTACCACACTGTTTGATTGCTGTGGTTTTGTAATACATTTTGAAATCAAGAAGTTGAAGTCCTCCAACTTTTTTTTTTATCAAAACTGTTTTGGGGGAAGCGGATGTGGCTCAACTGATAGAGCGTCCACCTACCATATAGGAGGTCCAGGGTTTGAAACCTAAGGCTTCCTGGCCCATGTGGTGAACTGGTCCATATGCAGTGCTGCCATGTGCAAGGAGTGCCATGCCATGCAGGGGTGTCCCGCATGTAGGGGTGCCCAACACACAAGGAGTACGCCCTGCAAGGAGAGCTGCCCTGTGTGAAAAAAGTGCAGCCCGCCCAGGAGTGGCGCTGCACACACTGAGAGCTGATGCAGCAAGATGACATAACAACAACAAAAAAGAGACACAGATTCCTGGTGCCGCCAAGAATACAAGTGGACACAGAAGAACACACAGCGAATGGACACGAGAGCATACAATAGGGTGGGGTGTGTGTGTGAAGGGGAAATAAATAAATAAATCTTTAAAAAATTACTGTTTTGGATATTGGGGCCCCTTGCAGTTCCATTTGAATTTGAGGATTGGTTTTTCCATTTCTGCAAAAAAAAGACTGCTGGAATTTTTAAAAATATATATTTGTATTACTGAACTGACAAAACAATCATGTACATGAGTAGAATTCCTATACAACAACCCTTCACCAACACACCACACATTTGTGAAACATTTGTTACAGATTATGAGATAATATCATCAGACTCTTTCCACTAACTAACTATGGTCCATAGTGTACATTTGGCATGTTTTTTCCATACTCCCTGTTTTGTTTTGTTTTTTTTTTTTTAATGATATTTAATTTTGGGTTAGTAACAAAAAGTTTACAGAACAGCACTGGTCCCCAAACACACTTTGAGGTACACTAGTCTAGAGTACAGCAGTTTCATAATGGGAATCTGAAATACTAATACCATCTAAAATGATTCCTGAATCAATAAAAAGATATCTACTACTGGTAATTTACTAAAATTAAAAGAAAAGGAAGCACTGGGAAGGGTGTTACTCCTGCATGGGGCCATGAACGGAAGTGTCAACCTCTGCTGAACTGCGAGGAGCACTGCCTGCGACTCAAAAAATCCTTGAGAAGCAACTTTGTGCCTCCTTCCAGGACGCTCAGTGAGTTTAAGTCAGCATTTGTAGACACTTCCTGTTAAGGAGGACTTCAAGTTGGCAAAGGAGATAAAGTCACAATTACGCTACCACATATCCCTGGATCCGCACCAACAGCAAAGTTGGCTGCTGTTGATCCTGGCATGTTGCCACATGGTGAAGCAAGATGGCTGCCGATCTCTGCTCAGGTTTCTCCTTCCCCTGCTAGCTTCCTCTCTGAGGCTCAGCTGCTCTGCTTTCTTCCCGATTTCAGCTGCAAACTCTGTTCCCTCGCGTGTCCACAGGAATAGACATTTAGATGCTTAGAGCGTGCATGGCCTGCGCCCCCTGGGGTTCCTCCTGCCTCCAGGATGGCGGCCACCCAAGGATGGCGGCCACCGAGGGAGGTGGCTGGTCTGACAACTTCCTGCTTCTGGGCACACAACCTGGAAGCAGCCTCCATACCCCCTATTAATAACTCAGTACATCTTTGGCATTGATGCATGAATATTATAGTATTGCTGTTAACTCTAGTTATGTTATTTATATTTTTCCCATACTTCTCCACATTCCCACCACCCTGCAATAGTGACCTACATCTGTTCTAGTTTACCGAAGGACATTCTTGCACTGGTACTGTTAACCACAATTCCCATCCACCTCGGTGTTCACTGTGTTATTCAGTCCTTAGGATTTTCTCTAGCAGGCTGCTGGAATTTTGATTGGGGCTGTTTGAATCTGTAGATCTCTTTGGGTAGTATTCACATCTTAAAATCCTTACTTTTTTTCCTCACACAAATTCAAATTTTACGTTCCTTTTGTAAAGTAAAAAGACTTTTATTGTTTACAGTGTTATTTCTGAGTAGCAAAAATTACCTCCCTCTCCCCGTGTTTTTAAGTACTTCCTGTGTTCCTCCATTCAACTTGGCAGTCACAATCAGAAAATGTGAGGATCTTTTTTCTTGCATCTGTTGTGGCAGTTGTTTGTGATTTCTTTTTTGTTTTTGTTATTGTCATTGTTGAAATAATTTCAAACTCACTGGACAGTAGCAAAAATAATACAAACCCCATACAGGGAATTCCAATGTATCCCCACCTCCTAGATACCCAGAAACACCAATTTTAACATTTTACCATCTTTGCTTTATCATTCTCTCTCTATTTTCTGAACATTTGAGAGTAGGTTGCACAAGTCATAGTCCTTGAATACATAATACTTACTAAGAACAAGGGTATTCACCTTAAATGCAAATATCAAGCTCAGGAAATTTAACATTATATAAAAGCTTACATTCTATATTTCAATTTTTCTATGACGCAATATTGTCCTTTTGAGTCTTTTCTCCTTGATCTTAGATCCCATCCAGTAATCCTATAATACATTTACTCGTCATAATCTCCTTAGTTTTCTTTTTTTAAATTGTGGAAACATATGTGTATACACACACACACAACATAAATACCCGAACCTCAGCTTCCATTGCTGACTTTTGTTTTACTTTTTCTGTCCATTTCTGAGAAATTTTTGAGTGTTGAAATTCTTCACTATAATAATGGATTGTCTGTTTCTTTCAGTTCTGTCATTTTTTTCCTTCATGTATTTTGAAGCTCAGTTTTTAGGTGCAGACACATTTAGGATTGTTATGGCTTCAAGGTGACCCTTTTATCATGATGTATTGTTCCTTTTCTGCTGTTTTCGTTATTCTGAGGACTATTTTGTTTGAAATTAATATAGCTACTCTAGCTCCCCCCCACACACCCTGTGGTTTTTTGTTTTTGTTTTTGTTTTTTTTTGCTATCTGTCTACTTGCTGTGTGATCGTCTGTATTTCTCTTTTTGTCTTCTCTTTTTGTTTTTCTCCTCTAGGATTCACTGGAATTCGATCCTGCGGACCTCTGATGTGGAGACAGGTTCCCTGTCCCTGTCACCTGTGCCACCTCAGTTCCTGGTTTCTGTTGCGCCTTGCCTTGACTCTCCCCTTCATCTCTCTTGTTATGTCCTCATCTTGCTGTGTGACTCAGGTGGGCACTCAGCTGCCATGCAGGCCTGCTTTTTACCAGGAGACCCCAGGGATCAAACCCAGGCCGTTCTAGCTTTCTTTTGATTAGATTTTGAATCCTTTTACTTTGTACTTCCCTACATCATTACAGTTGAAGTCAGTTTTTGAAGATAGCATATAGTTGGTTGTTTTTGTTTTTAATTTATTGAGGTATATCACTCATACGTAAACATACGTAAACAATTAGTGTATAGTAATAGTTGTGAACTTACAAAACAAACATACATAACATCATTCAGGGCTCTCCTACCTCACCCTACCACCAATACCTTGCATTGCTGTGAAATTTTTTTAACTAATGATTTTTTCTTTTTAAAGATTTATTTATTTCTCTCCCTCTTCCCCGCCCCCGTTGTCTGTGCTGTGTCCGTTTGCTGTGCATTCTTCTGTGTCCACCTGCATTTTTGTCAGCAGCACCGGGAAACTGTCTCTTTTTGTTGCGTGATCTTGCTGCATCGGCTCTCTTTGTGTGCAGTGCCACTCCTGGGCAGGCTGCACTTTTTTTTTCCGCACGGGGCGGCTCTTCTTGAGGGGCGCACTCCTTGCATGGGGGACTCCCCTTGCGGGGGACACCCTTGCGTGGCACGGTACTCCTTGTGTGCTTCAGCACTGCATGTGGGCCAGCTCACCACATGGGTCAGGAGGCCCTGGGTTTGAACCCTGGACCTCCTATGTGGTTGGCAGATGCTCTATCCATTAAGCCAAATCCACTTCCCTTTAATGATTAAAGAGCACCCTCAAATATTACTACTAACCAAAGTATCTTACATGTGGTCTATTTTCCTTCCAACCCACCCTATTATTATTATTTTTTGTATCATTTATACATGAATATACATAAACAGTAAGTGTATAGTAACATACAAAGTTTTGAACATACAAAGCAAACATGCATAACATCATACTGAGTTCCATACATCAGTGCACCACCAACTCAGTGCACCTTACATTACTGTGAGACATTTGTTACAGATTATGAAAAAGTATCGTCAAAATCTTACTAACTATAGTCCTTATCTTTCATTTGGTGCATTTTTCTTCGAAACCACCCTATTATTATTTTTTAAATACATTTTAATGACTGAAGTTGTAAACCTACAAAGCAGTCATGCACATGTGCAGAATTCCCGTACAATATCCCTCTATCAAAGCACCACACCATGGTGGAACATTTGTTACAGATTATGAGATAATACCATCAGATAATACCAGCTCCATAATGTACATTTGGCACACTTTTTACACACTCCCCTATTATCAATACAGTACATCTTTGGCATAAATGCATGAATACTACATTATTATTGTTACCCACAGTCCATTGGTCACTCCAGTTTTATTTTTCCCATGCTTCTCCACATTCCCACCACCCTACAGTAGTGATGTACATCTGCTCTAGCTCACAAAGGACACTCTTGCATCTATATCATTAACCATGATTCTCATCCAACTCTGGGTTTTACTTTGTTATTCAGTCCCTAGGTTATTCTCTAGTTTTCTGTCAGTTGGCATTTGCATCCCTAGACTACCCTTTTCAGACACATTCCCATTTATAAACCAGGTGTTACTATATTGTGTTACCACCAACTCTATACATTTCCACACTCTTACAGTAAGGTTAATTAAAACTTCAACATGTATTAAGCATCAGTGGTTCATCTCAGTCCTCCTCTTATCTCCTTTAAGAATCCACCACCTACTACCAGATCTTAAAATATTTTCCAACATTTTCTTCTAGAAGCTTTATGCTTCTTGCTTTTATATTTAGGATTTTGATCCATTTTGAGTTAATTTTGTATAAGGCATGAGATAGGGGTCCTTTTTCCTTCTTTTGGCTATGAATATCCCATTCTTTCAGCACCATTTGTTGAATGGACTGTTCTGCCTCTGCTGGGTGTGTTTGACAGGCTAGTCAAAAATGACTTGACCATAAGATGCAAGGGTCTGTTTCTGAACCATCAGTTCAGTTCCATTGGTCCATGTGTCTGTCTTTATGCCAGTACCATGCTGTTTTTACCACTGTAGCTAAGTAATGTGATTTAAAGTCCAGAAGTGAGAGTCCTCCAACTTCACTTTTCCTTCTTAAGATGTTTCTGGCTATTCAGGACCCATTACTTTTACAAAGAGATTTGATAATCATGTTTTCCATTTATTTAAAAAATGCTGGTAGAATTTTTATTGGGATTGCATTGAATCTGTGTATCAATTTGAGTGAACTTGACAATATTTAATCTTCAATCCATGAGTATAGAATATTATTATTTAGGTCTTAAATTTTTTTTTAAACAATGAGTTGTTTCTGAATACAAGTGCTTTACATTGCTGATTAAGTTTATTCCTAAATATTTGGGTTTTATCTGTCATATTTTATTTTCATCACTTTTTTGACACTTTTAGTTACTTTTATTGATCTTCATTTCTAGATTCTCTTCCAAGCCTCTCTCTCCTGTCTTTTCTTTTCAGGCTGTAACACACTCTTTAGTATTTCCTGCAAAGCCAATCTCTTGGTTACTAACTCTCTCAGTTTCTGTTTATCTGTGACTATTCTAAACTCGGCCTCATTTTTGAAAGACAGTCTTGCCAGATATAAGATTCTTGGCTGGAAGTTTTTCTCTTGTAGCATCTTCAGTATATCATACCACTATCTTGCCTACATGATTTCTGATGAAATTTGCACTTAATCTTACTGGGTATCCCTTATATGTGATGCATTGCTTTTCTCTTGCTGCTCTCAGAATTCTGTCTTTGCCATAACATTCTGATTAGTATGTGTCTTGGAAGTGGTCTATTCGGATTTATTCAGTACATTTTGCCTCTTGGACATGGATATCTATGTCCTTCAATAGGGTTGGGAAATTATTTACCATTATTTCTTCAAATATTCCTTCTGTCTCTTTTCCCATCTCCTCTTCTTCTGGGACACCCATTACAGATATGTTTGCACATCTCTTGCTGTCGTTTAGTCCCCTGAGAACCTGGACAATTTTTTTCATTCTTCATCTGTTCTTTTGTATGTTCGCTTTCAGAGACCATTTCTTCAAGCTCACCGTCCTTTCTTCTGCCTCCTCAAATCTGCAATTATATGATTACCATGTATTTTAATTTTATTTATTGTGCCTATCATTCCCATAAGATCTGCCATTTTTCTATGTATGCTTTCAAATTCTTTGTGCTCATCCAGTGTTTTCTTAATATCCTTAATCTCTAGCTATCTCATTGAATTTATTAAGGAGATTTGTTTGAACATCTGTGATTAGTTGTCTCAACTTCTTTATGTCATCTGGAAGCATCTCTTATTCCTTTAACTGGGCCATATCTTCCTTTCTCTTGGTGTGAATTGTAATTTTTTGTTGGTGTCTTGGCATGTGGCTTACTAGATGTATTTCTTCTGGGTATAGTTTCTCTCTTTAGTTTAAGGCTTTCTTGGCCTTTCTTCATTGCTAGTTGTATATAGGAACCAAGGATGTAGTTGGTGCTGTAAGTTGTGGATTCTCAAGCTACCCTCATTGCCCCAGGGACCAATGAAACTTCTCCCAATTTAATCCTTTGCCAGGGGTAGGGACAGAGGCACAGCCATGTATAATAATCCTAAGTAGTGCAAGCCTGGGCTGTAGTTGCCCAGAAATACTGATGAAGCTTCACGCCCCTTTCTCTCCTGTCTGGGGTAGGGATGGAGCTGCTGGTGTGAGCAGCAATCTATGCTGTGTGGGTCTGGAATGACCGCAGTTGCCTTGATAGACTTCTTACTATTCAGTCTTTGCCAGCAGAATGTACCTGTAGATATCTGGCGAGGGTGGTGCCGGGCCGGCCAGCTTCTTCCCTGCTGGAGGGAGGTGGGGCTGAAGCCTGCGCTAGGGCTGCAGGCCAGCCTGGGTGAAAGAAGCTGGTTCCTAATGTTACTGTGATTTTCAGTCAGCCTGGCTTCCTCTCATGCTGGGAGTGGAGTAATAAATGGCGGCTACCTGCTACTTTCCGACTTGAACAGGTTCAAACTTTAGCTGTTCTAAGGATTATACTTTAGCTCACCAAATTTACTAATTAGTAATTGAGGTTGGTGTCCAACTGTCTCTTCTTCCCCCGTTTTTGGGAAATGGACCTTCTAGTTCCAGCCACAGCTCCTGAGGTGGCTTATGCTGCCAGAGTTGGATAATCATCAGCCTCTGCAGTGTGGCCTGTATTTTCCTAGAGAGGCTGGTTTTAGGTATTCCCAGCTTCCTCCCTGCTGGCGGTGGGGCTGGGGCTTACGCTATAGCTGTAACATCATGTGGATGGAAAGAAGCCGGTCCCTACCAGCACTGTGATTTTCAGTCTGCCCCGCTTCCCCTTGTGCCAGAGGCAGAGTTAAAATGGTGGCTACTGGCCTCTTTTTGACTTGGACATGTTCAAACTTCAGCTGTTCTTAGGATTATACTTTAACCCGCTGTATTAGTCAGCCAAAGGGGTGCTGATTTAAAATACCAGAAATCTTTGGCTTTTATAAAGGGTATTTATTAGGGGTAGGAGCTTATAGTTATCAGGCCATAAAGCATAAGTTACTTCCCTCACTAAAGTCTCTTGCCATGTGTTGGATCAAGATGGCTGCCAAACATCTGCCAAGAGAGTTCAGGCTTCCTGGGTTCCTCTCTTCCCAGGCTCAGCTTCCCTGCTCTCTCCACAAGGCCAGCTGTAGACTATCAGGCAACTGGCTCTGTCTCCCTTCTTGAGATTCTCTCTGTGTGCTTACTTCCCAGACTCCAACACTAAACTCCAACCTCCCTTCTCTGTGGTGCAGTTTCCCTGTGAGTCCCCACCCACCAAGGGGGCAGGGATGTAAGGTCCTACTGACGTGGCCCAATCAAAGCCTTAATCATTATTTAATCAAGTA
The DNA here is from genome assembly GCF_030445035.2 of Dasypus novemcinctus. Classification (NCBI taxonomy): domain Eukaryota; kingdom Metazoa; phylum Chordata; class Mammalia; order Cingulata; family Dasypodidae; genus Dasypus; species Dasypus novemcinctus. Next base: position 36,031,028 of record NC_080677.1, read on the forward strand.
AAAATGAAACTTCTGAATTCAGTATAATCTAGTGTGCCCAGAGGGACAGACCAGTTTTCAAACTTAATCCAGTATCTGTTTTGGGAATTAATAAACAGTATCAATCTGCCACACCCATCAAATTTATTGCTCAGTAACTGAAGTCGGTTCTTCTATTTTTGGGAAGTGGAGCTTCCAATTCCAGCCACAGAATAGCTCCTGAGGCAGCTTGTGCCTCCAGTGGAGGTTGGGCACTGGCCGGGGCATGGGGTGCTCAGCCTGTGAAGCTTCTCTGCAGATGGACAGTCTCCTTCCATTCTTTCAAGGATGTGCAGGATACTCTTCTGGTCTCCTGAAGTCCCCAAACAGGTGCTTTAGATGGCTCTGGGTGATTACTGAGTGCCCTGTAGCAGGAGCTGGCTCTAGGAGCTCCTTACTCTGCTGCCATCTTCCTGGTTGTCTCTATGGTTGGGTTTTATTTTATCCATTCTGTGATAAGTGTGTCTTTGAATTGGTCCCTTTAGACCTTTTAAAGTTAATGTAATGATTGATGTATTTTATATTTATGCCTACCATTTATTGTCTATCAGGTTAAAATTTTTACTTTCAGTAGTTTAACATATTTAAAGTAATTTGAGGAGAACAGTCTGTTTTAGATGTTTGCCATTTCTAGTCTTCCTTCATTCTGGATTTTCTGAATTTTGTTCTCGTTTCATTTCCCTTTTGTTTGAAGAACTTCCCCTAGGAATTTTTTTAGAGCTGGTCTCCTGATAGCACATTATTTCAGTTTTCTTTCAAATGAGAATGTCTCTTTCATTTTGATTCCTGATAGAAAGTTTTGCTGAATTTGGAACTCTGGATTGACATTTCTTTAAGCACCTTAACAGTGTGCCACTTTCTTCTGGCTTCCATGGTCTCTGACGGGAAATCCCCAGTCACTGAAGTTGTTTTCCTCTAAAAGGTTTTCTCAATAGCAGCACTCCTGGCACTTTGGAACAGCAATATTGACATTTTGGCTTAGAAAATTCTTTGTTGTAGGGGGTCGTGTTATGCATTGTAGGATCTTTAGCATCATCCTTGGCCTTCTACCCACTTGATGTAATCTTCCCACCCCCCAGCACACATACTAACACACATAAATTATGACCATCAAAAACGTATATAAGCCAGATCCTGAGCCTCAACAGACTCCAGCACCTACAATCTGATTTATTGGACTTACCACACTCAGCTAAGATGGAGTTGAAGAAGGACAACCACCACACCATGGAGCCTAGAGTGATTACAACTGAAAATGGGAGGATTGCATCCAGCATCCAGGTGGAATCTGAGCCTCCTCTTGACATAGAGGTGCAATGGACACAACCAGTCCAATGTCCACATAGAAGAGGTGGCATTGGATTGGGAAAAGTGGACATAATGGACAAAGGGTATGGGGAAAGGCAGGAAGAGATGAGAGGTGGAGGCGTCTTCGGGACATGGAGCTGCCCTGGATGGTGCTTCAGAGGTAATCACCGGACATTGTAAATCCTCACAGGGCCCACTTGATGGAATAGAGGAGAGTATGGGCCATGATGTGAACCAATGTATATGAGGTGCAGAGGTGCCCAAAGATGTACTTACCAAATCCAATGGATGTGTCATGATGATGGGAACGAGTGTTGTTGGGGGGGGGGAGAGGGGGGGTGGGGGGGTGGGGTTGAATGGGACCTCACATATATATTTTTAATGTAATATTATTACAAAGTCAATAAAAAATAAAAAAATTAAAAAAAAAAAAAAAACGTATATGGACAATGTCAAACATCCCCTTGGGGACAACATTGCCCTAGTTGAGAACCACTGCCCTATAAATAATACATCATTTTTCTCTGCCTGCTTCCAAGGTTTTTCTTTGTCCTTGTTTTTTTTTTTTTTAAGCAATTTGATTATGATGTGTTTGGGATAGATTTCTTAGGGTTCATCCTGTTTGGAGTTTGCTGACCTTTTTGAATCCATAGGTATATATGTCTTTTGCCAGTTTTGGGAAATGTCTAGCCATCATTTCTTCTTTTTAAATTTAGACTAACAGGTTTTTTTTATTAGAGAAGTTGTGGGTTTACAGAAAAACCATGTATAAAATAATTCTTATAGACCATCCTATTATTAACACCTTGCATTAGTGTCAGCCATCATTTCTTAAAATATCTTTTCTACACCATACTTTTTTTTCTTTTTGGGACATCCTATGATATGACTGCTAGAACTTTTCGTTATTTTCCCATTTTGCTCTTTTTCCTTCAGTTCAAATTAAATAATTTGTACTGATATGCCTTCAAGGGTCCTGACAATTTCCTCTGTTGTCAATAGTCTATGCAGTGAGTTTATTTCAGTTTATATTTGAGTTCTAGAATTTTATTTTTTCTCTATATCGCCTATATTTTAGATGCTTTCTCTCTTTCCCTTCTTTCCAAAACTGTTCATCCTTTCTGGAGCATTTTTATAGTAGCTTTTTAAGAGTTTTTGCCTGATAATTTCACCATCTGTGTCATTCTTTGTATTTTTGCATTTGTTAATTGTCTTTTCTCGTATGAATTAAGATCTTCATACTTCTTTATATTCTGAGTAATTTTAGATTGCATCTGCAGCATCTTGTATATTATCTGAGACTCTGGGTCATGTTTAAATCCCACAGAGAAGGTTGATATTTTGTTGTAGGAGGTAATCGATTCAGTTGGGGTCAGGCTACAAGTTGCAACCATTTCTGTGAGTAATGTTTCCTATTTCAGTTCTGTTTTCAAAGGCTTTGCTAAAGTTCTTGAATCTGTCTTGTGTGTGCACCACCCAGTGGTAGCCTTTCTGGGACCCATAGTTTCATTCTCAAAGTCTTTGGTGTGTTCTTTTGGTTCAGATTCTAGCATGCATATCTCGGGGCTAAAATCAGGAGTAGGGTCACTTTCCTGTCCTCCTTTCTCTACGATATGTTTAGTATTTTTTGGTCCTCTGGAGTTTCTCTTTTCGGTCCTTCAGCCAGAAAGCTGGGGTTTTAGTACTTCCTGAAACAACATTGACTTCAAAGGCTGAGTGGCAGGAAGAAAGAGGTGAAAAATCAGTGGGGTTCAACTCTTCTTCTTGAACCGTAGTTCATCTGATCAGGGAGGAAGATTCCTTTCCCCAGAGTTTTAGGTATTCTTTCCCACTCCTTAGGACAGAACTAGAGGGCATAGCCTAGAGTTCTCTCAGTCTGGCTGGTAAAACCTCTAAAATCTGTAATCCCTTAGTCCAGGCCAGGGAATACTGGAGGAAAAAAAAAAGATGAGGGACAGTCACCTCGGGTTCAGAGGCATTCCAGATTCCCCCGTCCACTTGCTATCATTTACTTATCAAGAGCTGTTCCATCCAGTCTCTAGAGGTTTTATGACTGCCTTCAATGGGAAAAACAGGATGGAATGTGTCTGCTTCATCTTATCTGGATCCAGAACCTGGAATTAAAGTTAAATTGTTTGTACGAATTTAGTTTTTTGTTCTTTCTAAATTTCAAGGGAAGTGAATTGAGTGTGAAATGGCTGTAGTTTACAGATTCATGGGGACAGATTACTGCATAATGGGCTCAGGGTTTCTGTTTGCAGTGATGGAAGGTTCTGTTAGGAGGTGGTGGTGAGGGTGGCATGGCATCATGAGTGTGATTAATCCCCATTGAATCGTATGCTGGAGAGTAGTTGAGATAGTTCATGTTGTCTGTTTCCACAATTTAAAAAAGGAGATCAAAGAGACAGTAACAACTAAAGGTAATACATGCACCTGGACTGGATCTAAAAATGGAAGAGAAAATGCCCAAAAGGACATTATTGGCAACATATGAAAAAAAAAAAGTATTATATCTATACTAAATTTCTTGAACTTGATAATTTTGTTTAAGATGGTTATATAAGTGAATATCCTTGGTCTTAGGAAATGTAAACTGAAGTGTTAAGTTTTCAGGGATCATGATATATGCAGTCTACACTTAGATGTGTAGAAAATAGATAAGTAGATGGCTAGATTAATAGAATGATGAGGCAAATGTGGCAGAACATTAAAAGTTTGTGGCTCTGGGTTGGGTATTTTGGAGTTATCTGGGGTTTGCATTATTTTTCAACTATCTTATGTGCTTAAGTTATTTCAAAATAAAAAGTTTTTTTTAAAAAAAGAAGTAATTGAGTCTTTTGTTCCTCAAGAACAGAACAGAATAACTTCTCAAAAATAATTTGCTTTAACCCCTCCCCCCCTTTTTTTTAAACTTGTGTAGGTAGCTGAATTAAAGTAGAATAGGGCTTTACATGTCTAAAGGAGAAATTGTATTTGAACTGTCCATGTGATTCAGATCTGAAGATATATATGTAATGCCAGATGTAAGATCATTTAAATTCAAATGTATAAAAACCTTCACTTGTTCTCCTTTCCTTATTGCTTCCTATTTCTGTTGTTAATGAACAGAATATCCAGCGTTCATATGGGGGAGAAAGAAGTCCCCAGGCAGGTCTTTAGAAAAAGTAAAGCATCTGGGCACTCGTAAGCTCTTAGGTGTTGTGTTTTGTTTTTTTTTTTTAATTTTAGCAGCAGCTACCAAAAAGACAAGGGTTGCCTCAAATGCTAAGAGCATTTTACTCTGTTGTGTTTCTGCATTGCTGAATGACTTATTTTGTTTTATCCAAAACTCTTACTATTTGGAATTCCTTCCTACATGTCAATGAGAAAGGCTTTAACTTGCTGTAATTTTGCCTAAATGTCTAATGTATATGCCACTGGTATCTCTTTAGAGTTCCTCAGTTTTCAGTTCCTGTACCATCGAGTCTGGTGGACAAAAGGAGGTGTTCAGTAAGGTTGGTTGACCTGAGGGTATGTGATACTTTTCAGAACTGGGTTACCAACCCAAATGGAGATCTCTGTGTTCATCTTGCTAGATTCTTTCTTGGTCTTGTGTGGTTTTGTGCAGGCCTGCCACCCTGCAAAGTGTTCCAAGTATATATTAAAAGGGATTGAAATTGTTTAATTAGCTTATGCTTGTTGATGGTAATGAATATGATATTTCTGACTTCTTTTAAACAAGACCCGTATTTGATTTATCCTCCCCCCCTTAATATTGTATTCTTAGCCCTCATTTCCGTCCTTTATTACTCTGCCTTCAAATTTCAGATTAACTTAACAGTATATAATTGGGTAGTGCTTGCAAAATTCTTTAGGTAGGTTTTCATATAATTCTTACAGCCAACCCAAGACACAGGAAGGAACATGTGCTATCCCCTCTTCAAAGAGGAGGTAACTTTGGAATGGAGGGAAAAGTAACTTGCAAAGGTCTTGCTGTAGCTGACATTGAGTAGGATTCAGACCAGGCAGTGTGACCCAAGGGCTCCTTTTCTTGGCCATTACTTCATGTAAACTGCATGTAGTTCTGTCAGCTCACATGTTAAAAAGGATGATTCTTAGGTGCCCTGCAAGTCTATTTATGACCGTCCAATACTATATTCATCAGTATATGTTTTTTTCAAATTTACTCTAATTCCTCTTATTCTTGAATTATAACAAGCTCTTAGCTATTTAAATAGACTTGTGTTTTCAGCCCTCAGATCTGCATCCATCTTCTATAACAAGTATTTTGTAATGTCCCAGTTACTATCTTGAAATGAACGTCATAGCAAATATAACCCATTTAGATATATAATTTGAAAGTCACTATAATGTTCTAGTTATATGAGAAAGGAAAAATAAAAGGGAAATAGTTTATATAAATGATATTTCAATACATAGATGCATGGGCAAGACCAGAGCTTAAGGCACAATGAAGTTGTCAAGTGCTTGTGCCATATGTGGTAACCCTCATTGGACCAATACTGATGCTGATAAAGATATGTGGGCCATTCAAAGTTGTATTGATGTCAATTATGTGAGTTTCCATAAGGTAAACAGACCAGAATACAATATTACCTTAATTTACATGGTAGTTGCAGTTTTGGAAGTTTTAGGATATGTTAAATCTGAGCAATATACGAGTTGTAGGCTCAGAGAAATGGGCTTTTCAAGTTCATGAATGCCCAAGGCCTTCAAATGCTCTGTAGGACATGAAATTTCTCTTTATTGGGGGGGGGACTCTCCTACACACAACAGGATTTATGGCATATCTGGTCCCTCCAATCAATGTCAGTAAGGCCCTCTCCCCAAGTCAAGATGGTAGCCCCAGAGGACCTGCGGATTTCTAAAAGCACCCCTTAGGGAACAAAGATTTCTTTGAGAATCACTACTTTAGATTATTCCTTCCAAAACTGGGTATGAAGGGCTTTTCCCCCCCTGTCGAGTTGATCACAGACTTTTTTGTTACTATAAAATAAATAAAAAGAAATTATTAGAAAAATGATATTGTGAAGTCTAAAAGACAAGATCACAATTTTTATTAGCAGAATCACCAGCCATAAAATTACTCATTCTGGTATAAAAATTTGAAACACTTAATCTCTGCTTCTGAACTTATCTTTTGGACCATTCTGAACAGTGCTGCTCTCGATTTTGTGGTTGCCTCATTTTCATCTCATTCCCCTTTCACTTCCTGCAGTCGTCCAATGTGTGTTTCTGAAAAAAATCTCTCTTGGAAGGTTCTGTTACCCCCTCCCCAGCCACATGCTAAAATGTTTTAATCCCAGCACTCCTTTTTTTCCCGTGAATATAACTTTCAATAAAAATTATGGTATTGTTTAACAATGGAAATGAACTCAACTGCCTTTGCTTTGGGGGCATGGGCCCAGGCACAGAGTAATCAGTATCTTTTGAAGTTTTCATGTGAAATGGAAAGGTTTTGGGTCTTTAGATATTTCTTTAAAAATGTTGGTACATTTAGCCAATGCAACTATGTGGAAGGAAATGATTTTATTAGATGCCTTGCTTTCCGGGACTGGTCAGCCTTAATTGGAATGGTTCCCTTCAGTCGTGATTGTGTGGTAGAGATGATGCTTAGGCTGTGAGGAAGCTCTCTGTTGGTAGCACTGTAGCTCTCAAAATCTGTATCCTGGGGATTGGGTGTAGCTCAGTGGTTGAGCACCTGTTTCCTGTGTATAAGGTCCGAGGTTCATTCCCTGGTACTTCCTTTAAAAAAAAAAAAAAAAAAAATCTGTATCTTGTAGGAGTAGGATAAGCCAGCTGTGATTAGGCCAGAAATATCTGATTAGATCTAGCTCAGAAACGTTTTGTTCTTTGTTTTACAGAATTGAGTTTTGTTACAAGTAGGTTCACCTTAGATGGATTTACCTATTTGTGACCAGCAAAATGTGGCATTATGCTTAAAGTGGATTATTTCATCTATATTCCCCATACCCCTCACTCCCCAACTCCCCAGAATATTTTAAAGCAATTCAAGAGTGACTGATACAGAGAAAATTTGCTTTACATGTGAATATAAAACAAGGGTAGGTGTTTTAGTCTACTCTGGCTGCTGTAACAAATGACCACAAGGTTGGTGACTTCAAACGTGGCAAATTTATCCCCTTACAGTCTTGGGGCAAGAATTCTAAATTCATTTTCAGTGGGCTAAAGTCAGTATCGGCAGGGCTGATTCCTTCTGAAGGCTCTGACTTGTCCAGCTTCTAGGGGCCGCCTGTATTCCTTGGCTGGTGGCCCCTTCTTCCACCTTCAAAGGGCACCATTCCAGTCTCTTACATCACCTTCTCTCTGATTCCAGTTCCATCTCTGCCCCTCTTATAAGGTCCTTGTGTTTGTATCAGGTCCTCTGGAATAACCCCCAATGATTTCCCCATTCAAGACCCTTAATTAATCCCATCTGTTAGTTAGCACAGGTTTTGGGGATTAGGAGGTAGACCTATTTGGGGATAGTTTTTCAGCTTACTACAGTAGAACCACAGTGTAGTCAGTACTCAGATGTCAAACTCATGATAGAGCCACAACCCCAAATGTAGACACTCTACTCAGAGGGCAGTACAAGAAGATAAAGTTCTCTGGAACCTAGAGGTATTGTAGTGCAGAGGATGTATTATTCCTATCAGATAACAAAGTAGGAGGCACATGTGTGGTGTAAGATCAGGGAAGAGTCAGTGCGTTTTGAGACATGGCAAAAAAGAGCTACAGTCAGATGGTCAGAGCTGAGAAGGTGCTGGCGTGTGTTCTGTTCTCTTCCATTGTCTCAAGACTGACCTCCGCCAGATGGCAACACCGGTCTCGCATGTGCCTGATGTCCTTTTATCTCCCTTCTCTGGGCAGCTGAGCCTGGCCCCTCCATGCCTCTTCCTCTGCCTGTTTTTTTAAGTCTGCACTGAACATATCTGTGCTCTTACTGTGTACCAGAGGTGGGTCTCTTGTACGGGACAGCTTTGATAGCTTACCCCAGTCGGCTTCTCAAATGGATTTTTTTTTTGGCTCTAAATGTTTCCAAGACCTTGGATGTTCTCCAGTTACATCTGGATAAGTGTTTTCATAGAATGAAAAGTAGAAACAATGGAGTTTACATTTCTGAACACCAAGCAAGCCCCAGGACAATGGAATATAAAGAGAGGGAGCTTTGAGGCACTACTGCCTTACTAGCAGTGAGACTTTGGACAGAGGTGACTCAATCATACCCAGACTCTTTCTCATCTGTGAAAAGGGAATTAACAATACAGTCCTTTCAGGGTCATTGTGAGAATTAGCAATAACACAAGAGCCTCACCCCTAGCAGGCATGTATGCTATTAATTAATAAACTTCTTCTAGGGATTTGTCTCTTGGCTACAATTCTGAGTTTCTGTGCTCCACTATATTGAAGTATTTTACTTCCTCAAACACATCAGTGGCTTTGTTTGGGTTTTTTTTTTCCCATACACATTTTCTCTGTTGGGAATCCACTTGCTCCTTTCTGGCTTTCTTAGTTCCTGTTACTTATTTAACCCTCAAATTAGATGTCATTTCTTCCATAAAGCCATCCTTTATTTTTCTGCCACACCTGGATTGGGTACCTCTCTTCTATTTCTCCCATGTCTAGCACCATGGTAGTGCTTAGTAGGTTACATTTTAGTTGCTTTCTGGGTTGTCTCTACCCCCCCGACTCTCAGCTTTGGGGTAGGAAAGGCTTAATGTTGTCATCAAAGCCCCAGCACAGTGGTCAGTGCTCACCCATCAAATAACTCTTGGTTGGAAACTTAGCTCATAATATATTTTAAAAAATAGTTACTTTACTATTTTGGGGGAGGTGGGTAGCTATATGAAAATAGGATGTGAAAGTATTGCTCTAGGTCATTGAGTTTATTGCAGGAGATATCAGTCACTACGTTTTTGGTTTTTTGTTTTTTTTTTTTAATATCGCGTGTGTGTGGCAAATGGAAATCTTGGTACAAGCTTTGACCTTCCACTAGTGGGGAACAAGTTCTGTTTTGGAAAAGAAATGTTACAGGTATTTTAGTCTTGCTTTGGTTGCTTGTTTTAATGTTCAGGGTATTTTTGTTGTTAGATTTTCTAATAGTTATCTTAAAAGTCAGTTTACTGCTTTTTGGGGAAGCTCAGTTCATTATTATGTTTTTTTAAAAAGGAAAGTTTCAGAAATTTGTGTTGAAGAAATGAGTACAAAGGAGTTAGAACTGCCAGTGAGGGATGCTACTTACTGCTGTTCCACAGCAGGCTGCTCCTGCAGATGTCAGCTTCACTAGGATGGGTTAGTGCTAAGCTGACCTGAGCCTGCACCCATTGTTACCTCCATGCCCTCCTTCCTCAGCAAATCTGATGCCCATCACCACTGAGCATGCTCTGTGCATGTCCAATATTCCAGTGTCATTTAATACTACTTGAAGTTGCCCAACTGAACAAGTATTTCTGATATCAAATAGTTGTCATGATTTTTTCCTCCCACAAAAGACATGATATAGTCATGTTTTTTTCTTTCTTAATTAAACATGGGAAAGTCTTTCATAAGTCATAGCTTTCTTTCTGTATGGTAGGAATTTTATCCTACCATACTGACTTGCTGTTGAATTAATGTTTACTAAGACCTTTGCTCACATGTGTTTCTTTGTCACTCTAGACAGAACTTTGTAGTACATGGTAGAGCCACAGTTACTTTCTCCTGACTGAGTTTAGACTGGTGTTGAGAGCTCATGGGTTTAAGGGTCACCTCTATGTTACACGGATTTTGTAGTCTTTTCTCTCATGGATATTTGTTAAAATCTTAAGTTGAATTTCCTTTTCTAAGTTGCTTCATCCTTTTGGAAAGTAGTTGTTTTTTTTTTTTTAAATCATGAAGGTTTTTCTATATCTAAAAGACCTGATATGTGAACTAGTCTGATGATTCCTTCCCCTTAGAGAATGAGAATCCCAACTCTCTTAGTTTTAAAAATAAAACCAGAAAAATTGTGGTATACATATGTGAAGGATATATTCTTCATTCAGTTCACCAAAATTTGTTGGAAGCAGCATGTGTGGGTTAGTGTACCACTTAAAAGAACTTCTGGCCTCTCAAGGATCGATGATGGCAAATCCAGTGGCACTTTGGTGTTGTCACCCTCGCCTAGCAGGAAGAACTCTCTTGAGGAGAGACTCGTTTCCCATTGAGCTGAGAGTCAACCTTATAAATCTTCACACACAGTGCTCCAGGTAATCACAATCAATTGATTGGGGCTGGCATGCAAGATGAAAATTATTTGCCTTCTCAGATTACATGTTCTTTGAAGAGCTTGCCCATCTTAGTTCCATGAATCTTTGTTTCATTCTGCTCCGTTAAGAATGCTACTTCTTTTAAATATAAAAATCCTCCCAATATGAAGAGCACACATTTACGGGATGCATAGTTTATTTGATATAAACATCTCATCTGTCCCTCCCATGTTCTAGCCCCCCTGACCCTTTGCAGTTTGTTTCTCTGTTTTGGTATCTCTTTGAGAGTTGGCCTCACAACTTAGCATAGTATTTGTATTAGTCAGCCAAAGTGGTGCTGATGCAAAGTACCAGAACTTTGATGGCTTTTATAAAGGGTATTTGTTTGGGATAGAAACTTACAGTAACAAGGCCCTAAAGAGTCCATCTCAATGTACTGTAAGAGGTACTTTCTTATCCAAAGTCATTTGCCACGTGTTGAAGCAAGATGGCATGTGACGTCGGTGAGGGTTCAGCCTTCTTCCTCTTAAGGTTCCACGGTCCCATCTTCTTCCAGTCTCAGCTGTAGGCTGGCACAGGGCTCATCTCTCTTCCTGGGTCTTATTTCTCTCCGGCCTCAGCTGTTCTGTTTCTACAAAGTCAGCTGTAAACTTTGAGGTTCATCTCTCTTCCTGGGCGGCAGGATTCTCTGTGTATCTTCTCTGTGTTATCTACTTCCATGTGACAGTCTGTTTCACCAGCCCAAGGGGGGCTGAGTTGCACTCTAATGTGGTTGAATCAAAGCCTTAATCTTTTTTTTTTTTTTTTAAAGATACTTAGATTACACAATTGTCATGTAAAAAACATAGGGTATTCCATGTAGTCTACTCCCCACACCTTCCACATTTTCCCACATTAACAGCATCCTTCATTAGTGAGATATATTCATAGCAATTGATGAACATATTTTGGAGCATTGCCACTAAGTGTGCATTAATGTTTACATTTACTCTCTCCCACCCAATTCTGTAGGTTATAGCAAGATATATAATGGCCTGCATCTGTTGTTGCAGTGTTATTCAGGACAATTCCCAAGTCCCGAAAATGCTCCTGTATTACACCTGTTTTTCTCTCTCCTTCCCCTCATAACCTCCAGTGGCCACTACCTCCACATCAGTGATATAATTGCTTCCATTGCTAGAATCAAAATAAGTCTATAGTAGAATACCAGTAAATCTACTTTAGTCCATAGTTCATTCCCCAATCCTGAAGATTCTGGGATGGTGATGTCCACTCCACCTCTAATTGAGAGGGGCCTCTGATTCCATGGAACTGATGGATGTGACTTGCTTGCAGATGTAGACTCTCTTGGTTCCTTGGTACGGTGATTGTCCATCATCACCTCCTTGTTCGTTGGCCTGGATGAGACCAATGAACTGGAGAGTCTGTTCAAAGCCCTGATCTTAACATAATTTTATCAGACATCTCAGCTGAATTTAATACAATCAAAGGTGTCTTGCCCAGAGAAACAGACCAGTTTACAAACATAATCAATATCTCTTTTGGAATTCATAAATAATCTCAGACTGCCACAGTATTATAAATAGATCTGAACTGTGCTTATTGATTATGAACTGTGCAGTGTGGGCCTCTTCTTTTGACATTTGCCATTTGTTCAGTGAATGAAAGATTATATGCCTGCAAGCTCTGGACAGGAGACTTTGATTACATCTGAACTAGCTTTTAGGTATTAAGAGTCTTAAACTATTAATTGTTTCCATTTTAAAAGGTAGTGGGAGTGGGCTTCTCAGGAAGGGTTTCTGGCTTTTTAATTGCATTGCCTGGTGCTAACATGAAGGGCCTGTAAAGGTGATTAGCAGTGAAGTGATGAGCACAGACTGTCTTTCTGTGGGGCAAGGGTTCATCTGGAAGACCACACAGTGAGAATAGATGACAGCAAGTTCTCCTTGGTCATGAAGCTGAGAGGACATAACTCAAAGTCTAAGCAAGACTGTGAGACTTGCTGAGTGCTCTAAGGAAGTCAGGTGTCAGGTTCATCTTACCATGAGCGCTTAAGAAATTAACCATCAGCAATTTAAAATTAGACATGTTTTTGAGTTCATTGTTTAAAAAAAATTACCCATAATCCTCCAATGCTTAAGTAACCATCATTAGTATTCATATGTTTTTGTTGGTCTCTATATAGAGTAAGCTAGTTAACTTTATTTATATTTTCCTTTCAAAAAGATTTTCCAGCTGTGGCAGCCCTACTTATTGGATCAACCTTTCCTTAGCTCAACTCCGACATGTTCACAGGAAGTGTTGCTTTTCTCTTTGGGGGCTTAGCTGAACATTGGGAGTTCTTTACAGGATCAGTGTGGAAGAGACTGCTGGTTCTGCCTTCTTTTTGGCCACACCTGTCATACCTTGAGCATTACTGGCTGTCAGTTGACAAGTAAGCGACAACCAAGTCTCTTAATTTTTTCCTATCTTTTTTCCCCTCAAAATCATTTCCAGACTTAAATACTTTGTATTTATTTTTTTTAAGAACTAGTTAAGCTGGTTAGCAGAAAATACTAATGTTTTATATTAATCTGAGTACACTATATTTTGTCATTAATATCTAGGATGGTTGCTAATGAGATTTACCGAACTGTTTCTTGAATTCAGTTCATTGAAGGGTTAAGTGCTAGAGGTAGAGGTTAATGAACATTCAAATCTAAAAACAATAATGTTCCCTTTTCTTGCCTCAACCTCATATTCCTCTTGATTTTATTGGTTTACCTTCTCTAAGTTACAGTTTACTCAACCAGTGTATGGACTGTGCTATTCTACAAATTACTGTCAGTGCCATATATATGTATATGTGTGTGTGTGTGCGCACGCGCATTTACCTACAGAAATTTTTTGATTTGTGATCTTTCATTTTTTAATTTTTTAAACCTTTTTTTAGGCGGTACTGGGAATTGAACCTGGGATCTCCTTGTACATGCGAAGAAGGTGCTCAACCCCTGAGCCATACGCATTCCCATGATTTGTAATCTTTTAAATGAAGCATTTCTTGGAGTTTTGTATTGCCTTTATGAAACTTGATTCTAAGGAAGGCAACTGTAGTATCTCCGTCATTATAATGTAATTCCCATTTTTATGTTTTTGTTTGAGACTGAGTTTTAAGAGGTAAAAATGGATGAGTGGGAGGCAGATGTGGCGCAAGTCATTGGGCTCTTGTCTACTGTATGGGAGGTTCTGGGTTCGATTCTTGGGGCCTCCCGGTGAAAGTGAGCTGGCCTCCGGGGAGAGCTGGCCTGCACAGAGACCTGGTGCAGTAAGATAATGCAACATAGACGCAGAGGAGGGACAATGGAAGACAGTGAACCAGGGAGCTGAGGTGGCTCAAGTAATGGCGTGCCTTCTGGGATTGGTTCCTGGTGCCTCCTAAAGAGAAGACAAGAAGAGAAGACAAGCAGACAGAGAGAGTGCTCGGCAAACGGACACAGAGCAGTGCAAAAACACAATAGGGTGGGATGGGGGGAATAAAAAAAAATATGGGTGAGCATGTGCTTACTGGGAATAGGTTAAAATGTCTGAGTGTCTTTAGAAGCCCATCATAGCTGTCCTAACTATCCTTGCATCCCTGGAAAGTGTCATGGAGGGGTTGAGGTTACGTCAGTATCTGTAAACTTGAGATAAAAAAATCCCAAAACTGCAATGATAGCCTGCCCCTATACCCCAAACTGACAGCAACAGCTGTGATGTTTTTAGGCTTTACAACAATGACAGAAGTTTGTGTCCTGTCAGTGTGGCTTGGTATCCATATGGAGGGCGGGAAGGGGATAAGGGTGGTTTTTCCCTTATAGATAATGCATTTAGATCTAGCTGGCATTTGAGGGAATTCTTTCGTGTGTAAGCTTCTGAGATGTCATGGAGCTGTACCTTACAAGGAACTGAGGAGGTTGCCAGCTACCTGAATCTTTGAGCTATCTGATGCAAGTGTGGTAGCTTCCCGCAGTCTAGCAGAGTTTTTCTCTAGCTCAGTTGCCTCATTTATATCCTTAATATTTTGGACAAAGGATAGATTGAGTCTTGTTTAATTGGTATCTCAGTTTTGAGCTGCTTTTTTCAAGCTCCCGTTAAAGGAATGACTTAAATGCCTGCACCCCCTACTGCTCTAATATGTTATACAGGCTCCTTGAATTAAACTTGGAAAGTAAAGTACAAAAATATTATGGTTTATTTACCACTCCATTTTCTTTGCAGTTATACACTCTAATTTCTTTGCAGGTACTAATTGAATTAGTTGATCAGAGTTGTGGATTTTTAGGCTATTTGATGTTACAAAACTATTTGTAGAAATTTTGTGCTGCTTTATACTTCCTCACTGATGCATGAGAGTGATTGTTTTATCCTCTCCTGAATGTTTTCTATTAAATAACTAATGGTCAATTTTATCTCTTTCATTGATAGTGAATTTTTAAAAATGTATATTGACCATTAGTTTTTGTTGTTCTGTTCATGGCCCCTTTTCTTTATGTATATGTCTGATAGATTTTTCCACATTTTACTGGGATTATGGATTGAGCATTCAGTTTCTTTGTTTTTCCATCTCTGTATGCACATAGTTTTTAAAAACAGTAGATCAAATTGCATGTTATTTAATTTTCTGTTTTGTTTTTCCCCCCTAAACCCTAGAGTCTTTTCTCATGTCAGACTTTGGAGATAATTTTCGTTTTCTTATTGATTTATAACATCTTGAGCCATATTAGATTTTTTAAAAACAAATTTATTGAGATATGATTGACATAACAAACTGCACATTCTTAAACTATGCAATTTGATAAGTTTCTGACATCTGTATACACCTGTGCAACCATCACCACAGTCAAGATAATGAGCACATCCATTACCTCCAAAAAGTTTCCTCATGCTCTTTTGTAATCTTCCCTCTCACAGGAACCGCTATTCCACTTTCTGTCACTCTAAATTAATTTGCACTTTCTAGAGTTTTATATAAATGGTCTGACTTCATTCTTTATTTTGGGATATACCATGTTGTGTGTCCCAACATGATCATTTAAGTGCAGGACTCTATATAGGTGCATGCTTCATTTCTTTGCATGGAATGACTGGGTCATGTGGTAGGCATATGTTTAACTTAGAAAGAAATGGCTCAAAAATATACCTTTTTCTGTTCTCACCAGCAGGGTATGAGTTGCTTACACATCCTCACCAATACTTGGTATAGTCAGCCTTTTTACTTGTAGCCATTCTAATATATGTAATCATATTTTGTTAGTTTTACTTCATGTCCTTTTTCTGTTCCAGAATCCAGCCAGGATACCATGCTGTATTTAGTCATCATGTCTCCTTAGGCTCTGTCTTAGTTTGCCAGAGCTGCTATGACAAATACCATACAATGGGTTGGCTTAAACAGTGGGAATTTATTGGCTCACAGTTTTAAAGCTAGAAGTCCAAAATTAAGATATAGGCAAAGTTTGCTCTTTTCCCTGCCAAAGTCTGTATCGTTCTGGTGCTGGCTGCTGGCAGTCCCTGGGATTCTTTGGTTTTTATTTCTGCCTCCCATCACATGGTGATGTCCTTTCCTTTCTAGCCTCTGTGACTTATAGTTTCTCTTTATAAAGCCTCTAGTAATGTGGATTAAGGCCTACTGTAGTTCAGTTAGCCCCACCATAAATAAAACTATCATCTTCAAAAAGTATTATTTATAAAGGTACTATTTAAAAGGTATTAGTTTGCCAAAAGGGTGCTGATACGATAAAGTACCATAAATCGGTTGGCTTTTATAAAGGATATTTATTTAGGGGTAAAAGCTTACAGTCCCAAGGCTGTGGAAAATCCAACTCAGGGTACCATAAGAGGAATTTTCTTACCAAAGTCAGCTGCCACTTGTGAAGCAAGATGGTGGGCAATCTCTGCTGGTTTTCAGGCTACCCCTCTGGACTTCCTCCTCTTCTTGAGGCTCCATGGGCCCAGCTGCTGCTTAAACTCAGCTGCTGGTTGGCATAGGCTTGTGTCTTAGGACTTCCTATATCAGTCTCAGCTGTTTGCTCACTCCCCAAGGTCAGCTGAAAGCTGTTACTCAAATGTTCCATCTCTCCCCCCTACTTCAGCTGTTTGAGCATTCTCATTTCTGTCATATGGCAGGATCAAAAATGGCAAAGCACTCTCTCTGTGTATTCTTTAGTGAGTATCCAATTATATCAGACCCAGCAAGGGGGTGGAGACGCAACCTGAGTCACTCACTCTTACTTAGTCAAATCTAAAAGCCCCAATTTAAACAGGAAATCTAATCAGACATCTCTGCTGAATTTAATGCAATCAAAGGGTATCATACCCAGAGGAACAGATTAGTTTAGAGACAAAATCTTTCTCTTTTTCAGATTCATAAATAATCTCAAACTCCCACAGGCTCACAGCCTCAGGAATGTAGATGAAAAACATCAAGACTTCTGGGAAGGTGGCAGACTAGAAAGACATGGGACTCTTTTCTCTCCCAGAAAAATAGCTAGAGGAAAGGCAGAAATGGCCTGGAAAAAATCTTTTATAATTTAGACACCAGGGGAAGGCTGGACACCACCCAGAGGAGAGAGGGGCAAAGGAAAAGATGGCAAAATTGTGGGTTAAAAGCCACAGCTGAAATACCTGTACCCTCCCCACACTATAGACAATTTTGAATTCTCAAGTCTCAGGGCCAGTGGCTATAGACAAAAGGGGCCCCAGGGATCCATCTTTCTAGGAAATGGGAGAGAGCGGGACACAGCCTAAGGCTGACTTAGTTTTTTGACCCACAGATTTGGTCTGCTGTTCCCCATGAGCCCTTCCCGGCTGGGTGGGGCCATGCCGTTGTTTTGCCTTGGTAGCCCACAAGGGACTAAAGAGATCCGACCCTCTCAATCTCCCTCTCTACTGACCTGGAATGGTTGTTGAGGCAGAGGAGAGTGAAATTGCTTCTTACCTAGGAAAAAGGAGAGGGCTACCAGCAAAGGTTGCAAAACTGCCATTGAGAAAGTTTGAATTACTAGGCTGTTAGCCTCTAGGCAGGAATCTCTATCAGATTGACCTAGACCATGTTGCAGCAAACACATTCCAACCAGGCATTGAACTGAGAGGGCTGCAAAAGAGTGCCATCTCCTAGCAGGCTGAAGAAGTGCACGCCAGGATATTAAAAGTAAATAAGAAAGGCTTTTTCTGATCCTTATAGCCTCCCTCCCCAAGTCCCTAGGAAGTGGTTCTACAACCCATTACTGGTCCAGGGCCCAGATTTGATCAAGTAACAGGGACAGTCCTAAAGAACCAGGTAGAACCAAGAATCAAACAACCTCCGGCTACTAAAACCCTGTGTGAGAGAAAGAAATCGAGCATCTGAGTAAACTCACCACCCCAATAAGATGCCTAAAATTAATTATAAGCCATACTAAAAAAATGGAAGACATGGCCCAAGCAAAGGAATGTATCAAAAACCCAGGTGAGATGCAGAATTTGAGACAATGAGATGCACACAAATTTCCAAAATCAAATTGAGTTTAAAGACAATATGGCTATAGAGATAAAGGACATCAAGAAGACTCTGAATGAGCAGAGAAGAATTTGAAAACCCTTATAAAAAAGAAGTGAGCTCAAGGGAATTAAAACATGACAGATGAAATAGAAAACACATTAGGAGCACACAATAGCATACTTGATAGAAGAAAGAATAAGTGATGCAGAATGCATACCAGCTGAAATTGAAGAGAGGAAAGAATGGAAAAAATTGAGCATGGGCTCAGGGAGTTAAATGATAACATGAAATGCAACAACATATGTGTCCAGAAGAAGAGAAGGGAAAGGGGGCAAAAAGAGTACTTGAGGAAATAATGGCTGAAAATAATAAAATAATAGTTGAAGTAAACCATCACATACAGGGAATGCTTAGTAAGACTTCATGTAGATTTCTCATCAGAAAGTGAGGTGAGAAGACAGTGGTATGATACAATTAGGATACGGAAAGAGAAAAACTGCCAACCAAGAATTCTTTATCCAGCAAAATTGTCCTTCATATAGGAAGGTGAGATTAAAACATTCACAAACAGAAACTAAGACAGTTCATTAAAAAGACTCTACCTGTATAGGAAATAAGAGAGAGGCTTGGAGTATAGTACAGAAGAAAGAATAGCAGAAAGGATAACCAAAAGAGTAAAAAGACAGATGAAAATACAATGTGACATGAAAACCAAAAATAAAATGATGGAAGTAAATAATGCATTGAAATGTGAATAGATTAAACTCCCCATTCAAAATATATAGGCTGACAGAATAAATTGGGAGAAACAAAACCAAAAAGCAAAAACATGAGCCATAGATATGCTGCATCCAAGAGACTCATTTTAGACCCAGGGATACAAACCAAATAAAAGTGAAAGGCTGGAAAAAGAGACCACCACAGAAATAGTAATCAAAAAAGAGCAGGAGTGGCTGTACTAATACTGGACAAAACAAACTTTAAATGCAAAACAATTATAAGAGATACAGAGGCTACTATATAATAATAAGAGACAGTCCACCAGGAAGAAATAAGTCATAAATATCAATGTACCTACAGTGCCCCAAAAATATATGAGGCAAACTGACAAAGCTTAAGGGGAGAAATAGACATCTCTACAATAAACATCACAGACTTCAACATAACACATCATTAAATAGAACAAAATAGAACAGCTAGACGGAAGATCAAAAAGGAAACAGAGAACTTGAACAATATGATAAATGAACTAGATCTAAAAGACATATACAAAATGTTGCACCCAAACTCAGCGGGTTATAATGTTCTTCTCAAGTGCCCATGGATCTTTTTCCTGGATTGACCCTGTGTTCACAATGCAGTTCTCAATAAATAGAAAAAGATTGAAACTCTACAAATCGCCCTCTTATATCATAATGGAATGAAATGGGAAATCAATAATAGATAAGAAAGAGATAAATTTGTAAATGTGTGGAGGCTGAACAACACACTCCTAAACAATCTGTGGGTCAAAGAAGAAATTGTGATATCAGTAAATATTGAAATGAATGCAAATGAGAATAGAACTTATCAAAACTTTGGGATACACTGAAGACAGTGTCGAGAGGGAAATTCATAGCCCTCAATATGATAAAAGGCATGATAATGTCTATTTGAAGTTTTTTCAAATTGTTAGTCCTTTGGTGTGCTTTTGCGAACAGAACTCTCTTCTCTGTAGCTTTTTTTTTTTTAAAGATTTGTTTTTTATTTATTCTACCCCCTCCCCCCAGTTGTCTGCTCTCTGTGTCCATTTGCTGTGTGCTCTTCTGTGTCCACTTGTATTCTTGTCAGCGGCTCAGGAATCTGTGTCTTTTTGTTGTGTCATCTTGCTGCGTCAGCTCTCTGTGTGTGCGGCGCCACTCCTGGGCAGGCTGCACTTTCTTTCATGCTGGGCAGCTCTCCTTACGGGGCGCATTCCTTGTGGGTAGGGCTCCCCTACGCAGGGGACACCCTTGCATGGCTTGGTACTCCTTGCACGCATCAGCTCCGCACGGGTCAAGGAGGCCTGGGGTTTGAACCCTATAACTCCCATGTGGCAGTCAGATACCCTATCTGTTGGGCCAAATCCACTTCCCCTCTCTGGAGCTTTTGATTTCGTGTTGCACTTACTATTATGTGGTCAGTGACACATGGAAGAACAAGGAGAGACTAGAATCTTACCCAATCTGTGCCTACTTGATAAAGAGCTTTCATGGTCTCACTCAGACATTCCCATCCACAAGAGGGCACCAAATCCACTTATAGACCCGATTCCATAAAATAGCCATAAATATGACCTCAGTGCTCCAACGCTGCTTTGACTGCTGATGGTAAATAATTAAAAAATGTAAAGGTGATTTACTGGGGAGGTATATTTAAAAATCTTGACACTAAGAGGCAAAGTAATAATGACTCTGAAGATGGAAGATCAAGTATTTGGAATGTTAAGACTGAAAGCACACCAGCATAATTAAGTTGCAATAATTTTTTAAAACTGCTTTGGAAAATACTTTTTTTAACCTTAAAGAATCAGAACAGTTACGTTTGGAACACTTTCTATATCAGTCAGTTTTTAGATGGGTAGAAACCGGCTATAACGGCTATAAACCTGAGAGCAGACTTAGTTCTGAAAATGTAACTCTTAAAACAATGTCAACATGGAAAAATATTTTTAGTAACAAATTTTGGTTTACATAAACACACACTGATAAGCTAGTATCTAATGTGGCCACAGTCTTCAAGAAAAAAAAAATTTGTATTTGCCATCCTTTGAAACAAGATCTGTTGAATCTCCTGCCACTGTGTGTGTGAACAAACCCACTTTTATGTTTGCGTTTTTGTGCCGAGTGTCTTTTAAATTTGCATACTTATACTTTGATTCCTTATGGTTTCATGTTTTATGGAATTGATTTGCACTGGCCATAAATTGTAAATAAATAAAAGAAATGTGTGAAACTAAAAAAAGAAACCCCACAGTCAACATTGTTCTCAATGGGGAAAGGTTGAAAGCTTTCCCTCTAAGATTGGGAACAAGACAAGGATGCCCACTGTCACCATTGTTATTCAATATTGTACTAGAAGTTCTCGCTAGAGCAATTAGATAAGAAAAATAAAAGGCATCCAAATAGGAAAGGAGGAAGGAAAACTCTTTGTGGATGACATGATCCTATATTAAAAAATTCTGAAATGTCTGTAACAAAGCTACTTGAGCTCATGAATTTGGCAAAGTGGCAGGAAACAAGATCAACATACAAAAATCAGTCCTGTTTCTGTACACTAGTATTGAACAACCTGAGGAGGAAATCTGAGAAAAAATTCCATTTACAATAGCAACAAAAGACTCAAACACCTAGGAATCAATTTAACCAAAGAAGTCCAGGACTATATGCAGAAAATTATAAAACAATGCAAAATGACGTCAGTGGAGGCCTAAACAAATGGAAAGATGTTCCATATTCAAAGATTGGAAGACTAAATACCGTGAAGATGTGAATCCTACCCAAATTGGTTTATGGATTCAATGCTATACCAATTAAAATTGCAACAGCCTCCTTTACAGAAATAGAAAAGGCAATTGCCAAATTCATTTGGAAGGGAAAGTGCACCCGAATAGCCAAAAACATTCTAAAAAAGAAGAGCAACGTGGAAGGAATTTCACTGCTTGACTCTGAAACCTTATTACAAGCCTGCAGCATTGTGTTGGCACAAAGATAGAAACATTAATCAGTGGCATAGAATTGATAGTCCAGAAATAAACCCTCACCTCTACTGCTAACTGCTTTTTGACAAACCTACCAAAGCCACATTAGTGGGACAAAACAGTTTCTTCAACAAATGGTTCTGGGAGAATTGGGTATCTATAACCAACAGAATGAAAGAGGACCCCTATCTCACTCCTTACAAGAATCAACTCAAAATGTATCAAAGATCTAAATATAAAAAGCCAGAACCATAAAACTTACAAGAAGAAAATGTAGGGAAATATTTTAAAGACCTTGTGGTAGGTGGTGGGTTCTTTGACCTTACACCCAAAGCATGTGCAACAAAAGAAAAAATAGATAAATGGAACCTCCTCAAAATTAAACACTTTTGGAAGTGGACTTGGTTCAGTGGTTAGGGCATCTGTCTACCACATGGGAGGTCTACGGTTCAAATCCCGGGCCTCCTTGACCCGTGTGGAGCTGGTTCGTGTGCTGTGCTGTTGCGCGCAAGGAGTACCGTGCCTCACAGGGGTGTCCCCACATAGGGCAGCTCCACGCGCAAGGAGTGTGCCCTGTAAGGAGAGCTGCCCAGCGCGAAAGAAAGTGTAGCCTGCCCAGGAATGGTGCCGCACACACGGAAAGCTGACACAACAAAAAGAAACACAGATTCCCATGCTGCTGACAGCAACAGAAGTGGGCAAAGGAGAACACGCAGCAAATAGACACAGAGAACAGACAACCGGGGGCAGGGAAGGGAGAGAAATTTAAAAAAAAATTTTTTTTAAAGAGGTACTTCCTCACCAAAAAAAAAAAAAAAAATTTAAACACTTTTGCACCCTCACCCCCAGGATTTTATCAGAAGGGTGAAAAGGCACCCCACTCAATGGAAGAAAATATTTGGAAATCAAGTCTTTTAAGGTTTAATGTCCATGATATATAAAGAGATGCTGTAACTCAACAATAAAAAGACAAACGATCCAATTTAAAAATGGGCAAAGATTTGAATAGCCACTTGTACAAAGAAGAAATAAAAATTGCTAAAAAAAAAATGTTCAACATCACTAGTGATTAGGGGAATACAAATCAAAACTTTACTGAGATATTAGTATAGCAATATCTATTAGTATAGCAACTATTAAAAACAAAAGAACCGCAAATGTTGGAGAGGATATGGAGAGATGGGAATACTTATTCACTGTTTCTGGGAATGTGGAGTGGTACAGGCGCTGTGGAGGACTGTTGGCAGTTACTTGAGAAGCTATAGATTTGCCACTTGACCTGGCAATACCATTTACCCAGAAGACCTAAGAGCAGTAACATGAGTAGACATCTGCAGACAGATGTTCATAGTGGCATTATTCACAATTGCCATAAGTTGGAAACAACCCAACTGTCCATCAACCAGTGAATAAACTGTAGTATATTCACACAATGGAATATTATGCAGCTGTAAGAAGAAATGAAGTTGTAAAGCATATGAGAACATGGATGAACCAGGAGGACATTATGTTGAGTGAAGTAAGCCAGACACAAAAGGACAAATACTCTATGATGGCACAACTATGAACTATAAACATATTGTGTAATCTCATGGAGTTATTAACTTGAATATTCATCACTAGAAAATAGAATGAGATTAGAGAATGGAAAGCTGAGGGTTTACTTGTGCAGAATTGGTAAAAAGCATGTGTGTTAATCTTTTGAAATGAATACGATAGATGAAAACACAACATAATGTTTTTAACTAGCTGTACTATTATGTGGGTATGAAAGTGGATTATAGGGAAACTGTAAGGTCATGTATATAACTGAATGGAAAACTAAAAAATGTAAAGTAGAACTGTATAACAGTAAAACTGCATGTGAAATATGGGTAAAATTGCATATATAAGGCCATTTTTCTTTGAAGCTGAACAAATGTAAATATTACAAGATGTTACTATCAGACAAAAAACCATTATGCTATGTGAAAGAAACCAGACACAAAGTACTACTTATTGTATGATCCCATTTATATAAAATATAAATCAATTTATGAAGATGAAATTAGGTTAGTGGATATTTAGTGCTGGGGAAGGAATGCTAAGGGGTGTGGTGTTTTTCTTTTTGGAGTAATAAAATTCTAAATTTTTTTGTGCTGATGAATGTACAACATCGATTTTACACTTTGGATAGATCGCATGGTATGTGAATATATCTCAGTAAAACTGCTGAATAAAAAGAGATTAAGAATGTGCATAAATCCAGTCTGCCACAGGCTTCTCTTTGCTGCGACAGTTCCTTAACCTTACTTGTTTTGGTGAGCTTGACAGTTTTGAGGATTCCTGGTTAGGTGTTTTGTAGAATGACCTTCAGTTGGGACTTGTGTGGTGTTTTTCTCATGGTTAGACGGGTTATGGGATTTTGGGAGGAAGATCAGAGGTAAAGGGCCATCCTCCTAACATCATAGCAAGGGTACATATCTTAGCACTGTTGCTGTTAACCTTGATCACCCAGAGGAGGCAGTATTTGTCAGGGTTCTCCCCTGTTAAGTTATCCCACTGCCCTCCCACCCTGTATGAAGGAAGTCACTATGTGCAAGCCATAGTCGAGGAGTGGAAGGTTTGGCTCCTCCTCCTTGAGGCAAGAATATCTATATAAATTATATGGAATTATTCACAGAGATGTGTCTATTCTCCCTCATTTGTTTGTTCTGTCGTTTATTTATACCAGTTTGTTCTCATGGATATTTATTTATTCTTTGGATTGTAACCCAGGACTATTTTATATTTTTCTTGCTGTTCCAGCCTTGGTCACTGGTTCAATTGGTTTCTGTGCTCCTTTCACACACCCATGTCATTGGGCCTTTTTGTCTTTTTTTGAGCTCTTCCTTACTTTCTGGTACAGCAAGATATTCTAGGCTCATCTTGTTTATTTCCTGCCCCAGTCTTAGGATCAGCCATTACTCTCAGGCACCCTTATTCCTCTTATGGGAGAATGCTTTTGAGAAACCAAGATCCAGGTACTCCACATGCTTATTGTTAGTATGTGTCATTGCTTCTAGGCTCTCTCAACTAACAGAGCAGGATATACATGCATGTGTATATCTATATGCATATGTCTATAAATATTTCTATATATAACCATCTGTGTCTCTGTTAAGCTAAACATGAGTTTATACTGATATACTTCATTGTTTTTTATTGTCAAATATCCCATTGTTTGGATATCCTACATTTAATTTACCAGTTGATAGACATTTGGGTTTTTTTTTTTGCTATTATGACTAATATTTGTGTGGACATATGTTTTCAGTTTCCATAGGTAAAGTACCTAGAACTGGTATTGCTGAATTATATGGTAACAATATTTAACATTTTGTGTATTAGCAAATGTAGCAGTTTGATATAGTTATGAATTCCAAAAAGAAATATTGGATTATGTTTGTAAACTGATCTTTTCCTCTGGAAACCTTTTGAATTCATAGGTTTCCTTGATTAAGTAATCATGTAAACCTCTTGTGCCAGTCGGATAAAAGGCCTGGCAAAAGGCAGAGTTGAGGGCTTTTATGTTGGAGTTTGATGCTGAAGTCTTAAGACAGAGCCCCAGGGGGGAGAGACAGAGCCATTCACCTGATAGTCTACAGCTGACCTTTATGTAGAAAGGTGAAGCCTAGCGAACCTCATAGTCTACAGCTGGTCTTGTGGAGTAAACAGAGGCGCTGAGCCCAGAGGAACCCAGGAAGCCTGAACTCTCTCAGACTTTGGCAGCCATCTTCCAACACATGAAAATAGACTGGTGAAGGATGTAACTTATGTTTTCTGGCCTGGTATCTGTAACCTCCTACCCCAAATAAATACCCTTTATAAAAACCAACCAATTTCTGGTATTTTGCATTAGCACCCCTTTGGCTGACTAATACAGATACTGTACAATAGTTAATACAAAATGTAACCATTGGGACATACTGGGTGCAAGTTGGGACCTTGCTGTACTCTTTTCGCAATTCTTCCTGGGGCCTCTGTCATGTCTAATCCAGTCTTATCTCTGTTCCCTTGTATGCTTATTTCCCGGGCTCCAGGATTAAAACTCTAACTAAATCCCATGCCTTGTCGTTTCCCCCCTTGAGGCTTGCTTGCCTTCTGCTCTGTGTCTGTTCGCTGTGGGCTCTTCTGTGTTCTTGCTTGTGTCCCTTCTTTTGTTGCCTCACCTTTGCTGAGTCAGCTCTCCGTGGCATCTGTGGGCTGGAGGCGCTCCACAGCGCTTGTGGCCGGGCGGTACCCCGTAGCGTTGCAGGTGAGCCTGCCTTCACGAGGAGACCCTGGGACGTGAAGTGAGGGCCTCCGTTATGGTAGATTGGAACGCATCTGATTGAGCCACAGCCACTTCCCCTTTTGGGAGATTTTTTTTTTTATTATTGACTTTGTAATAATATTACATTAAAAATATATATATATGAGGTCCCATTCAACCCTACCACCCCCACCCCACCTCTCCCCCCTCCAGCAACACTCCTTCCCATCATCATGACACATCCATTGCATTTGGCAAGTACATCTTTGGGCACCTCTGCACCTCATGGTCAATGGTCCACATCATGGCCCATACTCTCCCCCATTCCATCCAGTGGGCCCTGTGAGGATTTACAATGTCCGGTGATTGCCCCTGAAGCACCATCCAGGGCAGCTCCATGTCTTTTGGGAGATTTTTGATGATGGACTCAATCTCTTTAAATGTAATTTAAAAAAAAAAAAAACTTTTTGTATTTCTTGTAGTGTCAGTGTAGCCTGTTCCTTTGTGCATTTCTAGAAATTTGTCCATTTCATCTAGCTTGTCTAGTTTGTTGGCATACAGGTTTTCATGATCCTCTTATCCTTTTTATTTTTGTGGGTTCAGTTAAAAACCCCTTTCATTTCTAATTGTAATTATTTGTATCTTCTCTCTTTTTTTCCCTTTTTAGTCTGGCTAAGGGTTTGTCAGTTTTATTGATCTCAAAGAAACAGGTTTTACTTTTGGTGATTCTCTCTGTTTTCTGTTATTGTTGTTCTCAATTTCATTTATTTCTTCTCCAATCTGTATTCTTTCCTTCTGCTTGTTTTGGGATTAGTTTGCTGTTCTTTTTCTAGTTTGTCCAGTTGCTTGGTTAAATCTTTGATTTTAGCTCTTTTTTGATATGCACACTTAGGGCTGTAAATTTCCTTCTCAAGACAGCCTTCTCTGTATCCATGTATTTTCTCACTTGTCTTTATTTTAGGTTATCTTTTCTGCTATTCTTTCTTTCTTTTTTATAAAATTTACCCCCCCCCCCCACCTTGTCTGCTCTCTGTGTCCATTCATTGTGTATTCTTCTGTGTCCACTTGCATTCTTGTCAGCGGCACCGGAAATCTGTGTCTTTTTGTTGTGTCATCTTGCTGCGTCAGCTCTCTGTGTGTGCAGCGCAACTCGTGGGCAGGCTGTGATATTTTCTTGCAGGGCGGTTCTCCTTGCAGGGCACACTCCTTGCACATGGGCTCCCCTATGCGGGGGACACCCCTGCGTGGCAGGGCACTCATTGTGTGCATCAGTACTGCGCATGGGCCAGCTCCACATGGGTCAAGGAGGCCCGGGTTTGAACCCTGGACCTTCCATATGGTAGGTGGACGCTTCGTCCATTGAGCCAAATCTGCTTCCCTGTTCTTCCTTCTATACTCTCCTCCAAGCCTCTCTCTCCTGTCTTTTTCTTTCAGGTTCTAAGACTTCCTTTAGTATTTCCTTCAAAAGTCAGTTTTTTAAAAAAAGTAAATTCTCTTAGTTCTTATTTGTTTGTGAATGTTTTAACCTCACCTTCCTATTTGAAGGACAATTTTGCTGGATGAAGAATTCTTGACTGGCAGTTTTTCTCTTTCAGTATCCCAATTGTATCATACTACTGTCTTCTTGCCTCCATGGTTTTTGGTGAGAAATCCGCAATAAATCTTACTGGGCATCTTTTATATATGATGGTTTGTTTCTTCCTTGCTTGTCTCAGAACTTTATCTTTGACATTTGACATTCTGAGTAGTATGTGTCTTGGAGTAGGTCTATTTGGATTTATTCTGATTGGGATATGGTATGCTTCTTGGGCATGTAAGTTCGGTTTTTTTTTCGTGAGAGTTGAAAAATGTTCAGCTGTTATTTCCTCAAATATACTTTCTGCTCTTTTTCCTTCCTCTTCCCTTTCTGGAACTCCCATGACTTGTATCTTGTTGCATTGAGTGTTTTCATTCAACTCCCTCAGCCCCTGCTCAGTTTTTTCCATTCTTTTCTCTCGCTTTCTTTCTCTCTCCAATTTCAGCAATTCTGTTTTTGGTATCATTTATTCTTTCTTCTATCACTTTGAGTCTGCTGTTGTATGCCTGTACTGTGTGTTTTTTTTTAATTTCACCTATTGTGTCTTTCATTTCCATGAACTCTGTTATTTTCTATTCAGGATTTTAAATTCTTCTCTGTGCTTGCTTATTGTCTTCTTGATGTCATTTATATATTTTTTAGCCATATTGTTTTTCAATTCCTTAATTTGATTCTGGAAATTTGTATGTATCTCATTAATCAGTTTTCTAAAATTCTGCATCTCTTTTGGGGCTTTGGTATATCCCTTTCCTTGGATCATGTCCTCCATTTTCTTAATACGGCTTATGAGTTTTTCCTGCTCTCTAGGCATCTGATTACAGTGGTAGTTTGCTCAGACGCTCCGTTTCTTTGTCTTTCACAGGCATTTAGTGGTGGGAGATTGTATGTTATGCTGCTTTTTGTTTCTTGGTTCAACCTGGATCTGTCAGATTTTCCCTGTTAGTTGCTCAAAACTGGGCTTTGGACCCAATAGTAGGTTGCAGACCCACTTCTTAGGGCCTTGGAGAAGGAGTGTATAAAGGCTGGAAAAAGCCTCTCTTACTTATTTACTTTTTATTTTCTCACACGCACTTCCTTGGTCTGCCAGCAGATGACCATCTGGCAGCCCTCTCAGTTGAATGCCTGGTTGGAGTGTGTCTGATGGAACCTGGACTGGGTCAATGTGATGGAGCTTCCTGCCTAGAGGCTATGAGTCTTGTAATTGAGACTTCCTCTGAGGCAGTTCTCCAGCCTTCACTGGCAGCCCCTCCCTTTTCCTGGGTAGGAAATAACTCCACTTACCTCTGTTTCCTCAGCAATCAACCCCGGTTAGTAGAGAGGGAGATTGGGAGGGTTAGAACTCTTTAGTCCCGAGCTGGGTCCCAAGGCAAACAGTCCTGTGGCTCCACCTCGCCTAGAAGGACTCGGGGGACACAGCAGGTGCTGAGTCAGCCTTAGGCTGTGTCTCTCTGCCTCTCATTTCTAGGGGTGGTGCGGCCTCAACAATCAGTCCTGGGTGGTAGAGCGGGAGATTGAGAGGTCGGATGTCTTCAGTCCTGAGCCATCTCTCAAGGCAGGCAGTGACATGGCTCCACCTGGCCTGGAAGGTTCGTCGAACGTAGCAGACAAATTTGTGGGTCAAAAGCTGAGTCACCCTTAGCCTGTGTCCTTCTGTCTCCGTTTTCCTGGGACGGTGGATCCCTGAGACCACTTTGTCTGTAGCTGGCCCAGAGGCCTGAGAATTCTCAAGCATCTTTAGTGTGCGGGGGCGGGGGTGTGCCAGCATAGCAGCAGCTGGTTTTAACTCTCAGTCTTGCCTTCTTGATTCTTTTCTCTTTTCCCTCTGTCTTCTGGGCAGTGTCCAGCCTTCGCCTGGCATCCTAAATCCTAGAAGATTTTTTCCCCAGGCATTTCGGCCTGTCCGCTGGCTATTTTTCTGGGAGAGAAGAGTGTCCCATGTCTTTCTAGCTTGTCATTGTCCCAGAAGTCTGGTCCTTATGTATGCATTTTCTATTCATAATTCTTCTGTTGAAGTGTTTAAATTTTTTTTAACAAATCAGTTTTATTGATGCATAGTAATAAAGCATACAGTTCATTCAAAGTGTATAATCCATGATATTTGATATAATCACAGTTGTGCATTCTTATGTTCAGTCATTATTAGAGCATTTTCATTATTTCAATAATAAAGACGAAGAAAATTTTTCACCTTTCAATCTTTGTTACCCCTTTTGTACATAGGTACTATTTCTGGCTATTCTTGCACAATTAATTATTAAGGAGTTTTATTGAGATATATTCATGTACTATTTGATCTATCTAAAGTGTATAATCACTCACTTTTAGTATAATCACAATGTTCCATATTCATCATCACAAAAAGTTTTAAAATTATTTCATTTAATCCAAAAAGAAAAACTTCACACCTCTTAGCATGGCCTAAACTAAAAGTTGCTGTCATAATTATAAAGAAAATACATGTTTTTACAGAATAAGCTAAACAAAATGAAAATTTCCACTTGGTCACTTAGTGAAGAATTTTCTGAACATGCTTTATTTCTGGCTATATATGTATGTCGATGTTTACATAAATGGGACAATACAATCAATGCTGTTTTGTAAGATGTGTTTTTAATGCCAATAGGTATGTTGTAGAGATGCATTTGGGCTTTTTTTTTTTAATGCCAGGATACTTTAAAAATGATTTTTAATTTAATTTTTTATTGACAATTTATCTTTGGTGTATTCATTGTCCAGTTTTTCATTCTTGTAAGCAGTCCTTTTATGAATGTCTCTCTACATATTTTGTAGTAAGACAGTTTGATTATAAACTTAGTATAAAATTCTAATGGGTTTGCTTGGTATAAGAATAGATATCCAGGGAAAACGGACTTTGGCCCAGTGGTTAGGGCGTCCGTCTACCATATGGGAGGTCCGCGGTTCAAACCCCGGGCCTCCTTGACCCGTGTGGAGGTGGTCCACGCGCAGTGCTGATGCGCGCAAGGAGTGCCTGCCACGCAAGGGTGTCCCCCGCGTGGGGGAGCCCCATGCGCAAGGAGTGCGCCCGTGAGGAAAGCCGCCCAGCGTGAAAAGAAAGAGCAGCCTGCCCAGGAATGGCGCCGCCCACACTTCCCGTGCCGCTGACAACAACAGAAGCGGACAAAGAAACAAGACGCAGCAAATAGACACCAAGAACAGACAACCAGGGGAGGGGGGGGAATTAAATAAATAAATAAATCTTTAAAAAAAAAAATAGATATCCATTACTTTCTGTGTTTTTTTAAATTTTATTTTTAATTGGTGCTTTTAAAACATTTTGACATTTCATTTTTGGTACAGTCTACCTCTACAGTAGACTGGAGCAATTCTCTCACCAATTGTGTCCTTGTAAAAACTTAGTATTTTTTCTTTTTCTACCATTAACAATCCATTCAGGAACAAAGACTAATTCTACAGTTTATTTATTTAATTGAAGATTGATCATCGGCATATTTCGATTGGAATCATGTGTTTTCCTGGTTGCCTCTGTGCTATTGGGGTGTTCATCCACTCATTTCTATATTTATGGTATGTGCAAATATTTGCCAAGTTTTTCCTTTTCATGTGTTCATGATATGCTTTGCTGATAGATCTTTTTGATTTTATGAAATCACACTGTACAACCTTTTTCCTTTTTCTTTATTTTGAGTCATGCCAAAATTCTCTCACCCATTTTTAGCCCAGAATTGAATGGTTTCTTTCTTTAAAAAATTAAAATCTATCTCTGATCTATTGGCATTTATTTTGGTGTATGACTTGAGTTTTCTTCCAATGCCCATGTAATTGTACAAGCTTCTCTGATATGTAAAGCCTGAATCCATTCTGGACATTATTTTTTTCTAATCATGGAATTATTTTTCAAAGTTTTTGAGATATAATTCATATAACAAGAAATGTACCATTTTAAAGTGTACTGTTTAGTGGCATAATATATTAACTATGTTATGCAACCCTACCATTATCTAACTTAGTGGGTAGGACATTTTTGTTTCACTTTAGAAGATATTATAATTGTATAAAAAGTGGTGGTGGGAGGATAATGATTGGGTGGTAGATAACATACAGGTTTTGATGTAAGTGGGCTGTCTTGTATTTTGCTGAACCTTCGGTCAGGATTGAAATTTTAATGGTGCTTGCAGTGTGTGTGTTGTTTTTTAAAAGCAGTTTTACTATTTCTGATCCTAAAATGTAAAAACACATGAGTACTTTCACTTATGGTGTAGTTAAAATCTTGGGAAACTTAATCTTGGAAAAAGAAAATCTGATGAAATAAGAAAATCAGATTTCATTTTTAGCCCAGAAAGTTAACACTGTTCCTAAAAGACAGGGAAGTAGCTCTTCTGTGAACCTGTTTTTATTGTCTGTGAAGTTAGTGATTAAGTGCGTGTGTAGTGCCCACCACCCAGAGAAGTTCTCCTGAAGGATGCAAATGTTATACCTTTGCCTGAGGTTTGTTAAAAATGTTGAGAAATAATGATATTAATTTGTAACTTTGACTGTTTAAAATAAGGCATCGTTTTGTTGAGCATAAAGAACTTCTATTTGTATTATTTGCACATATTCAGGTAGAGTGTTTAATGAATCCTTGTGTACCCATCCATCAGCTTAACAGTTGCCAACTTTCTGCCCTTCTTTAGGTAGGAAGAGCTTTTTAAAGAAACATTTTCCAGTCTGAGAAACGTGTAGCGTAGCCTCAACTGACACCAAGTGGTCCAGGTCCTCATCCTCCATCTTCTTGCTGGCGGAGCTAGTCACGCTCCTCTCTGAAACTCAGGTTTAGCATGTTGAAACAGGATCTACCTTTGAAGCTGCTGGGGTGAAAGGAATGATTTCTGTGAAGAATCAGAGCAGCATTTGGTGGCCACACGTAGGCTGCCTGAGGTGGCGGGATTCTACGGTGTTGGATTCCCAAAGCCGGTGCTAGGACTTGTGCTAGATGCAGCTGTGACTGCAAGGCCTGATTCAGACATGGACAAGTGTCCTGTTAAACTACAGGAAGGACAAGTCTCTGAGCCAGGTACTAGGAGGTTGGGGGTGCTAACCGAGACCGGGGTGATCAAGGATTGCATCTTTAAGGTGTGAAGACCTCAAGGATGTTTGAATTTAAAGGGACCATGAAATTATATTGGGCTTCAAATTTCGGGGAGTTCTGGATCACAGAGTGTTTCAACAATGGCAATGGAGGGATACTGGTATGGGGTACCAATGGCAGGTGATATATGGCTGACAGGGAGCTGTACAGAACATATGTCCAGGGTGCATGGTAATGTTTGGATATACTCATAGTGGCAACAATTAAAAACCACAGTAGGGGGGGTACTGGGTTCCTGGCCAGTGGTGCTCTGTCGTGGTCCCTAGGGGAGCAGCGACAGTCTCCCAGGTACAGTGGCGGGGACCGGGAGAGAGTGAGGGTTCAACAGTGAACCCCTGATGCTAATGACTATGCTTGTGAGCTGATAAACCCAAAATAAGAACAAGGCCTAGAACAACTTTGTGCCTGGGAATTTCCTCCTGTCAGCCTTCATGTTACTCAAATGTGGCCAGTCTCGAAGCCAAACTCAGCATGTAAATGCAATGCCTTCCCCCCAGCGTGGGACATGACATCCGGGGATGAGCCTCCCTGGCAACGAGGGACCACTATCAACTACCAACTGATGATGCAACTGGAAAATGACCTTATACGGAAGGTTCAATGCGGATCAGCAGAATATCCATGTCTACATAAAATACCATGACTTTAAAATGCTGTTTGACCTAAAGTAAGGGGGAAATGGAAAGGAGAAATGAGTTTATATGGCTACGAGTTTCTAAAAAAGAGTCTGGAGGCTGGCAGAAGGTTTGCCCTCATGCACAACTGAGCAGAGTCAGAGAGACAGATAAAGCAGATACAACCCCCAGATATTGGTTCCTTTGAGGGCTAAAGAGACCCACGGGAGTTATGGTCATGGCCGATGGGGTTAACTACCAGGGCAGATGGCCCCTCTTTGGAAATGGTGTTTATGTGTGATGAATCTGGACTCAGATGGGATCTCTCTTCATAAGACTTTCATGCCAATGTGCTGGAGGTGCAGTTAATGTTGGGGTTTAAGATATATTTAGGGGATTTGAATCTCTGGACTGACAATGTGATAGCCAGATCCTGAGCCTCAACAGACTCCAGCACCTACAATCTGATTTATTGGACTTACCACACTCAGCTAAGATGGAGTTGAAGAAGGACAACCACCACACCATGGAGCCTAGAGTGATTACAACTGAAAATGGGAGGATTGCATCCAGCATCCAGGTGGAATCTGACCCTCCTCTTGACATAGAGGTGCAATGGACACAACCAATCCAATGTCCACATAGAAGAGGTGGCATTGGAATGGGAAAAGTGGACATAATGGACGAAGGGTATGGGGAAAGGCAGGAAGAGATGAGAGGTGGAGGTGTCTTTGGGACATGGAGCTGCCCTGGATGGTACTTCAGAGGCAATCACCGGACATTGTAAATCCTCACAGGGCCCACTGGATGGAATGGAGGAGAGTATGGGCTATGATGTGAACCAATGTATATGAGGTGCAGAGGTGCCCAAAGATGTACTTACAAAATCCAGTGGATGTGTCATGATGATGGGAACGAGTGTTGTTGGGGGGGGGGGGGGGGGGGATGGGGTTGAATGGGACCTCACGTATATATTTTTAATGTAATATTATTACAAAGTCAATAAAAAATAAAAAAATTTTAAAAAAAAAAGCTAAAAAAAATAAATAAATAAAGGCGGTTAGCAGGAAATCAGTTGAGTGTGTTATCGACAACTTGGACAGCAATCTAGGATAATAGTCTTGAACTATATTAAATTGCATGGATTTTTCCCCATGAGAGCCATATTTTTTTAAAAAAAGATTTATATCTCTCCCCTTCCCCTCCTCCCCCAGGTGTCTAGAGCCATATTTTAAACTCAAAATTCACGTGGTACAGATGATGTTTGTTGAATTCATAACTGACCATCAGTTTTGGAAAAGCCTTTCTATACTTGGGGAATTTACCATGTTATCAATTTCCCAACCCATCCTCGAAGTCGGTGCTCTGTCTAGTATGACAGACTTTTTTTCCCCGTATGTTTATGTCATGTTGTATGTATAATTTTATATGATGGTATTAGGTTTCAAACTTTTTTTCTTTTTAAAAACTGAGAAAGGAGAGGGGGTGTAGCTCAGTGGTTGAGTGCCTGCTTCACATGTACAAGGTCCCAGGTTCAATGCCTGGTACCTCTGATCGATTGAAGGACAGACAGAAATCATGTACTGTAAAATTAACCTTTTAAATTGTACAATTCAATGGCTTTAATATATTCATGAGGTTGGTCAACCATCAACCACTATTAAATTCCATAACATTTTAACACCCCAAAAAGTAACCCATATACATTAGCAGTCACTTTTTGTCCTCCCTTCCTCCCTTCCCTGCAGCCCCTGGCAACAACTACTCTATTTTTTGACTCTGGATTTCTCTCTTCTGGACCTTTCATACAAATGAAATCATACAGAATGTGGTCTTTTGTGCCTGGCTTCTTTCACTTAGCATTATGTTTTCAAGGTGCATCCACATTGTAACAGTGATTATTTTTATGATTGAGCTATCTTTCATTGTATAGAAGTATCACATTTTGTTTATTTGTTCATTAGTTGATGGGCATTTGTTTTTATCCCCATCTTTTGGCAGTGAATAGTGCTTTTATGAACATTCATACACACGTTTTTTTGTGAACTTATGTTTTCAGATCTCTGTGGTTTATACCTACGATTAGAAATGCTAGGTCATATGCCATCTCTATATGTAACTGTTCTCCAAAGCAGGTGCACCATTTTACATTCCCATCAGAATGTATGAGGGTTCTAGTTTCTCAATAACCTTGTCAACATTTACTATCTGCCTTCTTGATTATAGCCATCTAAGTAAATATGAAGTGGTATCTCATTGTGGTTTTTTGGTGCATTTCCCTTTATACTATTGAAGTTGAGTATCTTTTCATGTGCATACTGGTCATTTACTTGTCATTCTTTGGATAAATGTCCAGATCCTTTGCCCATTTTTCATTTAGATTGTCCTTTTATTATTTACTTGTAAGAATTCTGTTTTTGTTAGAAGTCTCTTATCAGGTATGACTTGCAAATACTTTCTCCCTTACTGTGGGTTATTTTTTTTCCTTCGTTTTCTTGATAGTGTCCTTTGAACAACAGAATTTTTTTTTTCCCTCCCTTGAGTCTTTTTCTCTTTTTTTTGCTTGCTCTCTGCTTTCTGTGTCCATTCGCTGTGCATTCTTCTGTGTCTGTATTTATTTTTATTTCTTATTTATTCCCCTCCACCCCTGCAGCTTGCTTGCTGTCTGCTCTTGTGTTCATTCGCTGCGCGTTCTTCTGCATTTTTTTGCTTGTCTCCCTTTTTGTTGCATCACCTTGCTGAGTTGACTTCCCATGGTACCTGCAGACTGGGCAGCACCTGCGGGCCTGTAGCTCTTCGCAGCATGTGGGCAAACCTGCCTTCACGAGGAGGCCCTGGGACATGAACCCAGGGCCTCCCATATGGTAGACGGTAGCCCAACTGATTGAGCCACAGCCACTTCCCACAACAAATGTTTTAAATTTTGTTTTAAATATTTTAATACCATTGGACTCTTTACTCCACCCCCCCCACCCCACCCCCGATGGCTCCCTTGTCGTCTGTGCTCTTTTTCTCTGCTTGTTTCTTCTTTAGGTGGCACCAGAAACTGAACCCAGGCTGCTTGATCCACATCCATTCCCTGATCGTTTTTTTGTTTTGTTTTTGCTCATTGTCTTTCTCATTGACTTGCTTGCTATTTTCTCTTTGCCTGTGCTCTTTGCCTGCTCGTTGTTTGTTTTGTCGTCTCAAGGAGGCACTGGGAACCAAACCTGAGACCTCCCAGGTGGGAGGCAGATGCCCAACTACTTGAGCCACATCTGCTCTCCCTAAGTATTTTTAAAAAGATTTTATTTATTTCTCAGCACCCCCTTGTTGTTTTTCACTTGCTCTGTCTTGTCTTCCTTGCTTCTTTAGGAGGCACTGGGAGCTGAACCTGGGACCTCTGATGTGGGAGGGAGGTGCCTAATTGCTTGAGCCACCTCCACGCCCTCCTTTGTTGTTTTTCTCATCCTGTTTTTCCTCCCCAGGTCTCTTGTTGCGGCAGCTTGCTGCGCCTACCCGTTGAGCCAGCCCACTGTCTTCTTTAGGGGGCACCGGTATCCAAACCAGTGACCTCCCATGTGGTGGGAGGGAGCCGGGTTGTCTGAGCCACATCCACTCCCCCTGCCGTTTTTAATGACTGCACATTATTCCCTCTTATGTGTAGTTGGTAATTAAATGAACTTAACAATGTCTTAAGGCTTATTTTTTCTAAAGATGGTATCAAATTGCTTTCTAGAAACATTTTATCACATAACACTCCAGATAAGCACCCAGACTTCTTTCTTTTTTTTTTTTAAGATTTATTTATTTAATTCCCCTCCCCCCCCCACCGTTGTCTGTTCTCTGTGTCTATTTGCTGCGTCTTGTTTCTTTGTCCGCTTCTGTTGTCGTCAGCAGCATGGGAAGTGTGGGTGGCGCCATTCCTGCATTCCTGGGCAGGCTGCACTTTCTTTCGCGCTGGGCAGCTCTCCTTACGGGGCGCACTCCTTGTGCGTGGGGCTCCCCTACACGGGGGACACCCCTGCGTGGCAGGGCACTCCTTGCGCGCATCAGCACTGCGCATGGGCCAGCTGCACATGGGTCAAGGAGGCCCGGGGTTTGAACTGCAGACCTCCCATGTAGTAGGCGGATGCCCTATCCATTGGGCCAAGTTCACTTCCCCTAGTCCTTTCTGTGGTTTAGGTGTTAAAGGTGGAAGGAAAACCTGGCAGTTGCTGCTGTCCCAGCTTTCCAACAGACTCTTACTCAGCATCATATTGGGGTAGGCTATACAAGGCCTATATTGGAGGTTCAGGGAACACTGTAACTGAAGAAAAGAAAGACGTTTTTAAAAATATTTATTTATTTAACCCCCCCTCCCCCATTGTTTGCACTGCTCTGTGTCCATTTGCTGTATGCTCACTGTGTCTGCTCGTCTTCTCTTTAGGAGCCACTGGAAACTGAACCTGGGGCCTCCCATGTGGGGTAGAGGAACTCAGTTGCTTTAGTCCACCTTATCTCCCTCCTTTGTTGTGTCTCTCAATTGTCTTTCTTCTTTGTGTCTCCTTATTGTATCACCTTGTTGCATTAGCTTGCAGCATCTGCCTGTTGCGCCAGCTTGCTGTCTAGCTCATCTTCTCCAGGAGGCACTGGGAACTGAACCCGGGACTTCCCATGTGGAAGGCAGGAGCCCAATCGCTTGAGCCATATCCACTCCCAAGATAGAAGTTTAATAGCTGGTAATGTGGGATTCCATGTTACAGTTAAAAAGAATAAACTAAGTTTGTGTTTATCAACCTCAATAGGCAACTAAGATGACAGATTGGCAGAAAACAAGTTTAGGAATGTCATACTTAAGGAAATTACTTAAAACTGTGTGCCTCAATTTCTTCATGTGTAAAATGGTAGTTTGCAAAATGGCTACCCATGTAAAGTACCAGAAATGTGTTAGCTTTTATAAAGGGTATTTATTTGGGGGTCAAAGCTCACAGTTCCAAGGCCATGAAAAGCCCAGCTAAAGGCACCATAAGAGGTGCTTTCTTATGAAAGTCAGCTGCCAGTGTTGAAGCAAGGTGGCAGGTGATTCTGGGTGGTCTCTGCCTTCCCCTCTGGGCTTCCTCTCTCAAGCTCAGCTGCTCTGCTTTCTTCCTGATTTCAGCTGCAAGCTGACCTAGGGCTTGTCTCTTTCTGGGCCTTCTGTATCAGTCTTGGCTGTTCCACTCTTTCCCAAGTTTAACTATGAGCTATGAGGCATATAGCAGGGCTGGGGTCCTCTTGAGCTGCTCATGGTCCTACCCTCTTGGGGACTTCATGCTTAAGCAATTCTCTCTCTCTCACTGCAGAATGAAATATGCCAGCATCCTTTTTTCCTCTGTCTTATCTGTCTGTGCAAGTGTCCGTTTATATCAGACCCAGCAAGAGGTCAGAGACGTAACATGAATCACGCCCCACTGACGTAATCCAATTAAAGAGTATCATACCCAGAGGAGTAGATTAGTTTACATATGTAATCTTTCTTTCTTTGGGATTCATAAAATAATCTTAAACTGCCACAAATGGGGATAATTCTGAGGAGTAGATATGGCAGTATACATAAAATGTTAGTAGCTGGTACACATATTTAAAATTTTTAAAATATATTTTATTTAACCCTACATATCCAAAATGTTAGCAGT
Source organism: Dasypus novemcinctus (assembly GCF_030445035.2). Lineage (NCBI taxonomy): Eukaryota > Metazoa > Chordata > Mammalia > Cingulata > Dasypodidae > Dasypus > Dasypus novemcinctus. The sequence goes on from NC_080677.1 coordinate 36,070,006, forward strand.
TGACCAATATAAAAAGTTATCGATCTATTTTATGTTATGCTTTTCACACCAGGTCTTTGAAATCCAGTGTGTACCTTGCACTTACAGTGCATCTCAATGGGCTTCTGTCTAAACTTCTGCGGACCTTGTCCTTAATCCCTGACTCCCCTGCATGACTCATGCTTATCCAATCCCCACCAGTCAGACCATACTTCAGCTACATTGTTCTCTAAAACAGACAGGCACCACATTGCTTTCAGGATAACGTTCAGGCTGCCTTCTGAGGCGCTTGTCTTCTCTGCTTCCCCTTCTCTACCCTACGCTGGTTCCTGAGCGCCCCCTCCACCTTGGCCCCTCCCTCTGCTCTTTGGCTATGTTGGATTATTGGCAGATCTTCAGTAGAGTAGTCTTTTACCTTTAAGTCTTAGCATTTATGGTCCCTCTGCTTAGAATGCTCTTTTTACCTTTTGTTTGTTTTTGGTCTAGCCCTTCCCGTCATTCATTCATTAAAGGAATATACTATTTTTGTAAAAATTAAAAACAACATATTAGGGTTCTCTAGGGAAACAGAACTGATGGGAGATATCTGTAAATATTAGGAGATTTTTATGAGAATGGTTTCATGCGACTTTGGGGAGGGGCAAGCCTACATGGCGGGCTGCGGGCTGGAAACGCAGATGAAGGCTTTCATTGAATTCCTCGGGGGAAGCTGGCTGGCTGAAGCAGAGGTGGAAACTCCTTTTTCTGACTGCTGAAAGCGTCACTTCTCTTTTAAAGCCTCCAAGTGATTGAATGAGACTCTCTCAGTGTTGAAGGCAGTCTCCTCAGTTGATTGTAGGTATAATCAGCCAAAGATGGAATCAACTTACTTATGATTTAAGTCCACAAAATGTTTTCTCCCTAAACCAGAGAATTAAAAAAAAAAAAAAAAATTCTAGTAACCTAAAATTTCCCCTTTCAGCCACGTTAAAATATATAATACAGTGCTGTTAATTATGTTCACAATGTTATGGTACCATCACCACCATCCATTATCAAAACTTTATGATAGGGAAGCGGACTTGGCCCAGTGGTTAGGGTGTCCGACTACCACAGGGGAGGTCCAAGGTTCAAACCTTGGGCCTCCTTGACCCGTGTGGAGCTGGCCCATGCACAGTGCTGATGCACGCAAGGAGTGCCCTGCCATGCAGGGTGTCCCCCGTGTAGGGGAGCCCCACGCGCAAGGAGTGCGCCCTGCAAGGAGGGCTGCCCAGCGCGAAAGAAAGTTCAGCCTGCACAGGAATGGTGTCGCACATATGGAGAGCTGACACACAAGATGACGCAAAAAAAAAAAGAAACACAGGTTCCCGTACTGCTGACAACAACAGAAGCAGACAAAGAGAACATGCAGCAAATAGACACAGAGAACAGACAACTGGGGCGGGGGAATAAAACAAAATAAATAAATAAAAACTTTATAATAAGCCTGTATCGAAACTCTGTACATTAACTCCTCATTCCCTACCCTTACCTCTTCCCTGGTAACTTACATTTTAGATTCTGACCCCCTGAATTTGCTTATTCTAATTATTTCATGTTAGTGAGGTCATACAATATTAGTCCTTTTGTGTCTGGCTTATTTCGCTCAACATGATGTCTTCAGGGTTCCTCCATGTTTTCACATGTATCGACTTCGTTCCATTTTATGGCTGAATGATATTCCATTGTACGTATATACTGTATTTTGCTTGTTCAGTCATCGGCTGTTGAGCACTTGGATTGCTTCCATCTTTTGGCAATTGTAAACAATGCTGCTGTGAAAATAGGTATGCAAATAACTGATTGAGACCCTGCTTTCAGTCTTTCGGGTATATGCCTAGTAGTGGAATTGCTGGGTCATATGATATAGTTCAATACTTAGCTTTCTGAGGAGCCGCCAAATGGTCTTCCATAGTGGCGGATTTAACTTGTGAATGTTCAGGTGGTAGAAAGTCTTGGGCTTTTCTCTCTCACAGTGCTGCCACTGGAACCTCTCTGTGGTGTGACCGAGGCTGAGCTTCCCTCTGGCTGTTTTTCAATGATAAGGATAATATGTAAGGACCAGTGATCTGGTCTGAGGGCAGGGCTTCTTGCCTTGAAAGTCCTTTGCAGATTTGGGTATGAGAGAATGTTTTATGTGTTGTCTAAAGGATTATGATGATAGCATTTTAGAAAAATCTACATTAAAGTGGATATCTCTTTAAATTATTTTGTATTTGAATTTTATAGGACTATTTACTAGAAATGAATACTGGGTCTGCAAATAGAGTTTTTGGTTTGCTTGGGATGTTTGTTTGTTTTGTTGTGGGGTTTTTTTTTTTTTCTTTTTTTTGAAATTGAACCCTGGACCTTGTGAATGGGAAGCTAGCACTCAAAGAGGGAGCCACATAGGCTCCCTATTTGCTTGTTTTGTCTTTTGTTTTTATCTTAATATAGCTAGTCTTCTCAAAGATAAATGAAAAAGAATAAAAAGTGGTTCTTGTTTCTGTAAAATATCTGCTGAGCTGTATTTAAAGGACGTTTCCTTCATCTCTCCATCCCTATCTCTACAGAATTGACTCTAGGGATTTTTATGTTCTCCTCCTTTTTGAAAGGAATGGTCAAACTGACATCTTTCTGGAAACTCTTACTCAAAGGTCTGAGATTGGTTTTGGTATTTGGAAGGCTATAGATATATATTTATAGGGGTGTGTGTAATTGTGTGTTTGTATATGTTTTGGTAAGGTGTAAGATGTATGTTGGGACAAGAGAGTGTTAAATATTCTTTCAATTTTATTTTAATTATAAATTAAAACTTTATTTGGTTTTTGTAATGCATGTGGCTTTCTCACTTTACGTCTTTTTGTATGAATTCATGACAAATGCATGTTTACCGATAGTGCTGTGGACTTCTAGAGGAACCTGGTATTCACTTCCTTGCACTTAGAACAGAAATCATTTTGTGACTTCCTTTTAGCTAGCCCCTTAATTTTTGTTTGTTTTTGTTCCTCCCTGAATTAGTCGTTGAGATAGAAAGCAACTAAGACATGGTCCCTGCCCTTAAAGAGTTGACAGGTGAGTGCATTTGTTTGTAGGAGCCACACGGAAGGTGCTACTCATGTCCAAGGGGATACTTTTAGTTTAGAGATTAGTGCCCAAGCTGTGATGCCCAACAGTGTTTGATCCTCATAAACACATGAGGAAAATATAACGCTAAGACAAATAAGGATGACCTGCAGTGTTCTGTGATCATATATGTATTATAAATTATCTGCCAGTTTAGGCTCTGAAGCCAGTGTAACTATTATGAATAGATTCCTGTGACACATCTGACACATTATCACATCACTCTGGGTAATAATCATTAGTCTAGCGGGAGAACAAAGACCAGTGGAGAGATTATAAAGTGGCATTGCCTTAGGTTCCTGGATTGGGTAAGCACAGATGCTGTGTGGGAGGGAGGTTGGGCCACTTTACCCTCTCGAGGGGTGACTGGAGCACAGAAACGGGGTAAATGTATTGAAAATGATGGAAGACGGAGGCAGGTTCCAGGTCACTGGTAAAGCCGTGGTAAAGCTGTAACAGTTTCTACAGGTCATTTGAAGCCACTTAAGGGTACTGACTTCCGGCAGGAGTATAAATCGTGGCATGTTGGGCTGGTGCCCATCACGCTCTTGGTTCATATAGTTCAGAGGTGATGGGACCTGAGCAGTGGGGATAAAGAATAATAAGCTTGAAGGTGTATTTGCAGAGAATGAATTACTCAGAGGAGCTCTTGGAGATATCACCTGAAATCTGTCTGCTTTTGTGTGTGGGAGTACGGTAGGCTTGGCCCAGGAAATCTGATAACATGAGGAACAAAGACAGTTTTTCAACAGACTTTATTTCAGCCTTCTATGTATGAAAAAACTAGGCCATAAGATAAGGGGGCATGAGGAAACTTTGGGGACTGATGGAAATATTTGTTTTTTTCATATGGTGATAGCTTCCTGAGTATATTTCAAAACTGACCAGCTTATGTACAGTTGATTCTATTTCAGTTATACCGCAAAATAATATGAAAACAACCAGGCCATTACCTGGTCATGTTGATCTTAATTCTTTTTTTAATAAACAGATAAGAATTAAGAAATGAGAGAGAATTCACAAATATACAAATCACCCTTTTAAAGTGTACAATTCACTGGTTTTTAGTATGCTTGCACGTGTACAACCTTCACCACACTCAATTTTAGAGCAGTTTCATCAACTCAGAAAGAAACTCTGTACATTCTTTAGCTATAAGTCCCTCCTGTGTCCCCCTTGCTACCTCCCTGCTTTGAGCTATAAGCAGCTGTTACTCTTTCTGCCTGTGTGGATTTGCCTATTAAGGGCATTTCATATGAATGGAATCAATATGTGATGTTTAGTGACTGGCTCTTTTCACTTAGCATGTTTTCAAGGTTCATCTGTGTTGTCGCATATATCAGTACTTCATGCCTTTTTATGGGCAAGTAATATTTCATTGTATTTATATACCACAATATATCCATTTACCATTTGATGGGTAGTTGGGTTGCTTCCACTTTTTGGCTACTATGGAAGTTTCTAATTATTTACCACTATGTTCAGGAATGTGGTAATTTTTGCACTTATCAGATATGATTTTTTTAAAAAATTTCTACATTTTAAAGTAGAATTTTGATTATCATTTTTTTTAAAAAGCTGAACATTTGAATATATAATGTCCTAAATGTATACAAAGAGGAATTTCACCAAGACATTTCGTCTGAGGCTTTAAATTTCTTTGATACTTGTTCCCATCCAGTTTGGATTTGAATTAATCTAAGCACAGAGAAATGTTTCCTTTACAACTCACATAAAATATCATTTATTTATGACAATTTTGGTGTGTTTGAGACTTGTGGAAATGTTGAAAATGTGTGGCACAATTCTTTTTTTTTTAACCTCTAAACAAGACTGTTAAAAGAAACAATTTGTGGCTAAGGTAGATGGGAAAGGTAGAAAATAGAGATATTTTAAGAACTGAGACAAGATTAAGAATCTAGGGGCAGGTAGTATATGTGAAAGATCATAGGAACATTTGAAGTCTCTTCCTAGTTAATGCAGGATGAAGCAAAACATCAGAACTTATCAAGTGTTAAGTTGTGTGACTCTTTATACCAAATTTTACTCTGAGGGTTCCATAGGTTAGAGTGGCAGGGTGTAGTGGTAGCCCTACTTGACATGAAACTCATATCCAGACAATGCATGCCTGTCAAATTGAAGAAAAACTAATTACTATAGCAGCGCCCAATCATTTGGGGATTGGAGCCTTTTGAAGAATCTCATGAGATATTGACACCCTCCCCGTTCTTTCAATTGCATTTCCTCCCAAACTTGTGCTTAAAACTTAGTAAGACATCAGATACCCACTGAAATCCAACTCTCGTGCACAGGTACGAGAATCCAGAATGCCCCTGGATTCTGTTGTTAATTTGTTTTCCGCAAGGTACTGAGATTGCTACTGGGCCTATTTCTTTTTTTAAGAGTGTACTTTTTTCACCTTTCCGTGTGGATTTCTAGTTTCGTTCATTGTGGTCAGAGAAGATGCATTGTATAATTTAAATCTTTTAAATTTATTTATTTATTTTTTAAGATTTATTTATTTATTTCTCTCCCCTTCCCCCAACCCCACCCTGGTTGTCTGTTCTCTGTGTCTATTTGCTGCATCTTCTTTGTCCGCTTCTGTTGTTGTCAGAGGCACAGGAATCTTTTTCTTTTTTTTTGTTGCTTCATCTTGTAGTGCCAGCTCTCCGTGTGTGCGGCGCCATTCTTGGGCAGGCTGCACTTTCTTTCGCGCTGGGCTGCTCTCGTTACGGGGCGCACTCCTTGCGCTTGGGGCTTCCCCTACACAGGGACACCCCTGCATGGCACGGCACTCCTTGCGCGCATCAGCACTGCACGTGGGACAGTGCCACACGGGTCAAGGAGGCCCAGGGTTTGAACCGCGGACCTCCCATGTGGTAGGCGGATGCCCTATCCATTGGGCCAAGTCTGCTTCCCTCTTTTAAATTTATTGAGGCTTATTTTGTGACCTAATGTCATCTGTCCTGGAGAATGATCCATGTGAACTTGAAAAGAAGGCATATTCTGTTTTTGGGTACAGTAGCCTCTAACTGTCTGTCAGATCTAGTTGGTTTATATATTGTTCAAGTTCTCTATTTCCTTTTTTTTAAAATTTTTAATTTTTATTTATTTCTCCCCCCACCCGCCGGTTGTCTGTTCTCTCTTTCCATTCGCTATGTGCTCTTCTGTGACCGCTTCTATTCTTGGCAGCAGCACCTGGAATCTGTTTCTTTTTGTTGCGTCATCTTGCTGTGTCAGCTCTCCGTGTGTGCGGCACCATTCTTGGGCAGGCTGCTCTTTCTTTCACACTGGGCGGCTCTCCTTACGGGGCGCACTCCTTGCGCGTGGGGCTCCCCCACACAGGGGGCACTCCTGCATGGCAGGGCACTCCTTGCGTGCATCAGCACTGAGCACCGGCCAGCTCCACACGGGTAAAGGAGGCCCCGGGTTTGAACTGTGGGCCTCCCATGTGGTAGACGGATGCCCTGTCCATTTTGCCAAGTCCACTTCCCTCTATTTCCTTATTTATTTCTCTCTAGATGCTCTCTCCATTAATGACAGTGATATATTGAGGTCTCCAGTTATTCATGTAGAGGTGTCTATTTCTCCCTTCAGTTTTATTTAATGTTTGCCTCATATATTTTGGGGGACTATGATTAGTAGGTGTATAGATGTTTATGATTGCTATTTCTTCTTGGTAGATTGATCCTTTTTATTAATAGTGTCCTTTGTCTCATGTAACAGTTTTTTACTTAGTCTATTTTGTCTAATATTAATATAGCTACCCTAATTCTCTGTTGACTATTATTTGCATGGGATATTTTTTCCATCCTTTTACTTTCAACATATTTGTGTCTTGTGACTATAAGGTGAGTCTCCTGTAAACAACGTATAGTTGGATTGTGCTTTTTTAATCCATTCTTCCAATCTGTGTCTTCTGATTATGGAGTTTAATCCATATATACTCAGTAAAATTACTGATGAAGTAGGACTCATTTCAGTCATTTTGTCCTTTGTTTCTTATGCCTTATCTTTATTGTGCCCCTTCTTTTACTGCAGACTTCTTTTGTGTATAGTTGAAATTTTTTTTTATCTTTCTCATGTCTGCTTGTTTATATATTTTAAATATTTTCTTTGTGGTTGCTCTGGGATTTGTATTTAAAAATCTTTATAATGTACTAGTTTGAAAAGACACTAAATTTCAATTGCATACAGTCTCTGCTCCTGTACCTTACTGTTCTACCTCTTTATGTTGTTTTTGTCACACATTACTTCTTTGTAGTTTTCATGTCTGTAGCATGGAAATATGTTTTTCTTATTCAGTTGTATTCTGAAATCTTATAGGAAATAAAGTTGCATACTAAGGATACCATACTATTGTATTTTTTTTTCCCCCTATATTACTGTTTCCATACTATTGAGTTTTGCATTCACCCATGTAATTACCTTTACTGGATATCCTCACTTTTCATACTACTCCAAGCTACTAGTTACCTCTTGTCCTTTCCTTTTAGTTTGAAGGACTCTCTTTAGCATTTCTTGTCTCCTGGTGATAAACTCTTGTAGTTTTTGTTTATCTAGGAATGTTGTAAACTTGCCTTCATTTTTGAAGGATTATTATTATTATTATTTTTGCCAGATAAAGAATTTTGAGCTGGCAGTTTTTCTCTTTCAGTATCTTAAGTAATTTTAACCACTGCCTTCTTGCTTCATGGTTATTGTTTTTTAAAGGAGGTACCAGGGTCTGAACCCAGGATGTCATATATGGGAAGCAGGTGCTCAACCACTAGGCTACAGCTGCTCTCCAGTGAGAGTTGTTTTTGTTTGTTTGTTTTTAGGAGGTTCCTGGAATCAAACCCAGGACATAGGAAGCAGGCGCTTACCCCTCAAGCTACATCGCACCCCTCCTCCGTGGTTTTTTATGAGAAATTGACACTTAGTATTATTGAGGATCCCTTCCATTTGACAAATTGCTTTTCTCTTGCTCCTTTCACAACTCTCTCTTTATGTTTTGCATTCAACATTTCGGTTAGTATGTACCTTGGAGTAGGTTTGTTAGGGTTTATCCTATTTGGAGCTCATCGTGCTTCTTGAACACGTAAGGTTTGTGGAATTTTCAGCCATTATTTTCTCAAGTATTCTTTCTGCCTCTTTTCCTTTTCCTTCCTTCTGAGGACGCCCATAATGCACATGTTGGTGTACTGCATGTTGTCCCACAGGTCCCTTAGACTGCTCACTTTTTTTTTTCATTCTTTTCTCTATCTGCTCTTTTATCTGTATGATTTTGATTGTCTTGTCTTTTAATTTGCTGATTCTTTCTTCTACCTATTCTAAATTTCCATTATTGTTTTTCATCTTCATAAATTCCATTATGTATCTTTTTAAGCTTTCTAATTCCTCTTTTTGTTCACACATCATCTTCTCTATGTATATTTAGTTTATTTCTATCTATATTTTCCTTTCGCTCCTTGAATTGATTGTTGAAATTTAGCTAAATGTCATTGATTAGTTGTTCAACTGTCTGTTTCCTCTGGTGTTTTAATTTGTTCATTGACTAGTCATCTCTTACTGTTTCTTTGTATGGCTTATGATCATTTGTTAATGTCTAGGGTATTTGATTGTTTTGATGTGCCAACTCAGGAAGGCAATTTCTTTTTCCCTCTTGCCTGTTACATGTCTTCTTCAAAGCTTGGTCTAGTTTGTACTGAACCATTGGTACAGCTTTGTCTAACTGTACAAATTTTCCCAGGTCTTTCTGTATCTGTCTCTTGCCCTGGGCATGTGTAGTACCTGTTAGGATTATCCAATTATGTGCATTTGTTTCCCCTCCAGAAGAGGATTTCCTTTTCTCTGTTTCTCCTCTGGGAGTCTTGATCTGTTTGTTTTTATACAAAATTTTCCTTCCAATCTGCTCTGATTTGGCCAACTCCTCTCCTGTGCTCTGGGCCACCTTTCCCCTCCAGCTTTTAGCCCATGGGTTAATCTTGCCTTAGTGGTTTAGTTTCCCTTTTTCATCCCATGCAACTTTTCTACTTCTGATAACTTCTGCCTTAGGCGATCGTGACCTCCTGAGCTAGATGGGGCCACCTGATTTTTTCATTTCGGTGCCCCAGCAATTAGGGACCAGGCTGGGAGCATGGGCAGCTTGCCAGTGGTTCCAACATGGACCACTTTGATTTCTGGGGCACCGATTTGTATGCTTGTGCATGCTGACCTTAAGCCCCCACCTTGAGACTGTGCAATCTTAGGTCCCTGTGCCTGAATGTGTGTGGGGCTCTAATTTACTGCCGTGGGGGGCCCTGTGGTCAGTGGCCATGGCTGGAGGAGCCTGGGCTGGAGTGCTGCCATGCTGTGTCTCTCAAACCGCACGGGACTGAGTGTTGGGGAGGGAGGTCTGTGCCACTCTCCTACCTTTTTAATTTAAAAAAAATTCACTTCAGCTTTTGTGGTCTTTCTTCAGTCTCTGTCATCTTCCAGAGTTCCAAGTGAGTTGAATTTGCCTTTTTATTTAGCTATCTTCAATTCCTGGGGCTTTCTTACACTACCTTATTATCTGGATCTATTTCTTTTAAGGAATATAGATTGTTTTGAGTAATTTTATTTAAATCTAATTTACATGCAACAACATGCTCCCTTTTTACTGTGCAGGATTGTAGTTTCTAATTAATTTCTAGAGATTTTACACACCAGTTAGTTATTAATCAGTAACATTCATTATGTCTTAGGAATAGAATGTTTAACTATATAAGTATTTTGTTTTGAATGTATTAAATCTTGTATAATATATGTTTGAAGCTGTAATTTCCTTGATTTTTTTTAAATTTTGAAGCACTGTCAAATTTACAGGATAGTTATAAAAAATAATACAAACCCCATACAGAGAAATCTGCCTTACCCCCAACCTTCCAGATACTCACATCTAACCTTTCTTTTTCTTTTTTCTTTTTTTTGGCAATTTGCCATCTCGTTCTGTCCATTATCAGCCAATCAGTTCATCTATTCATATCTCTATACTTGTCTGCCTACCTATTTATAAATGTATTTTCTGAACACTTAAGGGTAGGTTGTATACACCATGCTCCTTGAACACTTAATACTGTTGTGTACATTTCCTAAGAAAAGAATATTTATGTAACTACCTTAAGTGCAATATTCAAGAAGTTTTTGATTAATATAAAACTTCTAGTCTATATTCCAACATTTTTTTTGTATGTCCCAATAATGTCCTTTTGAGTCTTTTTTCCTCTCTTGCTAGATCCCATCTAAGATCATGTATTGCATTTAACTGTCATTGTCTGGTTGTACTTTCTTAATTTTGGGAGCACATATATAAACTTTTCCATCTCAACCATTCCCAGGCACACCATTCAGTGGGATTAATCACATTTACAATGTTGTAGTTCCTTCACCACACTCCATTACTAAAACTTCCCTAACTTCCAAAACAGAAACCCTATACCCATTATGCATTAATACCCCATTCCCTCTACTCTACCTCTGGCAACCTATATGCCAATTTTTTTGTCTCTATCTGTGAGCTTGCATATTCTCCAATATTTTCTTTGTATTAATAGTTATGGAGTTTAACATCCCAAATCTATAGCAATCTCCTTTGCTTTGATACCAGTTTAACTTCAAAAGTATGCATAAACTGTATTCCTATATACCCTTCCATCTTTTCTTGTCAGAAATTATATGTTTATACATTATGAGTCAAAAACCACTGATTTATCATTATATTTTATGCATTTGCCTTTTAGATCCTGTAGGAAGTAAGAAGTTACAAACCAAAAATATAATAGCATAGGCATTTGTTACCCTTATAGGAGATCTTTATTTCTTTAATCCCTTGTCTGTGTACTTTTCTTCTAACCTGCAGAACTCTCCTTACCATATCTTCCTTACCATATCTTGTAGTAGGGCTGGTCTAGTGATGACAGACTCCCTCAGCTTTTGTTTGTCTGGAAATGTCTAATCTCTCCCACATTTTTTTTTTTTAAGATTTTTTTTATTTACTTATTGTCCCCCTTCCCCTCCTCCCACCCTGCTCTTTTTGCTGTTTGTGTTGTTTTCTCTTCTCCTTTTCTCTCCTCAAGGATTCATCGAGATTTGATCCTGGGGACCCCTGATGTGGAGAGAGGTTCCCTGTCAATTGTGCCACCTCAGTTTCTGGTTTCTGCTGTGCTTCACCTTGGCTCTCCCCTCGTCTCTCTTTTTGATGTGTCATCATCTTGCTGCGTGACTCACTTGCACAGACACTCACCACACAGGCAGTTGCACAGGCACTGGCTTGCCACACAGGCACACTTTCTTTTTTTCTTTTTCACCAGGCGGCCCCAGGGATCGAACCCAATTGGTAGGTCCTCCCAATTGGTAGGCAGAAGCTCTATCACTTGAGTCACATCCGCTTCCGTCTCCTGCATTTTTGAAAGACAGTTTTATTGAATTTAGAATTGTTGGTTGGCAAATTTTGGACCCAGTATTTTAAATGTCTTTCTACTGACTTCTTTCCTCCCTGGTTTCTGATGAGGATTTGGCACTTAATCTTAATGAGGCTCCTTTGTTGATAATATGTTGCTTCTCTTTTGCAGCTTTCAGAATTCACTTTATCTTTGATATTTGGCAGTTAATTATGATATGGTATGGTGTAGATCTGTTTGGGCTTATCCTGTTTGGAGTTCATTGATTTCTTGGATGTATATAGCCATTTCTTCTGTTAAATTTCTTTTGTTAAATTTATTTCTTTAAATTTTCTCTCTGTCCCTTTCTTTTCCTTCTGGGATTCTCATAATGCATTTATTGGTATGTTTGATGGTGCCCCACAGATTCCTCAGGCTTTCTTTACTTTTTCTTCTTTTTTCCTTCTCCTCAGATTAGATGATTTCAGTTGTCTTATCTTCAAGTTCATTGATGCTATCTTCTGACAGTTTCAATCTGCTGTTAAAACTCCTCTAGGGATGTTCTAATTTCTGTTACTATGGTCTTCAGCTCTATTTGGTTCATAATTTTGATTGCTGTTGCTATTTTCTTTGTGTTCATCTATCGTTTTTCTGATTTCCTTTAGCTCTTTGAGTCTATTAAGGACCATTTTTTTAAAAGTCTTTTTGGAATGCCCAGATCTGGTCATCCTTGTTGATGCCTTCTGATTTTTTTTTAAATAAGATTTTATTTATTTATTTAATTCCCCCCCTCCCCCCGTTGTCTGTTCTCTGTGTCTGTTTGCTGTGTCTTGTTTCTTTGTCTGCCTCTGTTGTCGTCAGCGGCACGGGAAGTGTGGGCGGCGCCATTCCTGGGCAGGCTGCACTTTCTTTCGCACTGGGTGGCTCTCCTCACGGGTGCACTCCTTGCGCGTGGGGCTCCCCTACGCGGGGGACACCCCTGTGTGGCAGGGCACTTCTTGCGTGCATCAGCACTGCGCATGGGCCAGCTCCACATGGGTCAAGGAGGCCCGGGGTTTGAACCGTGGACCTCCCATGTGGTAGACTAGACGGACGCCCTAACCACTGGGCCAAGTCCGTTTCCCCCTTCTGATTTTTTAATCTTCTCCATTGCCTGGACCATTGCTTTCTGCTTCTTTATATGTTTTGTAACCTTTTGTTGCAACCTCTGGATACTTTGATATTTTAATGTGTTATCGCTGGAATTTAGACCCTGAGGCATCTGTTCTTTAATGTTTTTTCTAGCTAGTGTTAAGACAGATTGCTTGGAATGCCAGAAGCTTAAACAATTTTTTTTTAAATTGAAAAAAGACCTTTCTCAGTCTTTGCAAATTGACCTGTGTGAGTGCTCTCCTTCAGTTTATATCATAACTCCATGCCAAAGCATAGGGGCCTCACTGGTCCTTTCTGCACATGCGTCTTATCTTGGGCATGTCTCTGAGACCCTAGGAATTCCCCCATTTATTCACATATGAGAATAATATCTCCTTTTCCCTAGGAACCATTTCTTCACTTTTCCCCACCTTCACTATTATGTCCTACAGCCAGTAATCCCTTGCCCCGGGCACTGTGGCTTGACTGCTCTCCCACAGTGTTCTTTGAGCTGCCTTCTGCATGTAGGGCAAACTCTAGGGTGAGTCCCTCAGACCACCTCTAGGCAGACTGGGCCAGACATACATGCTCTCCCAGTATGTGCACAAGGGTTACTCTGGTCCCTCCAAACCAGGACCCAGGACTATCTTAGGAGCACAGGCAGTGCTGAGCTGGTGAGGGGATGGTGATGGGCCAACCAGTGTGCCACAAGATGCTGCAGCTTTTAAGTTGCCTTTTTCTTTATTTGATGCTCACCCTTTTGCTGCAATCCTTTGTTTTCTGGAGCTTTGAGAAAGATGTTTCTGCCACTTCTTGCTAGTTGTTCAGAGTTTCTATTTGGGAGTGGTGATTTGAAGCATCTCACTCCACTCAGTTGTTTGGGGAGTCTCTCTTTAATCCCATTTCTTTGACTTATAAAAGTTAAAAATTAGATTGTATAATACACACCATTTATATACCACTCTTCACAAGTGGAGCATTTAGAGAATATTTGTTTCACTGGAATTATTGTAGGTTTAGTCAACATTGTTTATAGAGCACAGGTATTTAACTTACAGTGTTGTCCCCAGAGAAATAAAAAATTAAAGTACGTAAACTAAACTAAGTGGAGATGGCCTCATCTAATTATTGAACAAATTGCTTTTTGGAAGAATTAAGAGTGATATTTCTTTTTGAATTAACGTTAAATAAAAAAGGGACAGAGTTGTCCTTTACTTATTCTGCACCTCCTCTACCACCATAATCACTATTTTCCCCCATCCCCAATCCAAGTTGCCATAAAGCTCTGCTGTTGGGAGTGGCCTTCACTTAAAAACTAACATTTAAATGGTGGATACACCCTTCCTGCTGTTTAATTACTTAATATACGGTGAATTAAAATACCTTGTTAGAATTCTGTTAACTTACATGTGAAATTTATTTTTTATTTTTGAAAGATTTATTTTATTTTATTTTCCCCAGTCCCTCATTGTTTGCACTTGCTGTGTGTGTTCCTCATCCTCGTCTCTTTAGGAGGCACTGGAAAATGAACCCAGGACCTCCGAGGTGGAAGGGAGGTGCCTAACTGCTTGCGCCACTTCTGCTCCCTACTTTCTTGAGCCTTTCATCATGTCTTCCTTCTTGTGTCTCTTGTTGCATCAGCTCGCTGCACCTGCCTGTTGCGTCAGCTCACTGTCATCTTTAGGAGTCACTGGGAACCAACCAGGGACCTCCCATGTGGTGGGAGGGAGCCCAGTTGCTTGAGCCACATCTGCTTCCCATATGTGAAATTTTAAAAAACTATTTTGGTATTTGAAAATTTTAGTTTCCGTTTTAAGAACAGCATCTTAGTTTGCCACAGTGCTGCCAGTGGAAAGTACCAGAAATGGGTTGGCTTCTGTAGTGGGGACTTTATTTATGGTAAAAGTGCACAGTTCTGAGGCCATGAAATGCCCAAATCAAGGCATCAGCAGAGATGTTTTCTCACCAAATCAGCTACTGGTGATCCTGAGTTCCACATGGCAAAGATGGTGGCTGATCACTGCAGAGATCCTTGCCTTCCCCTCCAGAATCTCCTGGCTCCAGAACTGAGCTGTGGGCTCTCAGGCTTGTCTCTTCAGCCCTGAGCTTTTCCATGAGGGCCTCTTTCCGTGCTTCTGTTCTCTGCTGATTCCAGATTCCAGGACCTCTCTCAGCCTCTTGGGGCTTCTCTGCCTTTCTGCAACTGTAGGTGAACCTGGAGTCCTCCCTTTCCTTTCTCTCACATGGCAGGATCAGAAATGGTAGCTTCCTTTCTCTGTGTCTCCATTTATTTAAGACCCAGCAGCAGGGCAGAGAACACAACCAGATCACGCATCACTGATACGGTGCAATCAGCAGGTTCTCACACCTACGGGAATGGATTAGTTTGAGAACATAATCTTTTTCCTTTTTGGTATTCATAAAATGACCAAACTTTGACAAACTGTATATAAGTAGGTTGCTCTTTTAAGTTTTAAAAAGTACATGGTATATTTTACCTTTGCATGTCATTGTTGAGAGATTTCCTAATTGTTGGCTCCTTTACAAAGTGTGATCAACATTATATGGAAAATTTACCTCTAAAATAGGCAAGAACTGTTATGAAGAGTATTTTTCCTAATAAGCTGTATTAGAATTTCATCCTGAGAAAGTCAGTTCCCTTATGAAATACTTGAATGCCTCTTTGTGCCTGTACATTCTAGGTGCTGGGGATCAAGTGGTAAACAAAAAAATCCTTGGTTTTATACTAGAGGGGGAGCCAGACAAACGAATGAATATTTCAGATAGCATCAGTTAGGTGCTCTGAAGAAAAATCTAAAAATTAAGAGTAATGATTTAAGAGCAGTTATAATCAGTGACATAGATTAGAGTGTGTTTTAGTATCCTTGGTTGCTCAGTCAAATACCATGCAATGGGTTGGCTTTTAAACCATGGGAATTTATTGGCTCATGGTTTTGAGGCTAGTAAAAAATCCAAATGAAGGTGGCATCAAGACGATGCTCTCTTCACAGAGGCTGGAGTTCTGGAGCTGGCTGCCGGTGGTCCTTGGTCCTCGCTCCGCTGGCCCATAGCAGTGCACACGGCAGCCTTTCTTGGCCTCCACCTTCCCTTCCAGGGTCCGTTGACCTTCAACATCTTGTTTCCCATGGATTTTTCTCTCACCGTCTGACTTTCATTCCACTTGTAAATGACCCCATTGATAGGATGAATTCCCATCCTGATTGAGGTGGCCCACACTTTTACTGAAGTACCCTCTTCAGGTCCAATTTACAATGGTTCACACCCACAGGGACGGATTAAGTTTAAGAACATGGTTTTCTGAGGTACATAATGCTCCAGTCCACCACAGTGTGCTCTACTGGTGTTTGCCACTCAAATGACGTTCACTACTTTGAAACCTAACTGTGAATAATCATTCCGCTCATAAATTTGATGCTAATCTTTTTTTTTTTTTTAATCTCCAAACTTTGTTATATATTTCAAACTGGAACCAGTAGAAGCTTAAACCACTAGAAGATAACCACATAAGTTGAAGAAATTGCTAAAGTTTATTATGAAATTATCATTAAAATTTATTTAGGGGAAAGCAGACTTGGCCCAATGAATAGGGCGTCTGCCTACCATATGGGAGGTCCGTGGTTCAAACCCTGGGCCTCCTTGACCATGTGGAGCTGGCCCATGCGCAGCGCTGATGCGCACAAGGAGTGCCGTGCCACGCAGGGGTGTCCCCCGCGTAGGGCAGCCCCACACGCAAGGAGTGTGCCCTGTAAGGAGAGCCGCCCAGTGCAAAAGAAAGTGCAGCCTGCCCAGGAATGGTGCTGCACACACGGAGAGCTGACACAACATGACACAAATTCCCAGTGCCGCTGATAAGGATAGAAGCGGTCACAGAAGAACACACAGTGAATGGACACAGAGAACAGACAACGGGGGCGGGGGGGGCATAAATTCAAAATATCTTTTTTAAAAATTTTATTTAGGGTATTTCTACTGTGTTATGTGAACCAGAAATCATTTTTAAGGGAACACTCTTCAGATTTTACAATTAAATTGGTGAGAAAGTGGTTTGCTATTAATTTGTAGAACTTTATTTTCTTGTTTTTCAAGAAAAGTTTATAATAGCTTTGGGAAGCTGAGGACAGTTAAATTTGGTTTATATTGCAAGGAGAGGTACCCTGTGGTGTTTATACTGTAATAAAATTAGAATTACTCTTTAGTAGCCTCTCCATTAGAATAACATACATGATGTAATAATACAACTTACAGGAAAGATGGTTAAACGTAAGTATTTCCAAATTGTACATTTTCCAACCCAATATAGAATTAGAAATGGTCACCTATCTCCCCCTTCTTTTAACCACTTATGTATGTATATGATACCTATGTTATTCTTTAAATCAAGGCTTCAGGTAAAATATCAACTATGTTATTTCTTCATTTTGCTAGCACGCTGTGAGAGTAGTCTATTCTGTTTATAGCTGAAAAAAAAAAGACTTTTGAAAAGGAATGTGTAACAGTTAGCTTTTAAACTTGGGCCCTTGTCTCAAGTGATTTTTTTACATAAGGAGGAAGTATGGTAATGCATTAGATATTATGAAAAAAATATATGTTTCATTTTCCTTTAGCTTCAGAAACTAGGTGGCTGTGGCTGAGAACGCTTTGCTGAGCCCTCTTACTTCGTGGGTAGCTGTGGGAGTGGGATTCGACTTGCCAGCTTTGGATTCAGGGGTGGGCAGGGGAGGGATGGCACCATATTGTCCTTCTGTGGTGTCCTTCCTTCTGTTCTGTAGACAGAAAAGCCCCAGCTCATCTTTTGGCTTTTTGCCCATCACAATTCGTGATTTAAAATATATTCCTGCCCTTCCTAGTAACTTGGGAAACTCAAAGTTTGTAATTTTCTCTCCCCCTCCGGATAGGTTCTGGATAGTTTACTAGTCCAGTATGGAGTGGTGGAGAGCTGTGAGCAAGGTACATGTCTTCTAAATTGCTTTCAAATTTGTAGAAGGGAAAAAAATGGGAAGAAAATTAACTTATTTTCTTTTTGTTTGTTGTTTTTGTCTTCCTCCAGTGAATACGGACTCGGAAACTGCTGTCGTAAATGTAACCTATTCCAGTAAGGACCAAGCTAGACAGTAAGCAGTTTGAAATTTTATCTGTAAATGTTATAACCAGGCTATGTACAATGACTTTGTGTATTTATAACTTGGAGAAGGGCTGGGGGGTAGTAGGACGAAACTTTATTTTGCAAAGTTTGATCCTACGATTGTGCTTTTTTTTTTTTTTTTTTTAATTTAAATGTTCAGTGAGAATCTGCATTGGTTAAAATTTTATTGCATTTTCAATGTATCCTTATGCCAATAATGGAATTATGTGATATGAAGCTAAATTATATCCTATTTGGAAAAAAAACCCAAACCAAAAAAGCCTCTGGGCCTGGATATTGTTCCCAAACTACATAAAGACTTTTTTCCCCTTCTTGGTATCTTAAATGTACAGCTATTTTTTCCAAAGTTGTTGAGTTGATTCTGTGTTAAGCTAATAGTGTTGAATGTTAAGTCTCCTTGCTCACTGATTTTCCTAATGTTTGCCCTGGTCATTTGGAGTGTAATTGGGCTAATGTAACTTAACTTGCTTTTGGGTTTGTGGAAAAAGAACACTTCAGTGAAATTAATAGGTAGTAATTCACAGATTAAACACTCTCCCCTAGGAAAATACCATTGCAAATGATCTAATGAACCACTGAGCGCTAGCTAGAGAAAGTGGGGATCACACATTCTGCTTTTGACAGATCTGCTCAAAACACGATCCTGGATGCCAAGTGTCAGCACACCATGAAATCTTAACCACCAGCTCACAGTACAGGCAGGAACAGACTGTGTTCTTGATGTGGAGAAAGTGGAAAGGTTACCATGCTGGCTGGCCCAAGCCTAAAGTGGGAGAGGCAAAAAGAACTGTAAGAAAAAAAAGAAAGAAAAAAAGGACTGTAAGAGTGGGAAATCAGCTAGGTTGACAGAGGCAGTGCCCACTTATGGAGGACCAGGAAAGGAAAGATAGGGCTGGGAATGAGATAAAAATTTGCATGACACAAATGGAACTTCATTTTTGAAATTGATAGTCACATGGCTCAAAATTTTAAAGTTCCAAAGGTGTATGTAGCACAAATCTTCCTCCCAGCATTTCTCCCCAACAACAGTGTTCCCTTCCTCGGCAATAACCATATGGAAGACAAATACATGTGTATATTTGATACATGATGCTATAGCATTTGATTTTTTTACACACATAAATGTCTTTTTTGTAGTTGCATAGTCTTTGTATGGATTTGGAATGACTCAGTCCCAAACTGATTGTTTAGATTGTTGCTAGTGTTTTGCAATTATGAACCATGCTATAGTGAATCCTCTTTTACATGTCATTTTACATGTGTTTGATATATTGATAGGACAAATTCCTAGAAGTAGAATGCAGCATTGAGATTTATAAGCATTTTTAATTTATTTTTTAGATATTGGCAAGTTTTCCTTTGTAGAGCTTGAACTAGTTTAAATTCCCACTAACACTGTGTGAGAGCCCTTTTCTCCATAAAAGTGACATATCATTATGTCAATTTTCATTTTCTTATGAGGCCGAGCATCTTTTAATATTTTCAAAAGCTATTTTCTTTGTATCCTTTCACCATTAAAAAATTAATTTGTATGTGTTCCTTGGATATTATATAAATTAGCCATTTGTAGTGTGCATTGTAAAACAAACAGATTTTTTCCCTTAAGCAAACCTTGTTCTTCAACCATGTCAAGTAAGAGGAGGAACAGGAAAAATTTGCATTTTATACCCACACTGCGTTGGGGGTTATACTGGTGTCCTAGGGCTGTCCTAACAAATTGCTACAAACCAGGAGTCCTGTTTATATAATAAATATTCTCTCACAGTCTGGGGGCTAGAAGTCTGAGGTCAAGCGTCAGAAGGACCGTGCTACCTCTGAAGCCTCAGGGGAAGAATACTTCCTGGCATCTTCCTCCCTTCTGGTGGTGGCTGGCTGTCCTTAGCGTCTCTTGGCTGGTAGCTGCATCACTCCAATCTCTGCTCCTTGATTCCCTGGCCTTCTCCCTGTCTCTGTGTCTTTATATCACCTTCTTAAAGGGCACCAGTTACTAGATTTAAGGCCCAAGGTAACCCAGTATGACCTCATCTTAACATAACTATTACACCTGTAAACACCCTATTTCCATATGAGATCGTATTCTGAGGTGCCAGTGGACTTGAACTTTGGGAGACACAGTTCAACTCAGTATCAGGTAAAAGTGAGGGCAGTGAGAGAACTGAGACTTCTTTTGTTTTACTTGTTTCAGTCTCTAATAGTTTAAGTCCTCTGGATGGAAAATATGGGATGATATAATAAACCTGAGGATACATGGAGTTGGTCTGTTGTAGTTGACCTGCATGAAAACTTAGGTGAGCGTAGCTATTAAAGGGAAGAAATGCTAAACATAATAGTTATTTAGTCATAGGGGAGAACGTACATTGGAGACTCAAGCTAGCTTTGAAGAGACATCATAAAATGAAATTTAGTAGGGACAAGTTAATTGGCACTTAGCCTTATCTTTTTTTTTGTTTGATTCCAAAGCATTAAGAGTACAAGTACAAGAAGGGTAAGACTGGCAGAGTTATCACTGAAAATAATTTTAAAGACAGCAAGCTGAATGTGGAAACTCTTAATTTCTATAAGTTCTTTGTAGTGGCTGTTAGAGACTGGCAGTGCCCTGTCAATCTTGAAGGGGGCACGTCTGTTAGGAATTCTATAATTTATGTAATTAGGAAGACAAAACAAATAAATTAGGTATTTCATTTAGGGAAAAAGTCATCACAGCTCTTATTCTAATATTTAATTAGTTAACATTTATTCATTACTATTGACCAAAAATTGCCAAAGAACGAAGGGCAAGTCTCTGTCAAGAACATGCTTCGCAGTGGTGAAAGAGGGTATTAGGGAATTCTAGTTCCTGCCCAGATTGAGCTACCTTATATGAATATTATTGTTGTTGTTTAAGGATTCCAAAGATCAAAGAGAATTATAAAGTGATTGGGTATTCAGAGAAAATTAAATCTAAAGAATGCAGAAAATCAGTTTTACGATACAATGTTATGAAAATTGGTGTCCATCCAAAGTTTTCTGAGAGTTTTGTACTTAAAGGGATGTGTAGTGCATGCTTTTTCTGTGAGGAAAATTAATTTTACTTGTGAGGCATTGGATTTGGGTGTAGTGTAGAAAGCATAGACTCTGGTTAGGCAGTCTTGACTGGGTAACCTTGACTTCTCTGAGCTTCCATTTTCTCAGCTGCAAAATGAGGGTTGAAAAGAAACTAATATATTCATGTGTATATGCAAGTATTTATAATAACATTGTCAAAAGGACCTGCACTCAGTAAATAGTAACTCTTGTTTGCCCCACTGTTTCTGGAGCATCTTGAGTTGGCTAGAGCTGGGAAAGGCCACAGAATCCTGCCTGCTGGGTGGGCTCCAGCAGGACTACCTGCTACCTAAGCCTGCTGGGTGGGATTTCTCCATTCCCTCCCCATTATGCACATCTTCAGGTAACGAGGGCTGAGCTGATACGCTCAGTGACCTCTTCTCTTAGCATCTGCTGTTTGAGAGTCTTTACCTGGTGTGTGCTTGTGAAGTTACAAGCGTGTTGTGGAGGTTAAGAGGCTACATTCCAGAGTCCAATTCCACAGAATGTACTCTGTGCCAGCACTTTTCTAGCTATGACTTCGGTCAAGTTAATCTTCCTTGAGTCACTGCCATCTAAAATAGGAATAATTGGAGGCCTCAGTTCATGAGGCTGTTGAGAGGAAATAAGGTAATGTCCCCCAAACACTTATGATACCTACCAAGTTTAGAGCTCAAAAGTTTGCAGCTATTACATATTTTTGGAGCATTTTCATTGCTGTTGATAATATCCAGTTGTTATTTAGTGTATAATCTGCATTTCAGATGATGAATGGCCACTTACAATGAGGATTTCAGGACTTATTTAAAAAGTGTTTGTAATTACCTCTTTTTGTTAGTTAAAACTCTAAGAATGCCACTTTAAGAGGATTCCTCAATGTGTGGCTATTTCTCTAAGACAAAATTTAACTTGGGAATTCCTGCCACCTTGTGGTTAAACAAAATCAAAGGTTAATAATACGCGTAAGGAAAATACATTGTATTTTTTGTCTCATTATATCCTTAAATATGTGTTTAGCAAATGTACCTTTTTTTCTTCATTGCAAGAGAGGCATAGATCTCAGGAACGCTTATTTCCTGCCTTCTTCCAGTGATGTTCAGATAAAGTAGTCAGTGAGAGCTCTGTATTACTCCTTGGGGAATTTGTGTGTGTGACAACGAAAAAACTCCTTAAAATACATAGATATTTAGTATAAACCACTTATTCTTGGTACAAGGAGAAAGCTGAGTAATCTAACATTATAATAATGGCTAAACCTTGCTCTGTTAGGGTTCAACAGTGAGGTCTGGAAATCAGGAAGAGGAGATTTTAGATGTGGAATTTTAGAGCTGAAAGGGACTGTATGTCTAATCTTTTAGGTAAGTGCTACTAAGGAGCAAAATTACCTTTTTCTGAAAATTTCTTAAAGCAGCATCGGAACAGAGAGTCAAGTAATGGTGGAAAATTGGACCATTTCGAATAAGCTTCCTTGAATGATGTTGAACTGAATGCATATGTTTTGAATAATTATGATGAGCAATGAGGAATCTTTCATTGTAAATGTCTTGCGTATTTAGTAAGTTTGATGGAAATATTAGTTGTTTTCCTTAAAAACTCATTAGACCACCAAATGACATGTACACCAGACTGTATGCATGGAAATGCTTTAGTATTTCACTTACAGTTCAGAAACTTAGGGCTTTCCCTCATGAGAGAGTTATTGCTTTACAGTTAGGTTACTGTTCCTTTTCAGCCATGTCGAAGTTTGGGGGTTCGTAAACTCTGTTTAGGCGGCAGGCAGTATAGTACACGTAGTGTGGGTGTCTGCTCTCGACAGAAGCAGCCTGTGTTTGGAGCTACTGGCCTAGGCATTGTAATGCATTCACTAGGCATCTGAACACATGAGCAAGTGTATCTATCCCTATCTCCCCCCCGGAAGGAAAATCTCTTTAAAGCAGAACAATGAAATTTGGGACCTATGTGACTTTATTTTGATAGCTCCTGGGTATAGAAGCCTCTGATGGCTTACATGTTACCTCTGTTTATTCCCATGGATATACCCTTCTCTTCCCTTTCCTCTCTCTTTCTCAAGAAAAAAGTATTTTGCCTTTTTTTGAAGCATTCTGAAGCTAGCCAGCAATACCCAGCTTTATGTCCTTTTTATATTATATTCTTTTTAAGGATATAATAATGAACTTTTACTGATTTTTATGTCCATAGATATAGGTGAGTCCTCATTGGGTTCAGCTTTTCTTATTTTTTGAAACAACATTCAATCTATTTTCTTCTGGCCTTTGAAAAGGTTTAAAGTTGCTTTGGATGAATATCTAATTGAAACTTCCGCAACTCCAACTTTCTGTAGTGAATATACATTTCTATAGTAAATATACACTTTTTTTTTTTAAGATTTATTTATCCCCCCCCCCCCCCCCCGTTGTCTGTTCTCTGTGTCCATTTGCTGCGTGTTCTTTGTCCGCTTCTGTTGTTGTCAGTCAGCAGCGTGGGAATCTGTCTCTCTTTGTTGCGTCATCTTGCTGCATCAGCTCTCCATGTGTGTGGTGCCATTCCTGGGCAGGCTGCACTTTCTTTCATGCTGGGTGGCTCTCCTTACGGGCGCACTCCTTGCACGTGGGCTTCCCCTACGTGGGGACACCCCTGCGTGGCACGGCACTCCTTGTGCACATCAGCACTGCTCATGGGCCAGCTCCAAACGGGTCACGGAGGCCTGGGGTTTGAACCGCGGACCTCCCATGTGATAGACGGGACGCCCTAACCACTGCACCGAGTCCGCTTCACAGTAAATATACACTTAATATATATTTTATAAATACCAATAAAATTTTTCTCAGCAGTTGTATAACTTTAGAAATAACAAAAATAGTTCAGGGTTCTTAATCCATATTCCCATAAGAAAAAAAAGGGGGAAGGGAGGAAGGCAAGGAACGATAGGTTGACTTCAGGTTCTGTCATCGGGGGATCAGTAAAATAAGTTGTGATATATGCCTGCTGCATCCTATGAAGCATAGGAACAGAGTGCCCTCTGACACAGAAATCACATGGAAATATCTCCAGGATATATAATAATTGTAAAAAGCAAGCCTCAAAACAATGTACATCATGATCCCAGTTATGCTTTTAAGGAAGGTACTGAACACTTGCACACACACGTGTAAACCTGGAAAGGAGACGTCCACGTGTGGAGGTTGTCACCGTTGACAGCGGTTTCAGTAAAGGCATTGGGAGGGTTTGGTGTTGGCAAAAGAGCACTTTCTTGTTACTTTTGTGTGTCTATATGACAGAAATATTTTCACAATAGGAGTTCATTCATATGTTAGAGAATGTGGGATAGCCATGTAACTGTGAGGTGTAAACTGGGGAAGGAGGGCAAAACTCTGGGTCCCGAGAATGTCATTGTGCTTTCTCAGCCTGGATGCCTAGGGCTGCCTTCCAGTTTTGTGTTTGTGGTGCCCTTTTTGGTGCAAGGACCATCTTTTTCCTTTTTCTTTCCATCTAAGTCAAGAATTGAAAGTAGATTTCCAAATAAGGAAAGCACTGTGTGAGCCAGAACACTGAGCAACTAAAGAGAGTCCATTTCATGCCTGTTTCTCTTTTCCTGCGTGGGCTGAACTCAGGGCCCATTGGAGCAAAATCTGTAAAGAATCTAACCCTAAGGAAGGTGTGCGGACTTTTTTTTTTTCTCCTTTCCTTTTGCTGTATTTGTTTCATTTTGTTGCATATTAGGGGAGTTAGAAAGGTATGTGTTACTAGGATTATATTTGTGCTTTTGAAATCCTGGTTTTATCCTCTGTGCCAGTTTTTTTCTATTGTGTTCTTCACTTAAAAAATCCATAGGTTAGTAGAACACAATGGTTTGGATGAATCTTACAAACATAATAAAAGATGCCACACACAAGAACTACCTGGGTTATGTATGCATATATACTTATTTATGTAAAATTCAAAAAACAGGCAAAATTAATCTATGTTGTTCTGAGGGAGGAAGATGACACTGGTGGAGATTTTGGGGTGCTGGTATGTTCACTTTCTGATTCTGGATGCTGCTTCCATGAGTGTTCAGTTTATGAAAATTCATTGAGCTATATGCTTAAATTTTGGCTACCTTTCTATATATGTTATGATAAGGTTAAAAAATAGGAGAAAATTCCCTCCAAAATGGATCCAAAATGTGTATTCAAATAATTAGAAAATAGCTCATGTGTTTTTTTCGTTGACCCCCACTCTTGTCTCTCTGCCCCAAATCAGATCATAAACTCTGCAAGGTCAGGAACCACTGTTTTCTCAGGGTCTGGTTTATAATAGGCACTGAGAATTTGTTGAGTGATTGACTATCCCTAAGTATTAAATTCTATCAGTCTTTTGTGAGTGGTTTTAAGATATTTGTCCTTTAATTCTTAACATGTTTTAAATATTTGTATTTTTTAACATTTTTAAAAATTTATGTTTTTAAGATTTATTTATTTCTCTCCCCTTCCCCGCTCCTCTCCCCCCCTAGTTGTCTGCTCTCTGTGTCCATTCGCTGTGTGTTCTTCTGTTTAGCATGTTTAAATTATTTGTATTTTTTCAGAGTGAAGTCTGGGGTGGGGCATATATTGATAATGTGTTCTCCATTATGACTTGGAAGGATTAGCCTGGACAAGGACTGCTCACTCATTCCTGTCTTGCTTGTTTGAATATTCCTAAGTAACAACCTCATGAATACCAGGGTAATCAAGAATTTGGCGAAATGATTTTTACTTTCTATTTTTCATTACTGGATAGGCAAATATCTTCCTTTAGAAACCTGTTTGCCTTTTTTTTTTCCTGCGTGTACTTGAAAGTGTGCATGCATCTGCGTATGGAATAGTATGTTTTAAAACTTCCAAATCAGATCAAGTTCTGGAGCTGGCTAGTTGTTTAGTGGCTTTATTCAGTGGTTTCAGAGCTAATAACTGAGTGAGGAAAGTGAGTGTTGCTTTGCCTCAAGGTTTGTTTTGTAGCTTGATTTTTCTTCCCATCCCTTGTCCCTTGTCACCCTTCAGAGCCTTAGACAAACTGAATGGATTCCAGTTGGAGAACTTCACGCTGAAGGTGGCCTACATCCCTGACGAAATGGCCGCACAGCAGAACCCCTCGCAGCAGCCTCAGGGGCGCCGTGGGTTTGGGCAGAGGGGCTCATCGAGGCAGGCGTCCCCAGGATCAGCCTCCAAGCAGAAGCCGTGCGACTTGCCTCTGCGCCTGCTGGTTCCCACCCAGTTCGTTGGAGCCATTATAGGAAAAGAAGGTGCCACCATTCGGAACATCACCAAGCAGACGCAGTCTAAGTGAGTCTCCTCGGTGGGGGGTGGGCGTGAATGTTTTCCCCTTTGGATTTCTTTTATTTTATTGACATGTCACTCATACATGAACATATAAACAATAAGTATATAGGAAAAGTTGTGAACTTACCAAATAAACATTCATAACATCATACTGGCCTCCCATACACCACCAACACCTTGCATTGTAACCTTTGTTATAGACTGTGCAAGAGCATTGTCAAAATATTACTACTATGTCCATATCTTATATTTGGTGTATTTTCCCCCTAACCTATTGTTTTTGTTTGTTTGGTTTTTTTTTTTGGAGGTACGTGGCCAGGGATTGAACCCTGAACCTCATACATGGGAAACCACTTGAGCCACTTCTGCTCCCCTATTATTTGTCTTTAAATATATTTTGTTACAGAGGTTGTGAACTTACAATCATGAACATATGTAGAATTCCCATACCACACTCCTTCACCAACACACCACACTGGTGGAATGTTTGTACACATTATGGGGTAATATCATCAGACAGTTAACTACTAGCCATGGTTCATAGTGTACATTTGGCACACTTTTTTCCTTACCCACTATTAGCAACACAGTCCTCTTTGGATTTTTTTTTTTTTAAGGATTTATTTTTACTTTTATCCCCTCCCCTTGTCTGCTCTCTCTGTCCATTTGCTGCATGTTCTTCTGTGTCTGCTTGCATTCTTGTCAGCGGCACCGGGAATCTGTGTCTCTTTTTGTTGTGTCATCTTGCAGTGTCAGCTCTCTGTGTGTGCGGCACCACTCCTGGGCAGGCTGCACTTTTTTTGTCCTGGGTAGCACTCCTTGCCTTGCAGGGCACACTCTTTGCACGTGGGGCTCCCCTACATGGGGGCGTTCCTGCATGGCTCAGCACTCATTGTGCATGTCAGCACTGCATGTGGGCCAGCTCACCACACGGGTGAGGAGACCCTGGGTTTGAACCCTGGACCTCCTATATGGTAGACGGATGCTCTATCAGTTGAGCCAAATCCGCTTTCTCTCTTTGGATTTTAATAACAGGGTGTGTTGTTCTGGTATTTGGTGTCCTTCTGAACGTGGATATGATCCCTCCTTGTACAATACTTATGAATCTGGAAAAGCCTTTTGATTCAATACATTACTGTTTATGTAAATTAGGGGCTAAACCTTAATCTCAATTTCACACATGGATGGAGAACAAATGGTACCAGATCCACTTTTTTTTTTCTTTAAGATTTATTTAGTTTATCCCTCCCCCCCCCCCCCCATTGTGTGCTCTCTGTGTCCATTCACTGTGTGTTCTTCTGCGTCCGCTTGTATTATCAGGTGACACCGGGAAACTACATCTCTTTTTTTGTTGCATCATCTTGCTGCATCAGTTCTCTGTATGTGCAGCGCCACTCCTGGGTAGGCTGTGCTTTTTTCATGCGGGTGGCTCTCCTTGCAGGGTGCACTCCTTGCGCATGGGGCTCCCCTACACAGGGGCTCCCCTGTGTGGCACAGCACTCCTTACAGGTGGTAGCCCTGTATGTGGGCCAGCTCATCACACAGATCAGGAGGCCCTGGGTATAGAACCCTGGATCCTCCATATGGTAGGTGCACACTCTCTTAGTTGAGCCACGTCCGCTTCCCCTAATCCACTTCTAATGGGGTGGACCTGGTGGATTTGAGGGTAACTTCTAGGTTATCCTCCACTCCCCACATATGATACCCATCTTCAGTGCTTTTAGAAGTAAATTTTGGGGTCTAGTCCATTTCATCTGTGGTCTCAAAGTATAGATGGTTTTTCAGTCTTGCTTTCCTTCAGTAAAGAGTTGTTCATTTTATCGTCCAAATTATCCTACAGTTAGGCTTTTTCTTCAGGATGTTGTTTGACAGTTTTCATTGGCAGGTTTTAGGGGATTGGAAGATTCTTGGTCAATTGTTGAAGCTAATTTTTGAAGAGAGGAGAGCAGGAACTCTTTGTTTTTGTTTACCACAGTAGCCTTAATGCTGTGCACGCTGCCTGATATATAGAAGACTCTTGTATTTCCTGAAGGAGTGAAAAGACTATTAAGTTTAATGCCCTTCAAATATACTTAGGTACTTTCTTAATTTAGAAACTCCACTACATTTTCTACTACTTATTTTGCTTTAAAGCCATCCTGTTGTG
Source organism: Dasypus novemcinctus (assembly GCF_030445035.2). Lineage (NCBI taxonomy): Eukaryota > Metazoa > Chordata > Mammalia > Cingulata > Dasypodidae > Dasypus > Dasypus novemcinctus. The sequence goes on from NC_080677.1 coordinate 36,098,290, forward strand.
CAGTACTTGGGTGTTTTGACCCAAAGAAGCTTGGTGATGAACTCTCTCTCCACCACTAGTTCTGTAAGATGCTACCAGGTATCTGGGACTGTGGCTGCCATATATCTTGAAGACTAAGTAAGTGTGCTAGGGAGAAGGGGTTGAGTGCAATCAACATCATTCTACAAGAGAGTAAGGAAATGCCTTGGGCCAGCTACAGAGTTGACTGTGGGTTATTTTGCTTTTAAAATTTAGTGAGAATAATTTCACTTTGTGTAATCCAAGGCATTAAGCATGGGCTTTGAAAGTAGAATTACGGTGTTGTGTGTACCCTTGCTTACATGTTTACTGCTGCAGGGTTAAGGGGCTATCTGTATTCATCATGCCACCATGACTGCTGTGAACGAGTTGACTCATTTCTCATGCAGTACCAGAAATATTAATATCTGTATTTAGTGGTGGTTGCGTACCCACTCCACCTGCAGTGACATCCAAACCTGCTTTGAAGCAGGAGACATTTGGTTGCAAAATCAGTGATCCTGACCTCCTTTTATAGGGGGTGGGGAAGACAGTTGAACCATAGTCTAGATCAGTTTTCCCATTTTAATCTTAAAACTTAAAGGGATTCTTACTTTCCTTGATCCACCTTTACCTGCAGAAACTGGTTTCCCTTTCTTGTGTGTTGTCCCTTTTTAGCGCCGTTCATTGTCTCGTGAGACAAAAGAGCTGTCCTGCTTTAAATTGTACTGTTTATTTTATTTAAAGTAGAAAGATGGAGGATAAGAAGGAAGGGAAGTGATTTTGTTATGTCCAGTGATTCGTTTCCAGATCTTTGCCAGTGGATTTAATTAACTCTTGCCATTGAAAGTAGTCATTAGAGTCTCCATTACTAGAATGGCCTCAGAGGGCTGCCTTAATTTGCAAAGCAACATTCTCTTCTCCCAGGGGATCAGAGTTTAGTAGTTGTTAACACTGTGAAGGGGTGGAAATAAACTGAAAGGAGGGAGATTAACATGTACCAGAGACAGGCATTACTTACAGTGATTGGGTGCTGAAACAGTGGCTGGAAACATATATGCTGAGATAGGGACAGTTACCTAAGTAATGTTATTTTTAATTTTTTCCAGGTAGCCCGTATTCATTTCATTTCTACATTTTCTGTAACCTTTAGTTATAGGTTTTACTTCTGAGGTAAATCTTCCATTTTTCAACCAAAAAACATTCAGGAAAATGAAAGGCAGCCGTTGGTTTCATTGGTGTGATGCAGTGCTCATTCTGATGGCCACAAACTTTACCTTCTAGTGTTTGGGTGGCCAGAGGGATTCATAGGACTTAGTTTTCCAAACCACACTATTTTGGGTGGTGCTTTTCTTCCTTTTACTTTCTAAACAACGTATTTATTTTGTATTTAAAATGTACAAGTATACAAAGTAAGAAATTATTAACCCTTCATCTTACCGCTGTAGGTAGCCATCAAGTTTGGGTGCTTCCTCATAGGACTTGCTTTGCTTCTACTTACGTGTGTATCATGGTTCATACTGCATTTTCCATTTAGATCAAGGACCTTTGGTCATATTTGTTCTTGTAATTTTACCACATTTTAAAAATAGCTGTATGATATGGGTATATTGTTCTTGAACCATCACTCCTAAGGGGCATTTTCAAGATATCTTCACTTTTCTTTCTTTCCAGCTTTTACAAACGGTGCTACAGTGAACATTTCTTCATCACTGGTCCTCAACCAGGGAGATTTCCTCCACCCTCACCACCACTCTGAAGCATTTGGCAGTGTCTGGAGACACTTTTGTTTGTTTTAACAATCTGAGGGGTGGGGGTGAGGGTGCTACTGGCATCTATTTGGTAGAGACCAGAGATGCTGCTAAATATCCTATAATGCATGGGGTCACACCCACAATAAAGAATTATGTGGTCCAAAATGTCAGTAGTGCTGCGGGTAAGAAACCCTGCTGTACATGAATACTGGCCCACATATGAGGATATAGCTATAGCTAGCTGTTACAAGAAGTAGAGTTGCTGGGTCAAAAGATGATAAGTGGAAAGTGGATTCGGCTCAACTGATGGAGCGTCTGCCTACCACGTGGGAGGTCCAGGGTTCAAACCCAGGGCCTCCTGACCTGTGTGATGAGCTGGTCCACATGCAGTGCTGATGCACGCAAGGAGTGCCATGCCACAGGGGTGTCCCCTCTGTAGGGGAATCCCACATGTAAGGAGTGTGCCCTGCAAAACGAGCCACCCTGTGCAAAGAAAGTGCAGCCTGCCCAGGGAGTTGCACTGCACACACGGAGAGCTGACACAGCAAGATGATGCAACAAAAAGAGAGACATAGATTCCCAGTGTCGCTAACAAGAATGCAAGTGACACAGAAGAACACACAGCGAAGGGACACAGCACACTACCGGGGATGGGGAGGGAGGGGAGAGAAAAAAAAAAAGATAAGTGTTTTACCTTTTGAGAGGACCTACCAGTTAGCTTTCCGTTCCCACCAAAAGTGTGACTGTGCCCACTTATCCATCCTTTCACTACTACTTATTTAATCTATTTTAAAATATTTGCACATCTGGAAGAAAATAGTACCTTGTCTTACTTGACACATATGTAATTACACAGTGAGGCTGTACATCATTTTATGGTTTTCAGCCATTTGCTTTCTTTGAAGTAGAATTGCCATCTCTTTGGGTTCCATTCTGGTTAGCAAAATGTAGATAGAACCTTGCAAAGGAAAGCAGATGAGAGAAATCTGCTCATACAGTGTAATCGTGGATATTTTGTTCAGGACTTTGACCTGGCTTGTGAGATTCTAGCTCTAGCTCTCCTAGCGTGCATTCCAGTTCTGTTTGTTTTAGAGCAGAAGAAAACCTTTTGTCTGAACCCAAACTCTTTGACATGAGATGTTTGTTCTATGGCATATAAAACGAAGCTTTAAGCACATACACCTTGGGCAGAAAGGAAAAATGCCCTTGCTCAGTTGGATTGAGGAGAGCGGGGCACCAGGACCATTCCTGGAATTAAAACTTGTTTCTAAGGCATCAGTGTTGACAGCTTATCAAGAGTTTATGCTCTTGGAGGAAGTGAGTCATTCACTCCTTGCCCATAAGTGCTATGACTTTGCAGTTGGTAATTACAAGCTCTGTTATGAATACATGCTCACAGATCTTGTTTTCCTTTCTGTTTGTGCCCACCCTAAGGATCGATGTCCATCGTAAAGAGAATGCAGGTGCTGCTGAGAAGTCAATTACTATCCTCTCTACCCCTGAAGGCACCTCTGCAGCTTGTAAATCTATTTTAGAGATTATGCATAAGGAAGCTCAAGATATAAAATTGTGAGTAAAGAGGATTAAACTATGAAGAGGTTTATAGTGATCCTGTTTTATTTCTGATTTCTATGATACAATTTTTGGGAATTGCCAACAAAGGGACATAACTGTCTTGATGAGCTAAAATGGCACTATCAACTTAGTTGTGAAGCATTAGTCTTTGGAATTTAAATATTTTATTTTCATTCATGTTTGGAAACGGGATGCATAGGTGATAATGGGGAGAAGGATTCTAGCTGTGGAGGAAGGCCGTTGGGGCACATGGGAAGCCCACCTAGGACTGAAAAATAGGCTTGGGATTGAGGCAGGGGCCCCAAAGCCTCACTTGTCCTCTACTCAAGAGGTCATCATGTATTTCTTGTTGCCCTGCCCTGGAAGCAGTAGGGAGTATGGAAGTAGGGGAAATACATAATCCTATGCCAAGGTAAACTAGAGATTTATTTGGGTGTTCCAGGTTAAAACTCTTATCTTTTCCACAGGAAGTTAAGATTGGCAGTTGGGTTCTGTGCTACTTTTAGCTTATAAAACATTGATATGCTAGAAGTAGAATTCATGGTAAGCTATTTAAGTTAGCCTGGGAACCTTATCCCCAACAATTAAATTGTTAGGGATCTTTAAATAGGTTTTAACTATAAAGTATTATATATGATGTTGTAATTATTTTTCAGTATAGAGAAAATTAAAAAGCTCAGTATCCAGATAATTTCAATGACATTTTAAAGCAAATGATAGGTATGTGACTTGGAAATTCAGGAAGGTACAAAATGAAAAGTGAAAACCCCTCTCCCCGGCCCTTACACTATTCCCCTGAAGTGTAACCACTGTTGAGTTTCTTCTAATTTCCCTCTATAAATTATGCAAGCATCTCTAGGTATAGGGGTATATATTTTAAAATGTATACTAAGATCATACCGTTTTGCATTTATGTATTATATTTTAGTATTGGGAGTTAGACTCTTGATTTAAGTAAGTGGTGTTAAAAGAGCTAATAGAATCCTTCACATTGAAGGTGCATTTTCTGAGGTGAATAACTTCTATCTTGCTAATGAGTTTTTGTCCCCTTTATTCGTACTATAGCTAGAATGTAGGCTAATGGTTGGCAAGCTTTAAACTGTACCTATCTTAATGCTTCCCATATGGGTAGGTAAGAAGTAAATATTTAATGAGTGAATAATATTTTTTACCAAACAATAGGTTTATCCAGATTTCATCACCGTTTTTCTATTTACAGCACAGAAGAGATTCCCTTGAAGATTTTAGCCCATAATAACTTTGTAGGCCGGCTTATTGGTAAGGAAGGAAGAAACCTGAAAAAAATTGAACAAGACACAGACACTAAAATCACAATATCTCCGTAAGTGTGTCTCACTTTCTTTCGAATTAGAAAAATTTCAAACACCATTTTTAAGTTGTATATTCTTTTACTTTATAGCTGTTTTTCAGCTACCTTGTACTCCCATACTTACATTTAATTTCTCAAACTCAGTCTGTTGCCTATTTTTTTTTTTTAAGATTTATTTATTTATCACCCCTTCCCCTTTGTTTTGCGTTCACTGTCTGCTCTGTGTGTCCATTCGCTGTGTATTCTTCTGTGTCTGCTTGTCTTCTCTTCAGGTTTCAGTGGGGGAGAGGTGGTCAGTCCCTTGCACCACCTCAGCTCCCTGGTCTGCTGTATCTCTTATTGTCTTTCCTCTTTGCTTCTTGTTGCATCATCTTGCCACGCCAGCTCAAGCCAGCCCCTGTGTGGGCCAGCACCCCTGTGCAGGCCAGCTTGCCTTTACCAGGAGGCCCCTGGACCTCCCATATGGTAGATGGGAACCCAATTACTTGAGCCACATCCGCTTTCCCTATCTGTTTCTAATCCATATTGAAAGGTTATCTGTTCCCACTGAAAAGGATGGGAGAACTAAATGCTTTGCTTTCATGTTTCCTAGCTGAAGTATTAACCCTGGTTCTCTGACTTTTTTTTACAAAGTTGGAGCATATAACCCTGATTATCTAATGTTGTGTAACAAATTGCCCTAAAACTTGATGGCTTGAAACAACAGTCGACATTTATTATTTCACCTATTTTCTGTGGGTCAAGGATTCAGAAGCAGCTTGGCTGGGGGTGGGGTGGGATTTGGGGTTTATAATGCTTATGCCAAAGTGATGTGGCTGTTAATGGGAGGCCTAGCCCCTCACCACATGGGCCTCTGCACAGGAGAGCAAAACAGAAACTGCATGGTCTCTTATTACATAGCTTCAAAAGCCACGAGTTACCCTGTGCATTATGGTAGGAGTCCACTGGCAGCCATGTTGGAGGCCAACTCCTGCATACAGGGTCTGCGAATGCTCTGAGGTTATTGGAAAGAGCTGCTTTTTTTGAGGGTGACTGTTTTTAGTTTCCATCAGAGTTAATCAAAATATGAGGTGGGAAGATATTGATAAACTGGGGAAGAAGTGTTGGGGAAGACCAATGCAGGTTTTCAAAGAAGAAGGTGGTAAGGAAATAGATAACTCCTGTTTGATAGTAGAGAAAGAAAAAGAAAAACATGAAATGATCCTACCTGTGGCAGTTTGATATTATTGATGAATTCCAAAAAGAAGGATTGAGTTATGTTTGCAAACTGGTCTTTTCCTCTGGGCATATGAGACTATATTGGATTCAGAGGTTTACTTAGTTACTTTATCAGATAAACCTCTTGTGTCAGTAGGGCATTGAGTACCTGCCCCTTGGTGGGTGGAGATTCGCAGATAAAAGGCAGGGCAAAGGACAAAATTGAGAGTTTTTAATGTTGGAGTTTGATGCTGAAGCCTTAAGCTGGAGCCCCAGGAAGCAAGCACACAGAGGTAAGAGAAGCCAGCCCCAGGAAAGGAGGAACCCAGGAAGCCTGAACTCTCACAGCCAACTGTAGCCATCTTGCTCTAATGCGTGAAAATAAACTGTGGTGAGGGAAGTAACTTAATGCTTATGGCCTTGTATCTGTAAGCTCCTACCCCAAATAAATACCCTTTATAAAAACCAACCAATTTCTGGTGTTTTGCATCAGTACCCCTTTGACTAATACACTACCTTTTCTTGACTTTTAATCACAGGAAAGGGTTTTAAAAGAAGAAAAAAAAACTGTTAAAAGCTACTCTCGAAGCAGCTATTCTAAAAACTGTAGTACAGAATGCTTGGTGGGGGCGGGGTGGGTCGAGACTGGAAATTAAAATGATATACTTCTTAGTAGACTCAGACAAATAATCTTAATTGTATAGATGTTAACATTTTTAGCAAGTCTGAGAAAAAGTTAAGGAATATCCATTCATCTGTCTCAAGTTTAGTTTAAGACGTTTTGCTAATCATGAAAATGAGAATTTCAGTGCTGGGAATGTGGAGAAGAGCTATGCTGCATTCCATATCCTTTCAATATAAGCAGTTAGTCATGTTTTCTATAGTAAATATCTCCCATTGCTTTCCCTCTTCTGACCTTTCAATAGCTTAGGCTTAGGTGGTCTCCAGTGTAATCTTAGTGGGTTTTGAAACTTTAGTCAGACCTGCATCAAGCAGGGAGGTTTGAATACTATTGCAGCAATCTAACTTTTCAGTTGTCTAAATGGTCATCAAGGACCATTTTCTTATTTGGTCAAGGTGAATTGATTTTTATTATTTCCTTCAACCTACTTTGAACTAAATTCTAAAAATACTGGCAAAAGTAAGTTTGACACATGAGCAGTAGTTTGCCTTTTTGGAATATTTCCATTTTTCTTCCTTGCATTGTAACCCAGAAAATGCAATTGCATGAGAATTAGTCAGTACAGTTGATCATGCCCGGAATTAGTCAGAACAGACTAGGAACATACCAAAGGTATGTTCTTGGTTCTTGGTTTCCACTAAAATTGTAGTTAACCTTCTGTCATTTCATTGAACTTTTTAAGTGTTCAAGATGTAAAGTAAGTTTAAAACATGGACTTAATTGAACTGTGTATACCTAGTAATTTTTATTGAGAAGGTGGGAAGAAGTATTTTCTTCTCTCCTACTGCTTTACAATTCGTAGATTCATGTAATTGGGCTTACTCACTTCCCATCATGTTTGACCACCCACTTTTACATATTGTCAGCCTACTCAGTTGGGTTTTAATTGCCATTAGTGGCTAAATAATTATTAACCGTCTCTATATTTTTCTTTCCCTTCTTTTTAAATCTGTAGATTGCAGGAATTGACGCTCTATAATCCGGAACGCACTATTACAGTTAAAGGCAATGTTGAAACATGTGCCAAAGCTGAGGAAGAGATAATGAAGAAAATAAGGGAGTCTTATGAAAATGATATTGCTTCTATGAATGTTAGTTTTAATTTGAAGGACATGTTTCTTGTTGATGAATTGTTAAAAGGTGTTCTCAATTGCATTAATATTGATTTCTCTATTGGTCTGGTTAGAAGAAATAGTTTCTAATGGATTTTTATCATGATAACAAATAGCCTGGGATAGAGGGAGAAACACAGGTTTTGGCATCGGGCTTGGCTTTCTATGCTTTTAGCAAATTATTTAGTCTGTCTATACCTTTGTTTCCTTATCCATAAAATAAGGCTGATACCTACTTTAAAAAGGTTGATGTCTCCCTTACAGTGTTAATTTGAGGCAGTTTAATGTAGTGGGGATGTAGGCTTTACACATATGTGTACTGGCTTTGAATTCCAGCTCCTATTCTCTTGTACAATTTACTTAGTCTCTCTGAGGCTCAGTTTCCCAGTCTCTAAAGTGGAGCTACTATCTACCTTGCATGCTTATTAATACTGCAGAAGTTATAGTGCATATAAAAGCTATTGCTATGAATACTAGTTTAAAACTTATTTGGTTACTCACATAAACATTAGGAATACAAGAATTTCAAATGGTAAAACAATCTGTATAGTGCAACTAAGGCTATTAAAGTGGATTGCTAACATTCCTTAATGGAAGATGTGGTGCTGAAAATGGAACACTTCAGAAGTACATCTTGAATTTTGAAGTAAATGATTGAAAAGAAAATTCCTCAATTTGGGCCTCATCTGAAGCATTAAACCTAAGAGAAGAGAAATGCCAAAATAGTATTTCCATTGTGAAACAAACCTAGAAGGCTAGCCATGCTAGCCCACACGACTGCTTGTCCAGATGTATCAGATTGACTGGGAGTAAATCCAACCCCTCCAGGCCTTTTCAAAAGATTTTCATGTGTGTTTCAAGTTTCAACTCTATCTCCACCTCTACTTGCTTAATCTTAACCCTTATAAAGTTAAACTGAAGCAGAATCTTCTTTCTGACCTCTGTACCCATTCCAAAAATAATGGTTAGTGGCAGCAGGTACATGGGGATAGGGACCTGATTTCCAAAGGGTTTGACTTTGTTTTAGGTCTTTAGAGATTTCCCAATAGCTTGTTCTGTGTACTTTGTTTGCTTTACAATGAACAAATCATACAGACAGACCTCATTTTATTGCACTTTGCAAATATTGCATGTTTTTGTTTGTTTTTACAAATTGAAGGTTTGTGGCAACCCTGCATTGAGCAAGTCTGTCAGCATCATTTTTCCAACAGCATGTGCACACTTTGTGTCTCATATTTAAATTAGCTATGTACATTGTTTTTTAGATGCAGTTGCACACTTAATAAACTTATAGTGTAAACATGACCTTTATAGGCACTGGAAAAACAGAAATATTCTGTGACTTGCTTTATTGCAGTGGTCTGGAACCGAACCTGCAATATCTCTGAGGTATGCTTGTATTTGTTTACCTTTTCAAGTATTATAAGATTTGCCTGCCAGTACTTGTGTGCCCACTGATGTACTCTTATCTAAGCAGTGAGGAGCTGGTGGTAAGGGGGAAAAAGGCAGTATATTCCCTGCCCTTGAGAAACCTCAGTGGAGTTGCAGATCAAGGAGGGGCCAAACCAGTGCACAGATTTAAAAATACCAAACAGCATAAACAAAGGTCAACTATATACTCAAGTGCAGGCACACTGAATGTCTGCTTTGTTTTAAAATTTGAGTCATAAGAACATTTTTTCTTCATTAAACAAGAGGTCACAACCTGAATATTGTCACAGATGCTTGCTTGATCTTTTAATTGTAAAATTAAGGGCTCTTTTTGCCATTGCAGCTTCAAGCACATTTAATTCCTGGACTAAATCTGAATGCCTTGGGCCTGTTTCCACCTACTTCAGGGATACCACCTCCCACCTCAGGACCCCCTTCAGCTATGAGTCCTCCTTATCCACAGTTCGAGGTAAGATATTATACCTTGACTTTCTCTACGGCTGAGCAGGGTACAGTCAGACTTTATTATTAGGCGGCTTTAAAAACCAATTGTGAAAAATCCTAATGTAAAACCTAGTCGCCACGTAACCTGTCATCAGTCAGGAGCCATCATGTGCTCTCCAAGTCTTGTCAGTAGACCCTTCTTTGCCTCTTTGTAGAGTACACGAAGTTTTGGATGATTGGGTTGTCAACACTTGTTTTTTTAAAAAAGGTTTCCATCCTGTTTGTCACCTAGAAGTTAATTGCTTTGAAAGGTTGGGAAAGACGACATATTTCCATTTTGAAGGTTCTAGGAATAAAGTAGAGGTTTGCCAGGAGAAGGGGGAGTTTTCAAAATGAGTTATCCTTAGTAACTTTTGTTGGATATAGCTTGTACTTCTTGAACCAGTGAGCTCAGATAATTTAGCTCACAAGTATATCTGTGGGTGTGTAAATGTTAAGCTGTCTTAATTTAATTTTTGGTAAAGAAGTAGAAGATATAAGAAATATATCTCTTTATATTTACTTTTTAAGAATAGCATTTCCCCTGAGGTTAGAAATAGAGAGACCAATGATAGTGTGAAAATATTGCAGTACAACAGGTACTTGATGTGATAAATTATTTTGAAAATAGTCATAATTCAGTTGCATTATCAGTGATATGGAGATAGTAAATCATATGAATGAAAACTAACATTTCAAGATCTTCCTTTGTGAATTTGTTTTTATATCTCTTCCTTTACGCATTTGGCTTTTGTTTTATTGTTTGTTTTGAGTGGTACCTCATGCTCCCATTTAGGGGAAATATCCAGGTGTAATAAGTTGGGGATATATTAAATCACTGCCTGGAATACATGGAGAGTAAATTGCTCATTGGAATCCTGCAAAGAACATAGATTGCTGTGATTGTCTGTGTTTTATCCCTTTTAAGAATGAGAATTTCCTTTGCCCATCTTTGAAACCACCAGATTGTTGTATTCTGAGCTTGTGCCCTCTTTTTCCAAATATGTTTCTGCAACAGATGTCTCAGAGTCTAAATTCCAGTGATAGCACATTAAAATATTAAAATGTCCAGGTTTCAACAAAAGGTTACAAAAAACTCAAAGAAACAGGAAGTGATTGCCCAGGCAAAGTTGAAGATTAAAGCATTGGAAACCATCCATGAGGAGAATCAGACCTGGAGCATTTCAGATAAAGACTTTTAAAAAATGGTCCTAAATATGCTCAAAGAGCTAAAGGAAAACATGGACAATGAACTAAAGGAAATCAGGGAAATGGTAGAAGAACACAAAGAGAAATGGAAATTATGAAAGGGAACCAAACAGACAGCTAAAAGACCATAAACGGAAATTAAAAATTCCTGGAGGAATTCAATAGCAGATTGGAGCTGGTGGAAGAAAGCACCAGTGAACTTGTAGATAAGACAATTGAAATCATCCAGTTTGAGGAGCAGAATAAAGGAAGAATGAGAAAAGTAAACAGAGCCTGAAGAACCACTGGCATACTAGTTTACATATTGTGGGAATCCAAAAGAAGGAGAAGGCAGAGAGAATATTCAAAGAAATAATGACTGAAAACTTCCCAAATTTAATGCAAGTCACAGGTATACACATCCAAAATGCTCAGTGAATTCCAAACATAGTAAACCGAAATATACCTATACTGCACATTGTTAAAATCAAACTATCGAATGCCAAAGATAAAGAGAAGATTCTGAAACCTGCAAGAGAGAAGTAACGTGTCACCTGCCAGGGATTCTCAATAAGATTAAGTGCCAATGATATTGTAAGGTATTATGAGATTCATAAAAACAGGTTACTTTTTTTTTTTTTTTTTTTTTGACAGAGTCTTAGTGTACATGACTTCTATTCATTAATAATATAACTGGCAAAACAAAATATTGTGCTTTTGATTTGTAACTCCTTTTTTACTTCCTATAGGATCTGAAAGGCAAATATATAGAATGCAATGATAAATCAGTGGTTTCACACTCATAAATATGTACTTTGTGACAATACATAAAGGGATATAGGAACGTAGTTTCTATATAGTATGGACATTAAGTTTGTATCAAAGCAAAAAAAGATTGTTATAGGTTTAAGATGTTAAATTTAAGCCCCATAGTAACTACAAAGAAAATATTGGAGAATTTGCAAGCTTATAGAGACAAAAAGTAGAGTATAGTTTGTAATGGGGTGTTACTGTGTAATGGGTATAGGCTTTCTGTTTGGGGAGATGGGAAAGTTTTAGTAATGGAAGGTAGTGAGGCTACTACAACATTGTGAATGTGATTAATCCTACTGAATGGTATATTTATGAGTGGTTAAGGTGAGAAAGTTTATATGTTCCCACAAGCAATTAGGTGTCTCCCTCCCACATGAGAGGTCCCAGGTTCAGTTCCTGGTGTCTCTTGAAAAGACCAGCATATAACAGATAGACTCAGCAAATGCAAACAACGAGAGGATGGGGAGAAATAAATAAATAAAATCTTAAAAAAAAAAACAAAACTGAAGACACAATGACAATTAAATACAGTTCATGATCCTGGATGGGACCTTGCACGAGCAGAGAAAAGGCTCAAAAGGACATTATTGGGACATAGGAAGAAAATATATATATATATAGATTGTAAGTTTTATATCAATGTTAAATTTCTTGAACTGGATAAACTGCACTTAATGTGCTTATGTAAGTGAATATCCTTGTTAAAGGAGCATGATGTAATGATGTATACAACTGGCACTCAAGTGTTCAGATGGTGGGTGGGTAGGTAGACATAAAATTGATAGATAGAATGACAATGGCAAATGTGGCAAAATGTTAAAATTGGATCTTAGGGTATAGGGGAATGTTGGAGTTTTCTATATGGGGTTTGTAATATCTTTTGTAATTCCCTTTTAAGTTTGAAAATATTTCAAAATAAAGGTTTTTTTAAAAAAGTTTAGGTTTGGCTGTGTGTTATAAAAGAAAAATTAGCTTAAACGAGTTTCCCTTTTTCATGAGACAACTTAAATGGCAGACAATCCAGGGCTGGTAGTAGTTCTCCCACATCCTGTCATAGTTTGTCATTTCCTGGCCCAGGATGACTGCTCAAACTCCAGCCATGGGATCTGATTCTGGCTAAGAAGGAGGAGGAAAGATCAGAAATCAGCTGCCTCCTCAAATGACACTGCCTCAACATCTCTCTTATATACTTCAACTGATATTGCGTTGGCCAAAGTATAGCCCTTTGGTCACAGCTAACTGCAGGAGAAGCTGGGAAACAGTCTCTTCTTGGGGCAGCCATGTGCCTAGCTAAACCCAGGTCTATTATTAATGGAGACAGAAGAACTGAAAGCTATTTGACTCTGCCCCACTGGATTTAGCAGTAATAACCTGTTAAAGGAATCTCTCAGTGTCTGGGAGGGAGGAAGCATGCTTTGAAAGTCTCTAAAAAAGAATAGGAGGGGACGCAGATGTGGCTCAAGCAGTTGGGTTTCCACCTACCACACGGGAAGCCCCAGGTTCAGTTCCTGGTGCCTCTTGGAGAAGGCAAGCTGGCTCAGTGGGCAGGTGTGGCTAGCTGATGCAACAAGATGATGTAACAAAAGAGACAAAGAGGAAAGACAATGAGAGAGAAAACACATGAGGGAGCTGATGAGGTGGCTCAGGTGATTGAGCACCTCTCTTCCACACAGGATATCCCAGGTTCCGTTCCCAATGACTCCTAAGGAGAAATGAGCACACAGCAAATGGACACAGAGAGCAAACAGTGACTGCAAACAACGAGGGCTGGGGAGATAAATAAACAAAATCTTTAAAAAGGGGGGATTCTAATTCTGGAGGGGACAATTTCATGTTCCAGATTTCACGTTTACAGGTTATTTACATCTTAGTAAAGAGAAATGTCATTACTCAGAGAATTTTATTGTCTCTGGAGACCAATTAGTGTAAATTCTACTTCCAAATAGCTGCCAGTTAATTTTCTGATTTAACGTTTAAGGGGAATATTCTTTAACATGTTTTGTTTTAGCATATTTAACGTCATTAGAGGATGGTGCTGGTGAGCAGAGTACTTAGTTGGAGTAGCCTCACTTTTATCAAGCTTTATTATTAATTTATTATTAAGATTTGCTCTCTTTTTTTAAACTCAAGGAGGTGAAAGTTGCCTATTAAAATTCTCCACTACTTTTTGAAATGCAAACTTACTATTTTCATATGAAATAGTGACTGAAACTAAATTTTATCAGTTTCTCTCCTTACCGTTGCTTCTTTCTGATTATTCTTTTTGGGTTCAGTTTTCTTCTTCCTGAAGTACCTAGTATTATGGATATGTGAGAGTCTGTGATGTCATTTTTTGAAAACTGGGTTAGAATTAAAGGTTGACAAGTATTTGCTCTCAGCACTCTTAAGATATTCCTCTATTGCATTTTGATATTTGTGGCTGCTGATGAGAAGTTTGCAGGGCATCTCTTTATCCTTGATGTTTTGTAGGTTGACAGTGAATCTTGGCTTTGACTTTAAAAGTATATTGCCTGGCAAGAAGTAGATTTTGATGACTAAATATTTTAAAGAACACAACTCTTTTCTGTATTGCTTCCTCTTTTCAGAGTTGCTTCATTTCTCTACTTATATTTTATCATTTCTGCTTTGTAACGTGAAAGTAGAGTTGATGCACCGTGACTTTGGTTAAATCCCTTGCCACTGTTCCATTCCCAAATCCGTCAAGGTCCCCCTTCCTCCCCCACGTCCCTCCCTCCCCATATTTCCCCCCACTGTAGTCTTCTTCCCAGAACCTGCCAGGCTGATTTTTCCAATAAAGCCAAAGAATTGGATCTTCCCACACACAAAAAGTCTCTGGGAGCAGATGTGGCTCAAACAGTTGGGTGCCCACATGGGAGGTCTCGGGTTCAGTTTCCAGTGCCTTCTAAAGATGATGAGCAGACACAGTGAGCAGACAACGAGCAGAAACAACAAGCAGGCAGACGGAGCCATCTTGGGGGTGGGGGTTATCTCTAATTCCTGCCTAACAGCTGGCTCATGCAGTACTTAGTTGGCAAACTTCTAGTCTATAAATGACAGGAAATGCCTTGTTTAGAAATGCTCCCAACAGTAGGGAAGAGGGAATTGGCAGCTAGTGAGCAGAGCAAGAGCTGGAATTGGCACAGCACACAGTGCCATAGTTGGATGGTCTTGACAGTTTGCAGTTGGGATGAGAGAAGCTAGCCTGAAGACTGTTATCTTCATAATTTTGGTAGCTGCTTTGGAATCTTCCAGAAGGATAACATAACCTTAAAATTGCTGTCTGCCTGCATATGAACAGGGCAAGAACTTTCCTAGTTGTTAGCCAATTTAAGTAAGGTGCTCTTTAAAAAACAAAAATATTATATAAGAGTTGTAAGATCAGATGATGGTTTCATGGATTGATTCTTTTAGCCTTACTTAGGACTTCTTACCATTGGTACAGCTCTTTTTTTGGTAAACAATTTCAAAGTAAAAAACTCCCTTACCCTCCCCCCTTTATTTTTAAAAATTTTTTTATTTCTCCCCTCTCCCTTCATTGTCTGCTCTCTGTGACCATACGTTGTGTGTTCTTCTGTGTCTGCTTTTATTCTCATCAAGTGGCTCTGGGAACTGATCCTGGGACCTTCCAGAGTGGGAGAGAGGCGATCATACTCTTGCACCACCCTCAGCTCCCTGATCTGCTGTGTTTCTTATTATCCTCTGTGTCTCTTTTTTTTTAAAAAAGATTTATTTATTTTATTTCTCTCCCCTTCCTCCTCCCCCACCCCAGTTGTCTGTTTTCTTTGTCCATTTGCTGCATGTTCGTCTGTCTGCTTGTGTTCTTGTCAGCGGCACAGGACTCTGTTTCTTTTTGCTGCGTCATCCTGCTCCGTCAGCTCTCTGTGCGTGCGGTGCCATTCCTGGGCAGGCTGAACTTTCCTTCACTCTGGGTGGCTCTCCCTATACGTGGGGCTCCCCTACGCGGGGACACCCCTGCGTGGCATGGCGCTCCCTGCATGCGGGCCAGCTCCACACAGGTCAAGGAGGCCCGGGGCTTGAACCGTGGACCTCCCATTTGGTAGACGGACGCCCTAACCACTGGGCCAAGTCCACTTCCCTGTGTCTCTTTGTTGCATGAACTTGCCGTGCCAGCTCTTTGCATGTGCAAGCACTCCTGCACAGGGCAGCACTCTTGCATGGAGCAGTGCTCTACATGGGCCAGCTCACCACATGCGCCAGCTTGCCTTCACCAGGAACGCCCTATGTATCAAACCCTGGACCTCCTATATGGTAGATGGGAGCCCATTGCTTGAGCCACATCTACTTCCCCCTTAGCTCTTTCTAAGAGGCATGATTACTTAGTTTTGGGAAGAAGCCTTTTTTTAAAAAAAAAAAAAACAAAAAACTTATTTTGTTTGTTTTTAAAGACCTCAGTAGTCTGTTCAGGTCATGGAGTTGAGTAAACCTAATTCCAGACCAAATTCCATTTAGGAAAAAAAAGGCCCCATCTCTGTTTTATAAGGCAAAGAGAAACACTGGCATCCTTCCAGGCGCTTGGAGGCAGATCTTGTTGGCTAGCTGGCTAGCATACATGTCTCCATGCCTTTGTGATGTCTCAGATTTTGTTCCCCACAAAGTAAATACACTTAACCTTACTGTTTGCTCATTCTTGAATTTCCTCACATAGATGATTAGGAATTACTCATTGGCAGACTTCACCAGTTATGCAAATTTTCAGTTGAGCTGCTTTGTTCTTCTGTTATTTCAACCTATAGCATGGATTCTGCCAAAAGTCCAAAGGAAGTTTTGCTGATAGGCATCTGGCAGAAATCCACTGGAAAGCAGCATGTGTCCTGTGAGTATCCTTCACCCCAAAGAATATATTAAAAAGAGCATTTAGCAAGGATTCAGGAGAATGAAGTTTAACATTAACTTACATGCAAAGAATGTGTAACAGGAAAGAATAATGTTCATGGGCTTTTTCATGCTGGATCTCAGAGACCTAAATTTGCAGATGGGAGAAGCTTATCATAACCCATTTCTCTGGCTTTTAGTCCTACAAGTAAAATTTCTTTACTTATCTGGGATGTCCAAATCTTGAAAATGTGACTTACTCTGCTGAATCTCATATAAGAATGATTTGTACCACAGAACTCACTCATGGTGCTTAGAGCGTGTGGAACTGGAGCAGAGGGAATTGGATGATGGTCAGATATGTCTTTGAGTGTCAGACTTCTGACAAATCGACTTTTCATTATAGTGCTCTTGCCAAGAGCATACACTACTGTTCATCAGTCTTGGACACTGCCTCTTGGTATAGAGAAACACTTAGTTTGCTTCTCTCTATCTCTGCTTTTTCTATTTGACGAGGTCTGTTGCTTCTGTTTTCATCCTAGTGTAGGACATTTTTCTTATCTACGAAAGAATCTTTCATGCCTTTGCTCCTTCTTTCTGTTACCTGTTGCTCCTTTAAGCTCTTCTCCACTGACTTCTGTTGCCTTCCATCTTATCACCCCCCAAAAAGCCAACAAAACAAAACGTCAGTCGCCTTTCGTCACTATGTCAGAAAGATTTTTTTTTTTTTTTGGTTCAGATTTTGAGGCTTCAACGTTTTCTAGGCTAAGATAAGTGCCAAGGCTGAGCTTGTGAAGTCTGAAACTTTTACTGTAAGGAATATTGTTGAGGATGATTTCTGCTATATTAGTGTCCTCTGTGGACATTCATTCAGAAGTCCCTCTCTGGACTAGGAAAAGTCATTTTAACTAAGCAAGTCAGTTGTTTTTCTCTTATAGTCATGGTAAGTCATACAATTCTTTTTTTTTTTTTTTTAATTAGCTGCTAGGAAGCATAGAGCCAAATTTAGCATATTTTGGCTTCATCTTTTCTGTTTGGGTCCCTGTGCTCTTATATTCTCACCTGCTTTGTTTAAATTCTAGATTTAGGTGTCTTTTGTAAGCATGATAAAATTCTTTCTGGAACAAGTTCCAGGGAGCAAATAATAAGACTGTTATGGCCAAAAATTCTGGAGCAGTTCTGGGTGAGTTTACGCCTTAGATTTATTCTCATTGAAAGGATTTTTGTCACCCCCTGAACTTCCCCCAATGCATATAGTTCATAAAAACATGGTATATTTTCATTCATACCAAAAATTTAGACTCTTATACTCACATTTTTCTTCTTAATGTGGTTAAAAACTAACTCATTGGTTGTTTTATTCTAAGAACCAGAATGACAAAATAAGTTAATGCTAATATTGACCTTAGTTTTATGGTCAGTATTAACATCAATTCAGTTGGTATATCCAGTTATAAAATAAGAAAGACCTTAAAAGCCCCCCCCACCCGGGATAGATGGTCTGTGGTGCTTGCTTAACACTGGCAGGTAGCAACATAATGCCTTCCATACGGAGGTTCTGTCCTTACCACTTGGAAATACTGAGGAATGTAATAAACTTATTTGCCGTCCTTGGCTGATGAATAGTAACAATGTGACTTCGCTAAGCAGTGCAGGACGGGCCTCTATCATGGATCTCTACAGGCAAGAGTTTTGGGGGAGGCACATCCTCTTCTGATATGTTTGTTATGAGAATGCTAGTAGAGCTATACAGGGGATTTCAGTCAACTGACAACTCTTTTAATACCTGCAGTGTGTTACATTTTCCCACAAACATGAAGAATACCAAAGAAATACCAAGTTGTAAAAAATATATTTTAAAAAATAGGACAAATTTAATATATCTCTTTACACAGATACTGAAGAAACAGTTTCAAATGATTAGAAATGAGTGACTTGCATCATTCTTATTTCCTAGAGTTGAATTTTGGGTTAATATAAATATTTATATTTATATTTGTACATATAAATATGAGTACATGCATATTACATGTACAGGTATATTACAGATAAAGGAAGAAACTTAGGAAGAACTGAGATTGAACAGTTTTAATTTGTAGGAAACTAGGTGTAGGTTCTAGATCATACATTGCTTTATCTTTCATAAATGTGAAAGACATGGTTTGTACTAAAATGATTTCCCCCTTTAAAAAATATATTGGCCTTAAAATTAGTTAGCTTAGTAATTTGGAAATAACGGTTTTAAATGTTTATACTCTTTGATCCAGCAGTTCTGGTACATAGGTTCAGAGGCATAGAGATTTGTATTTGTACAGGGGCATAGAGATTCAAAGATTTGATTATATCATTATATGAATTAGAAACGATGTTCTGAAGGTCTTTTAAAGTATCCTCAAATGCAGTAGAATAATTGTCAGGTAAAGATGAAGGAATTATGGATTTTTCTGTTAATTTTTCTGTGGAGTTAAACAATGAAACTTTTTCTTTAAGCAAATCAATTTTATTGATGCATATTAATAAAACATACAATTCATCCAAAGTGTGCTATCAAAAACATTGAAACTCTTAAGTTATAAGTTAGAAAGTGTCTTGAACATTTTCAAGACATTTGAACATGGATGGGTGGAGGCGAGTCAACAAACCTACTGCTTTCCTCTCCTATCATTCTTTTTTTTTTTTAAAGATTTATTTTTATTTATTTAATTCCCCTCCCCTCCCCCGGTTGTCTGTTTTCTGTGTCTTTTTGCTGCGTCTTGTTTCTTTGTCCGCTTCTCTTGTCGTCAGCGGCATGGGAAGTGTGGGTGGCGCCATTCCTGGGCAGGCTGCACTTTCTTTCGCGCTGGGCGGCTCTCCTTACGGGTGCACTCCTTGTGTATGGGGCTCCCCTACGTGGGGGACACCCCTGCGTGGCAGGGCACTCCTTGCCCGCATCAGCACTGCACATGGGTCAAGGAGGCCAGGGTTTTGAACCACGGACCTCCCGTGTGGTAGACGATCGCCCTAACCACTGGGCCAAAGTCCGTTTCCCTCCTATCATTCTTAAACTGTAATCATCTCTATTATTCAGAATAAAGATTTTTTAAAAATATATTGTCTCTAGATTCCCTTTTTTAGTATGTAGATGATCAGAGGCTTAGGCTTTTGCCAGCTACACATAAGAAAGTTCTTTTGACTCAGGAAGTTCTGCCAAGGCAAATCAAGAGAAGAGTGGCACTACCTGGGAAGGCAGCACCTCCTTGTAACTTTTACAGTTTTATGTATATTTCAGAGCACATCCACCATTTGTCATTGTATAGACTTGGGCAAGTGACTTAACCTCTCTGCTCGGTATTCTCACCTTTAAAATGGGAATGTCGATAGGCCCTATCAACTGGGGAAGTTGTGAGGCGTAAATGAGGTAATGCATAACACTGTGCAGGGGAAACTTACTTCAGCGTGAAATTTACACATCTCTTTCTACTTTCTGTTTTAAAACACACGCAAAATAGCATTTCAAGTGTGTCACAAGTGTCTTAACTATAATTGCATCATTCTTTGTGGACTGAGTGGGAGCCGCTTATTTGATGATTTAAGAATATATTGGTTTTCAATGTTTAGGCACTTTGCATTTATATAATAGAAGTTATTTGTACAAAGGCACAAACATTTGCATACAAAGGTTGAATTGCAGCATTAGATGAATTGAGAATTGGAAAGTAGACATACACACAGGTGCACACACTTGATAGGGAGGGAATAAATCACCTGTGGTGTATCTGTTTGAGGGAATAGGCTCTTAATTGAATGAGGTAGGGACATATGAACGACATGGAAAGATTCCCAGGTATATTATGTAGCTTTAAAAAAAGCCAATTAGAACATGTTTTGTAGTATGCTCCTGTTTTTTTGTTTTAAAGCTTAAGTAAATATATCATGTCTCTCCATCCTTTTCTAGTTTCTCATATCTCCCTTTTTTCTCTGGGTCTTTGTCATTCTTTGAAAGACTTAATAAAATTATTGAGGTTGGCCCTTTATTGAGGTAGTTAATCGTGGAGTTATCAGTAGGCCAATTTTTTAAAAAAAGATTTATTTATTTCTCTCCCCTCCCGCCCCCCCATCCTGGTTGTCTGTTCTCTGTGTCTATTCGCTGCATGTTCTTCTTTGTCCGCTTCTGTTGTTGTCAGCGGCACGGGAATCTGTGTTTCTTTTTGCTGCATCATCTTGTTGTGTCATTTCTCCGTGTGTGCAGCGCCATTCTTGGGCAGGCTGCACTTTCTCTTGCTCTGGACGGCCCTCCTTACGGGGCGCACAACTTGCGCATGGGGCTCCCATATGCGAGGGACACCCCTGCGTGGCACGGCACTCCCTGTGCGCATCAGCACTGCACATGGGCCAGCTCCACACGGGTCAAGGAGGCCCAGGGTTTGAACCGCGGACCTCCCATGTGGTAGACGGTCGCCCTAACCACTGGGCCTAGTCTGCTTCCCTCCCAATTTTTTTTTTTTGATTGAAGTGATTTTGGTAATTCATAGACAAACTTTCAGATCTATTAGCACATCATCATACCTTAGTTTTTATCTTGTCTAGGTATCTTTTCCCATTTCTCTTTCCTTTTTAAAATTGTTAAATGGGCAGAAGATTTTCCTTTTACTTGAAGAACCAATCCTCTTATTTCTGTAGGGTAAGTTTTGTTTACTAATTCATTTTTTTAAAGTGTTAGTTTTGAAGGAAGGAAACTAAAGATTATAAAAATTCTTTTTAAAATATACTTAGAAAAATTTTTTAAAGATACTTGATTACATAATGTTACATAAAAAATATAGGGGGTAAAAAAATATATAAGGGGATTTCCATATGCCCTGCTCCCTACCTCGCCCACATTTTCCCACATTAACAACATCCTTCATTATTGTGGTGCATTTGTTACAATTCATGAACACATTTTGGAGCATTGCTACTAAGCATGGATTGTAGTTTACATTGTAGTTTACACTCTCTTCCACACAATTTTGTAAGTTATGACAAGATATGTAATGGCCTGCATCTTCCATTGCAATGTCATTCAGGACAATTCCCAAGTTCTGAAAATGCCCCCATATTACAATTGTTTTTCCTTTTCCCTCCCCTCTGAACATCTAATGGCCACTACCTCCACATCCATGATAAAAGTTCTTCCATTGCTAGAATCACAATAAGTCTATAATAGAATACCAGTAAGCCTATTCTAGTCTATCGTTCATTCCCCAATCCTGAGGATTCTGGGATGGTGATGTCCACTCCACCTCTAATTGAATCGGGGCTTAGATCCTATGGGGCAGATGGATGAGACTCTTCTAGTTGCAGGCTCATTCTGTTCCTTAGGATGGTCGTTGTCCATCATCATCTCCTTGTTAGTTGTCCTGGGTGAGTCCAATGAACTGGAGAGTAGGTGTTGCAACTCTGTTGAGATTCAGGGCCTAGCTGGCACAGGGACAGCTCAAAGATTTAAGTCTCTTGGACATACATCTATCAACTCTAGTACTAACTGTAGTTCAAATAGAAGGGGCAGAAGAGCCATGTGTAGGGAAACCATAACCGACTCCAATTATGTCACACTGGGGAACATAAAATTCCCAAGTAGCACCCACTGTCGGGGCACCAAACTCCTGAGCTGTCTGTCCTGCCTATAGTGTCTGGATGTCTCCAGAGCCCTCAGGAGCCCCACTATTTGAGGCAGTATTTACTTTGGCAGTCAGTGAGATCCTACTGAGATGTGCATAAGCGTAACCTCTGGAATGAGCTCCTGACTGATTTTGAAGTCTCTTAGCCATATAAATTCATTTGTCTTTACCTTTCCCCCCTTTTTGTCAAGGTCTTTTTCCACTTGCATTGCTAGTTGGTGCTTGGTAGTACTCCCTTGGTGTCAGGGAGGCTCATCCCCGGGAGCCATGTCCTATGCTGTGGGGAAGGTAATACATTTATATGCTGAGTTCAGCTTAGAGAGACGCCACATTTGAGCAACAAGAGGCTCTCAGGAGGTAACTCTTAGGTACCCTATATACTAGGCTAAGTTTCAATTTCAAAAGTAAAGATTCATAAGTACAGTCGTCAATATCAGGGCCCATTAGTGATCCATCCTCCTTCACTAGTCACAGCCCCTGTACTCAGGATTCTTGCCGTCCCATTAGAGAATATGGCTGAGCTCCCCAAGATGGGAATCCTATATTCTTTCAGTTATTGTGTGAATCTCCACCCAGTGTGACAATGCCCCGTGAACACTCGAACACATTTATATGGCTTACAAGTATGCCCTGGGTGAACCTCCTCCCATGCACCCCCCATCACTGACATCCCGCACCAGTGATCCTCCCCTGCCACAGGTATAACCCTTCTGTGATTCAAAATGTCTTCAAAGTTGAAGCCAACAAAATAACCACTTATAATTAATAAGGTGAAATAATGATAGTTTTAAAAAATAAAATAAAATTTCTTTTAAAATTTGGAATAATATATAAAATTAAAAATTTTTGACACTTTCATCACTGTAGGATTTGTTGTCTTATATGTACAGTGACATTTTCTTCTGTTTATTCCCCCCAGTGTCTTATTTTTTTCATTTTGTCTTCAAAGAAGCTTTAGTTTACAGAAAAGTGATGTACAGAATATAAGGAATTCCCCTGTATACCCCACATCTTCCCCCTTTTTCCCTTCCCCCTCTTAATAGCATTTTACATGTGGATGCTACATTTGTTACATCTGATGTACTTATATTGAAACATTTCTGCTAACCATGGTCAATTATTTACATTATGGTTTACATTTTGGACAAAACACTATTATAAATTTTGATGAAATTTAACATGGCCTGTATCCATTATTGCAAGATCACATAGAATACTTCCATTGCCCCCAAAATGCCCCATGTTCCATCTATTCTATTCCTCCCTCCCCCTCCCCTTGGGACTCATGGCAACCACCAAGCTGTACTCTTTGAAGAACAAGATTCATAGTTACATAGATACATAGTTACAACATTGAGGGCTTGACATACTGGTCTGTCCTCCCCCGTTAGGCACTGTGTATGCTCTCGAGAAACTCCCACCGCTCTGTTTGAGAACATAGCAGGACTCCCCAGGATGGAAGTCCAACCCCTTCCCACTCATTATGTGGGTCTCCACCCCCTAATACAACATACTGTGACGAGCTGAACATTCATTCCCTAGAAGCCTGCCCCAGGTGTGCCCTGTCTTGCATGCCCCCCACATCCAGCACCCAAACCAGTAACCCTACCCTGCCATATTTGCCAAAAGAACATTCCCAGTGTTGTCATTTCAACCACATACCCACAGATCCCCAGGGTTCACCTGTTCCCTCCTCCAACCCTCCCCCGCTACCCCCCTCACAAACCAGCACCACCCAACCCAATAGCATCACTGCACAGCTCCACCCTGCCATCTTATCGTAGATTTTGACCATGTGGGTATTGGCTCACAACCTTCTCCCTTTCTGTCATCTGTAAACCTACCTTCCAGACTCTAGCTCTGTGAGTTGGCTCGAGTTGCTTAATTCATATCAGTGAGGTAATTTAATATTTGTCTTTCAGTGCCTGGCTTGTTTCACTCAACAGTAAGGTCTTCACGATTCATCCATGTTATCCCGGTGTTAATACTGCATTCTGAGTACAGCTGAGTAATATTTCATTGTGTATATATACCGTTATTTATCCATTCATCTGTTGGTGGATATTTGGGTTGTTTATAACTTTTGGCAATAGTGAATTATGCTGCTGTGAACTTTGGTGTGCATGTTCCATGTCCCTGCTTTCAGTTCCTCTGGGTATATACCCAGTAGTAGGATTGCTAAACAGTTAAGTGGCCTTTTCATTTGAAGTATGAGATTTTTCTTGATTAAAAATTTAAATAAATTTAGTAGAAGCAAGAATATAATCCAACAACTTTTCAAGTGGGATTGATTTTTCACTTGTGAACTTTACAGATGGGAGTCTAGAGAAAAGGAGGGACTCCCAAATTTAAATCAACGTGATTAAAATTCCTACCAAATAGTGAGTAAACCCTGTCCCATGGAACAGCCTTCTGGTAAATCAGTGTTGGGGGAGTACTGGAGTGACTTATCCAGCCATCCATGGCACTGTGCTGTTAATGATTAGTATCTCTCCAGAAATTTGTGATATCTGGTGTCCTGTGTTCTTTCTATACTGTGGACTGACAAAAACAAATAGACTTTAGTGTCACTAGTAATTTTTTGTGTGGTAAGAGAGGTAATGTTATTTGGGCAGACCAAAGCTAAAACAAAATTTGTTTCTGTATTTGTCAAAACAATGGAATCTAATGCTATTGCGGTGTTCTTCTTTTTTTAGGTACCCGGGTCAGGGATTGAACCTGGGGCCTCATATGTGGGAAGCCAGTGCTAAACCACTGAGCCACATTGGCTCCTCTGAGTTGTTTTTTGTTTTTTGTTTTTTCTGTTCGTTTGCTTGTTGTTTGTCTTTGTTTTTAGCAGGCACCTAGAACTGAACCCAGGATCTCAGTGGGAAGTGGGCACTCAACTGCTTGAGCTATATCCATGCCCTGCTTTTTTCTTCTTTTGACTAAGATTTTCAAAAAGTGCTAAAATGATAAAACTCTAAAGATTTCCCTGGCTTTGAAAACAAAACTGTTGGCATATT